>NW_028240857.1:0-659738 GCF_964263255.1 Lissotriton vulgaris | reverse complement strand
TTTCTGCTTTAAGAGCACAATGGCCTCTTAAAATATTAAGGGTCGATTGGGATGGCGGACGTACAAAGTCCCCCGCCCTCCTGTCTGGGGCAGGTACCATCTGCCACAAGGGCGGAGGAACCGTGCCCCCAATTAGGATGCACCTGCCACAGTGGCGGGAGCATCCCGCATTTTTAACATTGCAGACCCCCAAATTACCATAGGTACCCCCCATGTGCACCCCCATCCCCTCCCCCCCTTCACCCTGGGGGACCGCAACGGGCCGCCAAAGCAAGAACCGTATGCCTTTTCGTGGTGGCATTACCGCCACGGAAAGGCATTCCCCTCAGCCCATCGTAATATGGCTGGCGGTGTCTGATAGACACCGCCACCATATTAGACATTTTCCGCCG
Source organism: Lissotriton vulgaris (assembly GCF_964263255.1). NCBI lineage: Eukaryota > Metazoa > Chordata > Amphibia > Caudata > Salamandridae > Lissotriton > Lissotriton vulgaris. The sequence goes on along the minus strand of NW_028240857.1, from coordinate 659,346 downwards.
CGGTCACCTTAAAGTAGCGGACGGTCTTCCCGTCCGCCACGGTCCGTCCACCATTGTAATATGGCGGGGGAAATAGGTGGTGGACAGGCAAGGATGGCGGACGGATCGCCACCGCCTGCATAGCGGTGGTGATCCGTTTGCCATCCTAATCGGCCCCTAAGTTAGCGGCCTCTGTCAGGCATTGATACTTGGGACTGTCTCTTTGTTTATTGCTTTGTTGACCACCTCCCTCTCTCTATCAATTCAATACATTATTTTGCATAAAGACATTAAATATGTAAATAGTGCCAGTATAGGGATAAAAATATCTTACAACACTACCAAGCTTGTTTTATATCAGTTAGTTATCCCACAACAAATTGATAAAAGGCAAATCGTCATAAGTAAACTGAATAATCTATTGTGTTTCTCTCCTGATGGTCAATAATCCTCTATTTCCACCTTAACCACTTCATCTATCACTGGGCACTCATCAATACCAATAATAGTCGACCAAAAAAAAAACCTCCCTCTCGCAAGTATGATTGCCTTAAAAAAATAAACAAGCAATGGCGTAGCCAATAGGTCTCGCCGACGGGACCTAATAAGTGTTTAGCCATGCAGGAGAATAGGGTTTGGGCGCAGGGGTGGGTTTGCTTAGACTAGCACTAATCTTTGAAGCTACTGTATGTGGGGTCATGATGCTGCAACACAAATCAACCACCAACAGAACCAAGCAGATCCAGGCACACGCACAAGCATACACACTCGTGCAAGCAGGCAATGAAGAGGGAGCATGCGGGCACCTGATCTGCCAGCCAGAGTCTGTGCCCAGCTCCTAGTGCTGCCCAAGCAGAGCCACCCGCACACTGCGCCAGATGCCTTAGGCACGTCTCTTTTATTACCCGGAGTGACTAAATCGATGCTATCATGGATAATGAGACAGCAAGCACTGTGGCACTGTTAATTGTTTATTGGCAGCTCGCCTTTTTTTTTAAAATGAATGTCGCCATTGCTAAACTGGCAGCCAGTGCCCATGCCGGGGAGAGGTCGCCATGCCAGGCACACCACGGGAAGGCTTTTACAGCAAAGGTGACAAATCTCCCTCAAGGGAAGAAAGAGAGAGATGGGTCCTGCAGAAGAGGCAGCGATTTCGGACATCCCTTTTCCCAGTCCTTCCCATCCCCCTCCTTCTCCTCACCGGATCCGTTACCCCAACACTGACGCCCCTCGTGTACCGGCTTGGCAGACAAGCATTGGCAAAGCCAATAGGTCACGCCTTTTGGCTTTGGTAATGGCTTTTGCTGACTCTGTTCTCCTTTTAATAAACAGTGGTATGCCGCGGGCGGGCAAGGGCGGGGGAGCACCTCACGGGCCGCCGCAAGTGAAGAGGCGGAAACAAAAAAGAAATGCAGACTACGGGAGGAGGGCTGGAGCATGTTCAACGTGGACAAAGGAGGGGGGCGGGAGCCAAGGGTATGCGAACAGCGGGGGCGATAGCCTGGTGAACACGGACAAAGGGTGGGGGGTGGGAGCAAAGTAACAGGAAATTAAACAAGCGCGCCGCTAAAGTGAAAGTGACTGCACTGTGTTTAATTAATAACCTGATCCAAAATGAGGAATGCAGCTGCCACCCTGCGCGACGCTGCTCGCTGCCAAGAGCAAAACGAGGTGGGAGTGAATCTTTGAGAAGAGGTGGGACATGCACCCGCCTTTGTCCGTTTGTGCACTTCATTATTGATAGACACACGCAAAGACCAATCCAATGTGTGGGAGGAGTCAGACCCATACGGAGAAGTTTAGAGTGCTGACAAGAAGCCTCCCATAGAGCTAGGCTCGACCTAAAAAAGATATTGTTGAAACAAGAATTCCTAAGAGAGAGTGAACGTAAGAGACACCGCTTGCCTTCCGCACCCCGTTTTTAAGCTCTTTCAAACACTTTACATTTTACCTTTCTCATTTTAAAAATACCTTACTCATTTGTACATTGCTTCTTTGTACTTACATGCCACAGGGCGATGTTGTCATACAAGTTTGGGGTAGCTTTTTGTTTTTAAATTTATTGGGGGGTATACATTCGAATTTGCTTGAATACGATCTGGATTTGCTTGAATTTGAACCAGCTTGAATCACTTTTACCTGCATTCAAATGGGGGCGGTGTAACTCCACTGCAAAGCTTTCGCTTACCCGCTCCAGTGTTTAGCAGTAGGCGGGGCAGCTTACTCTTTTCTCTTCTAACGCTTCTTAAGATGTTCAAAGTGCAGATGTGCCACTGGTGTATTGAAGGCGAGCCTAAGGCAAGCCCATCTGCAGCCGTCCGGTTCCGTAAGCAACCAGATTCTAGCACATCAGACGACGTCAATGGGAATAGCAATTGCTCCTGCTGCAGATAATGTCTTACCAATGCCCAGTGCTTCGGGGGCAAAGAAATGCATGTGACAAGAGAGATCAATTATGAAAGGTCAGCAGGTTAAACCTTTCAGCACAATCTAAAGCACCTGAAAGAGAAAGGAATCTAGACTCTTCATGAAATACACATTAACGGCACGAGAAATAACGACTGAGAAGGGCTTCTCCACCAGGCCCATGCATGGTCAGGACCGCATATTTTCTATTCACTACAGATTTGTTACTAAAGATGACTGCATCAAAGAGCTGGTACTGGACGTCATTACTGATACAGTCCCCATGTTTTGTTTGCAGCCCACATTGGTCCAGTTTGATATTGCTGTTTGCGGATTACCTGGCCTTCTGAAGTACTTTGTTTGCCCGTTGTTGCTGCCGCATAGAGCGTCTTGAGATTTGTGGGCTCAATCCTTACATCAAGCCATCCGAGCACTTTCCTCGCGGACTGCCAGGGAACTACATCCCCCAGAAGGCAGTGCAGTCTCGCGGGAAGAGGCGTGAGAGGACCCGCGTCACCACCCTGACCCTTTTGGCGTTGGTCATTTCTAGAATTGATTATGCCAACTCTCTTTAGGCTGGCATTCCCACCTATCAACTGAATCGCCTTCAGCTGGTTCAGAATCAGGCTGCACGGCTAATTTTCCATCAGCCTAGGCACCAGCACGTGCACCCCCTGCTGAAGACCCTTCATTGACTCCCGGTAGCAGAACGCTGCTACTTTAAACTAGGCTGTATCATTTTCAAAGCCCTAGCTGGCCTTGGCCCTCTTTTCATCTCTTCTCTTCTTCATCACTATGCTCCCTCCCGCAATCTTCGTTCTTCCCATCTTGCCCTACTCAATATCCCTATTTTTAAGCGCAAGAAACATGGAGGGCTCAGATTCTCCTTCCTGGCCCCATCCTTCTGGAATGCACTCCCTTTAGAATTTAGGCTTACTGTTTCTTACCCCCATTTTAGGTCCCTTCTCAAAACCCATCTGTTTCATAAAGCACACAGCTAAGTCCCGCCCGATCTGCCCTCACACGTTCACAGCGGCAAGAAACCGTCAGGTGGTAGTCGCGCTTTACAAATACTTTTACATAACATAACATACCAGTACCACATAAATCTGCCAGAGAGACCCCGCAGTGCGGGACGTGCGCGGGCTCGCCCGGGCAAAGACCGTGCCAAGGGCGGGCCCGTCTGTGCCGGTCCGGGACTGTTCGAGGTCAGGCTGGGCCATCCCCCTGATATTGCCATTCCAAGGACAGCTGGACCCTGCAGCGGTGAGTGGGGTGTATTTTTTAAAGTACCTATTGAATGTCTGGGGTAAAACACACCATGGGCAAACGAAATCCAACCGCCACAGCTCGTAATGCTACGTCTATAGATACTATGTTGGAAAGGGCGATGGACATAGTCAGTACCGAGATCGAACTGACAGAGAGACGTTTGTCCCTGGGTCTCACGAAACCCCAACCTGCAGTACAAGTTGTGAGCACTGATATAAGTGACCCTCAAATAATGCATACAATGAGGCTGACCACTGTCCACACCCATTAATTGGAGATAACTTACTGAACGTGGAAGGCTCTGACCATATAGGTGCAATAGTGGACTCTTTATCTAGGAGCTGCCCAATTGACATTACAGTTTTGGTTAATTCGGACATATCCCCTAACCCTGAGGTATGCGGAGCGAAAAGGAAGAGGAAGGCGGCGAAACCAGTTTGCTCCAAACGGAAACAACCTCCACGCGTGAACTCAAAATGCACAACATTGAATACATGGATTAAGGGGCTGAAGGCCATAGTAGACCCAATCCCTAGTAGTGACTCAATTGATTTAGTTTCATTGGATGTTTTAAGTAACTCTGTATACACACAGACGGAGTCCACACAGACTGCTTTTTCTAATTTTAGACTTGGGGACACTGCCATAGATATTATTATAGACACACTGTATGAACGTGTTAAAGGGATTGTGGATAAAAACTTTGCAAAACTATGGAAGCGTCTAGATCGCCTGGAATCCTTAACCACTAAGGCAAAATCTCCCGGTAGGGAACCTTATCAGCAGCCTGAAAAGGCCAGTCCCCAGGGAAATTTAGCCCAGAGTCGGCAATATGTACCTCAAACTGCAAAGTCGTTATCTGCCCCCTGTGATATTAACAGTAAAACTAATGATTCTGCAGCTTTAAAAACACGCATTGGACCTGCTAATATTCAAAACATGAGTGTCATTTGTGCTCATGACGGTCCGACAGTCTGCTCGAATACTGTTGATATTACTATTGGCAAACATGTTGAGCCAAACAAGGATGTTTTAAATCTTTTTAAATCTACCTCCAGCATCTTGCCCGTATGCTTTGGTTCTTGCAGGGGTACCTCCATCAGAGAAAAACAAATTAGAGTCCTGGGAACAACTTCGGAATAAAAGTGTGGATTGGCTGGCTAAATACAAAGGGTACAGGAGGTGGGATATACATGATATTCTAATGGTACGAAGGGTAGGCTGGGTGGGACCAGCAGAAAAAACAATTAGGGGTGATTGTATTGTCATCAACTTTTGCCGACCAGGTATTGTTAGATCTATACTAGTTGTTAGAGAGACTAATTGCCCCCTACCCACAAACATATGTACACTACCCCTCGGCGTCTTTTATAGACCACCACCGACACAGTGCTCATTCATTAGCCCATTTTCCCAATCGGTAAATAGGTTCTCTCCCATCTCTGACCTAGACACTCTTGATTGACCTTTTTCTAAATCTCAACCGACTGTTTCTGTATTCGCGGTACCCTTTGAGACTCCTAAAATTAATATTGACACTGAGGTGGAAACTGTTTCTCCAAATGATCATTCTGACTCATTACTACTGGTGCTAAGATGGAATGTGGCTGGTCTGGCTCCTAAACTAGACATTGAAGAATGGGTTAATATGGTAAATACATTTGATATCCTTATGTTCCAGGAGACCTGGGCAACTAAAGAATTATACCTAGAAGGATATGAGTGCTGTAATATTATACCCCCTCACCCCAAACACGGTAGACCCTCTGGCGGTTTATCAATATGGGTCAGTATCGTATCAGGTGGCAGACCGAAATTAATTCCCATTAGAAACGCTAACTTTCAAGTACTGATTTATACACGGGGGTTTCTATTTGTTTTATAAATTTTTATAATAATGACTTCTTAACCACACCTACCATTAATTTTGTTAATCTTTTTAACTTTATTTCAGACATGGATAATCTACTGGGAAAGCATAAACCGATAGGGATATGTTTGGGAGGTGACTTTAATGCGAAGATAGCAGGGGGAAATACTGCGAGTCCCACCCAGCTAAGCATGGGCGAATTTTGCGAATCTCGCGTTCGTGAATTTTGCGGATTTGCGAACTCGCAATCCGCAAAATCCGCGAATTCTTGCGAATTTGCGGATTTTTTTTTTTTGTGCTCGCAAGGATTTCTGCCAGTTCGCGAGGGTTTCGTACCAGTTCGCAATTGCGAACTTACATTTCGTCGCGCAACGGTCGCGAATTATGTTGTTTCTACGTCTGGTTCATCATCACAGGTTCCCAGCACCCTCTGTTTCACCACTGCAACCCTCTGTTACATCAATGCCACCCTCTGGTTCATCATTACTGTAGATTATGGGGGGGAAAAGCAAGCACACCAGCCCTGCTTCAACTGAGATGAATTAATTTGGGGTTAGTTTATTAATGTGTCACTGTTTTAAAATTCCAGTCTGGCACCTGCTTCCTTATCTGTAATTTTGCTTTCTGTTGCAGTGCATTTTTTTTCCCCAGGACCTTCTTTGTGGCCTACTTGTAGCTATTGTATGAGCCTGCTGTGAGGGTCAGAGCAGGGTCATACAATTGTTGCAACTAGCAACTGAATTCTGGAGGGGCCCCAGTCAGGAAGCACTACCGGGAATTGTTACTAATGATGAGTTTGAACTCTTGCCCCTGCCGAGTGCTTTCAGTTTTGAAAAACTCGTTTTTCTGCAATTTCGCGGGGTTCGCGGGGTGCGAACACGCGCGAGATCGGATTCGGAAGCCGCAAATTCGTGCGAATATGCAATTTGTTTTTTTTGCGGCGTGTTAGTTGGCAAGGTTTTGTGCGTTTTTGCGAGCCGCTCGTAGCGCAAGACGCGAAGTTACCCTCGCGGTCGTTCAAGGGCGCAGCCATCTTGTTTGCCTGACGTATTTCCGTTTCCGGGCGCGAAGTGTAATCTCGCAAAGTCCGCGGCTTGCCAGTACAGTCTCGCGCGTGTTCGCAAGGAAAATCTCGCGCGAACTTACCCGCGCGGTCGTGAACGGGCGCGGCCATCTTGTTTCTCATTCATTGCTATGGTTCTGGGCATGGTCTTTGTATCCTCTGTCAATCTCTGCCATCCTTTGCTTGTTTGAAGTTTTTTTTATCTATTTTACTTATTATCTATCCCTCTATTTTTCTAGCCCTATATTTTTGTGTTTACTGCTACTTTTGGTTAATTTTAAACTACTTTTGTAAACTCTTTTCTTTTCTTCTCTTCCCTATTCTATTTTCTTTATTCCTTTCCGCCCAGACCATGGTGAAGGGAGCCGGGAAGCATCCCGAGAAGGGGAAGGGTCCCGCACCCCGTGTCCGGCTCCCGTGCGGGCGTTTGAGGGGGGAGCTAGTGATGCCACGGGAGATCTTTACCCCGGAGGAGGTGGCCCAACTCATTTTTTATGTTCAGCGCCGCCTCCCCAGGACCATCATGGGAGGCGGCAAGATCAGTGCCGGGTACGGGGCCCGGGAGCGCCGGAAGCGGTGGGAGAAGGTGTGCCAGGCCATTTACCACCACTCTCGGGTCTGGCGCACCTACAACCAGGCCACCCACCGCTGGACGGATGTCCTGACCCGTGAGCGAGATCTGCTCGACCTCCTTGGCCTTGAGATCCCCGGGCTTGGTGAGTAGTAGTAGCTATGTCTTTACTACTATGTTTTCTCCTGCTGTGTTATTATATTGCAAATTTTTGTTTTTTACCAAGAGCAATAATGCTGCTCATTACATTGTAGGTAAATTTTATTTCAAAATCTTCTGTGCATTTCAGGTACACTGCTCTCCTTCTTCTCAGTAGTGTTGCTACTATGCTTATTTGTTTTAGATTTTGTGTTCATTTCATTGGCCTGTGAAATTATGTATGAGTGTAGTTGAAAGAACTGCGTAATGCTACACACTAAGGTTCAGATTTTTAATTACCGGCGCATCCCTGCAAAGTTGCAGGGATGCGCCAGTAATTGTGCGTCACGCCACCATCACCCATGGTGCGCCGTATTTACAATGCGGCGCGCCATGGGCCCAAAACGTCACCAAAGCGTTACGCATCTGTGCCGTAAAGGCGGCGCATTGCTGGAGTTGCGTCGCAACGATGGTGCAGCTCCATCAATTCTCTGGGGTGCCCTATCTCCCCAATGCTGCGTCAAGCCGTACGTCTGCTTCAAGCAGGCGCAGGGTTTGAGTCACGCATCATTCTCCTCAAAGTGACTGATTGAAATCTTGTAGATTTCCCTCAGCCACTTTTAGGATGCGTTCCTGCACAGGAACGCCCTCCCTTGCGCCGGAACACCCCTATTGGCGCAGGGCTTTACAACGTGATGCATCTCCCAGATGCGTCACGTTGTTAATATACGCCGCACCATTGCGCCTCTTTTGTGCTGTCGCTGCGTCACAAAAGTCACGCAACAATGGAGCAAAAGAGCCGCAAGGGCCTTCTAAATCAGCCCCTACAGACTCAAGTCCAGTCCTTCCTTTGTACACATGGCGATAAGAAGAAATAGTGGTGGTGGATTAATAGTTTGAGTATTTTAATGACTGGTGAATGTAGTAGGAAACTTTAGTGTTGTCGCTGATCTTCAATCACGATGGACTTTGGCTGTCACTTTGCGTGCTGCGGACTGCTGCCTGCCAATCCTAGGCAAACCTTTTTAGTACTTTGTTTAGTGAGTTACATAGGGTAGTTTCCAATTCGACGGTCCGCAAATCAAGCAATACTAAAGTAATGACGTAGTCGACCACATGAGATTGGTCAATAATATATCCCGTGGAGTCGTTCCCTATTTGCTATTTCGCAAAAATATTTTGTTACTTTGTTAGTTCTTTTTTAAATGTTTGATTTGGTTGAGAAATATCATCCATGTTTTCTGTTTTTCTTTCTTTCATGTTGTACATCAGCTTCCCCCAGGGGCAAGAGGAGGACACAGGAGGAGGAGGAGGAGGGTGCTGTTGTCGATGCAGGCCAGGACCGGGCAGTCGAGGGCTCCTTTGCTGGCCCCAGTAAGTTTTAATTTTAATATAGAGTACTTATTTTTTCCTAGCGTTCCTCATTCGATTTTTTCTAAATCGTCTTTGATCTTCTTGTAGACAGGATCTAAATTCTTATCCTGCCTCGACTATGACTCCGTGTGGTATTACTAGATTATTCTTATTAGTCTGTCTGTGTAGCTAACTAAGATTGCACATTTGGCATTTCCATTGGACTCCCATTCTAGTCAGCAATAGCTCTATGCACTGAGTGTAGTCCTCTGGGATTGTCCATAATGTCTTTTCAAGTATTCTAAATGTTTATGCTTTGACCATTGCCAACAATAAAAAGGTGAATGACCACCACCAAGAAATAATAAGATACTACTTTACTTTTGGTTTGGATAGGAGGACAATCCATTCTACTACTGTTGCAGGGACAAATCTGCACAAACAGAACTATGGACACTAAATAATGCATCGCTTAGCTTATCAATTATAATAGGTGCTGTAACTGTTAGACTTTCCACATACCTCAGTGATAACAGACTTTGTAGTTGAACCCCCAATCTCCTTACTGACTAGATAGTGTGGCAGAGTCATTTAGCTCCCAAAGTCACCTATGGCAGAGGCACGGACTCATGCTTGCAAAAATTCGAAAACCTTTAGCTCATCCACTCTAGTCTGGAGGACCAAAAACCACAGAGTCTATTTAAGTTTAAAAGCTTTATTAAAAGTAAACACATTTATTAAATTCAAGTTTGTCATAAAAGTGAACGTGTAACTGAAAATGGAAAAGTGCTTAGTGCTGACGATTAATTGGACACATTTCTTGTGGTCGAGCCGAGCTCTCACCTGGTTTGAACTTGATCCTGCTCGTGTTCTTAGAAGTCAAGGTTCTGTCTGTTAGGAGAAAAAGTGGTGCGTGTTAAAAAGTAAAAAGCAAACATTCATCAGTTGTGCCAAAAAGTGCAGCAAGACAACAGCCTTCCCTGGAAAAAGGGACATTTTTACTCTAGAGTACACAGTCAAAAATTATTACATTGTACACTTTTTTTCACATTTCTTTCTTCCTCCTAGACCAAATATTATATAGTAGTGAGTGGTGTATTCTAACATTATTAAATGTACTTTGTAGGTGGAACATCTGGAGACGGGGCCAGCGCGGAGGTGGTGGCATTGGACGAGGAGGACAACTCTGGGGAGGAGGCGGTGCAAGTGCCGGAAAAGGACATGCCTGTGAGGGTTCACACGGTGGTGGCGGGCAGAGGTAAGCTATACATTCCTTAGTCATTGAGATTGAAGACTGCAGAGTGTGCTTTCTGCACTGGTGTATTATAAAAAAAGCAGGTAGTAGCCTCCTCTAAATGTACTTCGACTTAGCTGTGAAGTTTTTGGCGAGAAGAATCCCAATCAGATCTGAGGTGAACTTGATGGATGGGATGAACGAAAAGCGAAAGAAGGGTGTAAGTAAGTGTGGAAGCACGAGAAATGTAATGATGACTGGCAAAGAAGAATGATATGTGTTTGCTTGGTCCCCGAGGTGGCTGGGAAGGTAAGAAAATGGTATGGTGCATGGCTGGGTGAATGATGAAGCAAGGATGGGTGGAAGGAGAACAGCCTGGGTGGGTGAGACAGAAACTGTATGTGCGCAATATACTTTGAATGGATGGATGCCTGGATCATTCATGGTACTATCTGACTCTGATAGCATATGTGAATCTAGAGAGAGTAGACGGTCACTGGATGAACTAAGTGTTACTTTGAAGAGCATGTAACACCGCACCCGCACGTCCGTTCCAGTGTAGGAAAGGCAAGGAAAAGAAGTTGTAACGTTGTCCAAAGACTACCATGAATAGTAGCAGTAGTTTGTATTGCAACTGCAAGCACAGCATATATCCAGTTATTACGGTGGACACTCCCTACCTCCCTTAATAACTTTAGTTTAGTAGTAGTACGTCATTCATGTGTGGGGGTATCACTGTTCACTCAATAATAAGCAAAGCACCTAAAGTCATCCCATATGTCATCAAATACATCCCATGTGAAGTGATAGATAATCAGATAATTTAGCTTCTTCATTTTCCTTTTCTAATACTCATTTGCACTGTAGGGTGAAAGCTAAATTAATTAAGCAGTAGCCCTTTTAACAGAGTATTCTCAGTGCCACCCGTAATAGAAAAGTAAGAGCTTCACCACCTGCATGTACTGGACCGGTACAGTAACGCAAGTCTGTCTCACTCACCATGGTGTGCGTCTGTTTTTCTCGGGTGCAAGTTCACTGCGCTGGCATTATGCCGGCTTGCATAAGATAACGTACCAATTTTCCTAAACAAGAGAGAAGAAGAAGAATAAGAGTGGTGTACTGTCATAGTCGACTGTAATAGAAGTCCATAGTGCTCGTAGAATTTGTTCCTTAAACTCCCACTAATGTTAGAGCAAGGATGAAGAAGTCGGAGGTTACATAGATACTGTCCTCATTAGTTATGCACTGTGCTTTCAATTTGCTACTTGTACTGTGACAACTTTCTGCTCAATCATTTTGTGTTAATCTTAAGGAGCATTGGTTACAGACTATGTCTTTCTTTTTTCATGTAGTTGCTCCTTCCAAATCCAAGACACCATCAAGGAGGAAGGAGCTGGCTCGAATGGCCCGGCAAAGGAGGCTGGATGCCACTGTTGCTGAATATCGGCGGCTGGTGGCCCTGGAGGAGGAGGAGACGCAGTCTGGTACAACAACAACGTCCACTGGGACAGCTGCATCCTCCTCCGTGCGGGCTGCCAGCCAGCGCAGTGCTCCAGCGGTACGGAGCCGGGCTACCAAAGCCAAACGCCACCGCCCAGCAGCAAAGAAAGCAGCTGCCCCTCACAGGATTTGCAAGGCACACCGGCGCCGCTTATCCCTCAGACTGTCCTACCTGGAGCAGGAGGTCCATAATTATAAGAACGTGGTGGAGGGCCTCCGCTTCGAACTTGCCACCCTCCGCAAGGAGCATGATGCCCTGGCTGCTAATTCCAACAGCACCCTGCCATAGTGTCCCTTGCCCCTTTTTTAGAGACTTTTGGGGGGTGGGAATTGGGAGTTGTGATTTTTGGGGACTTTTGAAGGACAATCGTTGGGGTTAGGGAGGGTCTTGCGGGAGATTCTTTTGTTAGGGCTATAAAAATATACTTTTTGAAACTTTATCTGACCATACCTGTTTTTTACTGCTTTTGAGTCTGGTGGGTGGGGGTTTAACATAACAGTAAGTTTGTTTTCCTGAATAGTCCTAGGACTTTAGTAGTACTACCGTCAATCAAATCTCTCGTCTCTCCTAATACTCCATTATACTACCTCCAACCAAATGCCTATCTTACCTGTAATTTCTGTTTGCAAGTAGGGCTAGGCCCAGGGCTGGCTCCACGGGAAACAGCAAATAAGGTTTGCAATCCTGGGCGGATAAAATTTCCTCATAGCGGTGGTACTAGTGGTGTGACACAGTGGCAGTTGCTTGCCTATGAAAAAAAAGAAAATGAAATCTGGTTTGTCCTCCTGAGCAATACAAAGGTACAATACAGAATATAGCAGGTGACAGAAGTACACTAGAACAGTGCCACGTTGTAGCCTAACAAATGTTAAAGTATAACTAATTCGGTTGAAGTTCTTTGACATTAGCCATGGGTCTTTGTCAAGCAGAGTAAGAATATATCCTCGGATTTCTTCACCAGCCTGTTGCTATCACCTTATCCTCCCCAGCAAGTGTGTGGATTTATTGCTGTAATTTAGTCACACATCAATCAAAACCACACAGCCCGGGGGAAGAGGGTTAGGGTTTGAAAAATGGATGGGTACAGGGGTTTTTGGGAAAGGTTTTGGGAGACAAGAAAAAGTAGCACAGCATGGACGAACAATTGTGAACATAAACAAATCTTTGGGTACAAACCTATCCATCAATCTTTGAAAGTGCATACACTACTGCATGCATGTCAGTTAAAAGTAAGTAGTACTTTCGACAACTGTGGAAGAAAGAATGCGACAGTACAGGGCGTGGGTGGAAATATTGATAACTATATTCAACATAAGGTCTCTGTAGCCAGATACCTGAGAGCCTTGCTGGTCACTATAAATCCATTCACAACAACACTCAATGGGGTTGGTCTGGAAGGTGTAGTAGATAGAAAAGGAGAAATTGCTTTTTTTCTAGGTGTCCCCTCACTCACCAGGGTTGCCCCTTGGTGACATGCTTCATCATTGGGGCCATCCCAGTCCTCTACGGCCTGGGGCGTGCGGCGACTTGCGAATTACGTAGGAGCACTTACAAATGACTATGTGTGGTGCAGATGTGATAGTGGAGTGGACTAAGTGATGTGTTAAGGGATCAATTTAGAAGCAGAGAGAGATCCAAGAAATGCAGTCACAGTCAGAGAAAAAGGCAAGGGATACTGTATCTATGTGGTTGTAGTGGTCCTGTTGGAAGTGGTAAGTAAGTTGCCTGCAGAAAAAAAATCCTCCTTTTAGCGGCACTCCACCATTGCAGCCGACGCTTCGTCCATCGATGTTGGTCACCAGAAGACACCCTGTAAAAAAAAGCACAGCATAGACAAACAATGGAACATAAACAATTCTTTGGGTACAAACCTATCCATCAATCTTTGAAAGTGCATGCACTACTGCATGCATGTCAGTGAAAAGTAAGTAGTACATTCGACAACTGTGGAAGAAAGAATGCGACAGTACAGGGCCTGTGTGGAATTATTGATAACGATATTCAACATAAGGTCTCTGTACTTAGCCAGATACCCGAGAGCCTTGCTGGTCACTATAAATCCATTCACAACAACACTCAGTGGGGTTGGTCTGGAAGGTATAGTAGATAGAAAAGGAGAAATTGCTTGTTTTCTAGGTGTCCCCTCACTCACCAGGGTTGCCCCTTGGTGACATGCTTCATCATTGCGGCCATCCCAGTCCTCTACGGCCTGGGGCGTGCTGCGACTTGCGAATTACGTAGGAGCACTTACAAATGACTATGTGTGGTGCAGATGTGATAGTGGAGTGGACTAAGTGATGTGTTAAGGGATCAATTTAGAAGCAGAGAGAGATCCAAGAAATACAGTCACAGTCAGAGAAAAAGGCAAGAGATACTGTATCTATGTGGTTGTAGTGGTCCTGTTGGAAGTGGTAAGTCAGTTGCCTGCAGAAAAAAAATCCTCCTATTAGCGGCACTCCTCCATTGCAGCCGACGCTTCGTCCATCGATGTTGGTCACCAGAAGACACCCTGTAAAAAAAAGCACAGCATAGACAAACAATTGAACATAAACAAATCTTTGGGTACAAACCTATCCATCAATCTTTGAAAGTGCATGCACTACTGCATGCATGTCAGTGAAAAGTAAGTAGTACATTCGACAACTGTGGAAGAAAGAATGCGACAGTACAGGGCCTGTGTGGAATTATTGATAACGATATTCAACATAAGGTCTCTGTAGCCAGATACCCGAGAGCCTTGCTGGTCACTATAAATCCATTCACAACAACACTCAGTGGGGTTGGTCTGGAAGGTATAGTAGATAGAAAAGGAGAAATTGCTTTTTTTCTAGGTGTCCCCTCACTCACCAGGGTTGCCCCTTGGTGACATGCTTCATCATTGGGGCCATCCCAGTCCTCTACGGCCTGGGGCGTGCTGCGACTTGCGAATTACGTAGGAGCACTTACAAATGACTATGTGTGGTGCAGATGTGATAGTGGAGTGGACTAAGTGATGTGTTAAGGGATCAATTTAGAAGCAGAGAGAGATCCAAGAAATGCAGTCACAGTCAGAGAAAAAGGCAAGGGATACTGTATCTATGTGGTTGTAGTTGTCCTGTTGGAAGTGGTAAGTAAGTTGCCTGCAGAAAAAAAATCCTCTTATTAGCGGCACTCCTCCATTGCAGCCGACGCTTCGTCCATCGATGTTGGTCACCAGAAGACACCCTGTCCACTGCCTGCCTGATGCTGAATTGTGGCTCGCTACTGTGAAGCCTGACTCCATCCTTTTTTCCCCATTACAGAGACTGAAACCCGGCCTGTAATTATTCAACGAAAAACAGGAAGTGATATAATATTACAACACCACTGATAAATAAATATAAGGTATGTAGGCTGTGGAGTGCAAAAAGTCACAATTTGATTTTCCTAGTAGACAGTACAATATTTTTGAAAGTGCGTACTCTGAGTCACCTTTTGAAGGATAAATAAGTATGGGCAAATTAATGTAGCGGATCTTGCCCCTCAAGCTAGGTGTACTGTAAACTGTGTTTTAGAACAAAATTAGATCTTCCTAGCAGTGCTCCCACCCAGACCCTTACTAAAGCCAGTCGCAAAAATGTAGAAGACCCCCAATCAAATCTCAAAAAACGAGGCCTAGCAGAAAACTGGTGACAAAACTTACTTTGAAAGTAAAAGTAGGCCGAAGTACCCCCTTCCTAATTACCCATTACCCACCGTGGATTGCATTGAAACCACTTGCAAGCAACCAAGCAAAAGTAGCCATAGCCAGCATCGCTCCAAGACTCGAAATCCCCCCCACTCAAACACATGCAATAGATATACTGCTAACCCTAACGAACCCTAAGTTAAGAATAGTGGCAAAGGCTTTCTTTAACTATGCCAAATCCCCCCTTTCCCACCTTGGATTTTCTTCAAATGACTTGCAACCAAAATTACACATTCTCACGAGTGCTCTAAGACCCCAGAACTCAGTTGGAATAATCTAGAACACCCCGAAACACATGCAATCCTGCTGCTAGGGCTAACCCTAACGAACCCTAAGTTACAAAAAGTGCCAAAAGGCTTTTCCGCGAGGATTTTGTCCCAACCACTTCTACCCGGTATTAGACCTTCCCAGGAATGCCCCAAGACCCGCCAACCCACCCGCCAAAAAGCATAACACCCCCAAACAGGCCAAAAGCAAAATCTCATACTTGCAATATTTCTGGGCCTTCGGTCCAAACGCGCTGCGTAGCTAGGCCATAAGTCGGGGTTGGCACAACGGATTTCCTGAAAAGCAAATGCAATCAAGATTAGAGTGTCCCAGCAATGCTCCCAGACCACGAAACTCACCCACAAACAGACGTAACCCCCCCTAAGAGCACCTCAAAGGCAAGCAAGTCATCAAAAACACAAAAAAATTTCCGCCTGGGATTTGGTCCAAAACACTTTTATCCGGTATTAGAGCTTCCCAGCAATGGCCCCAGAGCCGTCAACCCAGGAGAAAACGAGTAGAAGACCCCCAAACAGCCAAAGAGCAAAAGTACAAAAATGGGGACTTAGTCAATTTTTCACAAATTTCCCAAATCACTCCGCGCGCGCTCTGCAGCTAGGCCCTAACTCCCCTCTGCCACCATGGATTTGCTTCAAACCTCTTGCAAAGTAAAGTATATATAGCCAGCAGTGCTCCCAGACCACGAAACTCACCCACAAACACCAGGAAGCCCCCCAAACAGGCCCCCGAAAACGCTACATAGAGCAAAATGTCAGAAATAGCCAAAAAAAAAATCGGCCTGGATTTTGTCCCAACCACTTCTACCCGGTATTAGACCTTCCCAGGAATGCCCCAAGACCCGCCAACCCACCCGCCAAGAAGCATAACACCCCCAAACAGGCCAAAAGCAAAATCTCATACTTGCAATATTTCTGGGCCTTCGGTCCAAACGCGCAGCGTAGCTAGGCCATAAGTCGGGGTTGGCACAACGGATTTCCTGAAAATCAAATGCAATCAAGATTAGAGTGTCCCAGCAATGCTCCCAGACCACGAAACTCACCCACAAACAGACGTAACCCCCCCTAAGAGCACCTCAAAGGCAAGCAAGTCATCAAAAACACAAAAAAATTTCCGCCTGGGATTTGGTCCAAAACACTTTTATCCGGTATTAGAGCTTCCCAGCAATGGCCCCAGAGCCGTCAACCCAGGAGAAAACGAGTAGAAGACCCCCAAACAGCCAAAGAGCAAAAGTACAAAAATGGGGACTTAGTCAATTTTTCACAAATTTCCCAAATCACTCCGCGCGCGCTCTGCAGCTAGGCTCTAACTCCCCTCTGCCACCATGGATTTGCTTCAAACCTCTTGCAAAGTAAAGTATATATAGCCAGCAGTGCTCCCAGACCACGAAACTCACCCACAAACACCAGGAAGCCCCCCAAACAGGCCCCCGAAAACGCTACATTGAGCAAAATGTCAGAAATAGCCAAAAAAAAAATCGGCCTGGATTTTGTCCCAACCACTTCTACCCGGTATTAGACCTTCCCAGGAATGCCCCAAGACCCGCCAACCCACCCGCCAAGAAGCATAACACCCCCAAACAGGCCAAAAGCAAAATCTCATACTTGCAATATTTCTGGGCCTTCGGTCCAAACGCGCTGCGTAGCTAGGCCATAAGTCGGGGTTGGCACAACGGATTTCCTGAAAAGCAAATGCAATCAAGATTAGAGTGTCCCAGCAATGCTCCCAGACCACGAAACTCACCCACAAACAGACGTAACCCCCCCTAAGAGCACCTCAAAGGCAAGCAAGTCATCAAAAACACAAAAAAATTTCCGCCTGGGATTTGGTCCAAAACACTTTTATCCGGTATTAGAGCTTCCAGCAATGGCCCCAGAGCCGTCAACCCAGGAGAAAACGAGTAGAAGACCCCCAAACAGCCAAAGAGCAAAAGTACAAAAATGGGGACTTAGTCAATTTTTCACAAATTTCCCAAATCACTCCGCGCGCGCTCTGCAGCTAGGCCCTAACTCCCCTCTGCCACCATGGATTTGCTTCAAACCTCTTGCAAAGTAAAGTATATATAGCCAGCAGTGCTCCCAGACCACGAAACTCACCCACAAACACCAGGAAGCCCCCCAAACAGGCCCCCGAAAACGCTACATAGAGCAAAATGTCAGAAATAGCCAAAAAAAAAATCGGCCTGGATTTTGTCCCAACCACTTCTACCCGGTATTAGACCTTCCCAGGAATGCCCCAAGACCCGCCAACCCACCCGCCAAGAAGCATAACACCCCCAAACAGGCCAAAAGCAAAATCTCATACTTGCAATATTTCTGGGCCTTCGGTCCAAACGCACTGCGTAGCTAGGCCATAAGTCGGGGTTGCCACGACGGATTTCCTGAAAAGCAAATGCAATCAAGATTAGAGTGTCCCAGCAGTGCTCCCAGACCACGAAACTCACCCACAAACACCAGGAAGCCCCCCAAACAGGCCCCCGAAAACGCTACATAGAGCAAAATGTCAGAAATAGCCCAAAAAAAATCGGCCTGGATTTTGTCCCAACCACTTCTACCCGGTATTAGACCTTCCCAGGAATGCCCCAAGACCCGCCAACCCACCCGCCAAGAAGCATAACACCCCCAAACAGGCCAAAAGCAAAATCTCATACTTGCAATATTTCTGGGCCTTCGGTCCAAACGCACTGCGTAGCTAGGCCATAAGTCGGGGTTGCCACGACGGATTTCCTGAAAAGCAAATGCAATCAAGATTAGAGTGTCCCAGCAGTGCTCCCAGACCACGAAACCACCCACAAACACCAGGAAGCCCCCCAAACAGGCCCCCGAAAACGCTACATAGAGCAAAATGTCAGAAATAGCCAAAAAAAAATCGGCCTGGATTTTGTCCCAACCACTTCTACCCGGTATTAGACCTTCCCAGGAATGCCCCAAGACCCGCCAACCCACCCGCCAGGAAGCATAACACCCCCAAACAGGCCAAAAGCAAAATCTCATACTTGCAATATTTCTGGGCCTTCGGTCCAAACGCGCTGCGTAGCTAGGCCATAAGTCGGGGTTGGCACAACGGATTTCCTGAAAAGCAAATGCAATCAAGATTAGAGTGTCCCAGCAATGCTCCCAGACCACGAAACTCACCCACAAACAGACGGAACCCCCCCTAAGAGCACCTCAAAGGCAAGCAAGTCATCAAAAACACAAAAAATTTTCCGCCTCGGATTTGGTCCAAACCACTTTTAGTGCTTCCCAGAAATGGCCCCAGAGACCCGTCAACTCACCTGCAAAGAGGTAGAACAACACCCCCACAAGTGCTGAGTCTTTCATCATTGGGCGTAAACCAGCCCTCTGCTTTGATGGAAATAGGAGTCTGGAGGAGGAGGATAGAGGAGCATGTTCTTCGGAACTTCTGAACCTGAGGAATGCAGACTGCGGCACCTTCAAATCAATTCGCAAACAAGTGAAGACAGTTCTGCTGATGGGCTTGTTTTTGTGATTATCTGATTAAAGTTTGAATTATATTAACTGTGCACAACAAAGAAAGACAGACACACAGGAATAAAAGTGAATAAGGATGAAAAAGAAAGTTATTGATTCGTTGTCTCATTTTCAGGGCTCGGTATCACGGTCCAGGAATAAGAATAAGGCTTCGTCATCATACTCTGCGAATTCAGGCAGGGTGAGCTCAGTGTCACCTGACAGAGTAGAAATTCCCTCATCTATGTTGCTGGCCACCTCCTCTTCATCCGGCACGCTCTCTCGTACTCTGAAATCTGGTGGTATGAGGTGCTGATTCATCTTGATCATTGTTAACCTCTCCACATTTTTGGGCGAGAGGCGGCTCCGTTTGGGAGTTACAATCCCACCAGCCGCACTGAAAACCCGTTCAGAAGACACGCTTGCGAGTGGGCAAGACAAGTAGTTTAAAGCCAGGTTGGTGAGCTGTGGCCACAATTCTTTTTTCCCATGCCAATACGCCAATGGGTCAGAATTAACATAGACCTCTGTTGAGTCATTCAGATAGTCCTTCACCATCGACTCAAGGTCCTCATCCAAGGTTCCTCCACTTTGCTTAGCTCTTGCTGTGCCTCTGACCTTTTGAGAACCAAACCCACGCAGAGCTAGCCAATCCTCTTCAGCCTCCAATGTTTCTGTTGTCTTTCGTGCAGATGATCCGGTTGCCGGTGTCTTTAACGGCTGAGAGGTCACTTGTGCCACAGCCACAGGTGCAGAAGTGGATTGTTTTGACTGGGGATGGCCTGCTGATGTACTGCCATTTCCTTCAATTTCCAGCCGTTCTGTTTCAAACTTCTTGGCTGACAAGGCTAGCCAACGTTTGTACTTTGGAACATGTTCATCATCAAAAGGAAAGAATGCTTGGCCTGCCAGCGCCTTTTTGTAGCGTGGATCCAGAATAGTAGCACAAATGTAATGCTGTTCTGAGTGGATCTTTTTAAGACGTTCATCACCTTGTAGGAGCTCTAATAATTGCTCTGCCAGAAGCAAAGAGTCTTGGTTTTTATCTTTTCCAAACACAGAACACACCTCCTTCAGTTGGTCCTCCAGCATGTACAACAATGGGATAGCTTTTCCCAAATTAGAGTCCTCCTTGCTGACTGCACGCGTGAAGAACTCAAAAGGACGAAGCATGCGTGTCAGGCTTTCAACTATGTTCCATTGCGGCCCACCCATCCTCAGCTCCTCTGTACCCTCTTTAAGGAAATATTGATCGAGTTCCGTATACTGCTCATACAGACGCTCAAGCATGTAGAAGGTTGAGTTCCAACGTGTTACCACCTCCTGGATGAGTGCTTTCACTGGCATTTGATGTTGATATAGCAGGCTCCTCAGCTGCTTCCGGGCCTTAAAAGAATGCCTGAAATGCTTGCACATTTTTTGGCAGGTCTCCAATACACTGTACGCTGCACTGCCTTTATTACCCAAGAATTTTTGGACAACCAGGTTTATACAGTGCGCCAAACACGGCACTCTGAAATAGTAACCGTCCCTCATGGCCTTAACTATATTGGCGCCATTGTCCGTGGAAACATAACCAACCTTGCGTTTTAGTGGGGACAGCCAGTTAAGGACCTTTGTGTTAAAGACATCCAAAATGTTTTCTGCTGTGTGACGTTTCTCCAAACCAAACATGGCTAGTGTTGCATGTTTCCGAGCACCTTTAAAAACAATGTTCGTGTCAACACCTGCGTTTAGCTTTGATTTAGCCCCTGAAAAAGAGACCCAGTGTGCAGTGATGCACATGTAATCAGCGCCTGCGCCACTGGTCCACATGTCTGTTGTCAGATGTATAGTGTGAACAGCACTCTTCTGCAAAGCTGCCCCAATCACCTTCAGAACATCTTCATGTAGTGCTGGAACCGCAACTCGGGCAAAATAGAACCGGCTAGGAACCTTCCATTTAGGGCAGAGCGCTGTCACTAATTCTAGAAAACCAACCCCTTCTACAAAAGAAAAAGGGAGAAGGTCCAGAGCTAGCATTTTAGCCAGCTTAGTGTTATACAGACGGGTCATTGGGTGGTTGCGTTCATATTGCGCTTCTGTAAACAACATCTTTTTAATGTTGCCCTGGACCAAGGATTTACGGGATGATGATGATCTCTTCGACCCAGTTACGCTCGCTGATGAACTTTTCCGCATTGATGTCTCACTCTCTCCCACACTCTTAGTGTGGCTCCCATGGGGTGTGCTGCTGACAGGGGAACTGGGTGTAAGTGAAGTGTTTGAATCGTCTTCTTCCCCCTCGTCATCATCAGATGAAAAAACAACGTTTTCATTGCGTGCAATTCCGGCTTCCTTGATCGCGTGTAGGTGCGCAAACCATTGGACATCGTGCGTTCTCCTAAGATGACCTCTCTGGCCTTCGGTACCATAGTTGGAACCCAACTTACCACGACTAACTCGAAGCTTACAAATGCTACAAATGGCTACGTTTTCCTTTTTTGGGCAAACACTAAAGAAGTCCCAAACTGGAGACTTGAAATGTCTTCGGGGGCCGGAGGAGGCGGCGATACTGGTGGTGGTGGTGGTCCTGCTGCTAATGTCAGATGAAGTGGAGGATGTGGATTGCCGAACTTCAGTACGTTTTGCACTTTCACCACCACGAATTGAGGTCGAGGACGAGGTGGGTACCTTCTTGCGAGGAAGAAATATGGAAGCGGTAGGTTTTGGTGTACTACTTAACTCCAAATCTAATGATTCCATTTCCATTGTCTCCTCGCCGACATCATCATCACGCTCAGCAGCTTCTCGGGATAGGGTCAAAATGTCTCTTTGCTGCATGCCCGGTGGGGCTGCAGTGACCTTTGTGATGACTGGCTCGTCGTCATCGTGAGAGGCTTCATCACCAGCAGTATCTGTCACTTCTTGTTGAGCCTCATCACACTCCATAGGTTTGAGTTTTTGGACGACCTTCCTTTTACGCTTAGGTACCGGTGTCAGATCATGGTGTGCCTCACTGTCAGACCGCAGTTGTGGTTCCCAAGACAGATCACTTGCATCAGAACGAGGTGGGCTTGAAGAAGATGTAGACACCCCCCTTGATCTTTTCCTTGCTAGGGATGTGGAAGACAATGAATGATCATCAGGAGGAGTGGCTTCCAATGATACCTCGGGTTCATTGTCGATTTCCTGATGTGCCCCTACTTCGGGAGGAACAACTATTGTGGGCACTTGTGAACCTCCATGCACCTTTGCTTGCGCATCTCCTTTTGCTGCCTCTCCTTCCACATGTACTTGGGCGTGTACTTGCACATGGTGTTGTTGTTGCGGCTGTGGTTGTTCAACACTTGTCAGATGAGTTACAACAACCTGTGTTGATTCAGGGACATTGCTGCTACTTTCTTGCGATGAGCCAACATCACTGGTCGATGGTGATTGGAGAAGTACACTGACTGCCTCTGAAGCACTCAAGGGCTTTGACTTAAGTTGGCGTGGTGGTGGAGGCACTGAACCCAATGGAGCAGGGGTGCTGCTCCCAGCTTGGTCCCCAGCAGATCCTGCTGCTGCAGGCGTACTTTTTTTTTTCTCCCAAAAAACGTGGCGGGTGGCGCACCAGCCTCCTTGGTAACTTGCTTCTTCTGCTCCTTACTAGCAACTTTCTTGCTAGAGGAGCTACGGAGAACTTTCTTTGGGGCCATCTTCTTCAGAGCAGGTCAGACAGCAGGCCGCAGTTGCACGAATTGTAGAGTTGTCTGAGGCCAGACGTGACGTCGCGTGACGTTATGCTGCACACACACACCGCTGCAGGACTTCTTCCTGGCACTGGTGGTTCTCTTGAGTCTTGTGCACCTAAAGAAAATGGAAGACAGAGGAACATCAGTTCAGTTATAGAGCACAAAAAAATCGAAAAACACTGCAAAATCAGCACAATCCCATTCCATCCATGGCCTCCATGATGTTTAAATTCAAGACAACCCACAGAAAGACTAGGCCCATGCAAGACTCACTACCCCTGGGCATAAATAAAGGTTGAAAAGTAGGCAAAATGGTTGGAGGCCTAACAACAAAGCCTGCATTCATAATGGCCACTTGCCTCCTAGCACATGGCCAGGGCCTGCCTGTACCAGCACTCAAAATGGCCCCCACCCACATGGCCTGTCCCCATGAACACCCCCAAAAATCGAAAAACACTGCAAAATCAGCACAATCCCATTCCATCCATGCCCTCCATGATGTTTAAATTCAAGACACCCCACAGAAAGACTAGGCCCATGCACCACTCACTACCCCTGGTCAAGGCCCCAACAACAGGTCAAAAATCGAAAAACACAGAAAAATCAGCACAATCCCATTCCATCCATGCCCTCCATGATGTTTAAGTTCAAGACAGCCCACAGAAAGACTAGGCCCATGCCAGACTCAAATACCCCTGGTGAAAAGGCCACAAGTACAGGCCCAAAAAACGAAAATCACTGAAAAATCTGCACAATCCCATTCCATCCATGGCCTCCATGATGTTTAAATTCAAGACCACCCACAGAAAGACTAGGCCCATGCAAGACTCACTACCCCTGGGCATAAATAAAGGTTGAAAAGTAGGCAAAATGGTTGGAGGCCTAACAACAAAGCCTGCATTCAAAATGGCCACTTGCCTGCCAGCACATGGCCAGTGCCTGTAGCTGCACTCAAAATGGCCACCAGCCACATGGCATGTCCCTCCCCATGAACACCCCCAAAAATCGAAAAACACTGCAAAATCAGCACAATCCCATTCCATCCATGGCCTCCATGATGTTTAAATTCAAGACAACCCACAGAAAGACTAGGCCCATGCAAGACTCACTACCCCTGGGCATAAATAAAGGTTGAAAAGTAGGCAAAATGGTTGGAGGCCTAACAACAAAGCCTGCATTCAAAATGGCCACTTGCCTGCCAGCACATGGCCAGTGCCTGTAGCTGCACTCAAAATGGCCACCAGCCACATGGCATGTCCCTCCCCATGAACACCCCCAAAAATCGAAAAACACTGCAAAATCAGCACAATCCCATTCCATCCATGGCCTCCATGATGTTTAAATTCAAGACAACCCACAGAAAGACTAGGCCCATGCAAGACTCACTACCCCTGGGCATAAATAAAGGTTGAAAAGTAGGCAAAATGGTTGGAGGCCTAACAACAAAGCCTGCATTCAAAATGGCCACTTGCCTCCTAGCACATGGCCAGGGCCTGCCTGTACCAGCACTCAAAATGGCCCCCACCCACATGGCCTGTCCCCATGAACACCCCCAAAAATCGAAAAACACTGCAAAATCAGCACAATCCCATTCCATCCATGCCCTCCATGATGTTTAAATTCAAGACACCCCACAGAAAGACTAGGCCCATGCACCACTCACTACCCCTGGTCAAGGCCCCAACAACAGGTCAAAAATCGAAAAACACAGAAAAATCAGCACAATCCCATTCCATCCATGCCCTCCATGATGTTTAAGTTCAAGACAGCCCACAGAAAGACTAGGCCCATGCCAGACTCAAATACCCCTGGTGAAAAGGCCACAAGTACAGGCCCAAAAAACGAAAATCACTGAAAAATCTGCACAATCACATTCCATCCATGGCCTCCATGATGTTTAAATTCAAGACCACCCACAGAAAGACTAGGCCCATGCAAGACTCACTACCCCTGGGCATAAATAAAGGTTGAAAAGTAGGCAAAATGGTTGGAGGCCTAACAACAAAGCCTGCATTCAAAATGGCCACTTGCCTGCCAGCACATGGCCAGTGCCTGTAGCTGCACTCAAAATGGCCACCAGCCACATGGCATGTCCCTCCCCATGAACACCCCCAAAAATCGAAAAACACTGCAAAATCAGCACAATCCCATTCCATCCATGGCCTCCATGATGTTTAAATTCAAGACAACCCACAGAAAGACTAGGCCCATGCAAGACTCACTACCCCTCGGCATAAATAAAGGTTGAAAAGTAGGCAAAATGGTTGGAGGCCTAACAACAAAGCCTGCATTCAAAATGGCCACTTGCCTGCCAGCACATGGCCAGTGCCTGTAGCTGCACTCAAAATGGCCACCAGCCACATGGCATGTCCCTCCCCATGAACACCCCCAAAAATCGAAAAACACTGCAAAATCAGCACAATCCCATTCCATCTATGGCCTCCATGATGTTTAAATTCAAGACAACCCACAGAAAGACTAGGCCCATGCAAGACTCACTACCCCTGGGCATAAATAAAGGTTGAAAAGTAGGCAAAATGGTTGGAGGCCTAACAACAAAGCCTGCATTCAAAATGGCCACTTGCCTCCTAGCACATGGCCAGGGCCTGCCTGTACCAGCACTCAAAATGGCCCCCACCCACATGGCCTGTCCCCATGAACACCCCCAAAAATCGAAAAACACTGCAAAATCAGCACAATCCCATTCCATCCATGCCCTCCATGATGTTTAAATTCAAGACACCCCACAGAAAGACAAGGCCCATGCACCACTCACTACCCCTGGTCAAGGCCCCAACAACAGGTCAAAAATCGAAAAACACAGAAAAATCAGCACAATCCCATTCCATCCATGCCCTCCATGATGTTTAAGTTCAAGACAGCCCACAGAAAGACTAGGCCCATGCACCACTCACTACCCCAGGTCAAGGCCCCAACAACAGGTCAAAAATCGAAAAACACAGAAAAATCAGCACAATCCCAATTCATCCATGGCCTCCATGATGTTTAAGTTCAAGACAACCCACAGAAAGACTCAGTCCACCCACCACTGAGTACCCCTGGGCAAAAGGCCCCAAAACAGCCCAAAAATCGAAAATTCCAAAATTTTAATTGCAGCAACTGTAATGCCCCAAACAAACTTACTTGTAAAATTTCTAATCCAACAGTGATCCAAAGAAAGTCAAAAAGGCCTCAAATCCAAATATCCAGCAGCATCCACAAAAAGTAATCCTTCCAGCTCCAGATCCAAATGAAAAGTGACCAGGAGATGGACAAAGCACTGGGAGGAGCCTGCTGGACAGGAACAGGAAGTTGAATACTGTGGGGCACTTCCTTCCTCCCACCCCCTCCCCCCTCCCCAAAATGGACTCCTCGCTAAAAAAGTGCAGACAAATGTCAACCTAAGGAGTTATTCAGATAAAAATCATCATTTCAAGAAGGTTTATGCTGCTTGCTGGTGGATTTCTTGTGCAGAATTGCAAATTTTATATTTTTGCTTGTGCGAGATTGTTGCTGCTCGCCGCATCTCAAATCTCGCAATTGCGAAGTACCGCGAGACGTGATCTCGCCGTACTCGCGTTGACAAACTCTCGCTGTGCAAGTTGGCAAGCCGCGATGACGTAATCGCGCTCGCCAAATTCCCGCGGGATCACACAGCAAGATCCAAAATGGCGCAGCACTCGCAAAATATCGAGAAAAACAACTCGGCAAACGATGATAAACGCCGCGCGCCGCAAAAATTGTATCACCAACGCCGCGCGCCGCAAAAAAAATCCGCTGCGTGCGAATTTGCGGATTTTGCGGGAAATTCGCAAATCTCGCGGATTGCGAATTTACCGAAAATCCGCAAAATCCGCGAGCGTAACGGATTTTCCGCCCATACTTACACCCAGCATATCTCACTTAATCCATGTAAGAGAGGACACAAATTAATAAACCACCTTTCAAATAGCAGCCTTTTAAATGTTATGGATATTGTTTCTGTAAATAATGGGGAAGGTTAGAGGTTTTGGTCGAGCCTCAACTATAGACTATGTTTTTATATCTGCACCATTAGAGGCTCCCGGATAGAAGAGCCCAGCTCAGCCCCAGGGGACCCCGGATAGAAGAGCTCAGCTCAGCCCAGGGGCCCCCGGATCAAAGAGCCCAGCTCAGCCCAGGGGCCCCGGATAGAAGAGCCCAGCTCAGCCCCAGAGCCCCCTGATAGAAGAGCCCAGCTCAGCCCAGGGGCCCAGGATAGAAGAGCCCAGCTCAGCCCGGCTCCTGCAGAGATTCCCTCCAGGATTATTCAGTCTATTTCTACAAACACAGCAGAAGGTGCTGACAATCTCCTACCTGAGCAGAGACCTGTGCAGACATGTCCAGGCTCTCTCCTCCTCCTGGGGGGCAGTGGGGGAGGAGGGGGGGTGGGAAGATCTGGGGTCTGAGGGGGGCAGTCTGAAGGGGGAGCAGGGGCAGATCTGGGGTCTGAGGGGGGCGCCGGGGCAGATCTGGGGTCTGGGGGGAGCGGCAGGTCTGGGGTCTGAGGGAGGGGTCTGTGAGGGTCTGTAGATGGCGGTAACTGCCCACCAGACAGGGCTCCTTCCTCCTCTGCAGCAGGCTAGACACACCAGGAGTGCTCTTTCTGGTCCCTACACGCCGGGAAAGAACGTGCATGTGCGTGATCCAAAGGATCAGAATCAGCTTCCGGCCTGGCCTTTGTAATGTCAGCCAAGCGCATTGCTCGCATTCTGGTTGTCTATTTGTCCATACGTTATCTTAATAGCATCTATCTAACATTTTCTAGCTTTACAATTGCACCAAAATACGTTCTTATTAATGTCATTCTTTTTTTAAGGCCCTTGGATTTCTATCCATGGGCTGTGTGTGGATGCGTATCATTGGAAGAGATTTCTAAAGTATCAGGTTTTAAATTAGTTATGCCACTGATGGCCGTACGAACCACATATTCCTAAACATAATGGGGTGCATTGTAGTGGCGGCTTGTGACTTTTGAAAGTAGTAAGGCGTAGAAGTTGGGGCTGAGTGTTACATAGGAACCAAGCAAAGCAAGCAAGCCTGATCAACAAAAGGGGATTTGGGGGTTGTCCCCTCTATGAAAATGTTTAAAAAGAGTGCACTTTAATACAAAATTATTTTACATGCAATTAGACATGGGGTCACAAATTAAAAAAAATTCTAGCAACTGCCTCCTCAAACTGACCGACTTGCGTGCACAACTGTACCTTTTATAATGTGTATATGTAATTGTGATTGTGTGTACATGTAGTGTGTATGAAGCATGAGCTGCTGTACTGTACCTGCTATGTGTGTGTAAAGCTTGTGCTGTTGTTGCCTGACTGTACATGTCATATGTACGTGAGCGAGAGAGCGAGTGAAGCTTTTTCTGATACTGATGTGTGTGTGTGTTTCTGTATGCTTATGAAAGCACATGTATGTGCAGCACTTCATCTGCCAGAGGGTGCCTGCCAGTCATGTGTGTGTGTGTGTGTGAAGCTTGTGCTACTGTGTCCTGACCGGCTGCTGTTCTGTGTGGGAGAGCAGAATGAAATGGTGAAGCTCTGCTTGTTAGCGTAATAAGCGAATCTCGAGAACTGTACAAAAACACTAAAACTGCTGGCCACTGACACTGCTTGCTGCTTTACTCACCAAAACGCGGGGTGTGCAGCAGTGCCCACTAGTGCCTAGAAAACCTGCTCTCCGGCGCCTCGGTAACGCTGTCGAGTGGTGAACCGCCCTCCTCATACCTGACTCTCTCAGGGCTCACTCTACCTGATTATCTGCTCTGAGGGGTTGGAGAAAGAGGGTTCCCAAAGGCCACAATTAAGAGGTAGCCCCCTCACTCCTCTCAGCGAGCCCTATGTCATTGCTGCGCAGTTTGGCTTTTTAAACCGTCTTTCTTTCTTGGGGAGAGAGAGGCCCTTCATTACCAGGTCTTAAATCCTTGTGTCAACTGATAAGGGGGAGGCGTGAAGGAGCCAAGCCCAGGAGCTGTGTGCTCTGCCCATCGAGGCCTCTGCTGCTGCCTGGCACCGCGGAACAGCTTTGGGGACGGATCTAGGAACCTACAGCCTACCAAACAAGCATTAAAAATGCAATAGGTCTCACCTTTAATTAACTGAAAGCTACTTGCTTTGCTATACAATACCATTAGCAAAGCAAATGGCTTTAACTTAATAAAAGGCGAGACCTATTGCATTTCCAATGCTTGTTATTGTATTGCCTCAAGTAAATTGACTGCCACCAACCGCCTTCGCATTAGTTAAGAACCTTGGAGTTGTAAGTCTAGCTCAGCTAAGATGACAGTAGCCTTCCTGAGTGACCTTTAATTTGGGATTTAGTGACTACCTGCCCTGCCCGGCTTAAGGTCCATTTATCAGTGCAGCTTTTCAATGCAGAGGGCTTTACTTTGGATTTTCTTTTAGCCCTTTTAGTTCCCGAGTATCACAAGTCAGCATCTAAAATGGTGTAACCCAGCTAGAAGCTGTGGCACACCTTGCCCTGCAGAGCCATTGGAAGCACTCGGGGAGAGGGAGCTTCACCAGGCCAGGTGTGGCATACAGCTGCATAGCATAGTAAGTGGAAACTTCAATCAAACCACCTGTAACACATTATACAAAGGGCATTTTCAACGGACACAAAACACCCAGAGATTCATTTTCTTCAAACCGCCGAAGACTGTAATCAGAAGCCTGCAAACAATCACACACAGCACCCGCCTTATCACGAAACACCAGCACGCCCGCTCTTATGCTTGAACAACTTAGATGGACTGAGTCATTCATCCCAAGCCTTTCCAGCTATTGTGGCCTCAATCAATGCACTCTATGCATACAGAGCAGCCTCACTGTACACTGATCGCACAATATATCAATAGCCCAGTGTTCCCCAGAAACATCAGCTTTACAATGGTGGCATTAAACAACAACTGCACATTGATTTCCAAAGACAGCATCAAATACTGCTTACCCAAATAATCCCTTTGCTTAAACAAGGCCATTATGGATTGCGCCACAAAATAGATATAACACATCGGTTTAAAAATATTTTCTATCGCAAGTTATATATTTTTTTTAAAACACGAAGGCTGGACCTTTCTAGTGAAGTGAATGGGGGAGGGGGTTTATTTTGGACATGTGCCTCGGACGGACGGCCCCATTGTTCTGCCCCTTTGTTTTTTAGGTCTCGGCCTAGCGTTACACTGCGCAGCAGTGTTCGCGCAGCCGAGATTTTATGTCAACAGTATAAGGGGCTTAAATCCGCCCCTCTTCTCCATTGGCTGGCCTCGTAAATGCTGGCCAGCCATTGGAGGAGAGGGGCGTCACTCCGTTTAAGCCCCGTCTTTTTG
Organism: Lissotriton vulgaris; assembly: GCF_964263255.1. Classification (NCBI taxonomy): domain Eukaryota; kingdom Metazoa; phylum Chordata; class Amphibia; order Caudata; family Salamandridae; genus Lissotriton; species Lissotriton vulgaris. The sequence continues at coordinate 629,434 of NW_028240857.1, read as the reverse complement.
GGATTCGGGGGTGTGTTTTTTACTTTCTTTCTGTTTTCTTTCTCTCCTTTTCCCATTGGCTGGAATTTTACCTTCCAGCCAATGGGAAGAGGAGAGAAAGAAAAACACGCCCCCGAATCCCAAAATGACTGTGCCTTCCTCCGAGGCATTTCTGCATGACCTCGGAGAAAGATGGTGGTCCTTTCCCCCTTGCGCTGTTCTTGTTAATTTATTTTACTGTGATTGGCTGCTTAAATTTTGTAGTAAAGAAACGAGAATGATAACCCTCGCTACCATTTCCTTAATTGAACTGAAAATTATTAACGCATAAGCTAGATAATGTTTCATTCTATTCTCGCCAGTTGAGCTTGACTGGAGAGAGGAAGATCGCAGTTTATAATGGCTTCTCAAATAAATTATTGAACCTGTTCAAGAGACTCCGTGTCTTCCTCACTACAATGTCATGTCTTTTCACTAATGTGCGCGTTCAAACAGTGTTTACATCATCTGTTCCTGTGCCGGAAGAGGTCCGTCAAAAAGGTCCTCCAAGACGGAAGTAAACACGCATGCCATGCTCTTTGGGCCGTAAACGGTAGTAGATGCTTTCCGCTCTGAGCTGGAAGTGCACAGGCGTGGGCGATGTGTGCATGCGCTGTGCTCCGGTCTCAAGATGGAGGGTAGCCGGTGGTATTACAGGTGGGAGCAGCTACAACAGAGCCCGTCCCGCAGAGGTATTACAGCTGGGAGCAGCTACAACAGAGCCCGTCCCTCCGAGCAGGGATCGACGCTGATAAAGAAGGTTGGTAAGCCCTCAGTCAGCTGGGTGCTGCGGCCAGCGAAGCGCCGCTGTGTGCATGCGTCTGGAGTTAGACGTTCCTAATACTAACTCACTGCTGGGAAAATTGCGCCGAGGCTCGGAAGCCATCTGGGGGTGCGCAAGGCAAGGAGGGGAGAGAGAGGCGCTGGAGCTGACTGTCGCCGGGAACTGGCCAAGTGCCCGGGCATGGCGAAGGCTCAGTCGTCAGGTAAGTGTGATTGACACACGCTTGATGTTGGGGGGATCTGTTTGGGCGATATGTTGGGGAACATCTGATGATGAACGATGTCTGTGATTTGTTTTGTAAGTCTTCGTGTGCTTGGGGTTGTTGCTTTCAGGAGTATACCTCTTTCCCTTGTTAAATCCAAGCAACAGATCCTCTTCCTTTGAAAGTGAACGGTGACAGCAGCGGTCAGACAGTCTGGTATTCCACATGACTGGGGTGGAATCCGCCAATAATACAACCCCAAACATAATTAAGAGGGATATTGCAATTTTAATGTGATTGTTCAAGCCCTTTCATAAAAAACAGAAGTAGTTCTATTTGCTCCAACTGTCACCACAGGCATGATATTTTCCGATGCCAGTGTCTTTAACTTTCTGGGTGAAAATCAGCTCCTCATGGTTAGAAAGGCGCGCTTCCTTCTTAAGAGTGCCCGGGTAGGTAGCAGGCATGATGTCTACCTGCTACTGTTAACAGTACAGTAGTAGGCGAGTCCAGTGCGGTGAGATGAATTGGGAGGTTGAGGTGCTTCTGTGCTAGATGGTTGTCCCACTGGCTCCCTCCCGCTCCGTGGCAGCCCATCTCCCTCTCTCCCCCGCTCCTCAGGCCGGCCGCCATGTTACTCATTGTGATCTGTTTTTCTGCCCTCTGTTCCCTGCTTGTGCTCGATTGCCTCTGTTCCCTGTGTGTGGCTCTGTGTGTGGGGGGCTCTGTGTGTGTGGGGGGGGGCTCTGTGTGCGTGTGTGGGGGGCTCTGTGTGTGTGTGTGAGAGGGGCTTTGTGTGTGTGTGGTGGGGGCTCTGTGTGTGTGGGGGGGGGCTTTGTGTGTGTGGGGGGGCTCTGTGTGTGTGTGTGGGGGGCTCTGTGTGTGTGTGGGGGGCTCTGTGTGTGGGGAGCTCTGTGTGGGTAGCTTTTTTGTAGGTGGCTCTCTGTGGGTGGCTCTGTTTGTGTGAGGGTGACTCTGTGTGTCTGGGGGGGCTCTGTGTGTGTGGGGGGCTGTGTGTGTGTGTGTGGGGGGCCCTGTGTGTATGTGGGGGGCTCTGTGTGTGTGGGGGGCTCTGTGTGGGTAGCTTTTTTTGTAGGTGGCTCTACTTGTGGGTGGCTCTGTCTGTGTGAAGATGGCTCTGTGAGTGTGTGTGGGTGGCTCTGTGTGGGTGGCTCTGTGGGTGGCTCTGTGTGCAGCTCTGTATACGTCAAGGTGGCTTTGTGTGGGTGGCTCTGTGTGTGGGTTTAGAGATTAAGCTTTTGGCATTGTAAATGACAATGCCATTTATTTATATGTTTGAAAAACAAAAACATAAATAAAAATGTCATGAGCAATGCCAATAGCTCTAACTTTAACAATGTTGAGACCATTGCATTGTAAATGCTTGTCTTCACAAGGAGAGAGGGGCAGCCCGTCCCACCTGGGGCGCCCCCTTTTAATAGGACTAATGATTGAACCGGGAGGCTGGAGGTCTGGAGGGGCGATAGGGACGAACATTATCTGCCTTCTGAAGTGCTACTTTTCTGCCCCCTGAGCCCCAACTGGGGGACACACATGCATCAAAGGGAACCATGTGGGGAACAGTTGTCTGTTGACTCCACTGGAGAGTGCCTCCCCCCACCCCTGCCATCTGAGTTCTGGGAGCACAGAGAGCCGGGGATCTCTCGGCCCTTCACCAGGCGCACAACGGCCTCTACAGCCCAAAGCGCTTAGAACCTGCACCGTGATCTAAAGCGCTACAGTAAAACGACGCTAAAGGATATCCCCCCCTCCCAAAATGCAAACCCTGCAGCAGGGCACCCTTATGGCGTTAAGTACCACTCCACCCCTCTCTTGGCTGAAGCCACTGACCATTTCATAAAATCCTCACACTTTGTTACCGCTTCAAGCTTCAGGCAGAGGGAGGGGCGCATCCATACTGGAGGGGGCTAGGGAAGCTTGTCCTAGAGGCAGTGTTGACAGTATGTAGGGTAGGCTGGAGGACTTTCACGGGCCCAGATGTGAAATAAACAAAACATACACTTGTGTATTATGGCCCAGTAATGCATTCTCGGAGTTCTGGTGCCAATCACAAATCCACCCCTCATTGGCTCGAAGGCCGAGTGTCGTGTGATCGCGCCAGCCCACGGCATCCACACTGCTTCATGGTATGTACAATCCTCCCATGATGCACGTGCACCCACGCGTACATACCACACATGTGTATCGCATGCGGAATTCATCAGTTCACTGCTGGTTGCAGGCTGTTGATGCTCTGCATCCCGGGCCCCCTGAAGGACATGGAGCCCCCGCCCCCACAGCCCTCGCTAGCACGGCCCCAGGGCCGCTCCCGGCCTGAGGAGCGAGACTTGGGCAATTAAAGCAGCGCGGCCCATCCGCGGGACGCACAGCGAGAAGACCCATTACAGGGCATTCATTGCACCCCAGCGATGTTTGTTGTTTGCTCTCGACCCCCAGTAAAAGCCACTTAATTACCTACGTCCGGCAATAAGCGCTGATTAAAGTGTAAAAACACACGCATTTCGCCGTCTACACAAAAGAGGCTAGTCACTTCAGCCATCGAACACATGCCATCCGCTTCTTAAGGATGAATGGCTCAGTTGTCCCCTCCAGCCCTCCAACGTTTTGCCTGCAGTGTGTACGCAGGTTTCAATAAATCCCTGGTGTTCCATGTTTTATTGTGGTGTATTCATTAATTCATTAATTATGTATGATAAAAACTGAAATTTTGATATCCGTGCTCCTGCGGTCACGGCGGGATGGCCTGCACCGCCGCCTTATAATTATGGATGGATTGATCATCATTAACTCGGATCTAGACTGCCGTGCCCCGACAGCTCTCCTCTTTGGACCTCCCATGGCCCCTCTGAAACGAAAACAGGCAGAGTCAGCCCGGCTGCGGCAAGATCGGGGCCCGGGGGAACTGACCTCCCAAAATGTCCCCAGGTGGGGCACGCGGCTGCCCCGGCGGCGGGACTTGTTTCTGCCCCAGAGGGACCTAATGACCCTGCTGCTGCCCCGGCGTTGACTGACTCTGGAAAGTGCTGAACTTTCTGTGACCGGACGGCGGGTGCGAGAGGTGAAGGATGCGGTCACCCAGGGCGCACCTAGGGGTCCTGTCAGCTCTCCCACCGAGCGGGGTGGGGTGGGTCCAGCCGAGTGCTAGAGGGTCACCCTCTCACTCACCAAGCACTTCTTCAACCTTTGCGCAGCTCATACATACACGAAGCACAAATAAGAACAGCGCTGAAAGACAAGCGTGGCCTTGTGGCCGCGAAAGTTAAAGCTGTGCCTGTACAGCATTTCCCTTGCGGGAGCCAGCAGCGCAGGCCTGATAATTGCTAACAGTTGGCGCTGCTGCTCGCTCCCGCGAGGGAATCGCCATGCATGCATGAGGACTCATAGGAAGCTGTGCAAAACATGCACGAGTTTCAAGTAAAGTGCTGACTGATTCCAAGAGGTCCCTCTAAGCAGTGCTTAAGCACTGCGTAGCGAGACCTAAAAAGGAGGTCACCGGTATGCTCAGACTGAGCACCTAAGCGGTAACTATGGGGTGGCGCGGTCGAAAGGCTAATGGCTCAGTGAAGTAACTGTTCCGCGGGAGATGTGCCTCTGTGTTGCTAAATTATGTGTTGTCTGTATTTTTAATTGTTCCCTAGGAATACATTCATTTGTGAAAGGAAAGCAGAGTGGTGGTACTGACCCGTGCCCTGTAGAAATTGCCTCCAAATCAATAGGCAATGAAACATGTCGGCTCTCTATGATGAAAAGAGGCAGCAGAGTGTCCTTTTAATGTGAGCAAACCCACAGCATAAGATAAAGGTGATAAGCTAGTATTGGTTATAGCTCGTTTGTAAAACATAAAGTGGTGCCTAAATGCTAGGATCTACTTGATGGGGTCAGTTTTTTAGTACTTAGAGCAACACTTTAGTACACATAACCAGTAAGTTCACGACTGGTATCACTGCACACTTAACATATGTGCACTTCACCATCACCATGATTCATTTGTCTTTACTGTTTCCTTTAGGGTACGGGTGTGCTGATGATGAGAACCTGAGTCCACTGGTGAGAACCAACCAGTGGACTCCCATGGTGTTACTTCCGTGAGGCACCCAATACCCCATCACATTGTTGTACGTTTGTCACTTTATTGGCTCTCACTTGCGTTATTAGGATTGTATCTATCACACTAAGCACTGGGTTATACTATTTGGGAACATTTCTATACATAGAACAGGGACCTATAGAGAAAGACAGTGTAGGATTCACTGCTCAAGCAGGACACGATATTGTGGCAGCTATTGACAGATATTAGGTCCACGTGCATCTGTTCAAGCATTTAGGCCAGGTCTCTATTGTGTTTTACTTCAGTGAGTGGGCTGACCTGGCTTATATAGTACCCCTCAGGCTCCTTGGGGACTTTAGAAATAAAACAATTTGCCAGAATCACCTAATTTGGTCAAGTGGGTAAGCCGGGACTGATCCCTGGTTTTCTTGTTTCTCATTGTGATAGTCGGCATCTATTTCTCTCTCTCATTTGACATAAACGTTAATTATTTGTCTTTAACTCTTGGTGCATGAGGGGTGAGTCTGGGTGGCAGGATGAAGCCACATTCGGCTTGTTTTGGGCTCAAGGATAGAAGAGATCCTTGTGCTGAGCCAGAGCCAGGCATATGGCTCGAGCCGTCAGTGGTTTGTCCACCTCTATCGCTTAATGGCAATCAAAGGCACAAAGACATAGGAACCACTCGATGTGACCGTGGTCAAATAATGGGGTCAAGTAGGAGTATTAACACCACAGCACAAGTTCCCTTGCTACGCAGTCAATAAGATTCTCACTACTTCATATTTCAGTGAGTGGGCTCTGAGAATAGGTGTCCTAGTCTTATGTGTAACATACAATGGATAGTTGGCCTTCAGTCCTGTTTTATTATCACATACTTATTACAAGTGTTTAGCTTGAATGCAGTTATTCCTGTTACTGATAAAACCGAATACAAAGATCTTGAGAACACAATTAGTCACGAGGGGAGGCTGGGAATGATGACAAACAAGTCTCCTGGTTTTATAGACTTCATCTGGTTTGTTACATAATTTGGGTATCAGTGGCTCTGATGGTGAGACTCGGGGACTGTTCTTATCAATGAAATGCAGATGATGGAGGCTGCCCAGACTTTTAATAGAGTTCACAACCAGAATATTTTGGCCAAGATGTCAAGCCAGGAGTAAATGACAGTGAGGACTGTGGCTGCCAACACACCTTGTTGGGGAGTTTCACAAGATTTTCTAAAAGCATTTGCTACTTTAAATGACCCTGTTTCTAAGCTCTCCCAATGTTTACAGATAAGAGATTAAAAGCATAAGTAGATTGTGAGGCCTAAGAGTGTATTTCATCCCAATTAAATAATCAAGTTACCTCCCGTGTAAACTTGATTGATCAAACGTGGCAATAGCAGGCAGAGAAGGCTTGCTTCAGGATCCAGTACACGGATAGCAACTGAAATACAGCACAACACAGAACTGTCAAATCCATGTCTCATGTAAACACTAGGGGATTCATTTAGAGGGCAGTTTGATATGCCCTCGATAACCCCATGAGTCACAGTCCACACAATGTACAGGCTTTGTTCCCCCTATTTACAACCTTACATCTCCCCGAATCCCCTGCCTGACCCTCTCCCTGCTGATGCCAATATGGGCCTCTGTCACCCAGCAGACCATATTTTTGAGGCATGTGAGCTGTAGATCACATGCTTTGCATACACACTGCCATCTAGTGTTGGGTCTGGATGTTTGCAAGTTGTTCTTCGAAGAAGTTTTTCCAGTCACGAGGTAGGTGATTCCTCCTTTAGGTGATAGTGCGCATGGGCATCGACTTCATTGTTATATATTTTTTTCTTCGCCATCGGGTTCGGACGTCTATTGCTGCACTCCGCTTCAAAACCGTTGCTTTGTGTTCCCCCCGGAGTGCAATCGACTTTACCCGCATCGGTACTGTTTTCAAACACGTATTCCACTTCTCCGCGTATCGTGTCCGTCAAAGAAAAACATCTACTTTGATCAGAGGTCTTGGAAAGGCCGTCCAGCCTACCCTTTTCGGTCCACTTTGCAGTCGATGGAACGGACTCCATTTCATTTGATAACTTTATTTCGGTCATTGACCATAAAAGTGCAGATAAAATACATACAAGCACAATGATAAAATCCATAAATACAAACAGTTAAAAAGTTATTAAACATGAAATTTATCAAAAGTTATCAAAAAAAGGGGGAGTAAAATAAGAAAAAGTTAATAGCGGGGGGTTGCTCCAATTAAGTCCTCATCAGAAAGGTGGTCCTTCTACGCCACATGCCATGTAAGAAGCGGGAAACAGCATACACGGTGGGAGGGGAGGTATCATAAGTTAAAATTCTACAAGCCTGTACACATTGTCTAAGTCCCAAGTTTCTGCACAGAGGAGCCAACCAGCATTTCCGTATTATACTATACGCCGGGGAGAAAAACAGAACATGGGCGATATCTTCAGTGGTGTTATTACAGGCTGGGCAGGTTCCCTCATTTGAGGTAGTCCATTTAGAGGTCAGCGCCCTGATGGGCAAGCAACAATGTCTCAGTTCAATATATACTTTTCTCGCAAGAGGAGGCTGCACTAAATCTAGGACTTCCTCCTTCTTGGGCCCAGTTTTCACCTACAGGAACTCAGTTGTTAGCCTGCCCAGAGTTGGCGATCTGTGAAGTGAGTTGAGGCTATAATTTCTCAGGATAGCCAACAATTCTGAATTCTGGAACCTAGGACAGCTATCCCCCGGGAACTCCCACAATTGAGGCAAGCCAATTTGGTAAAGCAAAACCTTGATGTGGGATAGCCAGGGTATATTTTTGTTCTTGAGCTGCCACCAGACTGCTAAAAATTCCGCTCTGTAGTCAGCAAGTTCCGGTACAGTCCAGAGCCTTCTCCAGTAGAGCAAAGGAAGTGCGGCTATCAGATCTTTTATGGACTCGAGGCCCATATCTAGCCGCAACGGTATAAGAGGGGTGCTTTGGGGTAAGCCTACCACATTTCTCATAAAAGCTTGTTCCACCTTGAGCAGACTAAGTACGTTCTTGTGCCCCCATAATTCTGCACCATATGTAGCTGCTGACCTGGTCTGGGCTCTATAAGTTTCAAGGACTGGGGGGACTGGTTTAAATTGTGAAGTTTTATGAAATTTCCCAATCCCCCCTGTAATCTGTGAAAGTCTCATGGCAGACCTAGACACCTGATGACCCCAGTCAAAGTCTTCAGTTAATGTGACACCCAGGTAGACAAAGGTTTTCACCCGCTCGAGCGGAGTGCCATTCAAGACAGGGTTCGGGCGGGTGTGCCTTGGGGGATTGAAAACCATATACTTGGTTTTATCCAAGTTAACCTCCAATCCCCTTGTGGCACAAAAGGTTGAGAACCCATCCAGAGCCCGCTGGATGTCTGTTGATGTTCGGGATAACAGCAGAGTGTCATCCGCGAACATCAGAGCAGGTACCCTCCCAGTAGCCAATCTCGGGGCATCAATATCCCTAACTCCGTCCAATTCTTCTATCAAGCCATTGACATAAAGGCTGAAGAGTGTAGGGGCAAGGGCACAACCCGGGCGTACACCCCTGGTTACTGGGAAGGGGCCGAGAGTTCACCGTTCCTTCCACACCTGACCTGGGCATAGTTCCCCGCATGGAGTCGGACCAAGACATCTTGTAAATAAGACGGGAGGCCTAGTTCTTCAATTACTCTCCATAATTTCTCTCTGGGCACAAGATCGAAGGCGGCCCGCAGGTCCACAAAAACAAGGTAGAGACTGCCACCCTCTATTCTTGCGATTTTCCAAAAAAGGACCTGCAGCCTAAAAATCTGATCCAGGGTCGAGATGCCTGATCTAAATCTGGCTTGGAGAGTGGACAGTATTTTGTGTTCCTCTATCCAACCCAGTATCCTATCCAATAAAATCCTGCCCATTAGTTTTTGGGTAGTATTGAGGAGACTAATGGGCCTGTAGTTGGACGGGGATAACGGGCAGCCCTTCTTGTAAATGGGGACAATCTCAGCTCCCAACCAAGTTTCCGGTATCGCGGAACCCCAAAGGATCGAATTAAACAGGACTACAACATACGGAGTCCAGATTTTGGGCTGGGAGCAAAAGAGGTCACCAGGTAGTTTATCAAGGCCTGGGGCTTTGTTTGGGAGCAATCTTTTGATAGCAGGCTCCACTTCCTTTAGGGAAATACTCTCTAGGTTTTGAAAGGAAGTCATCTCCCGATCGTCCAACGGGCCCCTCCGACGACCCAGGCCCGAGGCCCCCGACAGTCGATACTCGTGCGGGGGGTCTGGGGCCAGGGAAGTCCGAAGGGTCCTCTCTGCCCCTAACAACTGGGCCTGTCTATAATGCACATCATCACCAGTCTCCGGGCTTGTGTAAAGGGCTGCAAAGTGTGACTCCCATACTGAGGGGGCTATGTTCGGGAAATTATCCTCACCCCCCCCTTTTGTACCAGCATTAACTAGAGCCCAGAATAGTTTAGCATCCTTTAAAAGGAACACTTGTCTCAGTTCTTCCCACCTGGCTTCCTCCCACTCTCTCTTGCCCCTGGTAATCTCCTTTTTATACCGCAATCTAGTTGCCCTAATTAGTGGAATATCTTTGGATTTTATTGCTGCAGAGAGATCCCTCTTAACTTTCCTACAGGTACAGTCGAACCGAGGGTGCGACCTCGGAGTACTTCGTTTGTTTCTACTAACTGGGTAAAGTACCTCCCCTAGTGTCGTAGCTAAATGTGTGTATTTGTACAGGTTGCCGGCAAGGAGCCGGTTCACCCATCTCGCTTATGCACGGTATTGCAATCTGGTATATTTTTGTGAGGTTGGCAGAATTTGCAAAGTACGGCCATTTTACCCCTTTCCTATTATTAGTTACCGTGAGAGATGTTCTTGCCATGGCTGGGTCTGGGGGAGGATTTGTAAGACCAAAAGACCCAGGCTTGAGAGTTAGAACCAAGGCATTATGATCACTATCATGCCTTGGTACAACCATAAATTCCTATGGCGTATCCCAATGTTTTGCCTCCATCATGATGTAATCTATGATTGAGGTATGGTTTGCCCTGTTATAGGTGACTTCTCCTGGACAGTCGGGGTCCAATCTCCCATTGCACGACCGCATAGAAGTTGCAGGGGTGAAAGATTTTATCTGGAGCACCAACGGTGTCCATGCTCTAACTGGGGCGATCTTAGGATCTGGGATATGCCAGAATGAGTCTACCTCGTCTTGTTCACAAGACTCCATACTACCCAGCGGCTCAAATTGGCAGTTAAAATCTCCACCCAAAATTATCGCAATGGAGGGTTCCAGACCTTGGATAAATTGATCAAATGCCTTAATTGTATTTGATTCCTGCCCCTTTTTTACTGGCCTTGAGTAGATGTTTATTATGGCTACTTGTGGGTTACTTTGGGGTGTTAGTAGGACCCGCTGGACATCCAGGGAATTAGTTTGCATTTGTTTTGCCTGGATGCCCAAATGGGTACCTATCCATATTGACAGTCCCCCGGAAGGGCGGCCTCTTCCTGTTGATACTGCTAGAATATCATAGGTTGCAAAGGCCGGGCTTTTGCTCTCCTCCATTGCCCAGGTCTCCTGCATAAGGCAGATATCATGAGCAGCCATAAAAGAATGCCACTCTGGTGTGAGCAATTTATTTTTTAGCCCGGCAATATTCCAGGAGATTATTTTTAAGCAACCTTCCACTGGTTTATCTAAGCCTTGTATTTCCCTCCCTCCATTTACAGGGGGTCGTCCAGGTTCCCCTTTTCTCTGGTCCCCTCCTTCTCCAAAGAGTAAAGTATTGAATCGTCCCCTGTGGTGGTGGATGTTACCCTTTCCTCCACTGCCTGTCTCCCAATGGCCTCTTTATTAGTAGTTTGTAGTGGGGAGTTCCCCTTCATTTTAAGTCAATCCACCTCCTCGAGCACACTAAACCTATTCCAATGGGGTTGAAGGAGGTGTGTGCGATTATGTGGAAACAAGTCCTCCCCAAATGTTGGCCTATACTGGATTCTGCTTGGTGGTGGGTGGATTCCCCTGTTATAGTGAGTCCCGTTGGAGTGGGGTAATCTCCATTTAGGGGTAGGGTAGAAGAATGATAAATGTAATGGACATATTTGGGAGTGTGATCTGCGATGGGGGGCATTACAGATTAAATCCACAGCAGAGGTGTATCTAAAATGTATTATTACAACGTCTCCTGACACTGTTTTAGGTCCCCTCCCTATCCAGTCTATTCTTCTTACTGCCATTATTTCCCCCGAGACATTTGGAGGTAGGGGTCTGTTTGTGCTTAACCATTGAATACACTTTAAGGTCAATATCTTTTTCTCTTTTCCCATCACTTCGGACTGGTACTCCTGTAAGGGCTATGGCTGTGCTTCCGGGGGTAGGGTTATTGTTGGTAGCTGGCAGGAAGGTGCTTTGGGTTGAACATTCCTATTTGTTGGAAAACTAGTTTTACTTTCATTTTTACCCCCCTTTGGCTTTGGATCAGTTTTATCCAAATTGGCAGTGGCATTTCCCACTGTCACTTGGGTTTGGCCATGTGTATTACTATTGGGTGAAAGGGATGGTAGGATATGTGTAGACTCAGTGTGGGTTATTGATGTTACTGGGTTTTTAGTCTGTTTTAAGGTGTTTTTTGTAAAGCTACCCTATCACTGGACATACTATTAGGTCTGCCACCACAGTCAGAATCAGATAAGGATGCAGGGTTTCCCAGTGGATTTACTTGGTTTCGTATTCCTGCCCCTTTATTATATAAGATAGAGGATAATCTATCTAGCTTTGACACCAGCGGTTTAATGTGGGTAACAATAGTCCGCTCCAGGCATGCTTGCAAATCAGCCACCAAGTTAGTGACCCAGCACAGAATTCCTAGATTCGAATGGGACGTATTGGGAATTGGGGTCCCCAGGTTATGATTAGTCAAGTTCTTTTTGCCCGATTTTTTTGGGGGCTCTCTTTCTTTCTCCTGGGGCGTGGTTTACCTACTGGGGCAGTTTTCCTAAGGAGGGGAGGTGGGGGTCGAAACAATAGTTGAATCCTCTGCAACTACAGGGGTCTCTATGGATACCTGTGCACAAGGCAATTGTACATAAGATGATGTTAAATAGGAGTTTTGGTCCGGGATATCAGTTGCAATAACTGAGCATTCACCATCCTGACTTTGCAGTAATAGAGTGGGTGTGGTTGATAACCTTCTCTCAGTGTTTTCGATTGCTGTCACCACAACCCCAATAGTTTTTTGAAGCATCTTATTGATTGCTGTTAAGCTAGGAAGGGGCTGTGGTGCTGCCGCTTGCAGTCTAGTGTTTGGTCGTGTAGCTGCAGGAGTTTGTGTTTTTTTCCCCGCTTTACTCATTTTTAGGGGATCAGTAGTACTAGGTGGGGAAAGTATAAAGCAGCAAGAGCCCAATCAAGTAGGCTAGTTCCCTCAAGGTTACAGGGTAAGTTGCTAGTGTAGTACGTTTTAGCCCGGAGGATTTGAATCCAAATAACAGTACCTTTTGTGAATTGTCCGCACCTAAAGGTTGTCCTGGGCAGATGAAAGGAGGGTGGCCCGTCCCGTCCTCTTCCGTTCTCCCGGCGCGCTCCCACGTGCGTCCCGCAGGACGAGGGTCCAAGCGGCCCTTTATGCTCCTACGTGTGCGGCGTCCTTGCCGCTAACGGGGCTGCTGGGAGGTGTAGTCCGGCCCACAGGATTCTGCAGCAGAGGGAGGGGGCTCGGCGGAGCCAAGCCCGGCCGAGCAGGAGAGCAGAGCAGTGCCCGGCCCTCAGATACAGCCACAGAAGGAGGGGGGCACGGCGGAGCCAAGCTAGGCCAGGCAGGAGAGCGGAGCAAAGCCCGGCCCGCAGGAACAGGTACAGCCCCAAACGTTCGCGTTACACCAAGGACTTGGCCCCAAGCGGCCCTTTATGCGCCTCCTGGCGCTGCCCAACTACGTGTGCGGCGTCCTTGCCGCTAATGGGGCTGCTGGGAGGTGTAGTCCGGCCCACAGGATTCTGCAGCAGAGGGAGGGGGCTCGGTGGACCAAGCCCGGCCGAGCAGGAGAGCGGAGCAGTGCCCGGCCCGCAGATACAGCCACAGAAGGAGGGGGGCCCGGCGGGGCCAAGCCCGGCCAGGCAGAAGAGCGGAGCAAAGCCCGGCCTGCAGGAACAGGTACAGCCCCAAACGTTCGCGTTACACCAAGGATTCGGCCCCAAGCGGCCCTTTATGCGCCTCCTGGCGCTGCCCAACTACGTGTGCGGCGTCCTTGCCGCTAGCGGGGCTGCTGGGAGGTGTTGTCCGGCCCACAGGATTATGCAGCAGAGGGAGGGGGCTCGGCGGACCAAGCCCGGCCGTGCAGGAGAGCAGAGCAGTGCCCGGCCCGCAGATACAGCCACAGAAGGAGAGGGGTCCGGCGGAGCCAAGCTCGGCCAGGCAGAAGAGCGGAGCAAAGCCCGGCCCGCAGGAACAGGTACAGCCCCAAACGTTCGCGTTACACCCCATTTAAATACTGCCCTTAGTGCCGCACTAAGTATACGCGCACTGACCTGCACGAAGTTTGCAACTGGTGCTTGTTTCCGGAGCACAACGAAGAGAACTGTGACGTGTGTAAATCATTCTGATCAAAGAAAACGTTCCATGATAGTCTGGCTTGACGTCACGAGATGCAAACTCAAAACGTCAACTACATGCTGGACATCTTTGGCAAATATTTCGAACAGAAATTCAACGCACAAGGGGCAGAGGAAGAACTTGTCTCCATACCTGAATCGGACTCAGACGCGGAAGAAGATTTGCCGCAAGGTCAACGTACCGTGAGTACCGAAAGCCCCTTAATCCAAAACCCAAGTCAACCAAAACAGAAGGCTTCGGTCTCACCCCCGCCTTCAGCCACGGTCAGCACCGACAACATGTTTCCGATGCCCCATCCTCCGGCTCGGCACAAAACACATCTCTAAGCCTTCTGGCTCGGGATCGAGTAGGCCAAAGACTGGCACCGAGACGAAGCATTCAGGCTCAAAGCCGCAACCCGCTTTGGAGCTGAAATCCTTGACGCCAAAGACAAAGCCTCCTTCGGCACCGAAACCTTTTGGCGTCGAAAGGAGATTGCCCCAGCACCAAAATCTTCGGCAACGAAACCCAAAACTGTGCCTCCAAATCAGCAGGGTCCTGATTTCGATGTTCCAACATCCAAATTGGACCTAAAACTAAATGAACTATACTAAATCCTGATACAAGATGTGTTCTCACTAAGTAACCTCAGAAACGTAAACCTGAGTCACAAGAAAGACCCTTACTTTATTCCTTTCAAGATGAAGAATGTGGATACTAACCCTACTCCCTTCCCACATTCTTCAACACCAACCTCTCCACCTTTACGTCATTTGTTAATCACACCCACTAACTCTCCAGGATGATGATAAGAATGGGGGGGGAGACTCTTCTACAGATAGATCCCTGGAGAGACTATCACACAGATTCACCAAGATCTTTACCCTGCAAAGCCTTCTCCTGATGACAATTTAGGACACCTAGAGGTATTCACTAAGGCTGCAGAATATCATGGGGTGCAGTTACACAAGGAATCTCTAGAGGAAGATTTCCTAACCCTCACCACCACACATAGGGCTAGCCACACTCTGCCTATTCTTAGAGGCATGACGAGACATGCAGACAACATTTTCAAAGATCCACTGTGGGGCCGCATTCTAACCCCCAGAATTGAAAATTATAAGGCTGCTCCTTCAGATCCAGTCTTTATTAAAGGTCAGCTACCACTAGACTCTCTGGTATCCTCTAATGCCCGTAAAAGGACCAGTTCACAGACCACAGGGATGCACCCCCGTCCAGTTAAGGAGTCAAAACTATTAGATGCCTCTGGTAAGAGAGTTGCTGCTTAAGCAGCAAACCACTGGCGCTTTGCCAACACCCAGGCCCTGCTAGCCAGTTTGACAGGGCACACTGGGTTGAAATGGAGCAGTTGCTGCAACATCTCCCAGATGAATGTAAAGCAAAGGCCCAAGATTTCATTCAGGAGGGAAAGCTCATATCCAATTCCTCAATAAGATGTGCTTTAGATGCTGCAGACACGGTAGCTGGGGGTTTAACACAAGTTTGTTACTTAGAAGACATGATTGGCTAAGGATTTCTGGGTTCAAACTTGAAGTCCAGCAGTCTACTTTAAATATCCTTTTGACAAGGAGCATCTCTTTGGCCCCGAAGTAGATAAGTCCTTGGAGAAGATGAAAAAGACACAGTGGTAGCCAAATCTATCGGAGCTCTACAGTCTCCTTCTAACCATGGCTCCTTTCGTCAGTCTTTCTACAAGGGGGTCTAAGACCATTTCTTCGGACAACACTGCCACCTCTTACAAAGGTAACAACTAATCTTCCTCTACAAGAGGTTTCTTTAGAGGAGGATAACAAAGGTCGAGGCAAGGGTTCAGTACCGCGTAATTCCCACTCTCCCAACAGTGACTTGCTCACACTTCCCCCGGCCATTTTACACCTATTGGGGGACTTCTTCTACAATTCCACCACATTTGGCAATCTATCACTACGGACAAATGGGTGTTAGGAATTATCCAATATGGTCATTGCCCGGAACTTACCAACATTCCTCCAAACATACCACCAGGTTCTCACAAAATGTCGCCAGAACATTACACTTACATTTACACTTCAACAAGAAGTACAGTCTCTCCTCTCCAAAGGAGCCGTAGAACCTGAGCCGTTATAACATCAAGTAACAGGGGGCCTACTCCTTGTATTTTCTATTCCCAATAAAGACGGCTCATTGAAACCCTTTCTAGACCTCAGAGAATTAAACCCTTTACATACTTTCAGAGCATTTCCACATGATGATACTGCAACAATTGCTCCCTTGTCTAAAGCAGGGCGCTTTATTGTCTACCCTAGATTTCAAAGACGCATATTTCCACAATCCATTCAGGATTACAGCCTACCAACATACAAACTTATCTGGGGGGCCACAATAGACGCTCGCATAGCTCTAGCCTCTCACAATACAGCCAGGATTCACAACACTGAGGTCCTTCTCGCTCAATTTCAGCCCAACCAAGCATTGCCAGCAAGACTATTCATGCAACTACTAGGGATGATGGCGTATTGCATTATAATTTTTTACCCCCATGCAAGGCTTCACGTGCGTCACCTTCAAGAATGCTTAGCAAGTCCGTGGAACCAGTCGCAGGGTCAGTTGACCGTTCTAGTGTTGATAGATGGTCGGACCCATCGCTCTCTGCAGTGGTGGAACCCACAAAATGTATCCAAAGGGCGTCCCTTTATCGACCCTGTTCCACAGACAGGGCTAACAGCAGACGCATCGTTCACTGATTTGGGCACTCACCTACAGACTCTCCCAGTCCAAGGGTTGTGGCCTCTAAAATACAAGAGCCTCCATATCAATCACCTGGAGCTACTAGCAGTATTTCAAGTGCTCAAAGCCTTCCTACCTTACCCTACAGGCAAAACTGCCCTAGTATGCACAGAAAACATGCTAGCTATATATTACATACAAAAACAGGGGGGGAAACACACTGTCTGCAACTGTCACGCCTAGCACAAGCCATTTCAAAATGGGCCATACATCAAAAAATGTATCTCCTAGCAGAATATCTTCCAGGAGTGAACAATCAGATTGCAGACAGAGGCAGCAAATCCACGAGTGGGAACTTCATCCCAAGGTTCTCCTTCCATACTTTCAGGAATGGGGATTTCCACACATAGACCTGTTCGCCACAGCTCCAAGCGCAAAATGCCAAAGCTTCGCCTCCAGGTTCCCACACCCACTCTCCAAAGGCAATGCCATATGGATGAACTGGACAGGGATATTTGCTTACGCTTTTCCATCTCTCCCACTCATTCCGCTGGTAGTTCGGAAGCTCAGACAAATATCCCTCAAACTGATTCTCATAGTTCCCACATGGGCACGCCAACCTTGGTTCACCACCCTGCCAGAGCTCTCAGTAGTTCCACATCAAAAGCTGCATCTCAACTCCAGTCTACTCACTCAGAGCCATGGAGAAATCAGGCATTCAAATCCCAACAAACTCAACCTAGCGATTTGGCTACTGAGGTCATAGAGTTTTGTTATTTACAATTACCACCCAACTTTATGAATATCCTAAAGGAGGCTAGGAGACCTGCTACTAGGGCATGTTATGCAGCAAAATGGAAACAATTTGTTATCTATTGTACAAATAACAATATCAATCCCCTTGATGCCTCAGTGCAAAACATCATCTGTTGCCTCTTACACTTACAGCAATCTGGACTAGCCTACACATCCATTTGCTTGCATTTAGCAGCAGTAGCTGCATACTTACAAAACAGACAACACTTATCTCTATTCAGAGTACCAGTTATTAAAGCCTTTATGGAAGGATTAAAAAGAGTAATACCACCAAGAGTCCCACCTGCACCAAAGTGGAACTTGAACATAGTCCTTACAAGGCTGATGCGTCCACCTTTTGAACCAATGCACAGGTGTCCATTACAATTTCTCTCCGGGAAGGTTGCTTTTCACAATCATTTCCTGAATGAGATTTGGTGAACTCCAGGCGCTAACTATACAAGAACCTTACTTTCAACTTCATAAATACAAAGTGGTTCTATGAACCAATCCCAAATTTCTACCTAAAGTGGTTTCTGCTTTTCACATCAATCTATCAGTCGAGTTACGCGAGTTCTTTCCTCAACCTGTTTCTGTAGCAGAGCGAGTTCTACACACATTAGATGTTAGAAGAACTCTACTTCATTATGTGGAAAGAACAAAAGATTTTCGCAAGACAAAACAGTTCTTTGTTGTTTTTTTGCCACCACACACAGGCAATATTATATCTAAATCAGGCATTGCACGATGGATTGTCAAATGTATCAAAACATGTTATGTGAAAGCGAAAATAACCTTGACAATACCGCCTAGGGCGCATTCCACCTGCAAAATAGGGGCGACTATGGCCTTTTTAGGGAATATTCTCTTAGCTGACATTTGTAAGGCAGCAACATGGTCTACACCGCACTCATTCACCAAACCTTACTGTGTAGATGTGTTAGCGAGACAATAGGCTAATGTAGGTAAGGCAGTAAATATAACACTTTTTCAAACAACGGCGACAGCTACAGGTTAGCCACCGCTTTGGGAGTTACTGCTGTATAGTCTATACAAAGCATGTGAACTACAGCTCACATGCCTCGAACGGATAATGGTACTTACCAAGTAACCATCTGTTCTTGGCATGTAGAGCTGTAGATTCACATTTGCCCACCCGCCTCCCTAGGTACCTACACCTGTTGCAGTTCTTCTTACTTACATACAAACGCATGGACATCTCTATTCTACCTTTACTAACTCCATTCTCACCCTCTGCTCAAAAACAATCTAACAATGGAGTCGCTGCCCATGAGCACTATCACCGAAAGGAGGAGTCCCCTACCACGTGACTGGAAATACTTCTTCAAAGAAAAACAACTTGCAAACATCCGGACCCAACTCTAGATGGCAGGAGTATGCAAAGCATGTGAATCTACAGCTCTACATGCCAAGAACAGAAGCTTACTGGGCAAGTAACATGATCCTTTTGGCCCCCCTGGGAACATGTTTGAGATTACCCGTACAATAAAATGGTGCAGTTGTAAACACATAGCATTTCTCATTTTTTATGTTTGAAACATTTTATTGAATAATAAAACCTAATAAACATAATCTAATTAATAAAGCATAAATAAACATGAGCTGCCAAACATATAATAGACAAAAGTGGTACATAAAACTCAACATACTGTAACATAGCATTCTGTAACACAGCATAGTTATGTAGAGCAAAATTCTTCATATCAGGCAACCTAAAAAGTTAAACAATGGAAATGTTCATGAAGAAAGGAAAGAAAAGAAAGAAGGTGGGATACAGAGATTTCATTAATGTATGCTTCCAACATATAGAAAAACAAATACAATTTATTTTTTTACACAAATAAGTGCAAAAATGAAAATACTAAGAGAAATATTGTGAACAATAATCATATTGTGAACAATGAGCATTTCATATTGTAATTCAAATTCAATTTGAATGTTCAAGGAGGCTTTTTGACTTCATCAGTGTTATTTGACTTATGACTTATGATACGGACATGAATACTTTCTGGAAGGGAACCGCCTCATAGGGTTCAAAATCATATCTTTTTCTACACTAGCAATTAAGGTATAAACTTGAATTCGATCCACTTTGTGGTTAAACACTTCTCTTTCCAACAAGCATCACAGGACCACTTATTGTTATTTTCCCAATTACTGATAATGTTTTGGGTGGCAACAACAATAAATATTTGGTCAATTTTACATTCGAAAGGAAAAACATACCACGTCTAAATCATGCTGCACAACAGGGCATTTTTAGGTGTAGCATTCATTAAGGTTTGACCAGCCCTGAAACCATAACTCCTTATCGTTTGGGATTTTAAATGTCATATGGAAATAGTTCCAGCAGACCCAGCAAAAGACCAGTATCAATTAGAAGAATTGTAATTAGAGAATATGTGCTGATAAATAATCTATTGATGTAAAATACAGTGGTCAGGCCATGTTTGTGGATCTAATCTATTCAGGGTTTAACTCCATACTCTGTTCCATAAATTGACTGAGCATAATACTTGAAGGTCCATCTCTCAGATCAGGTCATTTACAGTTTTATTTCTGATAATAGTAATTAAGATCAATGATAAACAGCTTTTAGAAACCATGGGTGGAATTGATCCTTGGTCTAAATCTAGATTATTATCTGCAACATACGCCAGAACAAACAGATTAAATCTAAAAGGGTTGAATATGTTTATTATAGTGGTTTTGAGAAAACCAAGAAACACACATTGTTCCTGATACTCAGAAAATGTATCTAAAAATTATGATTACATCATATCTTATGTTGAAGGCCCAGAGACAGCTTTAGCTACTTTTCTGTATGCGACAACATTTAGAAACATATTTAACAAAACATTAAAGCTTGGTGTCAGAAATTCTGTCCTTAAATAAGTATTGTGTCAGAGTTAAGCGAGATGGTTTCATTTGATCTCAAGCAATACTAACATTAAATAGGTAGGTGTACAGGTTACTAACTCAACAAATGGTATTAGCAAACTTAATTTGGAGACAATTTAGAAACACAGGGTTTTACCGTTCACGAACGCCCGATTCGGTAAATCCCATGGTTTGCAATGCTAAAACCCTTTTTGAGATATACTAAGCCCATTTAAGGATTCAGAATTTGGAAGGGGGATACCCTTCTGAAACTTTATACATCCTTGTGGTATGCATTAAGTTTTGCGACCAAACGTAGGTTGCAAAACATTATTAGTAGTCGGTAATCCAGTAGCAGACGGGAAGGAGTCCCCAAGGGGACCTTTGTGAATGTGAAAGGAAAATAGGCTGCATTTAAAAAAATGTAAGATTCCTTTATCTAAAAGCTTTCACAGAAACGGTAGTCTGCTGACCCCAAAAGGAACCACTTTTACCAAATGTATTATTTTTGATGGAGGTTTAATATATTTTATATTTCTGAGATTCAGGGTCTGATTTAGGTCTCAGCGGATAGTTTACTCCATCACACCGGTTACGGATATCCCTTCAGACAAAATATAATTCCCATCGGACAAAAAGGAATTTATATTTTGGGTGACAGGATATACGTCGCCGTTGTGACACAGTAACCCGTCCGAGATCCAAATCAGGCCCTTAGTCTCCAATATTTTTGTCCTGTGGTATAAATATGTGTTCCTGTTATTTTTGTTCCCATTTCAATATTGTCATGAAATATACCTATTCTTTGTGTCAAACATATTGAAATAATTTTATCACAAATTTAGGGAACTCTAAAAAAGTGTTTTCACTCTTTAACTTGAAGCTTCCTAATAAAAATACTGATCTGCTAGATCATTTAGCTTTCTCCCTAAAACAAGCACAGTTTTGATTTAAGAGAGATGGTTCTTGTAGAGATACATATTGGGGTTCATTTACAAAAAGCTATTATAGCGCTTCTTTCATCTTTAAAAAAGTTTTAATTATGTCCACGAAACGCAACAATTTCATTTCTCTCCTATAAGTGATACATGCAACATTTTATATCCAATATTTTAACGTAATTTACTGATAAACTTATCTGGTAAAGATACATTATTTTCTTATTTCTAATGGTGTCACACATCTGGTAGAATTAACAGACTTCTCTTCTGGAAAAAAAACTGCAATGAGAAGGTATTAAATAGGATAATTAACACTCCGTTATTCTTAATGCATTTTCTTAGCACACAGAGGTATTTCCCTAAATTGATCACAATATTTCAAGGAATGAATGAATGAATGAATAGAGTTTTATAATGAGCTACTTAGCCCAATGGGCGTCAAGGCGCCTAATCCAAATACCTGTCTTATGCCCGGTGAAAGCTTACTAGTAGGCCTCTTTAAAATACCAAGTTTTTAAAGCCTTTTTAAAGAGGGACAGCGACGGTTGCGCCTTAATCTCCACAGGCAGGGAATTCCACAATCGAGGAGCCACAGTAACAAAAGCCCTTCCTCCCCATCTGACCTTCCTAATACGAAGAACGCACAGAAGATTCGTGTTGGAGGAGCGAAGGTTCCTGCTGGGAGTATAACACGTTAGCAAGGAGCCTAAGGCATCTGAGGGGCCCGCACGTAAAGCTCCGAATACCAGACATAGGATTTTAAATGAAATTCTAAACTGGATCGGGAGCCAATGAAGGTCCTTCCTGGCTAGCGTGGCAGAGGAAAAGATGGGAATGTCCAGAACAAATCTGGCGGCCGCGTTCTGAACACTCTGCAGGCGTTGGATCAGGGCCTTATTGATATTTGCATACAAAGCGTTGTAATAATCTAGCCGGGAAGAGACCAGCGCGACCACGGTCTGTTTTCGAGCCTGGGGGGACAGATAGTGAGCGATTCTTCTAAGAATCCTAATGACTCCCCATCATGTGGCCACAGTTCTATCTACCTGAAGGTTCATAGACAACGAGGTGTCTATAAGAACACCAAGGTTCCTGGCTGAGTGCGATGGAGTAGGACAGGCTCCCAATGAAGGGGGCCACCACTCACTAGACCACACATCCCGGTCCTTGCCGAAGATCAGCACCTCGGAATGTTCTGTGCTCAAATGTACAATTAAGGGGTAAGAATACATATCCTCGGCCACATGCCACTCACAGCTCAGCTGTACAGATGCATGTTTGATTACAATTGATTATGGTTTGAGCTTAGCTTAAACCTTGTACACAGTTAAATAAAGTAGCATAAGCTCAAGAGTGTGAATTTTGCAGCCATAAATAATGTCTTTTAAGGTTTTCCAACATGCAATATGGTGTCAGCGATTCATTGCAATGTGTAATTTGGCGGATGAGTGAAAGCAGCTTTGCCGGCTTAACTGCGAGTTGCAAAGACACATCAAAGGTATTTCACCACAAATGCAGTTGCAAATAATTTATCATATCCAGATACCCGAGTTAGGGTAGTATCTGTTTTGGGAGTTGCTACATTTTTATTACCTAAGGATAAAAGCGAATTGACTGTTTTAAATAATTCCTTAGTTGAGTTTTCAGCTGCTCTGATTTTATCTGTAAAGAAGGCAGTTTTAGTCACCTGAACCATAGTTTTATAATCTTTTATTATAGTTTTATATTTTATGTATTCCTCTAGGCTGTAACTCTTCCTCCAAAGTTGGACTTGGTGCCTAAATTTCCTTTTATATTCTCTGAGCTCATAGGAGAACCATAGTGCAGACCAATAGTTCGTCTTTGATTTAACACCTTGGCTGCTATGACTTTTCCCCTCCTGGGCTGGAGATCCTAGATTCCCATTCTTCATGACCAGCTCAGCTCGTCATAAGCACAGCTCCAGTGTGCCTCATGACGAGCTGAGCTCGTCATGAGCAGCGAAGGTTAAAAGGCCCTACTTGAGAGACTGCTGCATCAACCCAGGCCTCATACCTGGCAGCAGCTTGCTCCACATCATGATCAATTGAGGGCTTGGATTCACATAGAAGATTGTTTGGTTTGTTTGTATCAACTTTCTTCCTTGCACAATATTTTATTACTATTAGTGTCTTGGCGGAAACGGACTGCATAGCTGGACCACAAAGATTAAACGAAATGCCTCTGTAATCAGTTCACACCAAACGCAGAGCTTTTCCGACCGATGAATTGATGTTATTGGTAAATATACCATCGACGGTGTGATGAGCACTGCTCAGTCTGATTTATGACCCAGGTTGCGTCACAGAGGTGAACCACTGACGCACTGAGATATTTTGTTCTTAGATAAAAGTGGAGAAGTGTGGCTCTGGTTAGAGCAGGCAGACCCTGAAGCAGAGGTCAGACCCGGGACCAGGGTTCAATTCCTGACGCGGCAGGGTCTTGAGCTCAAATGTCCATGGACTCGATAATTCTCGCTTCGGTGCCTGACCTAATCATGGGTTCACACTCTGCAACTCTGGGCATTAAGCATCCCTGCGGCGGGATGCCTGGCTTTCACCTTGGGGATGCCCTGTAGGGGCTATCTCACAGGGAAAAACCAGGACGGGTTCCCAAGGCAAGCGCGGAGATACCCCTTCGGGAGTCGATTCTGGCACTATATAAGAATATAATAATAATAAAAGTCCCTGACAACTTAATATTGGAGCTGTGAACAAAATGATGTTTCTGAATGCTTTTCAATGGGAGAAAATTAATGTTAACTTAATGATTAAGTTACTCTTCATTTAAATGTGTCCCCCATTTTGAAGGGTCACATTTACAAACAGCAGGGCCCTGACTCCCAGTGGCCAGTAGACATCGTGTCGTAAGTATAACTGAAAAATACAGCCATTTTTTTTTTTAAATGAAACAAATTTAAAGTGCAGATTTTGTTTCCATATTATAAGCATTTTTGAAGAACATTTGTTAACACTTTAAATTTCTATCATTTAAAAAAAAGATTGTATGATAGTGTCCTACATATAACAGTGCAAAATATGGTGAAAGGTATGTCATGTGCAGCAAGTACGTACAACACGGGCTCTCAGTCACCCATATAAATATATACCATCCATATGTACACATTTGTTCATACATCCCCAATGACGGCGCTCTAATTGACACACATGGCGGCCCTGCCATAGTACCCTTAGTCAAGTATTTTGCTCAAACTATAGTGTCTGTCTCTACGGATATTAGGCCTAAAGCAATGAAGATGGGCGTGGAGGTGGTAACTGCGTGAGATGTTTAGCCTCCAGCAGCTAACAATTTTTACTTATCAGAAGTAGCTTTCACTAAAGAAAAGGTTGGAGACCCCTGCTGTAAACAGTTAAATACCTGCAAAATTCAATAATTTGAAAAACACAAAACAATACAGAACTCCACCGCAGAACGATGGGTTTCCGTTGTGCTGCTCCTGTGAAAGGGGCCCGTTTTTACACTTGCAAGGACTGCCTAAGATAGATGGGATAGGAATGATGCAAACTGGGAGGGGGAGGGGCACCATGTTACCTCCACTCTTTGCAAGTGGGGCTTCAACTATATGGATCCAGCCCACAAGGTTCAGAGTTGGCCTGTGAAACAGAAGATTCCTTACTAAGGTGTACAGGATACAGCGTGATAAGTATACGGGAGAGGCAGCAATGTACTGTCCTGATTAGACCATGATAATTAACTAAAACAGTCTAAATTTTGACTCCTCAGGGACTGTTTCACATGAACTATGTCTCCTGAGAATCAGTTTTGCTTAACTTGTATAGTACAAAAGTAATTCTATGTCAGGACCGGAGGCTTCAGATTATGCTATATCTTCCTTCGCTTTATTAACATAAAGACTCCACAGCAGCTTAGGAAAAGATATAATAAGAACAAAAATGCTTTAAACATAAAGGATTGACGTAATGTTCAACAAAAATTAAACAACAACTCCCAAGAGTCTCTTTGCGTAACAATAGTCCATAGTCCTTTCACACTGTCCATTATCACTATATAACCGGACTTCTCATCATCTTCCTCCTCTTTCTTCGCTGCTCCCGCAGCCAGATAAGTGCTTTTCTATATGTTTTCTTTTCATTGTGGTTGATTGTCTTGTGTACGATCATTGGGGGACTCCTTGCATGGTTTATTCCTTTACAGAGTCCCCAATTGCGGGAACGTTCTTCGTTCCTACGCGACTTTATTCCCACTTGTGTGCGGTGTGTACATAGACCGCAAGGGGGCGGCCTGTCATCTCGCCGACCCTCCGGCGCGCCTCCGCAGTACCAGGAGCCGCGCCGTGGAGTCTGCTTGCGTAGGGGCCGACCCTCGCGTACCCCTCTGACACCTGGTGATCCGGGTCTGTACTTTTGCCCACTTTTGACGCCCACTGGGGTCTGTATAGCGGTTCTGACCGCGTGAATCGCCTTCGGGCGAGATCTGTGCACCTCTTTACCCGTGTGTGGCCTAGCACGCTTGAGGGGTACGTAGACCCGGTCCCGGCGAGGAGGGTCTGCGCGCTTGGGGGTTGGTGCAGCCCACCTGCCACGTCAGCTGGCCCGAAACGTGATCGCAGCCGCTTGGCCTGCCCACATTCGAGAACTTTCTCGGTTGCCGCCCTCTTGGGTGCCCCGCATTTGCCCTTGGTTCCGAGATGGAAGGGGAATACGATGAAGAAGCCTGCCCCTATCTGCAGGATGACGAGTTTTATCAGGCGGTGGACAATTCCATCTATCGTTGCGTGACGGAGGTGGTGGGGCCCATGTAGGACCGCCTTTCCGCCCGCATCGTGGAAGAGTGCGCGAAGCTGGCAGCGGCGCATGTGCCTCCGTCCCCCGAACTCCCTGGCACTTCGGGTGACGTGTCTACGGCGCCCGCCTCCCCGATCTACGACTCTCCGGACACGGATGACGACGGGGAGTCGACCCGCTCTTGGCTTCCGACACCTTCAGCGAAGGAGATGCCCCGGGACGAGTCGGGCATGCTGGACCTGGACGAAATCGTCCACCCCCGATCCGCGGCCTGGGCCCCGGGGGAGACGGTGGCGAAGTTTGTCGCGGGCAGGCTGCGCAAGCCCCTGGAAAAGGAGGCGAGGGGTTGCCTGCGTGGGGAATGCCCTCGGCCTACTCTGGAAGGGAAAGTGGCCATGACACCAGAATTGGACCCCAAGATGGCCACCTTCCTGGCGAAATTCATGAAGGACCCCAGGAAAGGGATCGACCGGTCCTGGCGGGCTTGCCAGGACAAGTTGTTGGATGCGGTCGGGCCCGCCACGAAGATCCTCGATATGGCGGAGGAGGCTCAAGCGAATGGCACCGCCATTTCACCGGAGGTGCTCTCCAACTGGGCCCAGAGGGTGATCGTATTCTTGGGCAATGCCAACTGTGCCCTGTCCACGGAGAGGCGGCATTCGCTCCTGATCAAGCTGGATCCGAAGCTGGGGGACCTGGCCTCGTCGGAGGCAGGTGCTGTGGCTCAGGGTGGCCTCTTCGGAGAGCCTTTCATCCGCGAGCTGGGAAAGTTCGTGAATACGTTCACGTCGCTGGACAAGGCTCAGTCCAGCATCAAGAAAGTGTTCCACCAGCGTTTTTCTGGAGGGTCCGGTCGCGGCAGGGGCCGCGCGATCGGCCGGGGTCAGCAGACCAACAACAGAGGACAAGGCTCCGGAAGAGGTCAATACCAGACCTCAGCCAACTACACCAACTTCTACCCCACGAGGGGACAGCGCTATGGTGGCAGAGGGTTCAAGAAGAACTCCGGACAAGGAAATGCCCCCGGTAAGTGTACTTTGCTTGGATCAGGTTCCGATTGGGGGGCGGCTGGCAAGCTTTTACGGGGAGTGGGAATTGCTCACTGCCGACGCTTGGGTTTTGCAAACTGTAAGAGGTTTTCATATCGAGTTTTACGACCAGCCAACTCAGGCGAGGCCCCCGCGCCCGATGGTTTTTTCAGATTCCGACGCGCGATTGATAGACGGAGAGGTCTCGGACTTGCAACGCGCCACCCACATGGGTTCCTCAGCAACGTCTTCTTAGTAGACAAGACGGATGGGGGCAAGAGGCCTGTGATCAATCTCAAAGAGTTTAATGGGTGGTTGGTCTACCGTCACTTCAAGATGGAGGGGATCCACCTCCTTCGAGACGTGCTCCTCCCTCGGGATTGGATGGTGCGACTGGATCTCAAGGATGCCTACTTGGTCGTTCCCATCCACCCCCCTCATCGTCGCTTCCTACAATTCCTGTGGGACGACAAGGTGTTCGAATTCACCGCCCTGCCGTTCGGTCTTTCTTCGGCCCCGTGGTGCTTCACGAAGGTCCTCCACCCGGTGGTGGAGTTTCTCAGAAGTCAGGGGGTCCGGATGCTAGTATACTTAGACGACATCCTCTTCATGGGGCAGTGCCCGGAGGTGCTGGCGGGCCAGCTGCGTCAAGCTGTCAGCCTGCTTCAGAGACTAGGGTTCGTCATCAACGGCTCCAAGTCGGTTTTGGTTCCCACTCAGCAGATCACCTTTTTGGGTTTCGTGGTGGACTCGGTAGAGGCGGTCTTGAGCCTACCGGGTCGGAAAGTCGCGAAGATACGACACCTGCTTCGGCAAACGATAGTAAAGGATCGTACGTCACTGCGTCATATCGCTAAGGTGGTGGGCCTTCTCTCGTCCTCCATCCAGGCGATTTTCCCAGGCCCGCTGCACTACAGGGCTCTTCAGCGCTTGAAGGCGCAACACCTGCGCCGTGGGATGAGTTACGATCAGTGGGTTCCCCTCACGGACGAGGTGAAGGAGGAAATGTCATGGTGGCTGTCTCACATGGAGGCATGGAATGGTCGAGCGATCTTCGGTTCGACTCCGGACCTGATCATAGAGTCAGACGCCAGCAGGTCGGGCTGGGGCGCCCGGTGCGGGGATTTTTCCACCGGCGGCGCCTGGTCGTCAGAAGAACAACAATTGCATATCAATTGTTTGGAGCTCCTTGCGGGCTCCTTCGCAGTTCGCTGTTGGACCAAAGATTCAAGGCTTGTGTCCTGTTACGGATGGACAATATTTCGGCGGTTCGGTATGTGAACCACCTAGGAGGTC
The DNA here is from genome assembly GCF_964263255.1 of Lissotriton vulgaris. NCBI lineage: Eukaryota > Metazoa > Chordata > Amphibia > Caudata > Salamandridae > Lissotriton > Lissotriton vulgaris. The sequence goes on along the minus strand of NW_028240857.1, from coordinate 601,282 downwards.
CTCGTTCCCGCGCCTTGGCGGACTTAGCGAAGGACTTCTGGGATTATTGCCTGTCTCGTCACATTGCGGTGACGGCGGAGTATCTGCCAGGCCAGTGCAATCAGGTAGCGGATTGGCACTCTCGACATCTCAGGGACGCCAGCCAGTGGAAACTGGATCCGGAAGTCTTCCGGTGGCTACACTCCCTCTGGGGCCCCTTCTCGGTGGACCTCTTTGCGTCCCGTCTCGACCACCAGCTGCCGCGGTTTTACAGCTGGAGGCCGGACCCTCTAGCGGAGGCCACGGACGCGTTCTTGCAGGATTGGAGTCGGGAACAGCCGTTTGCGTTTCCCCCGTTCTCCATGATCATGCGAACGGCGGCTCAAATACGCCGCCAGGGTGCGGAGCTGGTGTTGGTTACACCGCTGTGGAGGTCTCAAGTATGGTTCCGGTTCTTCTGGAACTTTCTTGGGATTTTCCAATCCTACTCCCCCTGTTTTCCCTGCTCCTGACGAACCCGGATCAGGAACCTCACCCTCTCGTCATGCAGAACACTCTCCGCCTCGTGGCGTGGAGGCTCTCAGGAGACGCTGGGCGCTCCCGGGCCTTTCGGGGTCGGCTGAGCACTTGCTCTCCAAAGCATGGGCCGATAGTACGACGAAGCGTTACAGATCCGCTTGGCTTAAGTGGATGCGTTGGTGTTTACGAAGGGATCTGGATCCCATGGTCGCAGGCCTTGTTCCCGTGCTGAATTTCCTGGCACATTTGGCCGACAAGGGTCTAGCGTATAGGACGATCAATGCTATCCGGTCGGCGATTTCTGCGGGCCATGATAACATCGATGGCCATCCGGTAGGGGAACATCCTTTTGTGTGCCGGCTTCTGCGAGCTGTTCGCCTCGCACTGCCGCCAGAACCCAGGTACTCCGTCCTTTGGGACGTCAATTTGGTTCTGAATTTGTTCCTGTCGTGGCCAGCCAATTCTTATCTGTCTCTTAAGGAGCTGTCGGCGAAGTTAGCCATGTTGTTATGTCTGGTTTCTTGTAGGCGCGTCTCGGACGTGCGCGCGCTGGATGTCTCTGCACGCATTTTTTCCCCGGATGGGGTTACTTTTACCGTGGGCCGACGTACTAAGACGTCGTTGCGTTCCATTTCTTATCCAGCCTTTACTGACACTCCTAAGTTGTGTGTCGTGCAATGCCTCAAAGCATATGAGGACCTGACCTTGGATCTGCGCCCTCCGGGCGAGCGTCAGTTGTTGATTGCCCTGCGGAAGCCACACAAAGCTGTCTCCTCCCCCACTATTGCTCGGTGGGTGCGTTGGGTCATGCAAGAAGCGGGCATCAATACTTCTCTCTTTGGAGCACACTCCGCCAGGGGGGCCATGGCCTCTAAGGCATTCTCGGTGGGTGCTCGTCTGGAGGACCTAATGCGAGCAGCGGATTGGTCCTCGGATTCCACCTTCAAGAGGTTTTATTTTAAACCGGTGGTGGATTTGGCTCAGTTGGTGGTAAGTAAGCTTTAAACTAGCATAATCTGAAGCCTCCGGTCCTGACATAGAATCGAAATTTGCCTAGCTTACGTAACGGTAAGTTTCAATTCTATTAAGGACACGGAGGCGAGGATTATCCCACCCTGGTCACAGTGGTGTCTCTACCCACCCGTATGGCAGTAAGTAAAGCGCTTTCCTTTACATTGTCAGTTCTGTGTTAATCACTGAATGCTCCTAGCCTTGTTGCCGCATTCCTGGGCCACCTCGCTGATGCTGTTCCTTTTTTGACAGGCAACGACGGTGCTAAACAGGACCAATGAGGCTCAAGCGTGATCTGCGCGAAGAAAGAGGAGGAAGATGATGAGAAGTCCGGTTATATAGTGATAATGGACAGTGTGAAAGGACTATGGACTATTGTTACGCAAAGAGACTCTTGGGAGTTGTTGTTTAATTTTTGTTGAACATTACGTCAATGCTTTATGTTTAAAGCATTTTTGTTCTTATTATATCTTTTCCTAAGCTGCTGTGGAGTCTTTATGTTAATAAAGCGAAGGAAGATATAGCATAATCCTCGCCTCCGTGTCCTTAATAGAATTGAAACTTACCGTTACGTAAGCTAGGCAAATTTCGATTCACAGTCCTGTTTATGAGTATAATATGTGGATCTGATTGTTTTATCATCATATCACTTTCAGCTTGAGCACTACGCTGACATCACTCAGAAATGTATATATACACTTGTTACTGAGAATACAATTTGAATTTTTTGAAATGAAAAGGACTCATCTGAATGTTATTCATTTAAAAAAAGGTGAATTAATCTCTACACATGGCCTGCATATGTGATACATTCCTGTGAGATAATGAATCCACGAACCCCTGAGTTTGTTCACAATGAGAATGGTTAGAGCTCATATGCTGTTCCGTTCGTCTCTCTGGAGCAGAAAGACTTTGACACTGAGCTGCGCGATGTCTCCTACCGGCGTGCAGCAGGACTGCTTTAAAGTTTCAGTATCCAGTCTGGCGCCTGGGGAATATTCTCACGGTGAAGAATTAGCAGGTCAAGGAGTATCCACCAGAAACAGCGTGACCAAAGGTAAGTAACTTGCTTATTACGTTTAACTTCTGCTGTATTTTATCATGAAAATTCTGCATTCAATAATGTTCACAAAGTGTACAAAACACTGCACCCAAAATATATATTTCAGTCTTATGTAAACAAACAAGGGTGAGTAGGAGCCTTTTGGGTCTAATACATTTTAGACAGAAATAATGTGAATTTTGTGGCAATTAGTTGATTTTGCCAGCACTAACATTTCTCTGAGTCGAGGAGTGACCTTGAGAGTTTTGTAACTTTCAGGTACTGTAACTGCTGATTTTTGGCAATTTGTTGACTATTTTCAATCCCGCAAAATTCTTTTGAGGTTGCAAGTCAACCTATTGCCAATTTTTGCTCTTACATGTAAAGTCAGGTTGCATTAGAAGCTTTTCAGCAACTCAGGATTTAGGTTCCTATTCACCTGGTGTGGATGCATTTCTCATGTTTAGTGAGACTGACTTTCTTTTCTGACTAAATCCTTTCTTGCATTCAGAGCACGTATAAGGCTTTAATCCAGTGTGGGTCTTTCATGTCGAATTAGATTATATTTGTCAACAAACCTTTTCTGACATTCAGAACACCCTAAGGCTTTTTCCCCCTGTGTGAGTACACTCATGTCGAATGAAAAGCAGTTCGTAACCAAAGATTTGCTTACATTACAAGCACTCATAAGGTTTTTCCCCAGAGTGGGATCTCTCATGACATGTAACACTGTCTTTCAGATAAAAGCGTTTCTAGCATAAGGATTTTCTCCAGTGTGGAGTTTCTCATGGTGAGATTGTGTTTTTCTCTGAAGGTATTTCTGGCATTCAGAGCACTCATATGTTTTTTTCCCAGTGTGGAGTCTCTCATGGTTAGTGAGGCTGTGCCTATCAAAGGGGCATTTCTGGCATTCAGAGCACTGGTGACACTTTTTTCCTGTGTGTGTTTGCTCATATAGTGTGAGACTGCATTAAAAATGTAATCTTTTCTGGCAATCAGAGCACGGAAATTTATTTTGGACTGTGTGTGTTTGCTTATGGTGCTTGTAACAGCTTCTAGCTCGTTTCTAGCAGTTAGAGCTCTGATAAGTTTTTCCCCCACTATGGATTCTTACATGTTCAGTGAGATTAGATTTATGTCTGAAACTTTTTGGGCATTCAGAGCACCGATAACGGTTTTGTCCAGTGTGGGTTCTTGTATGGCTAGTAAGTCCTCTTTTTTCACTGAAACATTTTTGGCATTCGGAGCACAGATAAGGTTTTTCCAAAGAATGGGTTACTGCATGTCGAGTAAGTCTCCATTTGTTACGAAACCTTTTTTGGCATTCAGAGCACTGAAAAGGTTTTTCCCCAGTGTGGGTTCTTGTATGTTCAGTGAGTCTTCTTTTTTCACGGAAACATTTCTGGCATTCGGAGCATGGATAAGGTTTTTCCAAAGAGTGGGTTAGTGCATGTCGAGTAAGACTCGGTTTGTTACGAAACCTTTGCTGGCATTTAGAGCACTGATAAGGTTTTTCCCCAGTGTGGGTTCTTGTATGATCAGTGAGACTGCTTTTTTCACTAAAACATTTCTGGCATTCAGAGCACTGATAAGGTTTTTCCCCCGTGTGTATTCTTATGTGCCGAGTGAGACTGCTTTTTAAAGTAAAACATATCTGGCATTCAGAGCACTGATTAGGTTTTTCCAAAGAGTGGGTTATTGCATGCCGAGAAAGACTCGGTTTGTTAGAAAACCTTTGCTGGCATTTAGAACACTGATAAGGTTTTTCCCCAGTGTGGGTTCTTGTATGTTCAGTGAGTTTGCTGTTGTAACTGAAACATTTCTGGCATTCAGAGCACTGATAAGGTTTCTCTCCAGTGTGGGTTATTGTATGCCGAGTGAGAGTGTTTTTGTCAATGAAACATTTCTGGCATTCCGTGCACTGATAAGGTTTTCCCCCAGTGTGGGTTCTTGTATGCCGAGTGAGAGTGCTTTGGCCACTGAAACATTTCGGGCATTCAGAGCACTGATAAGGTTTTTCCCCAGAGTGGGTTCTTGCATGTCGAGAAAGACTCAATTTGCTACAAAATCTTTGCTGGCATTCAGAACACTGATAAGGTTTTTCCTCTGTGTGGATTCTCACATGCTCAGTTAGATATGATTTATCGCGGAAACATTTTTGGCATTCAGAACACTGATAAGGTTTTTCCCCAGAGTGGGTTCTTGCATGTCGAGAAAGATTCATTTTGCTACAGAATCTTTGCTGGCATTCAGAACACTGAAAAGGTTTTTCCCCTGTGTGGATTCTCACATGTTCGATTAGATGCGATTTATTGCGGAAACATTTTTGGCATTCAGAACACTGATAGCGTTTATCCCCAGTGAGCAATTTCACATGTTCAGTGACATGAGATTTATGGCTAAATCTTTCTTCCCCAGCTTGTGTTATTTTGTGTTGAGTGAGGCTGGGTTGAACACTGAATTTGTTCTCATAGTCTGTGTTTTTACAAGATTTATTTCTAGTGCTAATGTCACCAAGTTTGTTTTTCTTTTGCTCATATGCCATGCTTGGAGTGAACCAGATCCTTCCTGGAGTCCGGCTTGTTTAGAAAATGGTCAGCATTAATCTCTGAAACAAATCATGGGCAATCTCCGTAACGCTTGAATTGAGCAAAATTTGTCTGGAAGTTGCCCTATAAGCACCTGTTGACAGGTTTCTTGCAGATAATGGTCTTCAGGTTATGACCTCTTCGGAAGCAACTTATTTTGTGACTGATGTTTTTCTCACATTCCTTTGTATAGGTTCTTAGCAAAGCAGTGATAAAGGTGTTAGTTGGATATTTAATGATTAAATGTTAAGTTCCATTTTGCACTGACGTAATGACAGTAACCGAGGACGTTAGAACGTGCACAGTACTATTGTGGATCACCAGTCGCAGAACATCAGTTCCTTTTACCCTTCTTATACATTGAGCAAAGTTTGTAGTTCTGATGACAGGGATTCACATTAGATATAGCTCCCCAGTGTTCACTTAATCAGTTTTTATATTTAACAGTTCTACATATACTCCTGCACAACAGATAATGCTAAGCCAATTTACATAGAATCCATCACAGAACAGTACACAATAAAAAGGAAACATTTATTTGAGATGGTCATGGACACAATGAAATGGTGTATCTTTAAGGGAATTGCAAAAGAGAGGCGAGTGGTTTGAGGTGTTATATCCAGAGGCAGATAGTCTTGAGTTTTCACTGGTTAAAAACGGTTGTTGAGCAAGAGTGATTTTTAATCTCAGTGCTTTTCTCTGTCGGATGTGTCGGCTTCAAAGTCTTCTTTCGGCGTCTTTTCTATGATGGTATGTAGAAGAAACCTTTTGCAATAACTTTCTGTTATGCACCGTGTGCTTCCTCTCTGGAATTAGATGAGGCTTTAGATTAACATTTATTCTGTCATGCTGAGGCAATTCGTCTCTCTGATAATTTTTCAGATGAGCACGCTGAAGTGGTCTTTCAACATTATTTCTGATGCTGTGTGCACAAATATGGCTTTGCTCTGGGTTAATGAAATGCAAAATTAGAGACTTCACTTACAGGTATAGCACTTTTCTCAGCTCCCAGGTCAGCGCAACACCTAGATTTTAGAAATTCTTCAAACTTAAAATCCTGGATGTCCTTCCGTTTTTCAAAATAATCCTCCTTATGGCACTGACATTCTGTTGCCTAGCGCTAAACCTTGCGTTCTTTGCACATAATTTCAATCACCTGTAGATTTAAAAGTAAACAGTTAATAGAAGTAAATTTCCAAAAATATAAGTTACAATTCAAATGAATGCAGAATTGGAGAATTTTGATAAATTTTAGCTCTTTTTCTGACACAGCAGAGCGAAGAATTGTAAACTGAGAGCACTCGGTTGTAAGAGTGAGAATTTGTAAAATTTCCAAAATTTTAATAGACTCGCATAACTTACATGTACCCTGTGGAGTTGTAACGCAGTATTCCAGAGTCATATGGACTGGCACAAATCATCTATTTATAAAAAAAATACTATTCGTTCATATGTAATGTAGATTTCTGGGTTGGGAATGTCCCCTCCATTGACAACGGGCGTTTTCCCCTGTCGAAGTTGCCAACTGCATGTATCTGTTATCCTGACTTTTGATTTTTGGCCTCGGCTTCACGATAATCTATTGTGTGATGCGAGCCCTATGCCTAGATCTATCCCTCAACTAACCGAAGCGCAAAGAAATTAAAGTGTACTTTCATGTGTTAATTTTATTCCAGCTGATTATCAGTTGTTAGGTTTTTCTGACACGATTTTTCCAGATGGAAACATTTGACGGAAAATCTGCAAAAGACTTTGTCTGCAGCAGTAGCAACCAAGATTTGTGCTATCTTTTTTTCTAACTGGGGGAACACACAATGCTTTGCCCTGTTAGAACCAGATTCCCCTTCCCTCCCCTACTCTTGACACCCCCAAAACCAACTACATGAATATATTTACCACCTGCTGGAAACAGGTGGTAAATATTAGTGAGAAAAACCCTATGAAATGGCAAATTGCGTGTGGTTTGAAGACCAGAAAAATTTGCTCCTCATGGCAGTTCCCCATTCAATGGCGTCCACCTTGCACCTGTACGTTACTGGGGAAATCTATCACAAACTAAAGGAAACCATTATGTGAGAATTTTCTGCCGCCCCAGTACTGTGCAACTTGTAACAAGGGACTATGAGAGGTCTTGGACCGGGCCTGTGACCTGGAGGGTCACACCAAGTGTGCCCTTATTTAAGGCAGAGGACTGTCATGGGTTTAACAGCTAGAGCAGTGGTAGCGATGCACCCTGTTGTAAAGATCAATAGCCTGATGAGATCTTTGCATCAGGATCACTGGAGTGGGGTCCTACTGACGCACCCATTTAATGCTCTGTTTCTATGTCCCTGCCCAGGCTTTTGAGCTAACATCTCAAGTGCGTGTTAACCATGTTGGTGGGTGTAGCCTGTGAGGGACATACACAGAATGTGAGAGTGTGCCAGAGTAAACTACATCTCCTTTCTACCAGTTGTGTATACAAGTGGGACCATCTAGCCCTCTTGTATGCTCCAGTTCAAAGTCCTCTGTTACCAAGGAATAAAGTGCTCTGCAGAGCACTCAGGTGCTTGCTTGCCAACAGGATTGGTGTCTGCCTGACAGTCTATCCAAGTTGAAGGGGCATCACAAGTAGGCTGAATTGATTGCTGGTGTGTCTCCCTGCAAGGGCGGGTTGAATAGCCGCCGGACTCTGCAGTACCTTTCACGCAGCCTTATCTTCTGGGAACCGGACCGACACCTCGCGGCACCCGCTCCACGGGCACCACTCGTCTCCTTGGGTCCCCCAGTGAGTGTGCACACAGGACTCGAGCCACAATCCACCAAGGCTCGTTGCGGGACTGCGAGGTCCAGCGGGCAGCGCGCCAACCTGCCACAGCTGGTCCTCTTCCCGCCGCCTCCTCCCTGTGCATTTAAATTGGGGGCTGGACATCGGCTCTGCGTGTGTCTCCCTGCAAGGGCGGGTTGAATAGCCGCCGGACTCTGCAGTACCTTTCACGCAGCCTTATCTTCTGGGAACCGGACCGACGCCTCGCGGCACCCGCTCCGCGGGCACCACTCGTCTCCTTGGGTCCCCCAGTGAGTGTGCACACAGGACTCGAGCCACAATCCACCAAGGCACGTTGCGGGACTGCGAGGACCAGCGGGCAGCGCGCCAACCTGCCACAGCTGGTCCTCTTCCCCCCGCCTCCTCCCTGTGCATTCAAATTGGGGGCTGGACATCGGCTCTGCGTGCGTCTCCCTGCAAGGGCGGGTTGAATAGCCGCCGGACTCTGCAGTACCTTTCACGCAGCCTTATGTTCTGGGAACCGGACCGACGCCTCGCGGCACCCGCTCAGCGGGCACCACTCGTCTCCTTGGGTCCCCCAGTGACTGTGCACACAGGACTCAAGCCACAATCCACCAAGGCTCGTTGCGGGACTGCGAGGACCAGCGAGCAGCGCGCCAACCTGCCACAGCTGGTCCTCTTCCCGCCGCCTCCTCCCTGTGCATTCAAATTGGGGGGCGTGTTCTCCCTTCTAAGAACTATATAGGTGGACCTACATTTCCGGCCCGCGGGACGCGCGCGGACGTGCGCGGGCGAAGACCGGGCCAAGAGCGGGCCCGTTTGTGCCCGTTCGTGACCGATCGTGTCCGGGCCGGGCCCGCCCCCTTGTTTTTTCTACTACTCCTTGACATACTTAGTGTGGGGAGATGTCCTGTCGAGAAACCAGGAGCAAGTCATCTTTAGCCGGAGCGGCTATTACTGGAGGTATGGAGAAATTTCTGATTAGAGCTAATACCCTCATTGACACTGAAATAAACGTTCTCGAGAAGCGTTTATCAAAGGAACTATCTGCCTACAAAAGATCTTCCCTTGGTACTCTGGCTAATGCTAAAACCCCCGACCGGCTTACAGAGACTAATATTAACGCCACGGTGGGCCCATCCTTAACAACTACTGAGACCAACCCGGCGTCACTTGATCTGGACATATTGGTTAACGAAATTCTTCCAGAAATTGATATGGCCCTTGATATTAATGTGCCCATTCCCTCAGATTCCGCTGTTATTTGTGATACTATATCAAATGGGGTTAATGACGGGGCTGCAACCAAAAGTAAAAGGCCATATAACTCGAAATCGGGTGGCAAATCAAAATCTGCCAAACATCAACATGATTCCCTTAATCCCACACCAGGTTCATCCCAACCTTTTAACTAGCTTGGATTTTTCTTGAGAAACCCTGGGAGCCCTCTTTAAATTTTTTTTATTCCCCCTAGAGTCCAAACTGGAACGCATTGAACTTCGTCTGACTAACATTGAGAAAACCTCTGCTGCTATTCTAGCTAGATTCCCCAAGTCTAATATTCTCTCTAATCCCTCTAACCCCCAAATCACCCCCACTAATCTAGGTCCCCCTCTAGTGAATACTGCTGTTCCCTCTTTGCAACCCCCTATGGGCAATCTAGCCCCGATTCAAAGCAGCAATTCTAACATTCCTTCTTTGCTACCAGTAGGCCCAGTTCAATCAATGACCACTACTAACGGGGCCACATCCAACGATCATATAGCTCCCCCACCCCCTGATAAGATTGTCCCTAGACCATGTAGGCCTGACCTGCCCCCTGAAGCCAATCGCTTCATGGTAGTTTTGGCCGGTGTCCCTCCCCTAGAGGTTGGAGAAGCCGAGACTTTCCAATCCCTCAAAAGTAAAGTCATTAGATGGCTGAACTGGAATAGACCCCTCCCGGCCCACCTTCATAATGAAATTATCATGGTTAGAAGGGTACCTTGGCTGGGTAAAACCAGAAAGTCTATAATTGGGGACTGTATCACGGTGAGTTTGAGACCCCAGGGCAGTTTTGCACATATGTGCCGGGTTTAATAGATCCCTCCATTCCACCATCCAGACGCTGTCAGTGTCCTTCTTCTTTCCCCCTATCCATATGCATCATGATCAAGGCCGAGGTAATTGGACGAGGGTTGAGCGGAGGGGCAGATTTCGTGGATATGAAGCAAGAACGGTCTTGTTGCCTCCGGAGACCCCCTTCTGCGATTTTAACCGATTTAACTGTCTTAACGGGTTAGATGGAGTCGACTGACTACCTCCAACTTATGTCTCAGTCCCCACCCTCCCTGCTACTGGTAACAGTTTAGTAGCAGCTATGGGTAAAAGTTTATCCATCACTCCTGCACCCGTAATGTCCCCCACCGCTACCTCGGTACATTCAGTATCCCAGGGAACTGACCCCCCTGGTAACAGTTTAGTAGCAGCTATGGGTAAAAGTTTATCTATCACTCCAGCCCCCGTAATGCCCCTCACCCCTACCTCGGTACATTCACTATCCCAGGGAGCTAACCCCCCTGTCCCTTCCCACCCTCCTGTTCCTACGGTCTCCTCCGTTGCCATTATGCCATCAATGACATTTTCTAGTGTACCAGAGGCTATTGAACCAGCCTCCGGTACCCCCGGCTTCAAATTTGCCAGCTGGAATATTGCTGGCTGGAGCCGGCAAATGTCGTCCTTGGGCTGGAGCGAAATCCTTTCCGAGTTTGATGTCTTATGTTTTCAGGAGACGTGGGTAACAACTGATATCATCTTTGATGGATTTGTGTCATATAACAACCCGGCACAAAGGTCTAATATGGGCAGGGCCAAAGGGGGGGCTAGTAATCTTACTTTCTGTGAACCTCCCTGTCCGTGTGAAATTGCACCAGACTGTGGGTTTTCACTCGCAAATTTTAAGCCTGGAACACAAAAGGGGTCATGTAACCCTGTTGATTAACCATTACAACAATTTGTTCGATGCTTCAAATACCTCAGTTGTGGATGAGTTAGGTTTAGCAGTGAGTAATATTTGTAAAGGCATCCATAAACCTCTTGATATCATCTGGGGAGGGGATTTCAATATTCGTACCTGCCCCCACTCATTCACTAAAATTTGCGGGTATGACGGGGATAATGGGGAAAATCGGGCACATTTTATACACTCCCCTTATGTTGACTCCCTTAACTCTTTTATGCTTAACCAGGATCTACTGATACATTCCCCGGCCACAGACCATGAGGGTAATCCAGTACCGACTTTTGTAGGAATGAATATGGCCTCTGTTATTGACCATTTATTAGTTTCTGTACATATTGTTCCATTTTGTATGGTTCCTACTGTTGTAGATTTTGGAAGTCGCGATCATAATGCCATCACCATGTTGATCTCTATCTGGGGGTCTCCGGTTAACATCCAGCGTACGATAGTAGAAGACTTAACCCCCTGTAGGCAGAACGGCATCCGCATTAAATGGTGTGCGGATAACTCCGAGAAGCTGCAGCACAAAATTGTAGGAGCGGGGTCTGTAGCAATACTTAAATGTTTGGATCCAGAGGCATCCTCTCAGTGTATTATAGCCGATTTTGAGGAATTAGGTACTATCATAAAAAGATCCCTTACCATCACCAAAGGCTTATCAAAGAAGGCAAATGCCGGTTGGTTTGATAGTGCATGCACCAAATCCCTCCAAGAACTTAAGCGGGCACTCTCTAAACAACCCAGAGACAGGGAGGCCATTACATACCACAGGCAGACATACAAACAGCACCTAACATGTAGAAAACATGAGCTAAGGGAGCTTGCCTGGGATGATCTGACTAAAGCTGCAATACTGCATGATAGTAAGCTCTTTTGGAATACGGTCAACAGCCCTTTTCTTGTAAAGGAAGATTTCCCTATACTATCAGCTCAGGTTAGCGAAGATACTTGGGTTTTATATTTTACAGAAATCTTTGACCCGGCTGGGGAGGACTGTGCTAGCTCTTCTGCCGCCCATTATGAACCTAAGCTATCCCTGGGTATTACTCTTCAAGAAGTGGAAATTGCCATCAGTAAGAGCAAAGGGGGGGAAGGCACCGGGCCCGGATGGGGTCCCGGTCGACCTGTTTAAATCCAACCTGGCACTTTGGAGCCCGCTTCTGACCTAGGTGTTTAATGCCTCAGTTAGGGATAGTACACCATCTACCTGGAGTGAATCCATAATTCTACTGATCTACAAGAAGGGAGATAGAGGAGAGGCTAAGAACTACCGCCCTATCTCCCTTCTGGATTCCTCACTCAAGATTATGAGCAGGGTCCTACTAATGCGATTGGAGGAATGGGCAGAGGACAATAAAATTCTAGCTGAATCTCAATATGGCTTCCGTAAGGGTCTTGGGACAACAGAGCAGTGTATTAATCTCGATCTTATCATCGGGAAATACACTAAAGCGAAACAGGGCTCTTTATTTCTCTGTTTCGCTGACCTCTCAAGTGCCTTTGATCTAGTGGATCATACTTTGTTATGGTCCACTCTATTGGAAATGGGAGCCCCGCCAGCAATAATATACTTCCTGGCCAGACTTTATAATAAATTATCCGCCCAGATCCGCTTTGGCCAGGCAGGGGAATGTACCAGGAAAATCAGGGTTAAATCAGGCATAAGGCAAGGCTGTGTGTTGGCCCCGTTGCTTTTCTCCCTTTTTATAAACTCTATGGAGTCCGAATTGAAGAGGGTACATGCAGATTCCCCACAGGTTGGTGGTCACCCTGTCCCGGTCCTGCTATATGCTGATGGTACGGTTCTACTCTCGCGTACCCCGAATGGACTCCAAAACCTTATGAACTATTTTTACGATTTTATTAAGGGGAGAAAACTAAAAATTAATAACTCTAAGACCTTCATTATGGCCTGCGGGAAACAGATGAAACTTTCTAAACCATTTCATTTTAACAATCACAGAATAGAGGTAGTGGACACATTCTGTTATCTCGGCATAACTTTTAATAACAGAGGGACTTGGGCACCAGAGATTTTAAACGTGAATGCCAAGATGGGCAAAAGCTCCTCCGGAGTATTCCGCTTTGCATCCAAACTAGGTAGTCGTCGCATCCCTGACATGTTAAATATCTATAGACATAGATGTGTATCTATTGCCCTATATGGATCAGGTATATGGGGCTACTGTAATTACAGGGATCTGCAAGTTACAGAGAACCAGTTCCTTAAAAGACTCCTTTGCCTTCCCTCCTCGGCATCCACTGAACTGAGCCATAGAGAGGTGGGCGTGGATTATCTTACAGACCTAACGGGATTGAGACCTCTTATGGCTTGGAGGTCAATCTGGGCTAAGGATAATACCGATTTTACCAGGCAGATCATTTTAGATTGTCTTCGGTTGGACAATGCCCGTAAGATCCCCTGGTTAAATTATGTCTCATCTTCTTACAGTGAAATTTTTAATCTTGATATTTTTGATGACCCCCTGAGTACCGTCACTGTACCAAAAAAGGAGCTTAAAAATGTTTTTCTAGGGACCAAATCTAACCTGCGTAGTGTCCAATGTAGCCTCATGTCTACTCACGTATTTTACCACTCTAACATGTTGGACGATTGGGGCATGCCTATGTACTTAAAAGCCATTACCAAACAATCTCACCAGTTTGTTCTCACTAGGTTGAGATTAGGCATTGCCCATAACTTGGTGGCTTTTCCACAGATGAAAATGTATAGCCCAACCCCTTGCCCCTGTGATGGCAAAGCAAAGCACATTGCACTTTATGCTTATCTGCCCTTTTTACTTGCACCTTCGTCTCTACTACCTCAAACCTGTTTTTAAGAAATATTCTGTGTTTACTACTGCCCGAGCGATGAAATTGTTATTTGCACTTGATACGTTGGACATTTGTTTCTTTACCGCTACCTTTTTAGTAAAAGCTGTCTCTCATAGGAATAGCCTGGTGTTTTAACCTTCGTCTTTATAAATATCTGATTGTCTGGCCGACATACCTGATACCATTTGAGCTGTTTAGCTTATTGAAATATGTGTTGCACGTTTTGTAATTTATTCTGTATTTTTAATACTGTATGCTTTTATGATTGTTTTGAATAATCGAATAAAGCTTTGAAATTTGAATTTGATTGCTGGTACCGGTTCTGAAGAGCCTAGAAGCCTGCCTGCCTGCCTGTCAGGTTAGAGAAGGGAGTTTCACTATCCAACAGGAGGACGAGGCTGTCCTGGAAGAAGCAAGGTCCAGCGCATCCCTAGCAGCTGTATGGGGCCGGAGGAAGCCAACTACTGGAAATCCATCCAGCAGGGCAGGGAGTCAGACGGTCCCCCCAGACTCTCCCAACAGTTCAATGCAGAAAATAATACTCTATGACAACGTCCTTGACAACGCCCAGTCCGGTGAAGAATGTGTGCTGCCAACCAGCCCATGCAGGGCTGCACATGCCACATTCTTAACAAACCCAAGAGCGGCTGAATCTACGGACTTCCTGGAGAGACTGTGTGGGGCTGTATCTGCCAAATTCCTGAGCGGTCCATGCCAGAAGCCCATGAGGGACTACAACTACCCAAGTGTCGAACACCCTGCCTGAAGATACGCCTGGGGTTCAGCCGGCCATACGTTGTGGGCTCAATTGCAGATGGTGGGGTCCCCAGAGGGCCTTCACTCACCAACAGGCCAGGTGTACCGCAAAACTTTAGGACTGCTGATCTACACTGTAAACTGTAAAGAAAAGGCAAAGAGGGTGCCCTACTGAACGCTGCCATGCACCCAGGACGTAAGAGCTCCACAAAAGCCTGCTAGTGGGCCAGAGCTCTCTCAAGCGCGCAGGCGTGCCCTGCGAATGCTGGACAGCTGGAAAGGGACCCTGACAGGACTGACTCATGTTGTGAAGGGGTAAGACACTTAAGACTGAGAGCACTTGTGTATGAGGGTGAATGAACTGCACTTTTCTCCTGCTCTGACCCTGGTCAGAAGCAAGAGTCTCCTTTTTAATTTGTGATTGTATTTAAAAATTGTGTGAAAATACTTCCTACCTGCATTTAATTCTGTGGTGTGAAATACTTCCTTCTTACACTTTACTCTGTTGGGGGCACTCTGAGCTGGTTGATAGGCTCTGTGGGAACTTCCGCTCTGTGTTTTGGGAATTGGAGTTAGCGCTCTAGTTTTGCGTGCTAACGCGCACTCACGCACGCATTATCGGCTTTAAATCTTGCCGATTACGCCTTCGCACAGCGGACGCGCGCAGTGGGTGCACCAGTGGCAAGCCCATCTGCACCCGTCCGCGCCAGGACGTGGCCAGGGGCCAGAACCTCTGCTCGACCCTCTTCAGACAAGTATGGCTATGATAGGGATCAGCTGTTTAGAGTTAAAGGTGAGAGCAGGAGTGAGTGCGTGCATAGTCTGTCTTTAGAGGAGAAGAATATATGTTGCCCTCTATGTAACTATAATTTTAAGCCCCTCCAGGCTGCTCCCCCATTGACTAATGGTAAGGGTAAAGTAAAACCTATTTCCATTATTTTACTTAGCTTTCGCTCCCTCCAAAAACATTCTATTCAAATTCACCTTCTTCTTGAGGAGAGGAGTTCTGATGTACTCTTTCTCACGGAAACATGGACGAATAAGGATTCTTATGCGGATATAGTGTAAGCTCTCCCCCCAAACTACGCAATTTTTAGGCAAGATCGTGCCATTGGTGGGGGGGGGGGGGGACTGCTATTATTTGTAAAGACATCTATAGATGTAGAGCCACCAACTGCCACATATCTGATTGTAAAAGCCTTTCGTTTGGCATAAGTTGACCTCCAACCTGTACTTTTTCCGGGATTCTTATATATTGCCCACCAGGAGCACTGGGTAATTTCTGTGAATACCTCCCAGAGGTAGCTGCCAGTGAGGCGAGTCTGTCGTCCAATTTTTCTATCTTGGGTGATTTGAATTCACACTTTGAGGATCTCGATTACTCCCTCATGAATGACCTTATTGAATGCCTAGAAACATTTCAATTCAAGCAAATAGTGACTGGCCCTACTCATAATCTGGGGCATTTGCTTGATCCCTTATTGACAAATCTCACAGACATCGCTTGGGTTGAGTCATTGAGATTCCTTGGTCTGATCACTTCCTTTTAGCTTTTATCTGGACCCCCCAAGAGTCCTTACAACCGTCGGTTAGAACTAACAAATTCGGCCGTATATGGTCTAAACTTCCAGTGGAAAGATGGGCAAACAGTCTTATAGAGTCCACTCCCATTCCTCATTCTGACCCAACTTAGACGAATGAGAATTTTAACAATTGGCTGGAGTCTTCGCGTGACATAATTCTCCCAAAGAAAGAGCTTTGTCACTGTGTAGGCCCAAATAAGAAAGCTTGGTATACTCATACTCTGGGACAGCTTAAGAAATCTTGTAAACAACTCAAAAGGACATGGAGGAAGGACTTTACAGCAATACGTAAGGGCAAATATAGAGAGGCAATTAAGGTCTATAAAAAGGAAATAAAAGCTGCCCAAGCCAGCTATTATCACAGAAAAATCTTCTCAGCATCTAATTTCCCTCGGGAAATGTTTAAAATTATAAAATCTCTTCTCCCCCCCTAGTTTCCCTGTTGATGGTGATAATGCTTTAAAGCGTTGTGAGGAGTTAGCTAACTTTTTTTCCATCAAAGTTCACAACATCTATTCTAGTTTTCACCAAAGGATCCTAGATACAAATATTTAACTGCTGCCACAACAGGCTATGCTGGATGAGTACCCTCTACTTTCCCTGCCTGTACTGCAGGATCTTTTGAAGTGTCTGAAATCAGGATCGCCTGCAGGCCCTGCCCCACCGGCCACTCTGAATTTGGTCTCAGAGATAGTGTGCCCAGTTTTGCAGGATGTAATAAATGCCTCGCTTTGAACGGGCTAGGTGCCCTGTCTTTGGAAACAGGCTAGAGTCAGGGCCCTCTTAAAAAAAAGAAATTTGGATCCGAAGGACTGGGCCAACTATCGCCCCATTTCTTTACTGCCAGGAATTAGCAAACTAACAGAAAAATATGTGAATTCCGTATTGGCAGCTCATCTTGAGGAAAATGACTACCTCCACCCGACTCATAGCGGATTCAGGCTTCATCAGGGCATGGAGACGGCCCTCCTTGCTGTGGTGGAAGAATCCAGAAAGATCATGGATGACGGAGGCTGCGCTGCTATTATTTTATTAGATCTCAGCGCAGCCCTCGACACCGTGAACCTTCATATCTTGATCCAAAGACTCAGGGAGGTGGGAGTCGCAGGCACTGCCTTAAATGGCTACATTCCTTCTTGACAGATAGATCTTTTGCCGTCTTTAAAGAAGGAGCCCTCTTGCAGCAAAGACCTTTGCCGTATGGAGTTACCCAGGGGTCGTCACTGAGCCCTACCATGTTGAACATCTATATGAGGCCTTTGGCGGGGGTGGTACTCCCTTGGGGAATACACATTGTGACCTATGCTGATGACACCCAATTGGTGGTGTCTCTTAGTCAGCAAGATAAATCTGAGCCGGGCTTAGCTGCCTGCCTTGCTAAGGTATCTGAATGGATGGACCTGTCCTTTCTCAAGTTAAATGGGACCAAGACAGAAATCATGATCCTGGGCCATGCATCCCCCAACAATTTAGATCTTATGTGGCCCAGTTGTCTTGGTTCTCCGCCGGCTCCGAAGAAACAAATGAAGAGTTTGGGTGTCTGGTTGTATTGCAACTTGAACCTCTCTTCGCCCGCATTTAAAGTGGGGGGGCCCTGTTATGGTCTTCTTACGTGGATACGTAAGATCCTTTCCTTGCGCCCATTTGATGCCAGACGGTTGTTGGTTCAGACCCTCATCATGTCTCAGCTGGACTCCGCGGATGCAGTCTATTTTGGTGGGCCACAGGGAATTATTAAGAGATTACAGATTGCCCAGAATTGCGCGGCCCGTCTTTTGTTGAACATCCCTAAACGTAATTCTGTTAAGTGGGCGCTTGGTTGGCTGCACTGGCTCCCTGTTCAAGAAAGAATCAGGTTTAAGGTCATGTGCATTGTCCACAAGTCCATCTCTGGTAATGGTCCCTCCTTGATTCAGTCCATGGTACAACCTTATTGCACCAAGAGGACCTTAAGGTCTAGTAATAAGCAACTGCTTGCAGTCCCTAGGATCAAACGGGTCGGTCTGGAGGCCGGCTGTTCTCTTATAATGCAGCCAATTCTTGGAATCAGCTCCCAGATTTCATCCGCCTTAAATCTGCCCATCTTAGATTCAGGAAGCAGCTGAAGACCTTCCTCGTTCCGTGATCAGTGGTGATTGAATGGTGTCACAGGAAGTGTTGGGATGCCCTGGTGTAGCCATGCGCTATACAAGTGTGTATTCATTCATTCATTCATTCATTCACATGTACTATATCCATGCCAATCCTAAATGCCCCTGGATGGGATGAGGGATCAGAACCAGAAGAAAAATAAATCATACCAGGGAGGGCAGGGATAGACATGAGTGAGCGCAGCACCCGACAACTTACAAGGCAGAGGTATTGACCTGCTTTGGATTAATGTAGTATTGGGTGCAACTGAGTGAGTGAAGTACATTTTCTTGACAGTATAAGCAGTGTGCTGGTCATTCATTCTTTTGAGTCTGTAGGTTTACTGGTGAGCTCTGAGTTCAAGCAGCCAACATTACCAAGCTGAGAATTCTGGGACTACTCGCCCTCGCTACCTTGAGAGTCAAGTAAAAAAAGGGTTTACTCTGACCAGTTTGCACAGCTGTTCTAGGACAGGTCTCGGACATTAAAGGAAAATGATGTCAACCCAGTGGGCTCTGTCTACATCCTGGACGCTGAACTGGATAGAACACAGAGGTGAATCAACACAGTCCCCTGCAGCATGTACAGCAGCTACTATTACGGAGCCAAGTTTGAGTAGTATCACGCTTTCACGTAAAACACTATTCAGATTGAGCACATATTGACAGTGCTGTGCGCAGAATTAGCTGACCCTGCTGTCACTTGCACGACTTGAGACATTTACAGCGTCTGATTACAGTTTCAGAGTGCTGGTGTGAACATTGACAAAACCGCTTCCCACTGTGATATATATTTAAATCAATATGCATACCTGCAGTTTCCATTGTACCATCCCAGCAGGTGGTGCGCACAGCACTTAACAGGGCGGTGGGAGCAGCCCTGACGTTTGAAAGCGGCAGTGGGGAGGCGCCCTCGGTCCTTAAATGCACAGCAAATGTAACGAGATAAGAATATGATTTGCATCCCTTTTTACTGAAACGGAACTCCGAGCGACTGAAAACATCAAGCACCCGTAAGAGTGCTCATAGACAAAGGAAAAAGCAGTCCCTATTGAAGTTGCCAAAATGGGACAAGTGGAAGACTACAAGCAAATGGGGCGGTGCCCCATGGGAGGATACAACACATGAAAAAGAAGGACTAATAGAACAGATTAACCACTTGCAGCAAGGATGTGTAGAGAACAATGAAAGAAACAAATGAAAAGCAATGGGTGGGCTGTAAGCCCACAAAGTATACACAACATGTCTCAAAAGACAGCACAAGCGCTGCCTAGCCTCGTTCTTAAAATTGAGTGGAGCTAATAAAGAAACAGCCCAAGCAGGAAGCAGGACTGGTTAGGATGTTACTAACCAAATTAACAGGGGAAAAGAGAAGATAAAAAGATGTGACCTACCATATGGGATTGACCAATCAAAAAGTGATTTAGATCTGCAGTTGACATTTTCAGTAAACATTAACAGTTAGGCTTATAACCTGCACATGCTAGGGTGAAAACAGAAACATCTGTAGGTTCCTGCACTTGCAGCAAATTAAGATGGCCTACCCCAGACCACGATAATAGTCTATATTTATTCTATTGACCTCCCTACAAATGAAACAAAAAAATCTTGCTACCAACATAAATGCACTAAGCACACACTTTCCAGCTGCTGCCAATGCCAAGCACCCATACTTTCAAAATATCATCTGATCACTGCAGTCTCATCCACATCCTTCATCCAACTTAATCTACCCACTCATCAAGCACACCACCCAATCTGCCACTGCCATTCCGTCATACTTTCCTCTAAGATCACCACTATTGGAAACACTCTGATACCTCACTTACTGCCTCTCTTCTCCTTTTTATCTATGTACTGCTCTCTCTCCCTTCACTGCTTTTTTCACCTAGCATTTCTCAAATCAGCTAATCCATCAAGCACACCATCTGACCCCTTCATGGTCACGAATATTATACACCTTTGGATATATTTCTCTGCTGAAACTCTATTAAATCTCTCTTGCCTTCTGTATCTGCCTGCAGCACTCAACACTTTAGTTCACCAACACTTAGACTGGACAGTGAACCAACTAGCCTACCATAGGCTCCAACCTCAGAACGTGTACCAGATGTTTTAAACAGAAGTAAAATAATATTGTGTGCAAACTTCAAAAATGCCCTCTGTCCAAAGGCACCACCCTTATCCCTCAGGGTCAATCATATATGTAAACTTATATTAAAGTTGCACCACATTCCAATGTATGTACAATCAACTCAATTTGTATCCAGTCCGTTTTAACAAGGTGATTGAAATGTCTTCTTTATTGCTTTATTTTCCTTCTTTTTAAATAGGCCACAGCCAACGCGTTTCGTTCTGCAAACAAGAACTTCTTCAGGGTATTTGTAAATTCCAAAATGTCATTAGATAGATGATGATTTAAGTGCCACTCCTTGGTTTATCTTGTAGCAATATGCTCCTTGCATGTTGACCTTATCGTCTTCATGCACAGGTCAAGGTTGATTGCCGGGTATGATGACGTGATATAATAGTCACTCAAAATTCTCCAAGGCATATATGAGTCAAACCCAGCACATGTCGTACCTTGCGAGCGGGTCTATACGCCGAACTCGACTTCTCAGCATTTTGCAATTCCCGCCCGTGATTCGGCAGCTCAACAAGTGGAAGAGATGCAAGGTGACAAATGTCTTCCCCCGTCGGGGTGAAGGCAAGAATTAATCGGTTCTGATGACTGAAAAAATGAAAACAGAACAATTGATATTTGGAACCAATGCACGTTTCCCAACCGCAACTTTTCCATAGCAGCTAAAACATAAAAGAGGAGGCGTGGCGCTATAAGTGGAGAATTCAAACAATGCGCTGCGACAATCATGGATTTCCCCTCTTTAAGCTGAAAAATGAACTCAAACATTAGGGCTCATCATAAAAGTGCGCGTTTTTCATGTTGGCACAGGGGGCTAAGTAGAGCAGGGTATTCTGCTAGCAGGCAGATAATCCCGTATAATGAGGGTCTTAGAAACCAAATGAGGCAGGGATTTCATAGAATTCCATGTAGGGCGTCACAGTTCAATATAGAGTGTCACAGTTGGAAATGGGTTCGCTGCCTAGGGCTCGTCAGTAAAGTGCACGTCCCGCATATTGGCACAGCAGGCTAAAGTAAGCTGACCAGTCTGCTAGCAAGCAGGTAAAACAAGAAAGTCATAAAGTTCTATGACGCGTAATCAATAGGAATGAGGCAGTAATACAGCCAGGCCAAAAATGATCAATAAAAAATAAAAATAAAAATAATAAACACAGTGAAGGGGCAAGGAATTTATTTGGAAAATCTAAAGGGGCACGAAGCGGAAAAATGGGAGGCAGGATTACAGGAACATGGCCCCTACATAAAAAACAGAATCGTAACAGCACATATCTATGCCTGTGTGGGTGGAGCCCCACTCCACAGGCACTAAGTCATTCAGGTAATGGCATTCTCCAAGGGGAGATTTTTATTGAGTTCATTCCAAAACTTTGTAGGTTTGCTTAATGATCTGCACATCTATTTATAATAATTTGTCTAAATTATTCGATTCAACAAAGTTTCTTTGGGGTGCTCCTATGGTGTTACACTACCCACCCACCAGGGTATGTCTTCACTAGGACTCGAGGGCCTAGAACAATATTGAACCAAAATACATCAGATCATTATATCCATCATCCAACAGAGGAGTCAAAAAAATATAAAATGGAGATTCTTCCACAAAGTATATTTCAATTGGCCATTGATCAAGTGTTCTTTCAGTTGAAAATTAGACAAAGTCTTGAATCAGGTCCTTCTGTTAACTTTATTTTCACTTCTCAAAACATGGAGAGCAACAACAGCCGACGCACGTTTCGCCCCCATGGGCTTTTTCAAGGATCTAATTTGATAAAATCGTGTCCAAATGTTCATAACACTGCTTTTGAAAAGTTAGCCTCCTTAATAGTTATTTCCGAACAGTTATCGGATGAAGTGCCACCCCAACAGGCAGTGATGTCAACTACTTTCGAAATAATGGGTCCTTTCTATACGCTGCCTCATATAGACGCTTCGTTCTCTTTTTGTTTTATTATTTACTCGGACCTTGCTAAGTCCATTCTGCGTCTTGCCACGTATACCGCTACTTGTAAAAAGTAGTGGTAAATGCGGCAAGACGCAGAATGGACTTAGCAAGGTTTGAATAAATATGGTCCAGCGAAGGTCAGACTCAGTGTGCTGTACCTCAATCCAGTGGTTCACCAGGGGTGCAGCTCGTTTGCCTAACCTTTTATTGGATTTGTGTTCACCCATACAGAGTCTGCATTCCCTGCCCGTTTCTCCAATATAACCTATGTCGCTGGGACTAGAAGATGACGACTTAGATGCAGCATGCTGCTAGCGAGAGAGGTGGCTATACGGGCCGGTTTCAAACTCATTCAGCTAAAATTACCTCACAGGGCATACATTACAAGGACCCGGCTGTGCTGTATCGGGCGAATTGACAATGACCCTTGCCATAGAGGGTTCCGGCAGAACAGTACCCTACTCTACATGCTCTGGAACTGCCCCAGGCTTCAGGGTTTCTGGAGGGTGGAGGGGTCCTAAAATTCACCCTGGAATTCACACCACAGATGGTGACTTTGGGAATTTGGGAGGGAAGATACAATAGATTGCTACAGGCTTTTGGTCTGCAATGATGCACTGATGGTAGCCTGCCGAGATGTGATCTGATACTGTAGGCAGGACAGGATTCAGTCTTTGAGTGAACAGGAAGTGACACTAAATTGGTACATGATGCCTGAAATCTGGAGTGTCGGTCCCGGCGATGCCTGAGCAAGTTTGAAAAGGTGTAGGGCCCCTGGCGAACAACAGAAACCACAGATCTCTGAGCCCAGAGGAGACAACAGTGCGACTCCCAGTGGGAGGCCTGGGAGAGCAAGCTGAGGTCTACCAAGGTATATTTGGGTCTGAAGAGCCGCAGATTGTCAGTTTGTGGGATTTACTTTATATCATTATTAATCCATTATTGTAATTTCCGTCGGGTATGCAGTGGATGCTTGTTTGTTGGGACCTGTTCGTGCGGAGAACTCCAAAAAGAAAGGTTTATATTTATTCATTTATTTTTAATGATGAGCGTCTTTTGCTTAGAAAGACCTCACGGCGCTTCAGCACGCCAGACAAGCACATCAATAGAGTCATAACAAAGTGACTGAAATAGAGCAACCAGAACAACACAAAGTGAAGGAGTGCAAAGGGGAGCTGCTTCTGGGACATTGCTTGTCGACCATTGAATGAGGGAATTTACTGACATTAGTTCCTCTTCAACACTACAAAGGCCAACATTAGTATTGGAAGAATGTGATTAATGCCCCGCTGATGACTGCTTTTTTTTGCTAATTGCACATGTTTAGAATGAGAATACAATGCAAAGCGCAGAGTTTCAGAAAGTACAAAGGAAGGAATTACAGTCTATATAAGAGCTGAGAGGGCACTGTAAGGTACAACCGTTACAACCGGTCACTGACAAAGCAAACCGATCTTACATGGGCTATACCTATAGTCCAGTTCGGGGCTCGGATTATTCCTCTGCCAACCCACGCCTCCATCAGAATAATAATAAAAAAGATAAACAAAGGCAATGATCGAGACCATCCTGCGTCCCGCTCCCGAGGCAACAAACAAGCTGAGATACTAGACAACTGACTCATGAACCTCAGCATTTCAGCAACACAGATCACATGGTCATCCCCGGTGAGTAATCTCAATCAATATATCCTGTCACTGACCAATATGGGCTACCCCACCTGAACTGGTCACCTCAGGGAACCATTGGACTGTTTCAGCTTTTACCCCGGTTGGGGTGGGAACTGTTTACACTCCGCGACAGATACTTCATTGTTCTTTGAAGTATTGGGGTAGGACTTGGACTTTGAGATTCGAAAGTGCCCGCAATGTATTATCTCCTCTTGGTGTACGTGTCACACACCTCGTAATCTTACTTGCTGCACACCATAACAATACATCTAAGCAATTCAAATCCAATGGGGGAAATTAAAGTGGTCACTTGGAATGTTAAAGACCTTCTTGACAAGATTAAACACGGAGCTGTCCTTAGACATGCGCAAAGCTTAGGGGTGGACGTCTTGCTATTACAGGAAACACACTTGATGGGGACCAAGGCCCCATGCCTGGCCCGCTTTGACTTCATACACGTCTTTCACTCTGACTTCATGAAGGGCTTCAGAGGTTTGGCTATCTTGATCCACCGCAGACTATCATTTACACATACTCGTACATGGGCTTGATCAGCGGAGAGTCTATAGTACTGGGTAGGGTTTAAGCTCCCCTCTCTCAGTCACATATTTACTGAACGCATTATTGATACCTGGGGATCATTACCCGACGTCCTTGCATTGATACAGGGAGACTGGAATGATGTCATTCACCCTGATCAGGATAGATGCCGTCCCACAGCTACACAACATGCACAGAGAGTCTCGTTTGGGGCCAATGGCAGAGGCTCTGGCATGGTCCGAAACGTGGAGGATCTTCATTCAGCAGTTAGGAGCTACAATTAGGGGTTATATGTATTTCTCTACCATCCATGGGTCGTTTTCTAGCCTGGATCACATTTTTATCACTAGGGAACACACTCATCGCTTGGTCATGTTGGATATCCCACCCGGAGGCCTATCAGATCACACCCCCGTACAGCAGCAGTTAGGGATAGGTCCCAGTCGGGTACTGTTTCATTGGTACCTTCACAACCCTTTGCTGTTGGACGAAGAGCTAATGTGTCACTGATGCTAGCTGGTTGGGGTTCTCTAGGTACTGCGGTGAGTTTCTGGTACACCACAATTCACTAATGTCCTGGGTCCCTGTGCACAGTTCTGTGTAGGAACAGAATCCTTGCAACAATCAATCACTCTACACATGAAATCCTACCCGAATCTCAGATAGAGGACTTCTTTCGAGATATACCTCTCAGGGCACTAATCGCCGTTGCGCGAGACTCCCTAGAAACTCTTATATCACTAGAGGAAATAACCTCAGCTGACTCAGAAATAGCATTGGGTAAATCACCGGGACCCAGCCCATCACTGCTGACCTTTGATCAGCAACTAACCATGCCGCACCGCCTGCCTTTCCACAATGGGATTCTCTCATAGGCGCAATCACAGCCACATTCACTGGGTGCACTCCAACGATCTTCAACTCAGTCACATTAATTGCTATCAATAATCCATTTGATACATCGGCTTCTAACCCACTACAAGATGGCGCCCACGATCCCCAGACCATCACTGTCGATCTTTGATCAGCAATTTACTATTTCATACGAACCACCTGTCACCAATTAGCGCCGGATGGAGGATTTATAAACCAAAAAAAACACCCCCAAGTCCTCACTCCCAAGCCACATGAGAAAGGGTAGGTCATTGGTGAAGTTCTCTAATACATGATGTGAGTACCGGATCTTTGGCTTTCCACCATGTGAACGGAGGATATTATTCCTCCCCCTGGGCTCACTTACAAAATGTAAAGCTTTCTTCCCAACACCACACTAAAAATGTTAGTGATGATCTCAGTGTTTCTCTCGAGGAGGTGATTACATCACCCTCGTTGGGCGAGTGTTTTCCCTCTTTTGAACACAGTGTATTAAACTACCACCAATATGTTTTTATGTATGCATCACGTGTATTCACAAGGACATTGAACTCACGTAGGAGCAGAGTCATATTCTTTTCCTGGTGTTAAATATGAAACCGGCATGTCTCCCAGAGTCAAGCAGCGCTGTGTTTGCATGTGTGAAGTGTGCTGTCTTTGTGCCTCGATTCAGAAAAGGGGGTGGTGATGAACAGAGTGTCTGAATTAAGCAGACCACTCTTACCCAGTCCAAAGATCAGGGCTTGATCCATCACCGTTATTTATCTCATTGCACCATCCCAGCTCAGAACCTGGCTATATGCAAATCAGTCTGTCCCTGGCCCAGTGCATCATGGGAACAGGGCAGACTAAACTACCAAGCCAATTCTTCACCAGAAAGGAGACAACTTACCGGGGACGGGTTTCTGGCATTTCAGCCGTCTTCGGCCCGGCTTGCTTGAATCCTGATGGTGCAGTGAGAAAGGGACTCATGTCTGAGTATACCCTGCCACACCTATAGTGGCCAAAATCGATTCAGAAAAGGGGGTGGTGATGAACAGAGTGTCTGAATTAAGCATACCACTCTTACCCAGTCCAAAGATCAGGGCTTGATCCATCACCATTATTTATCTCACTGCACCATCCCAGCTCAGAACCTGGCTATATGCAAATCGGGAGCTTGTTTCCTTCCCAGTGTAAGAATTGGCTTTTGTAGTTTGGTTTGCCCTGTTCCCATCATGCACTGGGACAGGAACAGACTAATTTGCATACAGCCAGGTTCTGAAACTGGGATGGTGCAGTGAGCTAAAAAACGGTGTTGGATCTAGCCCTGATCTCTTGACTGGGTGAGAGCTTTCTGCTTAATTCAGAGACTCTGTCCCTCACCACCCCTTGTTGTAAATATTTTTGTCCACCCTAAGCGTGGAAGGGTATTCTCAGATGTGAGACCCTTGCTCATTGCACCATCAGGATTCAAGCAAACCGGGCCGAAGACGGCTGTAATGCCAGAAACCGGTCCCCGGGAGCTTGTTTCCTTCCCAGTGTAAGAATTGGCTTTTGTAGTTTGGTTTGCCCTGTTCCCATCATGCACTGGGACAGGAACAGACTAATTTGCATACAGCCAGGTTCTGAAACTGGGATGGTGCAGTGAGCTAAAAAACGGTGTTGGATCTAGCCCTGATCTCTTGACTGGGTGAGAGCTTTCTGCTTAATTCAGAGACTCTGTCCCTCAAGACCCCTTGTTGTAAATATTTTTGTCCACCCTAAGCGTGGAAGGGTATTCTCAGATGTGAGACCCTTGCTCATTGCACCATCAGGATTCAAGCAAACCGGGCCGAAGACGGCTGTAATGCCAGAAACCGGTCCCCGGGAGCTTGTTTCTTTCCCAGTGTAAGAATTGGCTTTTGTAGTTTGGTTTGCCCTGTTCCCATCATGCACTGGGACAGGAACAGACTAATTTGCATACAGCCAGGTTCTGAAACTGGGATGGTGCAGTGAGCTAAAAAACGGTGTTGGATCTAGCCCTGATCTCTTGACTGGGTGAGAGCTTTCTGCTTAATTCAGAGACTCTGTCCCTCACCACCCCTTGTTGTAAATATTTTTGTCCACCCTAAGCGTGGAAGGGTATTCTCAGATGTGAGCTCTTGCTCATTGCACCATCAGGATTCAAGCAAACCGGGCCGAAGACGGCTGTAATGCCAGAAACCGGTCCCCGGGAGCTTGTTTCCTTCCCAGTGTAAGAATTGGCTTTTGTAGTTTGGTTTGCCCTGTTCCCATCATGCACTGGGACAGGAACAGACTAATTTGCATACAGCCAGGTTCTGAAACTGGGATGGTGCAGTGAGCTAAAAAACAGTGTTGGATCTAGCCCTGATCTCTTGACTGGGTGAGAGCTTTCTGCTTAATTCAGAGACTCTGTCCCTCACCACCCCTTGTTGTAAATATTTTTGTCCACCCTAAGCGTGGAAGGGTATTCTCAGATGTGAGACCCTTGCTCATTGCACCATCAGGATTCAAGCAAACCGGGCCGAAGACGGCTGTAATGCCAGAAACCGGTCCCCGGGAGCTTGTTTCCTTCCCAGTGTAAGAATTGGCTTTTGTAGTTTGGTTTGCCCTGTTCCCATCATGCACTGGGACAGGAACAGACTAATTTGCATACAGCCAGGTTCTGAAACTGGAATGGTGCAGTGAGCTAAAAAACGGTGTTGGATCTAGCCCTGATCTCTTGACTGGGTGAGAGCTTTCTGCTTAATTCAGAGACTCTGTCCCTCACCACCCCTTGTTGTAAATATTTTTGTCCACCCTAAGCGTGGAAGGGTATTCTCAGATGTGAGACCCTTGCTCATTGCACCATCAGGATTCAAGCAAACCGGGCCGAAGACGGCTGTAATGCCAGAAACCGGTCCCCGGGAGCTTGTTTCCTTCCCAGTGTAAGAATTGGCTTTTGTAGTTTGGTTTGCCCTGTTCCCATCATGCACTGGGACAGGAACAGACTAATTTGCATACAGCCAGGTTCTGAAACTGGGATGGTGCAGTGAGCTAAAAAACGGTGTTGGATCTAGCCCTGATCTCTTGACTGGGTGAGAGCTTTCTGCTTAATTCAGAGACTCTGTCCCTCACCACCCCTTGTTGTAAATGTCTTTGTGCCTCAGCTTCTCTTTTGTAAATCGTTAGTAAGCAGCAGAGACGACCTCTGGTTTTTAATCTTAGTAGGATTTAAGTTACAGGGGCCACTATTGTCTGGAGTTGCCTAGCAGGATAATAGGTCCCAGGGGCCAATACTGACTGAAGCTGGATAGCATGATTACAAGTCCCAAGGGGCCCCTAATGACCCGGATTGGCTAGGATGATAACAGGTTGTAGGGGCCACTACTGACTCGAGCAGGCTCAAAGAATAACAGGTGAAGGGGGGTCGGGGTGTGAGTGACACCAGTGACCGGAGTTGGCTAGAAGCATTGACAACCTTTGGTACTGATTAAATGCAGGTTTTCAGGTCACAGGAGGCACTGCTGAATGCATCTGGCTAGCAGCAGTGGTGGCCACTGGGAAGAAGGAATTGAGACTGCGTAACTGCATATACTTGTCGCCTTAATACCGATAATTGTTTACAAATGAATGCCATAACATGCACTGATATACTGCATAACCAAATTCAATGATCTTATATCAATTTGATGTGTTTGTTCGCCTTAATATGGCTGCAAGGTTACATGATTCTGTTAGGGCCCAGAAACATTTTATTTAGTGCTGTCCATCTGCACACTTTCCTGCATCTTGTAGGAAACTGAATATTGGCAATCAGAAGTAAATAATGAATTCTGCAGCTTGTCTGTGTATCGTTTATCTGTTTCTCAAGGACTTCTCACATTCTTCTTGAGAAACAACCCTGCCTCATACTCATTAGTTTAGTTTCAGTAACTATTTCTAACACATGTTCATGTTTCATTGACTTGTTTTAGGAGAAAAGTGTATAAAAATACATATTGTAGCATTAGTATTCTATACTACTTCAGCTTGCTTTTGGGTGGATGCTCTCGTCCATTGCAAAGACAATTGTCACTTGTTAGTTTGCTTGGCCTTTTGCTATTTTTGCATTAAATGCATGATAGATTAGTTGGCCTTCCGATGTGTTTTGTTTTATTTGAACAAATGTACATAGCAGATAGTGGCAGGCTTTTAACAAAAATTACAATTTGATTTTTATTCTTGGAATCACTCAATTTTCTCACAGACTTGGGAAGATTCTGGGTTCTTGCACTTTGAGAGAGAGCACAGAAAAAGGTTGTATCAGGATACCTGCCTCAGAGCGCACTTCTTAAAGACAACTGTCGGGATATCATGTTCCTACTACAAGGTCCTTACCTGTGTGAGTTATCGGGAACGATGCAGGGGGCTGACCCACACTAGCCACACGCTGGAGATCAATGACAAACACTGAAGAATGAACAGAGCTTCCAAGTTGGTGACCATTACATAATCGACCTTGAAA
Organism: Lissotriton vulgaris; assembly: GCF_964263255.1. NCBI lineage: Eukaryota > Metazoa > Chordata > Amphibia > Caudata > Salamandridae > Lissotriton > Lissotriton vulgaris. Next base: position 571,439 of record NW_028240857.1, on the reverse strand, counting down.
ATAAAAGAAACAACATGTTTTAGTATTCTGGTGACTCATGTTCATAAAAACAATACAAATTCAATATTGTGTCAAATACTGAAAAAATTAAACTGGATATACTGAATCGGCTGTCGTCCCAGGGCATGCAAGACACCTTCCATCACTATTGCTTATGGGACTTGTAGTTTTGCTTTTCTTATTAAAAGGGTAGTCTCTAAAGTCCCAGTGTTCTATTTCATTCCAGGAAACTTGGTGCAAACCGCCACCAGCATTAAACAGATTTAATCTGCTCTCCCTACTTGCTATTAAAAGCGACAAATTCGGCCACAGCAAGGGAGGCCTAGCTACGTACAGCTCTATAAAGAGCATTTATGCTATGGAGACAATGATGCACAGCTTAGCACCTCTGCAAGTGCTCAGAATCAGTTGGAGCTCGAGAAAATTATAACGGAAGAGCATACCAACAACAGCCTGATCATTACGGGAACTTCAATTCCAATATGTTCAGGAGTTCATCTGAAGATATTGATGCGGAGGAGGACCAATTTGTACGGGACGCAGTAATACCAGATAATAACTCAGGCGGAATACAACACAATACAATACCATTTGTAAAGCGCGCTACGTACCCGTGGGGGTCTCAAGGTGCTGAGGGGGTGGCTGCTACTGATCGAAGAGCCAGGTCTTGAGGAGTCTCCTGAAGGCCGGCAGGTCCTGGGTCTGTCGCAGGTGGGTAGGGAGAGAGTTCCAGGTCTTGGCAGCGAGGTAGAAGAAGAATCTGCCACCGGCTGTGGATTTTCGGGTGCGAGGTACTGTGGCGAGGGCGAGGTAGGCAGAGTGGAGGTTGCGGGTGGGGGTGTGGAAGTTGAGTCGGTGGTTGAGGTATGCTGGTCCGGCGTTGTGGAGGGCCTTGTGTGCGTGGATGAGGAGTTTGAAGGTGATCCTCTTGAAGACAAACGAAAACAGCTCAGAGGCTTCTAGCGATTCGGGAGCAGGTGGGTTTCCGAGCATTAAACAGAAGTGTAGTAAGGCTTGTAGGTCCATTGTCGACAATTTCTAAATTAGCATGAGCTTCGCTGCCATGAACCTGCTTTTGCTCACGACAATGCAAACATCTATTTCGCAATACTTATTTGTGCCCCTTTTACACATGAGAACTGTCTGCTTTGCAAGTTCTTTGCTGTGCTCTGAGGTTTAGTCTGCACATGATGTTCAAGGTTAAACAACAATGCCCCTTGTTATTCTTTTCTGATCTGTCTCTCGCACCTAGACATAACAGGCTTCACACAGCTGCACCTCTGGAAATCGTGTACTTTAATATTGCAAACACAAGATGTTTTCACACACACGGAGCGACACCTTTCCAAACAGTATTTGTCCAGCGATGTGAACATTGAATCTAGGCCTTGAGGTATGGGGTCTGCTGAAAAAGCCCAGAGGTCTTCTGTTTTATAATAAACTATCTCTTGTCACGGGGAAGGTGGTTAAGTTGTTCACTCCTTTTCCATTGTTTTTTATAACATGACATCCCGTTTGTATTCTATGCACAGTCACACTCTGCACGGTGCAGTGCACCAGTCACACTCTGCACGGTGCAATGCACCAGTCACCCTCTGCACGGTGCAGTGCACCAGTCAAACTCTGCACGGTGCACCAGCCACACTGGACGGCGCAGTGCACCAGTCACACTCTGCACGGTGCAGTGCACCAGTCACACTCTGCACTGTGCAGTGCACCTGTCACCCTCTGTACGGTGCAGTGCACCAGGCACACTCTGCACGGTGCAGTGCACCAGTCACACTCTGCACGGTGCAGTGCACCAGTCACACTCTGCACGGTGCAGTGCACCAGTCACACTCTGCACGGTGCAGTGCACCAGTCACACTCTGCACGGTGTACCAGCCACACTGCACAGTGCAGCGCACCGGTCACCCTCTGCAAGGTGCAGTGCACCAGTCACATTCTGCACACTGCAGTGCACCAGTCACACTCTGCACGGTGCACCTGTCACACTGCATGGTGCAGTGCACCAGTCACACTCTGCACGGTGCACCAGCCACACTGCACGATGCAGTGCACCTGTCACCCTCTGCACGGTGCACCAGTCACACTGCACAGTGCAGTGCAACAGTCACACTCGGCAAGGTGCATTGCACTGGTCACCATCCATGCCTAAACAAACAGTAGGGGAGGGCTAGAGGGACGTTTAAAGACCAATGCCTAAGTATTGTCCCCCAAAGGACTGAATTATACACAATAAACTTAGGGGTCTAAGGGCTAAACCAGAAAAGTGTTTGCTAATGTAAGTCCTATGTCTAATTAGTACTATAGGAATACAAAGAATAACAGACCAAATCGCCAACAAATGAAACACCTGTAATCGTGAGTCACCCCAGTTGTTTTGGATTCCCATGAAAGTCTTATAAGATCAATATTATCATTTGGTAATCCTTGGCGGGTATTGTGTCTCCTGATCATTGAGATCACATGCATACCCTCTCGGATGGTTCGGGGTAGCGACCACAATCATACAGGTATCACAAATGATGTTGATTCAGTGGGAAAAGTGCAGTGCGAAAAGAAAAAGTGGTGATTTAAAATAGGATAGGGAACTAACAGAAAATTTTTAATAGGCGTTGGCCCCTTCCTGATTAAAAACAAGAACAGTCTGGCAAAATCATCGCATTGATAACAAATATCTGCGAGGAGACCAACATGTTTCAGCCTCTGAGGGAGATACCTCAGGCTTTCTTCAGGGTCTCTGTTCTTAGGTGTGCTACTGCCTGTATATGTGTATTAACAAGTGTGAAAAAATTATACAAAAAAACACACAAGTGGAAAAAGCCAGAAAAGGATATAGTGTTCCTTCTTCTGTGCGAACTCCTCTTCGGAAGCAGGTACTTGGTTACTGTAATCGGGGGACAAACATACAAGTGAAACACTTCCAGCGACTCTGGTCTGAATATTACAGTGCAAGAAGTCAAGAACTATCTCATCCTACGATACTCACCAGTGCTTCCGGGGAGTGGACCTCACCTCTTCCTGGACCTGGCTCAGGATATGTGAGACCCCGCTCTACGGGAACAGAAACCGACCTCATGGTTATGATAACGGAGGGATCAAGGGTAGATCTACTCTCGTACACACTGCATGAAGTCAAAGATGTTCTGAACGTAGAGTATACTGTCATACACCAACGCGCTCCCGCACCAGTGCCCTTCGTCGCACCCACCCAACATAAGTCAATGTTTTCGGAATTATTAGGCTAACATGACTGGAGGTGTCATTCAGATCAGTGTCAAACGTAACCCGCCAGAGAGACTGGCGGAGCTAGCGTCTTACCTGTCCGTCGTTGTCTCGAGCTGTGACTGAGTCAGGGGGAGGCTCAGACCTGTGTGCGTCATTCTTACTTGAATGGTTTGGAGAGAAGTTCCCAACCAATCAGCAAGAGCTGCAACGACGTAACCTCATACTGAGGCCTGAACTACTCGATGACGTCATACTCAACACTCGGGTAGTTCTAATGGTATGCAAAGGACCCCGCAATTTTTCAGTGGCTGGTCAAGATTGCCTGACGGGGAGTTTAGGAAAGACTGAACCAAGGGATGTCGTCATTCAGTTCGTGTTGATCAGTACCTAATTTGTACACCCATCTTTGTTCTTTGCGAAACAGGAAATTCGACACATCGCTAACGTGGGCAGGAATGAATGGTTTTTCAAGAACATGCCATTTGAAGTCATTTTCACTATGATTGTGCTCAATGAAGTGTTTAGTGAGTTTAGAGATGTCCTTTTTGCAACGGAAAGTGCTTTTATGTTCCTGCATTCTCACTCTAACTTTTCTAGTGGTCATGCCTACATACCGTTCGTTACAGATGCAGGTGAGGAGGTAAATCAGGTTGTTGCTATTGCAATTTGAGAATTGTCTCAGCTCCCAAGGTCGATCTCCTATTGTATGAGAGTCAGCATCCCAAGTCCCTGAGGGATAATCTCCCATTTGGGCAGTTCCCCCGATTACAGTAACCAAGTACCTGCTTCCGAAGAGGAGTTCGCACAGAAGAAGGAACACTATATCCTTTTCTGGCTTTTTCCACTTGTGTGTTTTTTTGTATAATTTTTTCACACTTGTTAATACACATATACAGGCAGTAGCACACCTAAGAACAGAGACCCTGAAGAAAGCCTGAGGTATCTCCCTCAGAGGCTGAAACATGTTGGTCTCCTCGCAGATATTTGTTATCAATGCGATGATTTTGCCAGACTGTTCTTGTTTTTAATCAGGAAAGGGCCAACGCCTATTAAAAATTTTCTGTTAGTTCCCTATCCTATTTTAAATCACCACTTTTTCTTTTCGCACTGCACTTTTCCCACTGAATCAACATCATTTGTGATACCTGTGTGATTGTGGTCGCTACCCCGAACCATCCGAGAGGGTATGCATGTGATCTCAATGATCAGGAGACACAATACTCGCCAAGGATTACCAAATGATAATATTGATCTTATAAGACTTTGATGGGAATCCAAAACAACTGGGGTGACTCACGATTACAGGTGTTTCATTTGTTGGCGATTTGGTCTGTTATTCTTTGTATTCCTATAGTACTAATTAGACATAGGACTTACATTAGCAAACACTTTTCTGGTTTAGCCCTTAGACCCCTAAGTTTATTGTGTATAACACCATCCATGCCTGTCAAGTATCACGCATCAGGTGTGACACTCATGCATTTCAGTGCGGTGTTCCGCATCACCGCACTAAAATGCATTGTCACGCATTTAATGCCACTTGCCAGCGTGTGCCACCTGCGGTGCCTGTGAACCTGTGCACCGGCTCTGCTACTCCTACATATGGTGTCAGCAGCTGCTTGCTGGACTCAGTAGTTCCTAAATAGTTAAAAGTGGTCTGCTCGCAGCTCTGGAGTGGCAGAGAGTCTTACAATGCATCAATTAATCTGCTCGCCCTCTCGCGCCTCGCTCCAGGCTACATGATTAATTGCGACGGCGCCGCACGGCTTTGACACACTGCTCTCGCAATTACCGATGGGGGGCCTGCTCTCTGCAGTGAGTGGTTGCTGCTACTGGCTCAGGTGGCACACCCTGGGGGATTATAATCCGGATGTGACCTTTAGTGAGCTCGGACTTCGGCGGGGGACAAGGCATCCGAAGTTGCTTCGTTTATGAGGCAGGCTGTCGTCCCGGCCTTGGAGGACGGGTCCACAAACTGAGGAAGAGATGTTTCTGGATAACCGAGGCACGGGGAGTCAGTCAGTGGAACCACCACGGGGCAATACTGGCTTCTGCCTTCGAATGAACAGGTGGCAGGGTGGGGTGCTCCAGACACCTCTGGGACCTTGTTGAACGTGCAGAGAGGTGCAGAGGACGACGATGCCAAGGCCGTGCAGCAGTATTAGCCGAGGGTGATAGCCGAGTACCCTCGGGGCCTCGGAGACGGACAGGGCTGAGAGCACAGGGGAAACAACCACGGCTGACCAGAAGTGCCCGCAAGTCCAGAACCCACTCTACCCCATGACGGAGAACTGGTATAGCGCCTACGCCGTGATGCTGCTCTCATTGATCGTCTTCGCCGTGGGCATCCTCGGCAACTTGTCCATCATGTGCATCGTGTAGCATAACTAGTCCGGGTGCACTGCTGAGCGGACGGTCACGGACCGGGAAGAGACAGCAGTCTGAACTCGTCTAGTCCAAGTAAGTGTTACTTAAGTTACATCACTCCAACAGGCAAAGTGCTGCGCGTCAGGAAGAATAAACAAAGTAGAATCCACTCAGAGTGGCGGTGATCCCTAAAGTGATGGGTAACACACAGTGTTGTTTAAATGCCCCTCACACACCAACAGGCCCCTTGGTGTCATGCTTCATCATCGGGGCCTTCGCACCCCTCTACGGGATGCGGCGTGCTACGACTCGCGAATACGCAGGAGCACTAGAAAGTGAACTATGTGAGGCGGTGTGTTGCTAAGGTGTGAGTGAGGTGAGGTGAAAAAGTGAATGGTTAAAAAATACCTGGCACGTGGGTGAAAAATAATTTTATTAAATCCCCGGCTGGTATTATTAAAAGAAGTGCAGGGCGGGGTTGTAAGAATACGTATTAGGGTATTACAACCACTATAAAGGTGTCAACATGTTTCGGAGCGCGAGGGCTCCTTCTTCAGGACAAGGATAAGCACTTACCCTCCCCTTACTCACATGTAAATGTAAAAGTGTATAAAAAATAATTACAACAATGTGTAATATACCTAACAATGTTATATATGTAGGTGGATGTAGTTGCGCCCAATTGGCAATAGATGAAAACTTATAGTTCTCAAATATAAGACCTCATGAGCCTATGCGTGTTATTGGGGGATCCTTCCTTACTGCTCAGAAAAAAACGGTTACTGCAATGGCTAGTTGCCTGCCTTCCCTCAACGCGGCTCCGATGAAGTCAAGGAAGAGCCATGACTGACTTAGTACTGTACAGTCAGTTTATTATTGTACTTTTGTGTCAGTACAGCCGCGGAGAGGCACGAGTCTGATCATCAACAGAAAAAATAATTTCACAAACAATAGCATCTGGAGGCAGTTACCTAATTGCTGTTTAAACGCTGCCGCCTAGCCCTCCGCACCGAGCACGCTCCCTCCTCACTTACTCTACATAGACACTTACACACAGTCACGCAGCGGAGGTGCTTCCGACTCCCCCCCCTTGGCCTCCCACTCGTAAATAACAATCGCATAAATTAACTTTGCCCGTCTGTGATTTAAAGCGTCAGGAAATCTCTCAGCCCACATGACCTATGTGCAAAAATCCCTTACTTAGCATATGCTCCATGGCAATGTCATTTTGGGTAAAGCATCATGTTAGCCACAATTTTGTATCTTGACAATTGACGGGCAATTCATTATTATGTAGTTTTCAGAGGAAATAAGAGTTTGTGTTTTAGAATATCGCGGTTGAAATGAAGCATCATTCTTTTCTGCACCAATAATAACACACTCTGTGCAGCTGAGATTGAGATTTGTATAACTGTACAGAGCGCACATTTGCAAAAGAGATTCAGAGTAACTGGCCCGGCTACATTTCTTGACGCACTGGCCTCTGCTGCACAGTGTTGATCCACGAGTGAGGTCTTGTCAAGCTAAGCAAGTGTCTCTCAGCCCCAACAAACTTCCTTCTCTTGTGTCTCTCAGCTCCATCAAACTTCCTTCTCAGGTGTCTTCTTTGCCGCAATTAGTTTAAATATGTAGTTATATTAGAAAGGGGTTGCAGGTTAGTGACCTTTCATTTCAATAGTTTCCCGTTATTTTCATAATATGTTTAGAGCTTCTCGTTGTTCAAAATTGGATGATTTTTTAAATGCAGAAAGTGCCACCCTAAGTGTCACACATTTGGCCGCTGAATGGGACTCATGTTCATAAGTACATTGAAATGTCATGCACCGGCGCTTTGCAGCAGTTTCAAGTTCCTTGCTGCTCAAATGGGTGTAATTTCTGATATTTATAGGTTTTCCTCGTCTTCATTGCTGGATTGTGCTCGGGAGAGGGTGTCACTCATAGCCATTAAATGTCACTCATAGATGTTAAATGTCATTCATAGCTATTGAATGTCACTCATAGCTGTTAAATGTCACTCTTGGCCGTTAAATGTCATTCAGTCGTTAAATGTCACTCATAGCTGTTAAATGTCACTCAAAGCCGTTAAATGTCACTCATAGCTGTTAAATGTCATTCATAGTCATTAAACGTCACTCATAATTTCACTGAAATTATAAAAATGTCACACATGGCGATCTGAAGCCTTGGCAGCTGTGGCTCTCTGCAGGGTGCAGTGCACCAGCCCCTCCTCAGGGTCCCTTGGGAGGTTGTGGCCTCCAGGCCTCGTCTCACCTGGTGCACCTGTCAGTGGAGGCAGAGAAGGCACCGCTCGGATGTCCTTGAGACGGACGCGCGCGCTCACGCCGCTGCACGAGCCACATTCCGTCTCATAACTGTGCATGCGCAGGACCGCGCGTCACAGCTGCGCATGTGCGGAGCGAAGATACTACTTCCTATCGCAGAGCAATCAAAAAGTGTTGGGACCTTGCACGGAGTACAGACCATGAACAGCCTTAGACAGAGGGTGCGGAGTCTCACTGCGCCTGCGCAGAGAAAAAACACTCCCCCCTTCCATAGAGGAGCCAAACCGAGGAGTTTTGCACTTGCATACATCTCAGCGTGTGATGTGGCGCAAGGCGGTTCTTGTACCTTATTAATTGTGTCCCCGCACAGAGCGAACACAAAACTTCATATCGCAGATTAATGAAAGAGTGATGCGATCTTCCACGGAGTGCAGACTGTGAACAGCCTTGGATAGAGGCCGCAACCTGGAAAGAGTCAGATCCAGCGAGGATACAACCTGGGCCGGAAACACCGGGGAGAGGATGGAAACCAGGGTTTGAGCCTCGGGGTCGCGTCCACATCCTATGATTCTGGGCAAATCACTCAATCTCCCTGCGCCTGAATGTGTAATGTAAATACGGTTGTTGTATATTCTTGTGGTTATCTTGTAGTCATTAGCATGTCACTTGTGATTGGTTGAATGACTCTTATGTCATTTGGAACCTTGACATACGACTTGACCCGCGTCACCGCGAGTGTCACCATTCTTCTTCACCAGCTGATTTTCACAGTCACGCTGCTCCCAGCTGGCCGTGGGCTTTCTTGATGAGAATAAATACTTACTTAAACGATTTCCGGCTTCCTGATGTTCTTCTTCATTAACCGTGTTACTTCAACGGTGCTCATGGAAAGCGCTCCAATACCTTCAGATCGAGTTCGCGCTGTATAAAATATGCCAAAAAAAACAAACTGTTTTTTCCAGACACACGGAATCCTCCTGTTGAGTTGCAGTAATCGTACTCTCCTACTATGTCCCCTGTAGGCTCCCATTGTCCCCTCGCGCTCACCCTGCGTCATCAGCTGGCATTCTAGAATGCCAGCTGACATCCAATTGACAGTTGACAGTTATTGACTAGAAACCTGACCGGCAGCCTTGCCTTCCGCTCTGTCCGGTATGTTATACTTTATTACTAAATGAATAAAGGACAGTAAACTTATTCAGCTCCGGGTCATCTCTACAATGGCGACGAGGTGAAGCAACACACCGGAACATCCACGCGTGTGATATGAAAAAAAGGAAGGAATGCTTAATCTACGAAGCGAAAAAAAAAAATTGAAGTGAAGTACAAGTTGGAGGAATAACTGGTTGCCTGAAAGATTGCGAATTGATGACAGCGCAAAATATCAAAAGCGTGTGCACTAATTAAAGCATTGAAGAGAAATCAAGCATCTGACTATATCGGCGCCTGTATCGATGTTACAGTGAGGTGAGCACAAGAACCTGTGTAAACTTAGCGCGATCGGCTCTGAGACTGGCAGCAAATGCGCATTGTAAAAAGAAACAGGACTAAATAAATGACAGATTGGCACGGTGTAAAAGAGAACCCGAAGTGAAGAACGAGCTTCGGCGCACTCTAGAATATTGAATGCAAGTGGGAGCAAAAAGGCATTGTGAAGGGATATCTGCTTATAAAAACAGAACAATGGAGAAGTAAAAGCTGAAGAGAGCGTAGATGTTTAGTGAGGAAAGATGGACAGCGCGATGTTCTGATGTAAGCACGTTGCGTGGGAGACATCTTGGGTGAGGTACAGCTTTCGGACAGTTTATATCTTACGAAGAACTATCACATGACTAAAAAAAAATGTGTCGTAAGGAGAACAGAGATAAAGTACACGGAAGCGAATAAAAACGAAGAGGTATAACGAGCCATACCAGGCAAAACAAGTAAGTCTTTGGGGACAAGTGAATATGTATTATACAAAGCTTAACAAAGTATGAAAAGACTTAAAAATATGAACATATTAATAAAAGAATACTTTGAAGTGTAAAAGACAGAGGGCTCAGCATATTAGAACATTGGAGATTTTGGTTGTAAAATATTAAGCAATTTGGAATAATAAAGTTGCCCTAGAGGAAAATAACACAGTATGGCTAGCGTAAATAAATACAACCGATCACCACCACAAGCATTTCTGGCAGCAAAAGGCGAACCACCATTGAAATGGGAAGAATAGAAGGAATTTTTCATTAATTACACATCCACCTGTGACGATGAGGAGGAGCCACTGAAACCAGAGGAAAAGAAAAAAATATTATTGCATTGTTTATGGGCAGGAGGTCTAAAAGTATACAATAAGATTAACAAAAAGGTTAGGGTTGGAGAAGATGGTGAAGTATACACACATGCCCTGGAAAACCTAGACAATTACTATAAACCCATGGTACGTGTAGCAGTGAACAGATATAAATGTTATCACCGGAAACAAGGGAAAGACGAAAGTGTAGAGGATTATGTGGGTATTCAAAAAAAAATTGCCGTTAACATGTAAATGTGGGAGCTGCATGATGATTTAATCAGAGACCAAATTGTAATGTGTGCGCCAACCTCAATATTCAGGATGCTCTATGGCAGAGGTCTTCAAACTTTTTGATGCCGAGACCCCCTTGTAAAACCTTTTTAGGCTTAAGGACCCCCTTCCGACAAAAGTTTCTAGAAACTGGTACTCCTCTTCATCAACTTTTGACAACCATAAATGCGCCTGTTAGACCTCATCACATCCCTCCATCATTCATCCACCCACACTTTCACACATCCATCCAGCCACCCTTTCATCCTTCCATCCATACATCCATCCTTCATCCATCCACCCTTTCATCCTTCCATCCATACATCCATCCTTTACCCATCCACCCTTCCTTCCATCCACCCATCATTCATCCACCCACCTTTTCACACATCCATCCATCATTCATCCATGCAACCTTTATCCATTCATACATCCATCCACCCTTTCATCTTCCCATCCATACAGCCATCCTTCATCCATCCACTCTTTCATCCTCCCATCCATCATCCATCCACCCTTTCATCCATACACCCACCCTTTCATCCTTCCATCCACCCATCATTCATCCACCCACCTTTTCACACATCCATCCATCATTCATCCATGCAACCTTTTATCCATTCATACATCCATCCACCCTTTCATCTTCCCATCCATACATCCATCCTTCATCCATCCACTCTTTCATCCTCCCATCCACCATCCATCCACCCTTTCATCTATACATCCATCCACCCACCCTTTCATCCATCCATCTACCCATCATTCATCCCCCCACCTTTTCACACATCCATCCATACATCCTTCATCCGTCCACCCTTTAATCCTTCCATCCATACATCTATCCTTCACCAATCTATCCTTCATCCATCCACCCTTTCATCCTTCCATCCATACATCATTCATCATTCATCCATCCACCTTTTCATCCATCCATTCACCCATCATTCATCCACCCATCTTTTTACACATCCATCCATCCATCATTCATCCATCCACCCTTTCATCCATCCATCTCCTTCATCCGTCCACCCTTTCATTCTTCCATCCATACATCTATCCTTCACCAATATAACCTTCATCCATCCACCCTTTCATCCTTCCATCCATACATCCATCATTCATCCATTCATCCACCCTTTCATTCATCCATCCTCCCTTTCATTCATCCATTCACTCATCATTCATCCACCCACCTTTTCACACATCCATCCATCCACACATCCATCATTCATCCATCCACCCTTTTATCCACCCTTTCATCCATCCATTCACCCATCCATTCACCCATTCATTCACCCATCCTTTACCCATCCACCCTTCCTTTCATCCACCCATCATTCATCCACCCACCTTTTCACACATCCATCCATCATTCATCCATGCAACCTTTTATCCATTCATACATCCATCTACCCTTCCATCCTCTGTTCCATACATCCATCCTTCATCCATTCACCCTTTCATCCCCCCACCCATACATCCATCCTTCATCCCTCCACCCTTTCATCCTCCCATCCATACATCCATCCTTCATCCATCCACCCTTTCATCCTTCCATCCATACATCCATCCTTCATCCATCCACCCTTTCATCCTTCCATCCATACATCCTTCCTTTACCCATCCACCCTTTCATCCTTTCATCCATACATCCATCCTTCATCCATCCACTCTTTCATCCTCCCATCCATCATCCATCCATTCACCCTTTCATCTATACACCCACCCTTTCATCCATCCATCTACCCATCATTCATCCCCCCACCTTTTCACACATCCACCCATACATCCTTCATCCGTCCACCCTTTAATCCTTCCATCCATACATCTATCCTTCACCAATCTATCCTTCATCCATCCACCCTTTCATCCTTCCATTCATACATCCATCATTCATCCATCCACCCTTTCATTCATCCATCCACCCTTTCATTCATCCATTCAGTCATCATTCATCCACCCACCTTTTCACACATCCATCCACCCACACATCCATCATTCATCCATCCACCCTTTCATCCACCCTTTCATCCATCCATTCACCCATCCATGCACCCATCCATTCACCCATCCATTCACCCATCCACCCTTCCTTTCATCCACCCATCATTCATCCACCCACCTTTTCACACATCCATCCATCATTCATCCATGCAACCTTTTATCCATTCATACATCCATCCACCCTTCCATCCTCTGTTCTATACATCCACCCTTTCAACCTCCCATCCATACATACATCCTTCATTCCTCCACCCTTTCATCCTCCCATCCATACATCCATCCTTCATCCATCCACCCTTTCATCCTTCCATCCATACATCCATCCTTCATCCATCCACCCTTTCATCCTTCCATCCATACATCCATCCTTTACCCATCCACCCTTTCATCCTTCCATCCATACATCCATCCTTCATCCATCCACTCTTTCATCCTCCCATCCATCATCCATCCACCCTTTCATCCATACACCCACCCTTTCATCCATCCATCTACCCATCATTCATCCCCCCACCTTTTCACACATCCACCCATACAGCCTTCATCCGTCCACCCTTTAATCCTTCCATCCATACATCTATCCTTCACCAATCTATCCTTCATCCATCCACCCTTTCATCCTTCCATCCATACATCATTCATCAATCATCCATCCACCTTTTCATCCATCCATTCACCCATCATTCATCCACCCATCTTTTTACACATCCATCCATCCTTCATCCATCCACCCTTTCATCCATCCCCTTCATCCGTCCACCCTTTCATTCTTCCATCCATACATCTATCCTTCACCAATCTAACCTTCATCCATCCACCCTTTCATCCTTCCATCCATACATCCATCATTCATCCATCCACCCTTTCATTCATCCATTCACTCATCATTCATCCACCCACCTTTTCACACATCCATCCATCCACACATCCATCATTCATCCATCCACCCTTTCATCCATCCATTCACCCATCCTTTACCCATCCACCCTTCTTTTCATCCACCCATCATTCATTCACCCACCTTTTCACACATCCATCTATCATTCATCCATGCAACCTTTTATCCATTCATACATCCATCCACCCTTTCATCCTCCCATCCATACATCCATCCTTCATCCATCCACCCTTTCATCCTCCCATCCATACATCCATCCTTCATCCATCCATCCATCCATCCACCCTTTCATCCTCCCATCCATACATCCATCCTTCATCCATCCACCCTTTCATCCTCCCATCCATACATCCATCCTTCATCCATCCACCCTTTCATCCATCCACCCATCATGCATCCCCCCACCTTTTCACACATCCATCCATGCATCATTCATCCATGCAACCTTTTATCCATCCATACATCCATCCACCCTTTCATCCTCCCATACATCCATACATCCATCCTTCATCCATCCACCCTTTCATCCTCCCATCCATGCATACATTCATCCTTCATCCATCCACCCTTTCATCCTCCCATCCATAAATCCATCCTTCATCCATCCACCCTTTCATCCTCCCATCCATAAATCCATCCTTCATCCATCCACCCTTTCATCCTTCGATCCATACATCCATCATTCATCCATCCATCCACCCTTTCATCCATCCATTCACCCATCATTCATCCACCCATCTTTTTACAAATCCATCCATCCATCCATCCATTCATCCATCCATCCATCATTCATCCATCCACCCTTTCATCCATCCATCCTTCATCCATCCACCCTTTCATCCTTCCATCCATACAACCATCATTCATCCATCCACCCTTTCATCCATCCATTCACCCTTCACTCATCCACCCATCTTTTTACACATCCATCCATCATTCATCCATCCACCCTTTCATCCATCCACCCTTTCATCCATCCATCCATCCTTCATCCGTCCACCCTTTGATTCTTCCATCCATACATCTATCCTTCACCAATCTATCCATCATCCATCCACCCTTTCATCCTTCCATCCATACATCCATCATTCATCCATCCACCCTTTCATTCATCCATCCACTCATCATTCATCCACCCACCTTTTCACACATCCATCCATCCTTCAGCCTTTCATCCATCCATCCACCCATCATTCATCCACCCACCTTTTCTGTGCCACTCTCATGAGGGGGGGGGATCAGTATCTCTCTGCGTCGTCGTCCTTCTTCTTTCCCGCTCATGGGAGGGCATCTCTGTGCCTCCCTGCTGGGGGGCGGGGGACGTGTCATGGGACCCACAGCCACCCTTTCATCCATCCATCCTTCATCCGTCCACCCTTTCATTCTTCCATCCATACATCTATCCTTCACAATCTATCCTTCATCCATCCACCCTTTCATCCATACATCCATCATTCATCCATCCTTTCATTTATCCATCCACTCATCATTCATCCACCCACCTTTTCACACATCCAGCCATCCTTCAGCCTTCATCCATCCATCCACCCATCATTCATCCACCCACCTTTTCTGTGCCACTCTCATGGGGGGTGGGGGGGGGGGGGGATCAGTATCTCTCTGCGTCTTCGTCCTTCTTCTTTCCCGCTCATGGGAGGGCATCTCTGTGCCTCCCTGCTCCCTGCTGGGGGGCGGGGGACGTGTCATGGGACCCACAGCTCAACATCCATTGAACTTAAGGGGCTAAACTACAGCCAACCCCCCGCTCGTGTATGTGAGCCCGGCTGAAACAGCTTCAGGGACAAACACACAGTCACACCCAAATACTTGACCGGGTCTTTAAAAGACCCTTTACTTGTTAATGAGGCGTTGATGTTTTTCACACCTCGGTGTGAATTAGGCCTCCGCCATGAGCACCCTCGATCAGCCCAATGCCAGGAACTGCACTCTGCAGAATCTGCAACCCCCTTCCCAGGACTCCACGACCCCCCTGGGGTCGCGCCCCATAGATTGAAGACCGCTGCTCTATGGGCTTAGGGAGAAAAACCTCTAAACAACGTTATCGAGATTGTAAAACGTGCAGAATTAACAGGAAGATGTGCAAAAGCAGTAATAAATTAAAGTAAAACCAAGGAGGAAGAAACGAGTGTGGTGGCGAAAATAAGTAGCAGTAAAAATAAATTGGGAGGAAAATATAGAAGAAAAAGTCAAGAAAGGGATAGATATGAAGTCAAAAAAAGTGAGAGAGAAGGGGAAAGGACAGGATGTTACAGATGTGGAAGCATTAGACATTTGGCTAATGATTGGAAGTGTCCGGCAAAGAATGTAAAGTGCGGTAATTGTGGCTTAATAGGACCTTACTAATGAATCTGATGATTTTTCATTATTAGACCGTTGCCCGCCTCCATATGTTTCACCTACGGCCCCAACTGAGGATTCGGACGGAGAAGATCAAGGGGGTAGTCGTACTAGGCTAAGTGCTGGCGAAGCTGCGGAATTGCGTAGTTTTGCTCGAAAACTTAATCTTAAGACGATAACTATTTCAGAGATTGATGATCATATGCGTAAGTGGTCTGAGCAAGAACAGTTGTATTTTTTGAACCATTTCGGAGATGAAGTTGTAGAACGATTTAGAAAGTATTGAACTGATTTGGAGCCTAAGGATGTATCAGTTGGTTGTGAGAATATGCGTAAAGGTCTTTTTGTTATTGCAGATGCGGATAGGTTTTTTCAACGGTTGGTCCAGCTACGGGATGAGGCGTCAAGATTACGGGAGGTGAAAAAGGTATCAGATGCGCCTGCGCCGGGATCGACGGAGAAATCCAAAGAGTGTCCTATCTTTGGAGCAGATAAGAGTTCTACAGTTCATGTTATGCCTATGCGTGAAGCTGCACCTTTATATGTCCCTCCTAAAGGGTAAGGTACAAACGATGACAAAACGTCTGTGGATGCAAAGGGTTATTTTATATATAATTGGGTTTACACACCGTGGAACAGAACAGATGTTATGGCACTTAAAGCTGCTTTGCCTGACCCCCGTAAGAATCCGGCAGCTTTCTATGAAGGAGTGTAGGGGGCTATTTCTTCGTGTGTTATGACGTTAGTTGATATTGACCTTTTCTTTGGGTTAATACTGCCTCCTGATATGTGGAGGGCGATTCGTAAGTTCGATGATCAAGCGATCCTGGGGGCGGATTGGAAAACTTTAGCCCAAGCTGATTTAGATAGGGAACCCGCATGTAAGCCGTGTCAATTAATTTTAGATCTCCCGGCGGCTATTTTGAATAAGTTAAAAACGCTTGTTCCTCCTAAAAAGATTGATTGGACCATGTTAGCCTCTTGTAAGCAGAAGGCGGATGAGTCGGTTTCTGACTTCTTCTCACGTTTTGAGGAAGTATTTCATGATTACAGTGGGCAATTATTAACAGAGGACACGGGTAGGCATTTGTTCGTTATCAAGTATGTAGCAAATCTCCTACCGCAGATTGCAAAACGTTTAAAGACTAGTGAAAGTTCCTGGACCACGGCGACCCCTGCTTCTTTATTGACTAGGGCTCAGTATTATGAGCGACAGGAATTGGAGGCTAAAGAAAGTACTGATAAGAAAGCGAAGGAATTAAAGACAAAAGTGATGTTGTCTCAGGTTTATGCTACACAGCCAAGAGGGAATGATAGAGGTAGACGTGGATCGTACGGTACGTCTTCTGTTCGTACCGACATTTCTGAGGATCAGTGTGCATACTGTAAACAGTTTGGACATTGGGCCTCAGACTGTCCGGTGCTTCGAGAACTACGTAATCAGCGTCGCCAAGGAGGTGGAAGGACACGGAATAGTTATTCAGGTGTGAGGGGTGGAGCGAGTGATCGTGGCAGGTTTGAAGCGAGGGGTCGTGGTCAGGCTGATTATAATACTTTTGATTGACGGAATCAGTATCAGATAGTGGAGGGTGAAATTGCTGAGTCTCAGGATTTTGTACATGCATAGGATTGCGTAGGATGGGGTGTGGAATCGGTTGAAGTACCAGTAGATCAAAGAGGTCCATATGTATCAGCGGGCGTTTTGGGTTCTACTGATCAGTTCCTGGTTGATACAGGAGCTACTCGTAGTGCTCTGTCTAAAAACTTGGTTCCAAGGGCTCCCCTGTCTGGCGAAATGATTACATCAATAGGGTTCGATGGAACACCCTCTCTTAGCCCATTGTCAAAACCCCTTACATTTTACATTGACAGATTTCTTGCCCCGTGCCCGTTTTTATTGTCACCAAACACTCCAGACAATATTATGGGAATAGATATGCTTAAATATTTTCGAGCAACCATACGCTGCGCTCCTGAAGGAGTGCGGGTTATTTTGAATGCCAATTACCCAGATGTAGAGAGATTGTGCCCCATGCAAGAAATAGAGGCGTTAGCCTCTCTCCCACAAACGTTATGGGCTACTTCGGACACGGATGTGGGACAGATGATTATCCCTCCTATTCGAATCACTGTAAAGGAGGGAGCGTCTCTGCCTCGTGTGCCACAGTATAAAATCTCCAGGGAAGGTGAAGTTGCTCTAACGCATATTGTACATGTTTTGATTATTGCAGGCGTAGTAGAGGAAGTTCCCTATAACGTCTGTAACAGCCCTATTCTTCCGATTTTAAAGAAAGATACTGATGACAAAATCTATCGGTTTATTATTGACTTGAGAGAAATTAATAAGATAGTAGTGCCCCAATACCCGGTGGTGTCTGATATTACCACCCTACTTACTTTGATTCCGCCCACAGCCACTACCTTCACCGTCATAGATCTGAAGAACGCTTTCTTTTCCATTCCCATCCATCCTGATAGCCGATATCTGTTTGGCTTCACATTAAATAATAAATCGTATAGATTTTGTCAAGTTCCTCAAGGTTACACTGAAAGTCCCAGCATTTATAGCCAGGCTCTGAAAAGACAGCTTGATTCTTTCGATTTACAGTCTGGAGTGGCTCTCATTCAATATGTTGATGATATTTTACTTGCAGCAGACACGCAGGAACAATGTGAGGAGAGTAGTCTTGCTTTGCTTTCTTTTCTTGCCCACAATAATCACAAGGTTTCGAGGAAAAAGCTACAACATTGTAGACCAAAGGTGACCTACCTCGGTCATCTTTTGTCCAAGGAGGGACGTGCATTGACATCTGATCGAATCCAAGCAATTTTAGATACACCAGTCCCCCGCACTCAGAGAGATGTGCGCGCTTTTATAGGCCTAACGTCTTTTTGTAGGCAGTGGATAATGGGGTTTTCACACATTATAAAACCTTTGTTAGCATTATTGTCCAAATCTACACCGATTTCCCTTGAATGGACAGATGAATGTCAGAATGCTTTTGAACAATTGAGACAAGCCCTCTGTTCTGCACCAGTACTAGGTACACCAGATTATACGAAGATTTTTACATTATATGTACACGAGAAGGATGGGTGTGCATTGTCAGTCCTAGGGCAGACACACGGGGATAAACAGAGACCGTGTGCATATTTCTCGGCAGTACTTGACCCTGTAGCACGAGAATTACCTGGGTGTTTTCGAGCAGTCGCAGCAACAGCAGTGGCTATACGACAGAGTGAGGGAATAGTTTTGTCACATAAATTGTTGGTGTTAGTTCCCCATGCGGTAGATGCTCTGTTAAATCAAACAAAGACCCAGTACTTAACGAGTGCACGTTTAAAACAGGATATGAGCTAACGCTGTTGGCGCCACATATCACACTAAAGAGATGTGCTACTATGAACCCTGCTACTTTATTGCCATATCCAGTTGCTGAAGGCCAGGAGGAAGAACACCATGATTGTGTTTTCTTGACTGAAGAACAAACAAAGGGTCGTATTGACTTACAGGATACGCCACTTCCAGATGTAGATGGGGAACTGTGGGTTGATGGATCGTGTTTAAGGTTGCCAGATGGTACAACTTCTGCAGCATATGCGATCACAACACTTAAGACAGTGGTAGAAGCAGCACGAATACCACAGAAATCGGCCCAAGCAGCGGAATTGATAGCCTTAACAAGAGCATGTGAATTAAGCGCTGGTTTATGTGTGAACATCTACACTGATAGCCGGTACGCCTTTGGAGTAGCGCATGATTTTGGCCTACTCTGGAGAGAGCGAGGGTTTTTGACTTCACACTGAGTGCAAATTATGCACGGAGAATTAGTGCGTGATCTCCTGAACGCGCTACTATGTCCAAAGAAGGTGGCGATAATTAAATGCAGTGCACATAAGAAAGTGACAGACGAAGTAGGACAAGGAAACGCTTTTGCAGACTGCATAGCGAGGGAAACTGCTATGTTACAAAATGCCTCGCCGATGTATGTAGTGAAATCGCAGGCTGAGCAATGGCATGATGCTAGAGAGGAGATACTAGACATTCAGAAATCAGCGTCTGAAGCAGAACTCGCAACCTGGGCAACGGAGGGAGTGTTGGATGATGAGGGTTGCTGGAGGAGCAAGGACATGGAGAGATGGAAATTGCCTGCAGCTTACTTGCAAGCAATGGTTCAAATGACACATGGATTGGCACATGTCGGAGCTCTCGCAATTACTAAATTGCTTACGCGAGTTTGGGAGCATCCTGAGATTGCCAATCCGGCCAAAAGAGTAGTGCAGACCTGTCTGATATGCTTGCGGTACAATCCTGCCAAAGGGACGTATACTCCGAAAGGAGGGTTTGTTCCACCTACTGCACCATTCGAAGTACTACAAATGGATTATATCCAGCTTGAGCGTTGCAATAACCTTAAGTATGTCTTAGTGGTGGTGTGTGCTTTCAGTAAATGGATTGAGGCCTTCCCCACGAAGGATAATACAGCACTGACAACAGCTAAGGTGCTGCTCAAAGAGTACTTCCCGCGCTATGGTGTTTGTAAATTTTTGTGGAGTGATAATGGTCCCCATTTTGTTGGGAAAATTGTGGAATACGTCATGAAGGGATTGGGAATTCAGCAAAAGTTTCATGCTGTATTCCATCCGCAGTCAGCAGGTCTGGTGGAAAGGTATAATGCTACTTTGAAACTGAAGCTAGCAAAGATCATGGCATCTACGTCTTTGAAATGGCAGGATGCTCTGCCTCTAGCATTGCTATCTATTAGATCAGTACCCCATTCCCGAACTGGCCTCACACCTTATGAAGTGGTGTTTGGGAGGCTTATGAATATATGGGGAGTTCCTAAGCCTCGGTTGTTACATGATGTGCCTTGTATAATGATGAACAATTATTTGGCACGATTAAAAAATGATTTACTTTCCATTCATCAACTGGTTCGAGAAGCGCTCCCCGACAATTCCATTGGAGAGGCTCATAATCTTCGTCCTGGCGACCATGTGATGATCCGGACTTTTGAGAGAACCAGCAGCTTGGAGCCGAGGTGGTGTGGCCCTGAGCAGGTGTTGCTGGCGACTCGAACGGCTGTGCGAGTCACGAACAGGAAGCGATGGGTGCATTCTACTCATTGTCGTTGTGTCTCTCCGGATCTGGTTAATCCCACTGTGCTGTCTGATTATCGAGACATCTTGGACGAAGAGAAGAGCCCAGCTGTTACGTCTACTGAATCGGAGGGAGCCTTACCGGACCACACTGTTTCTGGTGGAGAGAGATATAATCTACGGCCAAGAAAAGCAGTTGTTTTGTGCGAGACTGATTGAGTTACCGCTCCAGGTTTGTGAAACGGAAGCCGGGAATGTCAAGGGGGGGGGTCAGTTCTGCCAAGTGTAGCGACACCCGTCTTGAATCTCGGAGAAGAAACCAACGGCTGCCTCGGAGCTCAGCACTCATATTTTTATTTTTTAGTTGCTTTCTTTTCGAGACATTTGTACTTTGAACTATGGCATCTTCTACGATGCGGAATAAGAGAATTCATGGTGCAGTACTTTTCGTTATGACCATCGTGGTGATAGCGGTAATAGCTTGGGGGGTAGAACAACTGGTTCCGGCAAGAGAACATTTATTGCCCACTACCCCAATTCCATCTGAACATTTTCATTTCACTTTGCCCTATCATGAAGAACGACATAGACAGACTTATCTAAATAACAGTTTCATTCAAATTTTACATCACACCCATAATATGACGAACACTTCGAATTGTTGGGTATGTGGAATGTTGCCTGGACATCAAAAGAAAGGAGGCACTCCGCTTATTCCTCTCCCGTTCTCTCACAATGGTTCTTGTAATGCTTGGTACACTCTTCTGTTCACTTTGAGATGGCCGACAAAAGGTGGACTACTTTTTCAACTCAACAAAGTTTGTTACAATGATCGAGATGGTTACCTGCAAGCCGAAGGAACTAAATTTGAATGGGAAGAATATCGACCAGATAATGTATCGTCGCCTCGAATTTATACGAATCAGAGAAATGTAAACACGTCTAGTCTGCACGTGATCACAGTTATTGATACTAAAGCTGATTTATGTGTCCGAAATAAAGGTACAATCCCAGTAGGAAGAAGTGAATGTAATACTACTCTCACCTTTGACACTCCAAATGGTATCACCTTTGTGGCTTCACGAAATACTTACTTTATTTGTGGAAATAAAGGTTATCACCGTCTCCCTATAGGATGGTTAGGAACATGTTATATATCTTTTGTATTACCTCCTGTGTTTATTGCCCCGCCTATGTATCATAACGATTTTGTATTATACCATGATTTTATACTCAATAGAGTGAAGAGAACATTGGCAATTGATGAAATTGACCAAAAGGATACCTCTCTGCAGCAATATGTTGATTTTAATTTAGGCCTCTTTTCATTTGTTGGTGCTGCTCTAAATAGCAGAAAGATCAGACGGCTGACACGTGTTGTGGAAGCCGATGCTAACGATACAGTTTTTGCTTTGGGTAATTTGACTGAGGAACTTCAAATTACCAGAATTGTAACGCTCCAGAACCGAATGGTTCTAGACGTAGTGTTAGCTGATCGTGGGGGTGCATGCCGCATTATCGGAAGTAGTTGTTGCGTATATGTGCCTGATAATTCACCTTCTGTATACGATGCTATTTCTAAACTGCACAAAATAGCGGCTGAAATACACCCTGAAAATGGTACTTGGACACTTTCGGGCTGGTTTTGGACATTACTCAGTACCTGGGGTTGGAAACTGTTGACAATTTTATGTATAATAATTGGGATACTCTTCTTTCTATGCCTATGTATTCAGTGCAGCCCTATGTTATGTTCTATGTGCATTTCTGCTTGTATTCCATCCAAACGAGCTATTGTCAAGAATGAGCAAATGATCAATAGAGAAATAATGAATATTATGTCAATCAATATTGATGATGAATACCCTGATTATGTCCATTATGAGGTAGCTTCAGCTAAACGCTAAAAGGGTCGTCTGTCGTAATTTGACAGTGATCAGGTTAGCGTTAAGCTTTGCTACAAGAATTTTCCCTTATCTTGACCACGGTGTTCGAGGGCCATTTTGAGAACATTGGCGCCCATTTTACATGAACGCGCTGCCTCGTGGTCAGCATGCCCTTTTGTCCCTTTTCTGTACCACTGACCACCTAACTTGCCCAGCAACAGGCTATTTTTAGTACTGGTCAAGCTTGCACATGCGTAGTCAAACCTTCTATACTAGTGGACAGTCATTACTTAGGAATGTTCTCCAAAACTGACCAGTAGTGTTACAACTCCTCCCATAAGCTGGCTGTGTTCCAAAAATGAACTTATTTGTACCTAAACTGAGCAAATGTGTTCCGCCTACTCTTTTTATTTCTGTTAAACTGTATAAAAGAGGTCTTGCACCGATGTTCGGTGTGATACTTCTTGCATTGCCGAAGGGTGCTGTAGGAATGTACCACCACCCCAGGGGGTCCTAATAAACTTGTCTTTTGCATTTCCAGTTTCCATGCCAACTTCTGTTTTATGGTGTAAGCGGTTTTGCGAGATATGTAGGTCTGGAGAACCCGATACCACACAGCGAACTAAAATTTGAGTTCAAAGACAGAAAAACTACCAGTAAACTATATGGGGCCGCAAAAGGACCTTCGGTATTAGGTTGGAAGGACCTAGGAAGATTAGGCATTACACTAAACCCTAACAGTGATGAGCCTGTGTCATTAACTCAAAAAGAAAAAACTGGATAAGGATATTGCAAGCAGGTTTGCCAAAGTTTTCAATGGTACCATCGGAAAACTTGAGGGATTTCAGCATAAAATAAAACGGAAAGAGGATGCAATACCATGTGTAAATAAGGTAAGAAACATACCTTACAATTTAAGGGAGGAGGTCAAGACACAGTTGCAGATGTTACTCAAGGCAAACTTCATTGAGCCAACGGAGTCATCAGAATGGGTCGTGCCATTGGTGGTCACGCGCAAACCCAATGGCAAGATAAGATTATGCATTGACTTGCGTGACCTAAACAAAAACATCTTGGTAGACCAGTACCAACTACCAAAAATAAATGAAATGCTGTCTTTGACAAAACAGGGGAGGGGAATTCCTATCGCCCGACGCTCAAGACATCTAGATTTCTTGCAAGGTTTTAATGTCTGTTTTGTCCGAAGGACAAGAAGACTGTTCACTGTAGTAATCAAGACACCTGACGGAAACAAAGTGCTTTATATGAGATGCAGTTACTTTACACAGGGATTCATATTTTATTTTTAGGCACGGGGAGATTAAAAGATTTGCCCAGACTCACAGGATGTTGAACAGACACGGAGAACTGAACCTGGTTCTCCAGCTCCAAAGTCGGTCGCTCCGGCTGTTAGGCAGCATCGTCTCCATTGAATTTGAATATGAGTATGAATATGTTCAAATTGGCAGGTTCAATCACAAATTGCATAGCGCTGTCAGCTGAGAGGTTTTTGTCGGTCTCCACTTCCAGGCTCCACTTCTGGCTCTTTCAATCCTTAGAGCAAGAGGAAAAAATTATGCAGCTTCTGCAGTCCGAGAACAGCCACAGCATTGGCGGGTAAGATCCTGGCAGACCCTGCTCTTACCTGGGCTCTCTGTTCACCCTTTTGATGCGCTGTCCTTGGGCCTCTCAGATACAGCCTCCAGCTCTTAGGTCACAACCCACTCACTCGCATTTGAGTCCAGGAGTGAAGTAATTCTTTGCACATTGCTTTACCTCTGCACTTATCTGGTGCCTGTACACCCCACCGGGCTCACCTGAAGCCCCTGCTCCTGCCCCTGGACATCTCATGGTACAACCAGGGTGTACATTAAAGCTCCGGCCAGTACTTCCATTTCCATGAGCCTCTCACATTTCACACGGTGCCTGCACTATGCCTTTATCTCTCCTCGTGGCTTATCTGGCCCTTTGACCCTTAATTTCAATTAAGTAATGTTACCAAAACCTTGCATTTAAAATTGTCAGGGACTTCACATGCTTTTCTGTGCAGCAGTAAGCGTGACTTTAGGGATGCACTGGGGCGCTAAACTAAGGGCGATCTCTTTAATTTAACACATGCCCAGGATCACACAAAGTGGTTAAGTGGTTGTGATTGGAGGCTCAGCGCCCTCATGTGGCAGCTGATAATAAAGCCACATTTCCATAAGAGCCTGGCGCATTGTGTGCCTACATAAGGCAGAAATGTACTTCAAATGTACTGGGAGGGGTAAATAAAGCAGCATGTATGGCAGGACAGTGTGTTTATGCAGTGTACAGAAACGTGTTTCTTAAAAATAGATAGGAAAGTAAACTGCGTTGAGAAGGTAATGTAAGTGTTTCCAAAGAAAATGTGCCAATAGAACCCCGGATTCTCTTTCACAGCTACATCTTGCAATGAAGCTGAACATGAAATTACACCACAGATCCAATACTCTTACTCCCAGGCAGTCAGGAAGGACGTTTTTTCTGCTGGAAAGTAATCCTATGCAAAACAAATAAATACAACACAGGGAAAAGTTCCAGTTAGAAGCTTCTTAAAGCAGAAACAGCTAACTTTGCAAACCTCTCAGGAGAGGCAGCAGAAGCAATCGAAAGTGTACTTATGCTGTGTGCCAGCCGGCATAAATTACAAACTTACCAACTATAGAACATCCTCTACTTGCTACGTAACACCCTAACCCCCTCAAGCTATGTCTACCACCCTTACCTTCTCCTGTTTGCAGTCTCAGAACTTGTCTTTTGTCTAATTCCCTGCTCACCCCATCTCCTTTCTCTTGCTGTGTCTAAAGTCTCTGCCATTGGTACAGTTTACTAGTTCAGTTCAAAAGCTTTTATTCGATTTGTAAAACAAACCATACAAGCAGAACAAACAAATACATATTACATTAATTCCTAAAATTTCATCAGAATGCTAAATCTAAAAAAACCAAAATAAACGTAATGATTATAAAAACTCAAAATGACCATTAAAATGTAGGATTTGGATGATACCCAGTCTGTATCCTGATATAGACAAAGTTCATTTAAGGTGCATACAGATATACGAACCAATCCACAGACAGGAAGCCATGATTAGTAACAAAACACAATCAAATCTATCAGAGAACTATGGCTTTCCTGGCAGCTGTACATTTTAGTATATATGATGCTACAAAAAAACAGATATCCAGATCCTTTAGAGAGCATAAAAGTTGTAAAGCGTTCTTCGAAGAACGAACATTGTTTTTTAAAAAGATGGGTTTTAAATATAATACCCTGTAGGAATGATAACATTTACAAAATAGTAAAAAATGACAACAACTCTGGCGTGAAATGTTATCACAAGGACATGCGGTATCAGATCTGGTACAGTTTACCATTGTGGCCTAGTCTAACCCCCATTCTGTATTTCTTACCCATTAAAGCCCCCCTTTTTTTTTGCTTTTTATATATATCCTTATACATCTCTAACCAGCGTTGGCTCCCTTCCTTTGCTCTCAAACTACCAGGGAAAACCACTATTCCTCCACTTCCCTGCTGCCTTCCCTTCTCTCTGCCCTATACCAACCTTCTAGTTCCCTGTGTTTCCCATCTCCCTTTTCTGTTAAATGCCAAACCATCTCTCTTCTTTAAAAATCAGCATAACCCTAGCTTTGTTGTATTCCCTACCCTGAAGCCAGAAGTGGTTCCTTCTTTAGGACCTCTCCCATATTTAGATGTTAACTAATGGGCCATCCGTGGTTCCCACTTTAACCCCCACCTAAGGGCATCGCTGCCTTCCTCTGCCACTCCTCCTTCCTCCTGCCCACCCTGTTACATCGCTGCCACCCTGTGTACCTCCTCCCTCAGGACATCACTGCATCCCTCCGTAACCCACCCTGCACCCCTCCCCCCCGATACGTCACTGGCTCTCCATGTAACCTCTTGATCGTCACTGACTCCCACTGTAATGCTGATGTGAATGTTTGTAAATGTTGTTACCTCTGTCATACATGTGATGGAGGGTTTTCCATGTTCTGGTGTCAGGGAGTGCTTAGAACATGTTACACCTGGAGGACTCTGACAGGTGCTTCATTTTAAAAATCTTGTGTACAGCGCACAGGTGCAACACTTGCCTCAGTGGTCTCTATTGACTTGTTCTCTGGCTGCTGTCCAGAGGGAGACACCTACGGCTTTGCGAAGTATTAATCACATACTGGGGATGGTATCAATTTTTGGAGGCTGAATACTGGGGCAGCCACCTCCATATTAACCGCATGACCAAGGTGACTGTCACATTTACTGTGAGTTCATTCTTGTTATCCTATTTTTCCATTCCTCCTTCTTCTTTTGCAAATGTCTGACTTTTTATGTTGTCTTTCTAACACCCAACTATGTAACCCTTTCTTTAAGTTGCCATTGATTTTTGACCCTATTCCATAACCTATCATTCCTTTCTGTCTATCTGCAGACTTGTGAGTTGGCTTTCCGGGACAAAATGATGGTTGAGCACATCCGGATAGCACAAAGTAAAAACTATTCATAAGTTGTTGTTTCTGGTCAAAATCCTCTGTGCCTGCGCCTATGCCCTTTCAAAATGCCCCTACAATTTGCTAGAGTACTCTCAAGCCTCCATCTGAAAAAATGGAGAAAGTTTTAAAAACAAACAAGTTAATTCTTCTGGCTTTCGTCATCAGGCCCCGCAGATCTTTTTTTGCTAGATTTGTCCTGCCAGTCATATTATTCATGGTTCTCCCTGGATGTTTGCTTATACCACTGTGTACTTTAAATCATGGCAGTCTTGGTTCTAGCTGATTTGTGACAATCTTTTATATTCATTGTAAATATCTTGTACAAAAATATATGTCATGTAAGTATGCAATATTGATTTACCAGTATAGCATACACCGGGTAAAGTGTAATTTCTGATTCCTGTATGCTCCCTCTTTGTGGACATTGTTCTCCCAATGCTTCAGCACTAGGATGCCTAAAATGCACGCTCTAAGATCAAACATACAATTTTGGCTGTCGGTTTAACTGATTTAGGAAATAGGTAAGACAAGTAGATTTCTTTGCAGGACAAGTAGTTTTCTGCACAATTTTGTCCACTGGAGAAGTACATTTTTTAAATTATTCAACACCCCTGGACAAAAGGTATGAAGGTATTTTCAACAATAGTCTTAAATGCCGCATACCACCACGTTCTTCTACACCCAGACAGTAGGTGCCTAACCAGCTTCATTTCACCGTTCGGATGTTATAGGTTCAAAAGAGTACCTTTTGGACTAGCATCGGCAGCTGCACTATTTCAGAGACTCATGCATGAGGTATTTAAGGATGTCAAAAACATGCTCATCTTTCAAGATGACATCCTGGTAATGGGAAAAACCTAAACAGATAATGATCAAAAATGAATAAAAGGGGGGAGGAGCTTCGCCGGCGATCAAGATGGCCGCGTGAGCTCGGAGCTCCGAAGACCTCCCGATCCTCCGCAATAATCCTGCTATCTATCCTGTCCCACGACAGTGGGAATCGACTGCTGAGTGGGTCCTGATGCGGCGCCCGCTTTCGGAATGAAAATCGGACATTCCTGGACTTAGTTATCTCGTCGGACCCCGGAGGCTCCGCCCGCGTCATTGGCTATCGTCGCGGGGTACAGCGGTGCTTCCGCACGGGCGCCTCTTTGTCTGCGCTTTGTCCCACCGACGAGCAACTCTGGTATCTACACGCCCTGCTACTCGGCCTAAGTACCGGACCCTGGCAACATCATCGTGTGTGTGGCGCACCTTCCAAGAGGCCTCTTTGCCCCTGTTGGCCGTCCGACCTGGGGGTGCCAACATGGCGGGCAGGGGAGACCTGGACAAAGGCAAATCCCAGCGGGTCAACAGAAAACCGTCCCAGTCCCAGTCCACTATTCCGGAGCGCTTTTCCCAGTCGAAGGGCTCGCCGATACAGGCGGGCCGCACTAATGACTCGAAAAGGGATGGATACCGGACGATTCTGCCATAACGCTTCGGGACGTTCTGGGCGCGATCACGGGAGTACAGACGGAGATGCACGCTCTCCGGGAGGAACTGTCCAGCAAGGTCGACTCCCTGAAGATCGAGTTGCACCTCATCAGGGCTGACCTCGGGAAAACCAATGACCGGGTGAAGTCGTTGGATCTCAAGACGACTAGCCTGGTCACTGATGTGTCTGATATCCAGACGGAGGTGCGTGACCTGAAGTTGGCGAACGGAATGCTGGCGCGCCGACTGGACGAGTTCGAAGGCCGTGCGCGGCGCCAGAACGTCCGCATTACTGGGGTACCGGAGAAGGCCGAAAAGGACTCGGCTGAACTTTTCGTGGAGGATCTGGTGCTTAAGAACTTGGCGCCGGGGGGCCTGAGTAAGTTCTTTTCGGTGGAACGGGCCCACAGGATACCGGGGGGACCACCAAAGTCGGGCGCTTCCCCTCGCCCCATCATCGCACGGCTCTTTAACTTTAGGGACAGAGACGCTATCCTGCAGGCATCGAGAACCGCGGGTCCTCTGCGCTTCCAGAACTCTGACGTGAACTTCTTTCCGGATTTCACTCAGGCCGTGCAGAAAAAACGTCAGAGCTTTACCGGGGTGAAACGGAGACTGAGAGAAATGGGCCTGCGGTACTCCATGCTCTACCCTGCCAAGCTCCGCATCGAACGGGACCACCGGACCTTGTTTTTTGACTTTCCGGATGAGGTGGGGCACTGGCTGGATACCCTGCCACAGGAACGACGCGAACCGGCTGACCAGACGGAGGAGACCACCGGGGGCGCGGAAGCGCAGGAATGATTACTCATCGTTTGACTTTCCGTGAGCTGAGTAGCCGTATGGGACTTCAACTTAAGACACTGCTGCTATTGGTTTGACTCGTTTTGTCAATAATATGGGGGATGACGGGGGGTGATAGGATGTCTCCTTTCTCCTCTGCGGGCTTTTTGTAGATTAGTTAAGGGGCGACAGGCACACTGCTAGTTGGGGTGGATCATAGTCTAATGCAGGGGTGCAGGGTGGTGGGTAGTTGGGGTGTGTTTTTTCAACTTCTTTCCTTGTCTTATTCTTTGTCCTGGCTGAGGATTCATTTTGCTGCTATGTTGCTGTTGTGGGCGCCATTGCGGGTGGGGGGGAGGGGGCGGAATGTCCTTGACGATGGGGGGTAGAACTCTTAACTTGTTGAGCTGGAATGTCAACGGGTTGGGGGACCGTATTAAGAGGGGTGTTGTGTTGCAGATGCTCAAACGTTGCTCGCCTGATGTGGTTTTCCTGCAGGAGACCCACCTAGTGGGGCACACTTGTAAAGCTTTGACTAGACGTGGTTTCAAAATGGTGGCACACTCGGGGTTCTCCTCGGGATCACGAGGGGTGGGCATCATGGTGCGCATGTCCCTCCCGTTGGAGGTGGAGTCGGTGCTTGCGGATGAGAGAGGCAGATATGTGGCTGTGGTGGGCAAATGGGAGGGCCGTACGCTAGTTTTGGTTTCGGTTTATATTCCCCCGGGGCTACAGGAGACTACTTTCAGGGATCTAGCTGGCGCCATTTTAGGTCTCCCCGAGGGACTGCTGCTTGTGGGTGGTGACTTTAATTCTGTCGTTTCCGGGAACCTGGACCGCTTCCCATCCAGAGATCTGCGCCCTTCCCAGTCCTGGTTGTCTGATTTTCTGAGTTCCATGGGGATGGTTGATTGCTGGCGTCTGTTGCACCCCTCCCAGAGACAGTACACGTTCCTCTCCGGCGCCCATGGCAGTCTTTCTAGGCTAGACTACGTCCTCACCCCGGCTGCCCAGGCGCAGTCAGTGTCCACTGCGCGTCTCCTGGCTAGGGGCATTTCGGATCATTCCCCAGTTTGGGTCTCCTTTGACTTTCAGGTCCCCGCGTCCTCGCGGGTGGCTCCCATTAACCCTTGGTACTTTCGCGACCCGAAGACCAGGTCGCTCCTGGCTAAGGCTATGGATCGGTACTTCGTCGAGAATACAGGCTCAGTTGACTCAGCCGTCTCACTTTGGGAGGCCTTCAAAGCCGTGCTTCGCGGCGAGGCCTTCTCCTTGATTGCGGAGGTCCGCCGTCGGCGGGACGAGGACGTAGTTCGACTGGAATCCGACATTGCCGAGTTAAACTCC
Organism: Lissotriton vulgaris; assembly: GCF_964263255.1. Taxonomy (NCBI): domain Eukaryota; kingdom Metazoa; phylum Chordata; class Amphibia; order Caudata; family Salamandridae; genus Lissotriton; species Lissotriton vulgaris. The sequence continues at coordinate 540,627 of NW_028240857.1, read as the reverse complement.
CAGCTGGAGCTGGGCCCGTCCCCCGAACTACTCCACACTCTCTCCCTCAAGCAGTCTGAGCTCCGGGCGACCGCCACTGATGCGGCGAAAGCCCTGAGCAGAGAGCAGCAAGGCAGGATTTATGATGCGGGAGACAAGGCTGGCAAGCTCCTGGCGTGGCTAGATAGAAGGGAACTCGCGTCTCGGGTGGTCCCGGAGCTGGTGAGTGCGGAAGGCCTATCCTTAACAGACCCGGCGGCTATAGTTGGGTCCTTCGCAGACTACTTCGAGGAGGTTTACGCCTCCGCGGACCCCTCCCGGAGTCCGCGTCGGCTTCCTTCTTGGAGGACATTGAGCTTCCCTGCCTCTCGGATCTCGAGCGTGACGACATGGATCGGGACCTGACGGTAGATGAGATGGCCTTGGCTATTAAATCACTACGCTCGGGCAAAGCGCCGGGGCCCAACGGCATCCCGGTAGAGCTTTACAAACTCAGGGCCGACGCGCTTGCAGCACCTTTGTTGAACATGTTCCTCGAGGCCCGTGAGGCGGGAGAACTCCCCCCCGACCAGCGGCTGGCCACCATTGTGGTAATACACAAGGAGGGGAAGCCTTGCGATCTTTGTCGATCCTACCGACCCATCTCCCTCTTAAACGCCGAACCCAAGATTCTGGCCAAGCTATTGGCTAATCGGTTGGTGGGAGTGATTTCGGACCTGGTACACCCAGACCAGTCCGGCTTCATACCGCACCGGAATACGGCGCTCAACCTGAGACGGCTTCACGCAGTAATGGCACGCATACATCTGCTTCGTGAACCCACTATCCTCGCCTCTCTTGACGCCACTATGGCCTTCGACTCGTTGGAGTGGAACTACCTATGGGCAGTTCTGGCCAAGTTGGGGTTTGGACCCGCTTTCATCGGCTGGGTCCGAATACTGTATTCTGCTCCACTGGCCAATGTGGCGGTTAATGGTCGGCTGTCTGCCTCTTTTGCGCTGCACAGGGGCACTAGACAAGGTTGCCCGCTTTCCCCACTCCTGTTCGCCCTGGCACTTGAGCCTCTGGCGGCCTGGATCAGAACGCACCCCGATATCTCCGGGATAACGTGGTCCCCGGGTTTCGAGGACCGGGTGTCGTTCTACGCGGACGACATCCTTTTGTATCTCACCTCTCCCTGCCACTCGCTCATAGTGGCCTTCGACCTCTTGGGGACCTTCAGGGCCCACTCGGGCCTGGTAATCAACTGGACTAAGTCCTCGTTGTATGTACTGTCCGGAGACACGCCGCGCCTTCCCCGTGGGTGCTCAATACAGGTGGCCCAGCAAGGCTTTCGGTATTTGGGCATTTACGTGTCCCGGGACTCCCGAGCCCGATACTCGCACAACCTCCTCCCACCATTGGAGCGGCTGCGCCGGGACGTCGAGGGCTGGAAGAAGTTGCCGATCTCTCTGATGGGTAGAGCTGCCCTGTTTAAAATGATGGCGTTGCCCCGCTTCCTGTATGCCCTGCAGAACACTCAGGATCCCGTGCCGGCGAAATACTTTGCGGACATCGAATCCCTGCAGCGAGCGTTGCTGTGGGATGGTAGGCCACGTATCTCGCTGGCTAAGCTGACTATACCGAGTTACGATGGGGGCATTGCCCTGCCCGATGTGAGGCGCTACTACTGGGCGTCCCAGCTCGCGACAATTAATCATGGCCTCTACGGCCCGGCGATCAACCCGGGCTACGCTATGGATCGGTGGCTCGTGGGAGATGGAAACTACTATAGAGCGTTGTACTCCGGATCTCTGGATCGGAAGCTGACAGGTCCCACTATGACGATGGTGCGTATATGGCGCGCAGTCACTAAAACTTTGGGTTGGCATAACAGGGTTACTATGGCCACCCCACTGTTTGATTCAGACGTACTGGGGAAGCTGTGGCACACTAAGGGCTTCGACAGGTGGGACACCATTGGGATATCCAAGGTTGGGGACATGGTGGCCAGGGGACGGGTCAAGTCGTTTGAGGTGTTGCAATCTGAGTTCCAACTGGCGGCAACGGAATACTTCCGACACGCCCAGCTTAGTCATGCCCTCTCCCCTTATGTATCGGAAGGGGAGGCGATCCCCGAATCATCTCCCCTGGAAGATCGGGTGCTGGACGGTCATATGCCGGACAGCGCTATCTCCCTAACGTATAAAAAACTTATTAATGTGAGAGTTGATTTGTTGGTGCGATTGAGAGAGCTCTGGGTGCATGACGGTATAGAGGTGGATGACGAGGAGTGGCAATCGGCGGTCTCCTCACCTAGAGAGGTGGCCATATCGGCGCGGCTCCGCCTGGTGCAGCTGAAGATATTGCACAGAGTGTATGTCACCGGCCCCAGACTTCTACATATGGGACTTTCTACGGATGGCGCGTGCCGGCGGGGGGGTGGTATGCTTGGGACCTTCCTGCACATCATATGGGAGTGTCCAGGTGTGGCCCGGTATTGGACGCGTGTGCATGATGTTATGAAAGAAGTGACTGGTGTGGCCCTGCCGGCTGAGGCCCGGCGATGCCTCCTCAATATTTGGGGCCCGACTGATTATAGCGTTGCGCAGACCCGTTGGGTCACCTTGGGCAACATGGTGGCTAAGAGAGACATCGCCCAGAAATGGGGTGCGCCTGCTCCTCCCTCGCTCAGCCTATGGGAAACCAATATGGACTGGTGCATGCTGCGCGAGAAGACGGTGTATGTGGCCAGGGGCAAACCTAAAATGTGGAGGTCTGTGTGGGGTGCCTGGAACTCTCATAGAGGTGACATTTGCGACCCCCCCTGTGGAACTTGATCCCGAGGTCCAGCTTTCCCCGTAATGCCCCCTACCTGTGGTTCCAGATTGCTTATCCTGCTGTGCTACTTCCCACGTGACTCATTGTTGTCAATTTCAGTGTGCTGCCTTGGGTGTGCAGCCCTCGACCTCCTCCCGCTACGCAAGTCCGCTGTATCTGTATTGTCCTCAGCCTACCCTCTCTCTTCTTCTTTTTCTCTCGTGCTTACCGCACACCTCTTTCTCCTGGCCTTTTTGGGCCTTCCTACCTCATGGTTTATTTATTTCTGACTTTGATGTTATTTAAAATTAAACCTGATTGCTCCTGCTTCTGGTATTGTACATGACCTTTCCTGCTGCCTCAATGCTGCCTGGCCTCCGGGATGTATGGCTGAATAGCGGTGTACTTTTTTCTACAAATAAAGGTTTTCCAAAAAAAAAAAAAAAAAAAAAAAAAATGAATAAAAGTTCTCAAGACACTGGAAGAACGTGGATTGACAGCAGAATGCACCAAATGCAAATTTGCAGAGAGAACGGTGACGTACTTAGGTCATTAAATAACACAAGTAGGAATAAAACCAAAGAGAGAGTTGGTTAGGGCTATTGAGGATGCTCCTGAACCACAAACAAAAGAAGATTTAAGAGCCTTCTTAGGGCTAGTGGAATTTTATTCAAAATTTGTAAGGAATTTCTCAACAAAAACATATGAAATTAGACAATTACTAAAAAGTAAAAACAAATTTGAATGGTCTAGAGATTGCAACGAGGCATTTATAAACCTTAAAAAGGAAATGTGTGATGCTCCACCCCTACAAGGGTTCGACCCAGAGCTAGAGAGTGTAGTCACAACAGACACGAGTGGAAAAGGAATAGGCGCTATACTTTCGCAAGTTGGACCAGAAGAAAAGGAAGTGACAGTTGCCTTCGAATCACGGTCACTCACCCCCACCGAGGAGAAGTACTCGGTGATTGAACGGGAGGCACTTGCATGTGTGTGGGGTTTGGAGCATTTCCGTCAATATGTGTGGGGAAAAAGGGTGACCCTAAGGTGTGATCACAAACCTTTGACAAAGGTGTTGACTGTTAAGGGACTATATAACGCATCTCCCAGATTGGCAAGATTTTCTGTAAGATTATTGGACTACAACTACTAAGTAAAGTATCTTCCAGGTGCAAGAAACATAGTGGCAGGCTTTCTCGGCCGCTTACCCCTACCAGGAAGGGAAGAGGAAGAGGATAAAGAAGATGAGTTCTGAGTGGCTAACATTAGCAAAGAATTTCAGAGCATTCAAAAAAAAGAATGGGAAAAGGAATATGAACAGGATGAAGTGATACAGGAAGTAAAAAAATATATCATCAATGGATGGCCAGACAAAAACCACATCAAAAACAAGATGAAACCGTACTGGGAACTCAGAAACAAATTATCTGTGGAAGGGGGATTAATATTAAGACAGGGGAGGGTAATACCTCCCGAGAATCTAAGAAAGAAAATTCTGGAAATATGCCACGAAGGACATAAGGGTATCATAAAATTAAACAGAGAATAACATTTTGGTACTGGTGGCCAGGGTGTGATTTGGAGTCAGGACCTGTGCTAAATGTGAAAACTCGGACAAGCCCAAAATCACACTCAAACCACCTTTGCATCCATTGCCTTGCCCTGAGATGCCTTGGGGGAGTGTGGGAATAGATGTCATGGGCCCAATACGATATCAGGAAGATCTGTTGTATATCGTAGTTTTGGTCGACCATTTTTCAAAATGCTCGGAGATCAAAATACTCCATAAAGTAGAAGCAAATGACATTGTCAAGTTCCTTGATGGAGTATTTACAAGAGAAGGTATCCCAAAAATTATCGTGAGTGACAATGGCAAGCAATTCACTTCTGTCGCCTTCAAGAAGTTTATCGAAAGAAACGGAGTAACACATAAAACTACTTCAGTATACCACCCATCTGGTAATGGAGCTGTAGAGAGGTTTAACAGAGTGGTAAAAGGTACCATACAACTAGCAAATAACAACGGGTTGTGTTAGAAAATGGAAACAAAAAAAATGATTTGGGCACACAGAATAACTCCTAGGGAGAACACAGGAATCAGCCCGTTTGAAATGATGAGTGATTTGCATTTGTGTTTATTGTCAAATTGCCTTTTGTATGTCATCTGTGCCTTCTGTACATTCTTCCTGGCCTCCTCTGTAGACCAATTGGCTTTACTACTTGTCTTGAGCCATCCTACATTGGAAGAACAGCACTATCCAAGGACAATGTAGGATGGCTCAAGACAAGTAGGAAAGCCAATTGGTCTACAGAGGAGGTCAGGAAGAATGTACAGAAGGCACGGATGGCATACAAAAGGCAATTTGACAATAAACTCAAATGCAAACCACTAGCCATCCAGGTAGGTGATTGGGTGAGAGTAAAGAGAAGTGGACACATTGAGAAAGGACAGAGCAGATTCACCCAACCCTTGGTGGTGGAAAAGGTGTTTTGCAATTCGGCTCTCCTGAGCGATGGAAAAGTGTGGCATGCATCTGCATTATCCAAATGCGAGATGGAGAACAATATTGAAAAGGCAAAGGATGTGGAATTGGACACCAACAAACCTGCTGATGAGGGAGATCAGAAGGACTTTGACTGACGGTATGTTGTTGCTCCTTCACATCAAGAACAAATAGAGTCCATTGGGGTAAAGAGAGATGTCATAGGCAGCGAAACCACTGATGAATCAAGAGAAGAAAGTAGTGAGTCTTATGAGGAAGAACTGGAATCTGGAGGCGGTATTAACAATGCGGAAATTATCACCAGCAGATGCGGGAGCACTGTGGCTATGCCAAGCAAGTTCAAAGACTTTGTGTGTGACTAAGTATGGGTGGATGTTTCCTTCCACATTCGTTCCATTGTTTACATCCTTTGGGAAGAAGATGTGTTGAGTTGCAGTAATCGTACTCCAGACATTCCAACCCTCCCAATTCAGGCGTGAGACTACCGATTTCAGGGCTAGTCTCCTGCTTCCCGATTCCTGCAAGCAAAAACCCGATTCCTCAGGGGTTTCAGCTGACAGGGTTTGGTACTGTGTAACGTGCTAATTCTTCGAGCAAAAGTCAGAGTGGCGATGCAGAGGCTAGATGGGATGAAAAATCTACGGGTGTGACAGTTCAGGCTGGACAGTTCCCAAGAGGCACAGGGTCAGACTGATTTGAATATAGCCATGTCTGAACTGGGGTGGCAGAGTGGGCTAAAGAACGGTGATGGATTAAACCCAGATCTTTTGACTGGGTGTGACTGGGTGTGAGTGTTTGATTGGTTCAGATGCTCCGTCCATTACCACCCCCTTTTGTACCGCTTTTGGCCGCCATAAATGTGGCATGGTATGCTCAGACGTGAGTCCCTCGCTCATTTTGCCACTGGATTCAAGCACGCCGGGCTGAAGACGGCTGGAATGCCAGAAACCGGTCCTCGGAAGCTTGTTTCCGGTCCAGGGAAGGCATGGCGTGGCAGTTCGGGCTGGACTGTTCCCATGAGGCACAGGGTCAGACTGATTTGCATGTAGCCATGTCTGAACTGGGGTGGCAGACTGGGCTCGCGCTCACCCTGCGTCATCAGTTGGCATTCTAGAATCCCAGCTGTACTCTCCTGCTGTGTCCCCTGTGGGCTCCCGTTGTCCCCTCGCGCTCACCCTGCGTCATCAGCTGGCATTATAGAACCCCAGCTGTACTCTCCTGCTGTGTCCTTTGTAGGCTCCCGTTGTCCCCTCGCGCTCACCCTGGGTCATCAGCTGGCATTCTAGAACCCCAGTTGTACTCTCCTGCTGTGTCCCCTGCGGGCTCCCGTTGTCCCCTCTGCGCTCACCCTGCTTCATCAGCTGGCATTCTAGAATCCCAGCTGTATTCTCCTGCTGTGTCCCCTGCGGGCTCCCGTTGCCCCCTCGCGCTCACCCTGCGTCATCAGCTGGCATTCTAGAACCCCAGCTGTACTCTCCTGCTGTGTCCCCTGTAGGCTCCCGTTGTCCCCTCGCGCTCACCCTGCGTCATCAGCTGGCATTCTAGAATCCCAGCTGTACTCTCCTGCTGTGTCCCCTGTAGGCTCCCGTTGTCCCCCCTAGTGGAGAAGTGTGGTTCAATGGTTAGAGCGGCAGACCCTGATGCAGAGGTCTAGCCCGGGACCAGGGTTCAATTCCCCGCCTCTGCGGGTCTTGGACTCAAAAATTCCACAGACCTGATAATTCTCGCCTCGGTGCCTATTCTAATCATAGAGTCCCACTCTGCAACTCTGGGCAATAGCTTGCTTAATCTCCACAACGGCCCCCACAATGCTAAGGATGCCTGGCCTCACCCTGGGGGTGCCCAGGAGTGGACGCCTCACAGGGAAAGCCAGGATGGGTTCCACAGCGGTGTTCGTAAAAGCACCTTGAGACCCTTGCGGGTGAGTAGTGCGCTATACAAGTATCAATTTACATTTACATTTACCCCCTGCGTCATCATCTGGCATTCTAGAATCCCAGCTGTACTCTCCTGCTATGTCCCCTGCAGGCTCCCGTTGTGCCCTCGCGCTCACCCTGCATCATCAGCTGGCACTCTAGAACACCAGCTGTACTCTCCTGCTGTGTCCCCTGTAGGCTCCCGTTGTCCCCTCGCGCTCACCCTGCGTCATCAGCTGGCATTCTAGAACCCCAGCTGAACTCTCCTGCTGTGTCCCCTGTAGGCTCCCGTTGTTCCCTCGCGCTCACCCTGCGTCATCAGCTGGCATTCTAGAACCCCAGCTGTACTCTCCTGCTGTGTCCCCTGTAGGCTCCCGTTGTCCTCTCGTGCTCACCCTGCGTCATCAGCTGGCATTCTAGAACCCCAGCTGTACTCTCCTGCTGTGTCCCCTGTAGGCTCCCGTTGTCCCCTCGCGCTCACCCTGCGTCATCAGCTGGCATTCTAGAATCCCAGCTGTACTCTCCTGCTGTGTCCCCTCGCGCACCCCCTGCGTCATCAGCTGGCGTTCTAGAACCCCAGCTGAACTCTCCTGCTGTGTCCCCTGTAGGCTCCCGTTGTCCCCTCGCGCTCACCCTGCGTCATCAGCTGGCATTCTAGAATCCCAGCTGTACTCTCCTGCTGTGTCCCCTGTAGGCTCCCGTTGTCCCCTCGCGCTCACCCTGCGTCATCAGCTGGCATTCTAGAATCCCAGCTGTATTCTCCTGCTGTGTCCCCTGTAGGCTCCCGTTGTCGCCTCGCGCTCACCCTGCGTCATCAGCTGGCATTCTAGAATCCCAGCTGTACTCTCCTGCTGTGTCCCCTCGCGCACCCCCTGCGTCATCAGCTGGCGTTCTAGAACCCCAGCTGAACTCTCCTGCTGTGTCCCCTGCAGGCTCCTGTTGTGCCCTCACGCTCACCCTGCATCATCAGCTGGCACTCTAGAACCCCAGCTGTACTCTCCTGCTGTGTCCCCTGTAGGCTCCCGTTGTCCCCTCGCGCTCACTCTGCGTCATCAGCTGGCATTCTAGAACCCCAGCTGAACTCTCCTGCTGTGGGCCCTGTAGGCTCCCGTTGTTCCCTCGCGCTCACCCTGCGTCATCAGCTGGCATTCTAGAACCCCAGCTGTACTCTCCTGCTGTGTCCCCTGTAGGCTCCCGTTGTCCCCTCGCGCTCACCCTGCGTCATCAGCTGGCACTCTAGAACCCCAGCTGTACTCTCCTGCTGTGTCCCCTGTAGGCTCCCGTTGTCGCCTCGCGCTCACCCTGCGTCATCAGCTGGCATTCTAGAACCCCAGCTGAACTCTCCTGCTGTGTCCCCTGTAGGCTCCCGTTGTTCCCTCGCGCTCACCCTGCGTCATCAGCTGGCATTCTAGAACCCCAGCTGTACTCTCCTGCTGTGTCCCCTGTAGGCTCCCGTTGTCCCCTCGCGCTCACCCTGCGCCATCAGCTGGCATTCTAGAACCCCAGCTGTACTCTCCTGCTGTGTCCCCTGTAGGCTCCCGTTGTCCTCTCGTGCTCACCCTGCGTCATTAGCTGGCATTCTATAATCCCAGCTGTAATCTCCTGCTGTGTCCCCTGTAGGCTCCCGTTGTCCCCTCGCGCTCACCCTGCGCCATCAGCTGGCATTCTAGAATCCCAGCTGACATCCAGTTGACAGTTATGGACTAAACACCTGACCGGCAGCCTTGCCTTCCGCTCTGTCCGGGGTGTTCTACTTTATTACTAAACTAACAAGCATTAAAAATGCAATAGGTCTCGCCTTTCATTAAGTTAAAGCCAGTTACTTTGCTATACAATACCATTAGCAAAGCAAATAGCTTTAACTTAATCAAAGGCGATACCTATTGCATTTTCAATGCTTGTTATATAATGCCGGGGCTAGTGCTACCGCTCACTCCCGTGCATATGTGTATTTTAGATATTTGCGAACATAGTCTGAAAAGACTGGTAAACTTAGTGTTTCTCCCCTAGGTCAGTCCATGACCAATGCTGGCGGCCAATTTTGTTCAGCTAAGAGAATGTCATAACCAAATATCAGATTCTCCCAAAAGAGACCTCAAACTTTCCTGGGCTTGTCCCCCTCCATTTGGAGTGTTATTTCATACAATTTATGTGGGACACTTACCCTAGTATCAGGTGTTTCCACCATGATATAATCATTCAAGTCCACTGTCACCAGAAATTCCACCAGGTTCTGGCGAGTTATTGTTATTTCTGCTGCACTGTCTAGCATCGTCAGAACCCATTCCCCTTTCATTAGTTGAGTCCTCAGAATTGTGGGCATGTCTGATCTTTAGACCTGCAACCTAATTCTTTTTGAACTGAGGTTTTGGTTTGGTTTTATCTTCTTTTTTGGAAGTATAGTCTTGAGCGGCTGCTTGTCTCTGGACTTTGTATGCTCTTCTTGTCTGTCTGGCTGCCCTGCCCTCGCTGAGTTTTTTCATTGCACCCTGAAAGGAACAAGAGGAATGTGTATCGGTATCCTGATACCGGTCAGGTTTCCTAATATTGTCCCTATTCCTAAGGTTGTACCTCCTATCGAAGGGCTCCTGTGGAGGAGATCTGCCTCTGGATTGAGATCTGTTTTCTTTATTTTTCAGTTTTTTGTTATCGTCCCACTTCTTCGTAGAAGGACCAACCGAAATAGGGTGGCTCGTGTGCTTCCTCGAGCAAGGATCGAGTTAGCTCTTAAATTAGGCATGAGCTCTGTAGTCGCATCTGATCCGGACAACCTACGGTAGGGGACGTTTGAAGACCTAGCACAAACATTCATGGTATGAACTGCCCTGAGCTGCGACACCTTTGGGTACCTGCCTTAATCTGGAACCACCTCCAACTGGCTGATTTCAGAAACTCTCGGGTTGACCTGCGTCACGTGTGCATGGTGTATCCTATCCCATTGTTATTTTCACCTGTGAAATCTGGTACTTGTCGTTCAGCTCTCGGCGACATATGCAAGCAGAGCTGCCCAGTGGACCCATGTACGCTGTGACAACCGCCCATGGCAGCCATTCATGACTTTTTAGTAAACAACACCTCGCTTCGGGTAATATGTAGCCTTACACAAAAGATGGACATGTATAACTACATTTCCCAGAATACACTGTGTTGGCTTAAAAGCCAGGACAGGATAAAGATATCACATAGTGTATAAGCAGACACTGCGCATGAAAAAGAGGGAGTCTGAGGAGCATTGAAGTTTTCTGCAGCAGCAGCACTTGGAAAAGAGGGGGATGGACCTGTACATAGTTTAAAGCAGCAGGATAAGCATCAGGTTTTTTGAGGATCGGTAAAAGATAAGCTTGTTTCCACACTGCGGGGAAAATACCTGAAATCAACGAGGAGTTCCAAATCGGATTCAATGGGGCATTGATGCTAGGTGCCAGTAGTTTGTAAAACTGAGCCTGGCAGGAGTCGCCCGGTGACCCTGATGTGTAGGATACGAGTTTTTGAAGTGATGTGTGAAGAGAGAGAGGGCGGAAAGTGGTCATTGCATCCTTGCTGACCAATAAGGAAGTAGGTTCTGAAGTGGAATGAGGGCGGGGAAGGTGGTATATATGGTTTCGATTTTATCCTGACAGAAGTCTGACAGTCCTGCGCGCAGGGCGGTGGAAGGGAGAACTGTACTGGTGGAAGCGGAAGGCTTAGGGAACTCTAGAACAATTTTATAAAGAGTGTTCGAGGCATATGAGCTGCAGAATACGTGCATAGATCACCATCTGGTGTTGGGCTCGGATGTTTGCAGTTTGTTGTTGTCTTGGAAGAAGTCTTTGTAGTCATGAGATAAGTGTCTCCTCCCTTGGACAATAGTGCGCATAGGCATCGACTCCATCTTCAGATTGTTTTTTTCCGCCATCGGGTTCGGCTGTGCCTTGCTTCGCTCTGGTTCGGTATCGTGTTTCCAACCCTTTTCGACGCGCAACCCATCACCACGCGACGGTATTTTTTTGTTTGCGTGCCCTTCGACGCGCTAATTTTATAATCCTCGATTCCTGTCGTCGACGTGGGCTGCTGGGCCTATCGGTGCCATTCGGGCCTAATGCTAATGGAAAGGATTCCATTTAAAAAATGCCCCCAGTGTGGAGCGAAATTTCCACACAGTGACCACCACAAGGACTGCAACCTTTGCCTCTCGCCAGAACATGAGGAAAAGGATTGCGAAGTCTGTGCCTCTTTTCGCTCCAAGAAGACTATCCGTGATCGCCTGGCTCGCTGACACGTTATGGCTCAACATGCTACACCAGTGCCACTCGACATCTTCGACGAAGGCCCCAATGTTCCAGAGGGAGAGGATTCAGAGGAGCTCAACATCCTCTCCGAAGCTGATGACTCCGACTCCGATAACCACATCACTCCAGGTCAATGGGTGAGTACAAGGGAAGAGGTGTGGCACCGTGTCCAGGGTGACTGACGCTGGAAACTGGGGCCCACGGTTCGATCCCCGGCAGCCGGTCAGCCAGCACCATGTGACTCTGGGCAATAGCTTGCTTAAACCTTCAGGTCCGAAGAAGATTTCAGACTCCGCACCAACATCGAAGCCAAAGGAGCACAGGACCCCTCCTACGGCTCCAGAGTCCAAATCAAAACCACGTTCGGAACCAAAAAAATCGGCACCAAAAGGAAACAACAAGCAGGAAGAACTTTTTCGACCAGATCCTATCGATCTGAAGCAAAAAACATTACATGTGGACCCTAACACAAGCCATATTGTCCATCTCCCAACAAATAAGAGGGCATCAGATACCTCACACCCTCCTGAGGTACCTGTGCAAAAAAGAGACTTTGCAACTTCACCCATAAGACCCTCTTCTCTTATTCTTCCTACCAAACCTTTGTCTCCTACTAACTCTCCTATAAACTCTCCTAGTCTCTCTCCATATTCAACCTTGCAACCACAGGATGAAGATGATCTAGGGGACGGGGGTGGACACTAAAAGGTCCCTTTAGATGACCCTGAAGATGACACTACTCCACCACAGGATACATGGGACGATTACAACAGTCCCACAGATCCTCCAGACCTTCCTGATCCAGATGCATACCCATCTAGGCCATCCTCCTAGATGACAATATAGGGTTTAGTCAGCTCATTAATAGGGCTGCGCAATATCATGGCATTGAGCTACATTCAGACCCATGGACTAAGACATTTTGCTAGATACATTTGCTCAGTCACAAAAACAATACATACATTGCCCATGCTTAAAGGTGTCATTAAACATGCACCAGACATTTAAAGACCCTGTCAGGACCAGGATCCTCAATCCTCGGATTGATATAAAGTACAAGCCTGCCCCTAACGATCCAACTTACATTAAAGGACAACTCCCTATAGATTCTTTGGTAGTCCCCAATGCAAGAAAACGTGCTAATTCCCAAACCTCTGGTGATGCTCCACCTCCAGACAAAGAGTCTAAACTGCTAGATGCATCAGGTAAACAAGTTGCCTCCCAAGCAGCCAATCACTGGAGAATAGCAAATGCACAAGCATTACTTGCCAGATACGACACAGTTTTGCAGGGATTCTGCTCATACACAGAACTGTGCACAGAGACCCAGGACCTCAGTGAATTGTGGTGAACCAAAAAACTCACCTCAGTACCTAGAACCCCTAACCGACTAGCATTAGTGTCTCATTAGCTCTTCGTACTACAGCAAAGGTACCAATGAGATTAAACAACCCAGAATATGAGACTTAGATTACTCTCAGGAATGGTAGGAATCAAGAACACTCTTTAGATTTTATTCTCATACCAGTCCACAAAGTGAGTAAATAGAGACACAGAAAAGTGTAAAATGTTTATTTTAACAACGTGCTCTAAGATGCAGTATTTTTGCTAACATAAGCAGGCATATGATTAAATATAATACGATCAGCATTGTTACAATTCCATAAAACACAAAAGTAGAAATCATATTATAATGATAGTGGAAACAGGTCCTATAGTGCCTTGTGTACCACCCTCCCTTGCTAAGGAATAGGTTTTATAATAATAGAAGGTCTCTAAGGCTTAAATGGGGAACCCCATGCCTCCAAGACCAGTAGAGATGAATCACATCAGGATCTGCAAAAGCTCTACCTCTCTCTGGAAACGGAATTTCTCCAAGTGGACCAATCATGCATGCAGTGCAATATTAAAGGCGCCAGAATTTCAGTTAGCTGGAGCTGCATACATGTTGTGTCTAGAGCGTGGGCCGATCAGCCCGAATAACAGCTAACATTGTTATGGTAACGATGGAGGCCCCTGTACTCACTGTGCAGACTGAGGTCGAGATGTAAGTCTAGGGATGTTGAAAACAAGCCATTCTCATGTGAAGAAATTCACGCAGCCTAACTTACAACAACTGTTACATGCAGTGTTGTGTGCAAAAGCAGCAAAAAGGTAAAATGGCATTTAAACTTCTAATAATCCTACGCTAACATAGCAATATGCGCAAGCAGGGCCCTGCCTTCACTACAAGGGCTCACTACAATGAGCTCGGAAATCTTATTCAGCATTTACCTGACCAATACAAAGTCAAGGCCAACGATCTAGTCCAAGAGGGCAAGTTAATTACGAATGCATCCATCAAATGTGCCCTCGATGCAGCAGGCACCGCATCTAGATCTCTCAACACCAGTGTCTTACTTCGCAGATATGCATGGTTGCGCATTTCTGGTTTTAAACAAGAAGTGCACACAACTATCTTAAATCAGCCGTTCGATCAAGAGCACCTCTTTGGCCCAGATGTGGATACAGCATTGGAGAAAATGAAAAAAGACACATACACTGCAAAATCTATGGGAGCATTACAGTTTCAATCACCACGAGGTTCCTTTTGTCGTTCCTTTTATCGGGGTGCATCCAAAAACATTAGCAAAGAGACTACTTCCTCCACCTACAAGTGCCCCACACAAACATCCCCTAGCAAGGCATATTTACCTACAAAACAGACCACATTTGTCATTGATTAGGGTACCTGCCATCAAAGCGTTTATGGAAGGCCTTAAAAGGATAAATCCTCCCACAATCCCACCCTCTCCAGTGTGGAATTTAAAATTGTCTAGGGTCATGGGTCCTCCATTTGAACCTCTACACAAATGCAAACTGCAGTTCCTTACATGGAAAGTAGCTTTCCCTGTCGCAATTACCTCTCTCAGAAGAGTAAGTGAGATCCATGCTTTAACCATACAAGAACCTTTCTTACAAATACATCATAACAAAGTGGTTCTTAGAACAAATCAAACATTTCTTCCCAAAATAATCTTGGCTTTCCATCTTAATCAATCTGTGGAATTACCAGTTTTCTTACCAAAAACCAGATTCCATAGCAGAGAGAGCTCTTCACACACTTGATGTCAAAAGAGCTATACTTTATTACATTACATTGACAGAACTAAACCTTTTAGAAAGACAAACCAACTGTTTGTAGCTTTTCCTCCACCTCGTAAAGGAAACCCCATTTCCAAAGCTGGAATTACCAGGTGGCTAGTCAAATGTATTCAAATATGCTATCAAAAAGCAAAAGGCACATTAACAGTTCCCCCCCTAGAGCGCATTCAACACGCAAACTAGGGGCTTCCATGGCATTCTTAGGAAACATTCCCTTAGGTGACATTTGTAAAGCAGCAACATGGTCTACTACACACACCTTCACCAAACACTATTGTGTAGATGTGCAGGCAAAACAATAAGCTTTTATGGGCTAGGCTGTTCTTAAAACACTTTTTCAGACCACTGCAACAGATACAGGTGACAACCGCTGAGGCAGAGCACTGCTATACAGTCTATGCCCAAGTATGTATTCTGCAGCTCATATGCCTCGAACGGAAAATGCTACTTACCAGTATGCGTCTGTTCTTGTCATGTAGAGCTGCAGAAACACATACGCCCACACGCCTCCCCAGTACCTCTATCTGTTCCAGCATTATCTTACTTGGATACATTCCACATGGACATTTTTTCTGTTTCTTACAAACGCCATAATTTCCCTTCATGGCCAAAAACAATCTGAAAATGAAGTCGATGCCCATGCGCAATATCGTCTAAGGGAGGAGTCACCCGTCTCGTGACTTCAAAGACTTCTTCCAAGACAACAACAAACTGCAAACATCTGAGCCTAACACCCGATGGCGATCTATGCACAAGTATGTGATTCTGCAGCTCCACATGCCAAGAACAGATGCATACTGGTAAGTAGCATTTTCCTTTTGCTGAGTTTCCTGCAAATGAATCTTATTGGAGAAGTAGTCTTGCATCGTCGAGCGCTTGAGTTTATGAAAGTCAAGGCTTTTTATGGATCACCTTAGGAGCGGGTTCATAAGTAATCTCCAGAAACGTTAGTTTCTTGCAGTGACTTTTCGAGGCACGGAGCTCAGGAGAAAACCAGGGGGCTGCTGGGCTCTGCCTGGGGGCAGAGACAGGTTTGAGAGGAGCAACAGTGTCTAAGGCTGCAGATAGCCATCTGTTAAGCTTGATCAATCTGAGTCTGGGTTGTTTGACAGTTGGAGTTGAGTAGCAGCAAGTACAGGTGTCATGCTATTATCGTGACTTTACGCCACAGCCTTCTCTTATCTGAGAATTGGTGAGGTCTGGGAAGACAGGAGTTCAGTGACGGGCTAAAAGGTACTAGGAAGTGATCCAACCAGGTGAGTGAAAAGGAGTGCTCAGCTGTCAGAAGGGAATTGTTGGTAAAAATGAGATCCAGTGTATGGCCGGCAGAATGTAAGGGCCACTGACCAGCTGTGACAGGTTTAGGCCATTGAAAGTATCAGCTAGATGTCTAGCTATGATGCAGTTATCATCATCCATGTGGACTTTGTAATCCCCTAGGATCGTAAAATGTGCATACTTGAGCGAGAGGTCTGCTACTGCATCATAAAGTTCTGAAAGATGCCTGACTAGGGAATTAGGGGGTCTGTCGGCAAGAATCCCGGCCATTGCCAGGCTAGGAGGAAACTTGACACAAAAGAACATGGCTTCGAGTGGGCCACAATTCTCGATCTTCCTGTGTGAGAGTTCCCAGCCCGCGCAGAGGATCACTGCCACACCACCCCTGATTTTGGGATGTAGAAGCTTCGGTACACAAATCATCATTACTCAGATCACAGGTCTGATTGTCATTGGTACCAATTACAGGAAAATGACCGATAGAATCACACAAAGGTAAAAAACAAATTGTGAATAAGGACCATGATTGGAACTACTAGAAATACAAGACTCGTATTCAATCGAATCTTGATCATCAAACGGTGCACACGTGTTGTTGTAGATCTGGGCCTCTGCATCAGAGATAGGCACTAGCCTACTCTTATTCCACCACCCCTTTCTTTGCAACAAAATAGCACCCTTTCCTTCCCACTCAATTTTACAAGGAGTATAAAAAATTGATTCTCCTTGCCTTACTTTCATAGGTTTTCTCATAAGAGACCAAGCACCCACAGAAAATGTCCTGTCTCCAACATGTTTAGTGGTATCAAAATACATCTTCTGTCTTTTGTGTCCCAACAGTACTCTGTTTTGCAAAGGAGATACAAATGTTATCTTTTTTTATCCAAGACTAGTCTGCACTTCTAACCAACCAGGTAATGTTTTAGACCTGCTTTTTCTCCCTCTAAGTAATTCAAAAGGCGTGGAACCAGTGGTTGAATGCGAAGTGGTGTGGTAACCTAGATACACTCTACGGTAAAGCCCAAGTGGGCAATGAAAACGTCCAAATACAAGGAATGTTTCTAGACGGTCCTGCCCAAGTGGGCATGTATTCTGATGAAAGTTCCTCTAGTGTATCAATAAGCAGATGGTTCCATGTTTATCACTGTCAACAAAGAAAAGGGTGAAAGCCCCTGCATCTGTGTAAATAGAATAAAATACAAATTGTAAAATGTTAAAAAAGGACAACTGTACAGAATCTGCAATTATATTCATACAATATTAACAATTCAGTAGGATTGCTAGTTCCTCGCTGGAATTCAAACCTTGTGATACAAGAGTTTCAAAATCAATAATATATTTGGATTCCTGCTTTTGCAACATCAGTTCCTGATTGCCACCCCTTACATTAACGGTCACTGCATCTATTACCATCATTCTCAACAATTTCTCATTTTGAAAATGGCAATCAAAAAATTGACGCGCCACTGTGTAATGTTTGTCATTATGCCTAATGGCACATACATGCTCCAAAACATGTTCCTTTGCACGATATATAGTGCTCCCTATGTACATTTTGTTACAAGGGCAAACTAGAGCATATAGACATTAAGTGGTATTGCAACTAAGAGATTTTTTAAACACAAATTCTCTCCATGAATTTGTTATTAGGAACTTCGAAAATCAGCTTATTGACACACTAGAGGAACTTTCATCAGAATACATGCCCACTTGGGCAGGAATGTCTAGACACATTCCTTGTATTTGGACGTTTTCATTGCCCACTTGGGCTTTATCGTAGAGTGTATAGAGGATATTTGAATCAATTACATCATTTTATTTACCATGAATTTGCCTACTTTGATGCTGCTTTCTGGACCATCAGAAACTGGTCAATAGGGACAACCTGGTACCTTAGATAGAGAGAGTTGGTATAATCTAATCTACAGGTGACCAGAGCATGCATAATAGTTCGGCAAGTGAAGGCTGGCAAAAATGTTAAGGTCTTTAATGATTTTAGAAGGACAAAACGAGGCCATAATGGATCTGATCAAATTTTAACCCAACGTTTTTAAGCATGGTGGTTGGGGCCCCAAGTCTTTCTGCCACTAACTCTGTAGCTCTAGCGGAGAAGAGATGAAGAGGAAAACCATCTCAGACTTGTTGGAGTCACCTTTTAGGCAGCTCCTCTCTGTCCAGCTTGCCACAGCATTCAAACAACCTTGGAATCTCCCAACCCTGTTATAATGCTGAACCTTTCATGATGTTAGCGGCTGGCCTTAGCTTAAAAGTAGTAATTAGTAGAATATTGTGGGTACCTATTGCATGAGACAGCAACACTCGGGCATTCACGGCAGCTCTATGAATGCGTTGCTGGAGTCCATGAGAATGAAAATGACAAATTAGTAAGAGCAGCAAGCATGTATTTAATAGAAAATGAGATGTTAGGACTTCACTACATAAAAATCAGTTTTTCACTAAAATGAGAAGATTTGGTGAATTGTATATTTTTTCTAGTGTTAAGAGCATATGTTTGAAAGCACAATTTGTCATTTGAGGACAAAACATTTCCATTTTCAAATGTACATTTTGCAGCAGATCGTTTAGCTCTTATTACTAATGCTGTCTAAGAGACGTGTCTGCTGTCCAAACAAGTAATGCCTGCAACAGCTCAGGTGTATGAGCCAATACCAGATATCGCTCTCTGCAGTACTAGCTGAGTTTGCAAAATCTGGATATATTCTTATTCTTCTGTATTTTCTCCTTCAGGGAGCTTCGCGCTCGTAGCATATGATTGAGAGGAAGATGAGAAAAGGAATGGTAGTGAAATAGAGACGTTTAGATGTAGATAATGCAGTAACTGAGAGGCCACCTGGAATTGCATTTTGTAAACTGCTTGAATCACATATGGCTGTTCAGACGTAATTATGGAGATTGGGCTGAAATGTCACCATTTTGCCTCAAATGACATTAAAGTATTGTAATATTTCATGAGTGCCTTTTCAAAGCCCATGACTTTCAACAAATCTTGAACACATTTGAATACACTATTTCACTCTGTTGGGTAAGATATTACACCCGACTACTTTAAAAGCAAACTAGCTGCCACAGATGTAGCCTGCTAAACGTATATGCTAAAAAAAAAACAAAGCACCCATTCACACACTCCATTGAACCCCCAAACTGATAATTTGCCAGAGATGTAGTGAGTACAATGAAAGCCATGTCCATGCAGGCAGCTGGCTGTGCCAGTGGTGAAAGTGAGCATGGGCAGTAGTGGAAGTAGGCAGCTGACCCATAAGCAGAAAACTTTGGGTTGTATTTATTCATTTTTTGTTATTTTCAAAGTGAGCAGATTTATTTTACTCATGAATTCTTACAAAACGCTGTACGTGAAAATATGTGAACCAAGGCCTCTCACATAAAAGTACACTCTAAATCCTAAAATGGTTATAAAAAGAAAAACATGAAATAAAAGCAATTAAAAATGGAGTAGTTGAAACTAAAGACAAAGACATAGAATGAAATTGGATTGTGTGAGTCAAGAGGTAAAATAACACTGGAAAGAAGAAGTAAGGAAAGAGCTGGAGATAGTAGGGAGAGTATAGTTAACTAGTAGAGAGGTGGAATGAAAAGAAAGATGCAAGAGTACAGTTACAGTAAGGTGATAATACAGAGATGAGAGAGGATATAAAAAAAGAATAGTAGGCAAAGGTGATATTATTTGTGGAAAAGAAAGAGTAAAAAGCATTTGCAATGCAATAGGTCTCGCATTAATTAAGTTTGAGCTATTGGCATTGCTAAATATTGCAACACCAATTGCAACAAAAGTCTATAAATTGTAGGCCAAAAAAATGTGTATTTATTTTTGTTTGCAATGGTGTCATGCTGCGCTTTAGGTGAATATGTTTAAAAGTGAAGTGCGCCATACAGCGATTGCTACAATAGTTAATTGTGGATGCATTAACAATTGATGTGTGCACTGATGGCTAGTGGTGTGTGTGCCTGTATAAATTGTGCAATGATGGCTGGTGATGTGTGTGCCTGGTGGAAATGTTCATTGCCGGCTGGTGGTGTGTGTGCCTGGTGAAAGCTTGCACTGACGGCTGGTGGTGTGTGTGCCTGGTGAAAGCTTGCACTGATGGCTGGTGGTGTGTGCCTGGAGAAAAGGTGCACTGACGGCGGGTAGTGTGTGGGTGCCTGGTGAAAGCGTGCACTGGCGGCTGGTGGTGTGTGGGTGCCTGGTGAAAGCGTGCACTGACGTCTGGTGGTGTGATCCTGGTGGAAGCGTGCACTGATGGCTAGTGGTGTTTGTGCCCGGTGAAATCGTGCACTGATGGCTGGTGGTGTGTGTATGTGCCTGGTGAAAGCGTGCGTTGACGACTGATGGTGTCTGTGCCTGGTGAAAGTGTGCACTGACGGTGTGGTTGTGTGTGCCTGGTGAAAGCGCGCACCAACGCTGGTGGTGTTTGTGCCTAATGAAAGTGTGCACAGACGACTGATGGTGTCTGTGTCTGGTGAAAACATGCACTGACGGCTGGTGGTGTGTGTTCGCCTGGTGAAAGCGTGCAGCGACGGCTAATGGTGTGTGCCTGGTGGAAGCGTGCACTGACAGCTGGTGTTGTGTGTGTGCCTGGTGGAAGCGTGCACAGACGGCTGGTGTTGTTTGTGCCGGGTGAAAGCTTGCACTGATGGCTGGTGGTGTTTGTGCCCTGTGAAAGGGTGCACTGACGACTGATGGTGTCTGTGCCTGGTGAAAGTGTGCACTGACGGTGTGGATGTATGTGTGGTTATCTGTGTGACAGGGATCCACTGTGATGCTTAAATACGGTGAAAGTGTGACTGACGGCTGGTAGTGTTTGTGCCCGGTGAAAGCGTGCACTGACAACTGATGGTGCCTGTGCCTGGTGAAAGTGTGCACTGACGGCTGGTGGTGTGTGCCTGGTGAAAGCGTGCACTGACGGCTGATGGTGTGTGTGTGTGTGCCTGGTGGAAGCGTGCACTGGTGGTGTGGTTGTGTGTGCCTGGTGAAAGCGTGCACTGACGGCTGGTGGTGTTTGTGCCAAGTGAAAGCGTGCACTGACGACTGATGGTGTCTGTGCCTGGTGAAAGTGTGCACTGATGGCTGGTGGTGTGTGCCTGGTGAAAGCGTGCACTGACGGCTGGTGGTGTGTGCCAGGTGGAAGCGTGCACTGACGGCTGGTGTTTGTGCCCAGTGAAAGCTGCCATTACTACCACAGCGCTCATGTGTCGAGATGCAGCAGTAGGAACAATAAGTAAACCAGGCTCCCAGAGCAACATTTACTTCTGTGATTTTCAGCGCTTGTCGCTTATATAGCTAATATAGCTAGTTTAGCCCTTAACCCCTTAGCTGTGGCGGCTATTCCGCCGCAGTGCTAAGGGGGAGGGGGGGGGGGGGCGCACGGCGCTCCTGTGCTCGTGACGGAACCGCTCCATCACGAGCCTTGGGTGGTCTGTGCTTGTGACGGAACAGTTCCGTCATGGCCCGCCCGCCTAATAGAACTCTAAGCGCAGGCGCGGCGAGCGGTCCGTGACGGAACCGTTCCATCACCAACACAGCCCACCCAAGGCTCGTGACGGAACGGTTCCGTCACGAGCACACAAGAGGTTAAGCAAGAACTAATGGTCTGATAAGCGGATGGTACGAGGCAACTGCGTAATGTCTCTAGGGGTAGAATAAGCATAATGACCCTTGGTTACTCTAGAAGAATTTGATAAGATATGTCCAGGACACTGTCCCTCAAGAAAGGATAGTGTTTAACTGAGAAGGTCGGATGTACTGAGCATAACTGGAGCCCGGAATGACAACAAGAGGGAAATGTGTACCGCCAGCAGTGGGCCATCAAAGGCTACTTTTGCATACCTAGCAACAATAGACCTACATTATTATCTTTTTTGCAGCTGGCCACCCTAGCACTTGCTCCTCCTAAAATGCATGGAGATAAACGTTTTAATTGTGATCAATCACGAAAATGAATGTAATGTCAAAGTCAGGACTCCACCACCTTGGGACATGATCTGGGGTGTGGAAGGGGGTGAGTAACTGATCCCGGGCACCACGTCAAATTTCAGAAAGGTCACACGCGGGCCAGAACAGAGGCCAGATGCTCTCTACTATGTGAAATAAATGGAATGCAGTGTTTTTTTGCAAATGAGGAATAATGTCAGATTCCAGCTGGAGACACTTTTGTGTTCACCAACTGTCACGAAGGAGGAAGGGGGGCGAAGGTGTGGGGGTGGAGAGCGGGGGGAATGGGGGGGGGTCGAGCTGTTGAGGGGTGGATAGATGCGAGTGGGGTAGAATTGTCCAGTTGCCATGGTCTCCAGGCTCAGATATATTATTTTGAACGTTAGACTATATGGTCATCTCTACCAACATTTACTTTGAAGAAATTAATTGATACTTGCTGTGGGTACGGTGGAAGTGAGCCTGGAACGAGCAGACATGTTTGCTTGCTTGCAAAGCTTTTTCTTCAATTCAGAACTCCAAGATGTTACAGAATAATGGATTAAATTTGGTTCTAAAACGTCTTCTCTGGCAATTTGCATTTTTCCAAAGGACACTTATTTAGGGTGGATAAAATACGGGGCATTTAACAGACAGGCAACCAGTGCAGAAGAGAACTTCACCAACACAATGCAGCCTGAAATCATACTAAATACTTTAAAAAACGTTGTTCCAATCTTGCGGCATGTTTTGAGAAAATTATGTTTTCAGTCCCAATCTGAGAGGTTTCATCTCACATGTGTCTTCTCGAACTGGAAACAATGCTTTATAACAGAAAACCCTAAACTAGAACCATGGAGTCCAGATAATATGAAAAGACGTAGCAACCCTAAAGTGAAGCAGTTCAAAGTGATGCGTCCTGATAAAAGATACCAAAAAGGGAGGCATGCTTGAACCAGTAAAGTAATCGCTGAAGAGCCTAGTTACTCTGATTACAGCATTAAGCAAACAGAGGAACAGGGTAAGATGCTTGTGAAGTGAAGTCTACTCCCTGGTGTATTCTCATCTGAGTTTTTCATTCCTCATCCGAAGTGGCTAAGTACCAAATACTAGACACATTTTAAAAATATATGCATTGTGAGAAAAAGTGGTTGCTTTAATCAAGGTTGCTATTAAAAGTTTATTATCAAAATGGTTACCATTCCAAAGTAAAATTAAAGGAGTGTAAACGTTTTAAACTCAATGTAATTTTTGCATTATGAAAAATCAAGCGAGAACATAGCATTTCACCATTCAATTGCAAGAGATGGTATTAAAATGTTTTGTTATGTGCCGATCAGAGCACACGTGCTCATCTACTGGACAATAACATGTAACGTTAAAAACACACACACTTAAGTAGCTGGTTCTTCAGGAAAGTGAAATATTTTATTAAGAATTTATTAGGTTTTCCAAAAATGTATATTTTTACGAGGTAGTCGTGCTAAGTAAACCCACTACCCAATAGCTCTATCGGACAAGTACCTGGAAATCGCTCGAGTTCCTGGCAAGCCACCGGCCCGACTGGCGCGAAATCCGGAAGTCCGGCAGCGTCATGCTTCCTGTGGGGCGGGACTTCTGCCATAAGCTCGTGCACGAAGTGACTCGCCGAGATGGAAGTGGTGACGCCGGGCTCCCATGCCGCAGGGGGAGCCCGGCGGTGGCAGCAGAAAAGTGGTGACTGAGGCTGTGGATACAAGTGCGGGGCTCCCATCAGTGAGGGAAGCCCTGTGTGTGCCACGTCAATGGAGGCGGAGGAGATGACACCCGGTGAGTGAGACTTGGTGCCTTGGGGGCTCGTGCACAGGCTCGGGCGGCTGGTGCGTGTGTGCGCGGCCATGGCGGCTGGTGCGTGTGTGGGCAGCTGGTGCGTGTGTGAGTGGCTGGGGCGGCTGGTGCATGTGTGAGCTGGTGCATGTGTGCGCGGCTGGTCCGTGTGTGAGCTGGTGCGTGTGCGCGCGGCTGGTGCCTGCTGGTGCGTCTGTGTGCGGCTAGTGCATGTGGTGGCGGCTGGTGCGCGTGCATGGACCTGAATCGCCGCTCGTGACCCTGTCTGTGTCCGTTGACAAGCAACTTGGCAGCAAAAGGTCTCGAACGAGACCTAAAAAAGGAATAAAAGTCACCCCTGAGCAACCGCACCGCCACAAGCCTCAAGACAACAGACAGCGGGAAGGGCGGGAACAAAGGGAAAAGGGATGCGGACAACAGTAAAGGGGGTGGGAAGATTGTCAACACGGCCAACGGGAGGGGTCGGGGAAGCAAGACAACAGACATCGGGAGGGGGGCGGGAACAAAAAGAACGGGGACACGGACAACAGGAAACGGGGGCGAGAAGACAAACAACACGGCCAAGGGGAGGGGGCTGGGAAGCAAGACAACAGACAGCGGGAGGGGGGCGGGAACAAAGGGAACGGTGACATGGACAACAGGAAAGGGGGCGGGAAGATGGACAACACGGCCAACGGGAGGGGGGCGGGAACAGGAAACTAAAAAGCCAACACTTCCAAACTCGGCAGCTAGTGGTGAACAGCGGTGGAAAATAAACAAGAAAGTAGTCCCTAAATGAATAGATAATGCTGAGCAGTGGAAGGAAACTGTAGTTGGTCGGTGCTGCTTCCTGCAAAATGGAAGCTAAAGGGAAGTGACGTTTCAGACCACCAGCCAATGAATGAGCTACATAAAAAGAGCAATGCAAGATTTAACCAATGGGAAGTTAAAAAACAAAAATATACACGCAATGGGTGGAGTTTCACCACTAATACTAACTACTTGATGCCTTGTAGAGGCAGCACATGCGCTGCCTATGCTAGACCTAAAAACTGGGATATTTTGCTCTTTGTGCCACACCTCTGACTCTGCCCACTGACGCCAATCTAAGCGTTACTCCAGCCCTCTGATTCTCTGCCCACAGTTCCCCTACTTTTTTCCCCTCACTTCGACCACTGGAAGCACAGCTGTAGAGGTGATAATAACGACCCGGGCCACCTGCAGTGACTGCCTATAGGAGCAGGGAAACGGACACAGACCAGCAGTAGACCGACCCAAACGCCTTTGGGAACGAGGCCGAATGTCAGGAGAAATCCACGTAATTTAAAAATCTTAAGACTCATTCAGAAAAGGGCCGCGTGGAACTGAACCGCAAAAGTGCACTCAGCGACAGGTCTGCCCCTTCAAATAAATGTCTGGTATTGGCTGCATGCACACGTTTCTGCAAAGGCAGTGTTTTCCAAAGCCACAATCTAAAGTTGTCCTTCCTAACACACACAAGCTAAGGGCCTAGAATAGTGCAGGCATAGCAGCTCGGCGTGCGAATCATCATTTCATAAAGCAAAAAAATACTACCTTCTTTATAAGGCTGTGAGGTGTTTAAACTCCGTTCGCACAGACGGATTCTCCGAGGAATACACTGGTACTCATGAAAATGCAGAAAAACTAAATCCAGAACACCCTTGCTTAATGCTTATGCTTTTATTATTTTCCATTTTGTGCTGTTTACTGGAGCTCAGTTGTGGACATTTCGAGTAGTTTGTGACATAGCTGAACAGTACCTCGCAAAAGATAAGGCAGCATGCATTTAAATACCCGAAAACAAAGCAGCACAGCATAGGGCCTGCAGGCAATGACTTGCGCTCCTGTTTACAGGTTGACAATGTATTGGTTTCGAGTATCTTTGAAGGAGTCCTATTTAAACATAATGAATTAAGGGATATATAAAGACTGTCAAAATGAAACCAGCGAGAGGAATGAATGGGCATGGTGCAACTACTGGATGACGTAGGGGTCTGGAGCGCTGCAAATCGATACTGCTCAGCAAACATGCTGCATGCTGGTTTATTTTGAGGGCTCGACACAGACAAAACACACTCCCAAACAAACACAGATACATACACACATAACCTCCTCTAGCCTCGGATCGGGAGGAAGGCCCGGCTAGTTACCGGCTCGAGAGCCTCGGGGTCCTCCAGCTGAGCTAGAGCCAGGCATCGGCTCGAACTTGCAGTTGCTCGCCTAAAGCACGCACTTGTAATATCCTGAAAGCCGAATATAAACGAATGCCGGAACTAGCCACTAGATGGCAGAGCAGTCCTATAATAGAAAAGCTTAAACCCTTCAACCTTCATCGGTGAATTACTAATGACTTTATTTACGTCTTGAAGTGAACTCAAGTAAAATCAGAGAGGCATGGCAGCAAAAGAGACAAGCCGTGGGCGTGCACATCCCGAACTTCCGGTTTCGGGATGTGCACGCTCACGGCTGTCGTGGCGCGGGACTTCCTGGGACTTCCGTCTACTGCGAGAGGAGCGGTGGCAGCAGAAGTCAGGCGTGGCGGCTGATGCGGTAAGTGGGGTGGTGGGGAGGGGAAGTGTGTGTGCGTGCGTGCGTGCGTGTGTGTGTGTGTGTGTGCACGCGCGCGATTGAAAGGCTGACTGGCTGTGCACAGTTGGAGCAAGAGATGTGCACGGCTGGGGGGGCGGGGCCAGGGGGCGCGTCCACGAGGTGTAATCGGCGCTCGTGGCCAGATTTAGGTCGCTTGACAAGGAACTCGGTAACAATAGGTCTAGCGAGACCTAATAAAGGACTGTAAACTTACTCGGCTCCGGGTCATTTTAACACCTCCGAAATAAATCACGTGCACAGGCTGAGAAATGTATTAACTGCGCCTGCGCAACAAATGTTTCTAAGTCACATTGCGCCTGCGCAGAGAAACACTTCCCCATTAGAGGAGCCGCCCGAGGAGCTTTGCACTTAAATAATTCTCAGCGTTGGCTGAGGCGCATCGTGCTCCGCCAAAGGAGGAAGTGTTTGTCCTCAGCGCATGCGTAGGTGTTCATCCAAGACACACTCTGTAACCCTAGCTGGGGTGCTGCGCGGTGAAACGCAGTGTCAGTCCTTGGCGCATGCGCAGTTGCTAATCAATGTGCTCTCTTTTGCCTGCGCTCGCGGCGGTGTCTGTCCTCACCGCATGCGCAGTTGTTCATCCAACAGACCCATTTTAACCCGCGCTCATAGTTGGGTCCTGGGGTTTTCCCGTGTTTGAGGGAAGACAGTGTTGACGGTCCCGGTTACGTCCTCTCTCGGTTGGACTCTGCAGGCCCCGCTTCCCTGTGAGGACGCCTGCGCAATGCTCAGTGACACTATTATGATCAGATTAAACTTACGCATGCGCACTGGTGACAGGCCCCGTCTCCTGGGCATGCGAGGCTGAACCTCAGAGCGGCTCTTGTCTCGCGCGCGGTTTGTTGTCTCCCTCTCAGCGCGAGGTACCGGATGAAACAATGTTTACAGCTAAAAATACCAGATCAACATTTGATTTACCCATTTCCTGCCCGCATCTATAAATGATGTTTGATACATGTGTGTCCACGTGAGCATCTTTTAATTTGGCTGATCCAGGGCTTGCAGCAAATATTGTTTTTTAAAGCCATGCTCTTGTATTTACAATTAGCAGAAGCTGGTGTTGTGAGGGCTGGTGCTGTGAGGGCTGGTGCTGTGAGGGCTGGTGCTGTGAGGGGTGAAGGCTGGTGCTGTGAGGGCTGGTGCAGTCCGGGCTGGTGCTGTGAGGGCTAGTGCTGTGAGGGCTGGTGCTGTGAGGGCTTCTGCAGTGAGGGCTGGTGAAGTGAGGGCTGGTGCTGTGAGGGCTGGTGCTGTGAGGGCTAGTGCTGTGAGGGCTGGTGCGGTGAGGGCTGGTGCAGTGAGGGGTGAAGGCTGGTGCTGTGAGGGCTGGTGCTGTGAGGGCTGGTGCAGTGAGGGCTGGTGCTGTGAGGGCTGGTGCTGTGAGGGCTGGTGCAGTGCGGGCTGGTGCTGTGAGGGCTGGTGCAGTGAGGGCTGGTGCAGGGCTGGTGCAGTGAGGGCTGGTGCTGTGAGGGCTGGTGCAGTGAGGGCTGGTGCAGTGAGGGCTGGTGCAGTGAGGGCTGGTGCAGGGCTGGTGCAGTGAGGGCTGGTGCAGTGAGGGCTGGTGCTGGGAGGGCTGGTCCTCTGAGGGCTGGTGCAGTGAGGACTGGTGCAGTGAGGGCTGGTCCAGTGAGGGCTATTGCAGTGAGGGCTGGTGCAGTGAGGGCTGGTGCTGTGAGGGCTAGTGCAGTGAGGGCTGGTGCTCTGAGGGCTGGTGCAGCGGGGGCTGGTGCAGCGGGGGCTGGTGCAGTGAGGGCTGGTGCAGTGCGGGCTGGTGCAGTGAGGGCTGGTGCTGTGAGGGCTGGTGCGTTGAGGGCTGGTGCAGTGAGGGCTGGTGCAGTGCGGGCTGGTGCTGTGAGGGCTGGTGCAGTGAGGGCTGGTGCAGTGAGGGCTGGTGCTGTGCGGGCTGGTGCTGTGAGGGCTGGTGCAGTGAGGGGTGAAGGCTGGTGCTGTGAGGGCTGGTGCTGTGAGGGCTGGTGCAGTGACGGCTGGTGCAGTGAGGGGTGAAGGCTGGTGCTGTGAGGGCTGGTGCTGTGAGGGCTGGTGCAGTGAGGGCTGGTGCAGTGAGGGCTGGTGCTGTGAGGGCTGGTGCAGTGAGGGCTGGTGTTGTGAGGGCTGGTGCAGTGCGGGCTGGTGCAGTGAGGGCTGGTGTTGTGAGGGCTGTTGCAGTGAGCTGGTGCAGTGAGGGCTGGTGCTGGGAGGGCTGGTGCTGTGAGGCCTGGTGCTGTGAGGGCTGGTGCAGTGAGGGCTGGTGCAGTGAGGGGTGAAGGCTGGTGCTGTGAGGGCTGGTGCAGTGAGGGCTGGTGCAGTGAGGGCTGGTGCTGTGAGGGCTGGTGCAGGGCTGGTGCTATGAGGGCTGGTGCTGGGAGGGCTGGTGCGGTGAGGGCTGGTGCGGTGAGGGGCTGGTGCTGTGAGGGCTGGTGCGGTGAGGGCTGGTGCAGTGCGGGCTGGTGCAGTGCGGGCTGGTGCGTGAGGGCTGGTGCACTGGTGCTGTGAGGGCTGGTGCAGGGCTGGTGCAGTGAGGGCTGGTGCAGTGAGGGCTGGTGCTGTGAGGGCTGGTGCAGTGAGGGCTGGTGCTGTGAGGGGTGAAGGCTGGTGCTGTGAGGGCTGATGCTGTGAGGGCTGGTGCTGTGAGGGCTGGTGCAGCGAGGGCTGGTGCAGTGAGCGCTGGTGCTCTGAGGGCTGGTGCTGTGGGGGCTGGTGCAGTGAGGGCTGGTGCTGTGAGGGTTGGTGCAGTGAGGGCTGGTGCAGGGCTGGTGCAGGGCTGGTGCTGTGAGGGCTGGTGCAAGGAGGGCTGGTGCAGTGAGGGCAGGTGCTGTGAGGGCTGGTGCAGTGAGGGCTGGTGCAGGGCTGGTGCTGTGAGGGCTGGTGCAGTGAGGGCTGGTGCAGTGAGGGCAGGTGCTGTGAGGGCAGGTGCAGTGAGGGCTGGTGCAGTGAGGGCTGGTGCAGTGAGGGCTGGTGCAGTGAGGGCTGGTGCAGGGCTGGTGCAGTGAGGGCTGGTGCAGTGAGGGCTGGTGCAGTGGGGGCTGGTGCAGTGAAGGCTGGTACAGTGAGGGCTGGTGCTGTGAGGGCCGGTGCAGGTCTGGTGCTGTGAGGGATGGTGCAGTGAGGGCTGGTGCTGTGAGGGCTGGTGCAGTGAGGGCTGGTGCAGGGCTGGTGCTGTGAGGGCTGGTGCAGTGAGGGCAGGTGCTGTGAGGGCAGGTGCTGTGAGGGCTGGTGGAGTGAGGGCTGGTGCAGTGAGGGCTAGTGCAGTGAGGGCAGGTGCTGTGAGGGCTGGCGCAGTGAGGGCTGGTGCTGTGAGGGCTGGTGCAGTGAAGGGTGGTGCAGTGAGGGCTGGCGCAGTGAGGGCTGGTGCAGGGCTGGTGCTGTGAGGGCTGGTGCAGTGAGGGCTGGTGCTGTGAGGGCTGGTGCAGTGAGGGCTAGTGCAGTGAGGGCTGGAGCTGTGAGGGCTGGTGCAGTGAGGGCTAGTGCAGTGAGGGCTGGTGCTGTGAGGGCTGGTACAGTGAGGGCTGGAGCTGTGAGGGCTGGTGCAGGGCTGGTGCTGTGAGGGCTGGTGCAGTGAGGGCTAGTGCAGTGAGGGCTGGTGCTGTGAGGGCTGGTACAGTGAGGGCTGGAGCTGTGAGGGCTGGTGCAGGGCTGGTGCTGTGAGGGCTGGTGCAGTGAGGGCTAGTGCAGTGAGGGCTGGTGCAGTGAGGGCTGGTGCAGTGAGGGCTGGTGCAGTGCGGGCTGGTGCAGGGCTGGCGCTGTGAGGGCTGGTGCAGTGAGGGCTGGTGCTGTGAGGGCTGGTGCAGTGAGGGCCGGTGCAGTGAGGGCTGGTGCTGTGAGGGCTGGTGCAGTGAGGGCTGGTGCAGGGCTGGTGCAGTGAGGCCTGGTGCAGTGAGGCCTGGTGCAGTGAGGGCTGGTGCTGTGAGGAGTGGTGCAGCGAAGGCTGGTGCTGTGATGGCTGGTGCAGTGAGGGCTGGTGCAGTGAGGGCTGGTGCTGTGAGGGCTGGTGCAGTGAGGGCTGGTGCTGTAAGGGCTGGCGCAGTGGGGGCTGGTGCAGTGAGGGCTATTGCAGTGAGGGCTGGTGCTGTGAGGGGTGAAGGCTGGTGCTGTGAGGGCTGATGCTGTGAGGCTGGTGCTGTGAGGGCTGGTGCAGTGCGGGCTGGTGCAGTGAGGGCTGGTGTTGTGAGGGCTGGTGCAGTGAGCTGGTGCAGTGAGGGCTGTTGCAGTGAGGGCTGGTGCAGTGAGGGCTGGTGCTGTGAGGGCTGGTGTTGTGAGGGCTGGTGCAGTGAGCTGGTGCAGTGAAGGCCGGTGCAGTGAGGGCTGGTGCAGTGAGGGCTGGTGCAGTGAGGGCTGGTGCAGTGCGGGCTGGTGCAGGGCTGGTGCAGTGAGGGCTCATGCAGTGAGGGCTGGTGCAGTGAGGGCTAGTGCAGTGAGGGCTGGTGCGGTGAGGGCTGGTGCAGCGAGGGCTGGTGCAGTGAGGACTGGTGCGGTGAGGGCTGGTGCTGTGAGGGCTGGTGCAGTGGTGCAGTGAGGGCTGGTGCAGTGAGGGCTGGTGCAGTGCGGGCCGGTGCTGTGAGGGCTGGTGCAGCGAGGGCTGGTGCAGTGAGGGCTGGTGCAGGGCTGGTGCAGTGAGGGCTGGTGCAGTGAGGGCTAGTGCAGTGAGGGCTGGTGCGGTGAGGGCTGGTGCAGTGAGGGCTGGTGCTGTGAAGGCTGGTGCTGTGAGGGCTGGTGCAGTGAGGGCTGGTGCAGTGAGGGCTGGTGCTCTGAGGGCTGGTGCAGTGAGGGCTATTGCAGTGAGGGCTGGTGCTGTGAGGGGTGAAGGCTGGTGCTGTGAGGTCTGATGCTGTGAGGCTGGTGCTGTGAGGGCTGGTGCAGTGCGGGCTGGTGCAGTGAGGGCTGGTGTTGTGAGGGCTGGTGCAGTGAGCTGGTGCAGTGAGGGCTGGTGCTGTGCGGGCTGGTGCTGTGAGGGCTGGTGCTGTGAGGGCTGGTGCAGTGAGGGCTGGTGCAGTGCGGGCTGGTACAGTGAGGGGTGGTGCAGTGAGGGCTGGTGCAGTGAGGGCTAGTGCAGTGAGGGCTAGTGCAGTGAGGGCTGGTGCAGTGAGCTGGTGCTGTGAGGGCTTGTGCAGTAAGGGCTGGTGCAGTGAGGGCTGGTGCTGTGAGGGCTGGTGCAGTGAGGGCTGGTGCTATGATGGCTGGTGCAGTGAGGGCTGGTGCAGTGAGGGCTTGTGCTGTGAGGGCTGGTGCAGTGGTGCAGTGAGGGCTGGTGCAGTGAGGGCTGGTGCAGTGCGGGCTTGTGCTGTGAGGGCTGGTGCAGTGAGGGCTGGTGCTATGATGGCTGGTGCAGTGAGGGCTGGTGCAGTGAGGGCTTGTGCTGTGAGGGCTGGTGCAGTGGTGCAGTGAGGGCTGGTGCAGTGAGGGCTGGTGCAGTGCGGGCTGGTGCAGTGCGGGCTGGTGCAGTGAGGGCTGGTGCAGTGAGCTGGTGCAGTGAGGGCTGGTGTTGTGAGGGCTGGTGCAGTGAGCTGGTGTTGTGAGGGCTGGTGCTGTGAGGGCTGGTGCAGTGAGGGCCGGTGCAGTGAGGGCTGGTGCTGTGAGGCTGGTGCTGTGAGGGCTGGTGCAGTGCGGGCGGGTGCAGTGAGGGCTGGTGTTGTGAGGGCTGGTGCAGTGAGCTGGTGTTGTGAGGGCTGGTGCAGTGAGCTGGTGCAGTGAGGGCCGGTGCAGTGAGGGCTGGTGCAGTGAGGGCTGGTGCAGTGAGGGCTGGTGCAGTGAGGGCTGCTGCAGTGCGGGCTGGTGCAGTGAGGGCTGGTGCAGTGCGGGCTGGTGCTGTGAGGGCTGGTGCAGTAGTGCAGTGAGGGCTGGTGCAGTGCAGGCTGGTGCAGTGAGGGCTGGTGCAGTGAGGGCTGCTGCAGTGCGGGGTGGTGCTGTGAGGGGTGGTGCAGTGCGGGCTGGTGCTGTGAGGGCTGGTGCAGTAGTGCAGTGAGGGCTGGTGCAGTGAGGGCTGGTGCAGTGTGGGCTGGTTCTGTGAGGGGTGGTGCAGTGAGGGCTGGTGCAGTGAGGGCTGGTGCAGTGAGGGCTGGTGCAGTGAGGGCTGGTGCAGTGAGGGCTGGTGCAGTGAGGGCTGGTGCAGTGTGGGCTGGTTCTGTGAGGGGTGGTGCAGTGAGGGCTGGTGCAGTGAGCTGGTGCAGTGAGGGCCGGTGCAGTGAGGGCTGGTGCAGTGTGGGCTGGTTCTGTGAGGGCTGGTGCAGTGAGGGCTGGTGCAGTGAGGGCTGGTGCAGTGAGGGCTGGTGCAGTGAGGGCTGGTGCTGTGAGGGCTGGTGCAGTGAGGGCTGGCGCAGTGAGGGCTGGTGCTGTGAGGGCTGGTGCAGTGGTGCAGTGAGGGCTGGTGCAGTGAGGGCTGGTGCAGTGAGGGCTGGTGCAGTGCGGGCTGGTGCTGTGAGGGCTGGTGCAGTGGTGCAGTGAGGGCTGGTGCAGTGCAGGCTGGTGCTGTGAGGGCTGGTGCAGTGAGGGCTGGTGCAGTGCGGGCTGGTGCTGTGAGGGCTGGTGCAGTGGTGCAGTGAGGGCTGGTGCAGTGCAGGCTGGTGCTGTGAGGGCTGGTGCAGTGAGGGCTGGTGCAGTGAGGGCTGGTGCAGTGAGGGCTGGTGCTGTTCCTGACCTCCCATTCGGTTTGTGGAAGTGCCCCTTTGTGGATACAGATCACGCCCACTCTCTTATCGTGCTTCAGTGCACAGGCCCGATGTGACTGCCTGCATAGTTTTACCCCCACACACACACGCGTCTACTTGCACACCCTGCAGCCCTTTACAATCACTTCTTCTCAAGCACCAAAAGACAGACCGTCTCTTTCGCTAACTCTTGTTTTAAAAGGAACAATTCTGTCCTTCTCTGCTTGGTGCTTCTGAATTCATACAATGCTAAAAATACTAGATCAAAATTTGATTTTCATCAGACACAATCTATGGTAGGCATTTTAAGTGACATGTTTTTGTTTTGGACAAATATATAACTTTTAATCGTAAGTCACTTGTATTTAAACGCTGTAGTTAAAACTGGCTTGAGGAAAGCCACAGCAATTACAGCCTTTTCATTGAGACCATTGTTATTACAAAAGCTGATCACTAGAGCAAATACGAGTCTTCTGTGGTAATATGTGAGATTGTGGTAACAAATAACGCTGCTGGCTTTAATGCAGTGTAATAGCAATTCCCCTATATTATATCTCTAGGCACTTTTAACATATGCTTTTCACAATAAATACATCCGACCGTATGTTTTTGCATAGCTTTTATTAATAAACAGATTAGGCATATTGCCTACAGTAAAATTGATTTAAATTATTTCAGGGAGCTAGCAGCTAAGCTGAAGCCTTTTGAAAAAATGACATCCTGTGTGCCTCAGCTACTCACTCTCCTGAGGTTTGCCCAGCGCTGCGGCGGGCTAGGCAGCGCTCCAAGTTGGCAGACTGTAGTTACTTTTAGTAGTTATGGTAATTTATTAGCAGGCAGCTGAGATTATCCGCGTTGGGGCCTCTCAAATCCTGGTTGGTACAGTCAGATCCCAAACAGGCCTTGAAAAATCCTAAAAATGTTAGAAGACTTGTAGGACTAGTTACTTAAATAATCTACTCAACCTAATTATAATGCTCTTGACACCTACATTGATTTCAAATGATGTGATCCCGGGCAAGTGTTTTAATTTCCGCAGGATAAGACTTGAAACCTTTTTTCAAGAATAAACCTTAGCTTGTACTTTAGTCAAGGGCACACAGATTTGAAATTGGAATTATCTTTTAATTCCCAACCACGTTGTATCCCGCCTGAGGTTTTGGCCTCAAGATGCTGAAGAGGGGCTCTTTGGCAGAGATCTTTTGTTCCTTGCCGTTTGGTGCAGTGGAGGTAGGGACCTAAAAAGTGTAGATGTGGTGTAATGGAAAGTGATTAAAATAGGTTGGGTAGTCCAAAGAATGACTTTTATTCAGGTTGGCTCCTCCCCTGGTTAAAAGGAAGAGTGGCGACTATCTGAAGTAATGGTTTGGGAAAACTGCGCTCTACAAGGGGTCGACATGTTTGATGCCTCATAGTCTGGAGGATCAGTGGCAATTCATCAGGACCGAGTGAAAAACTATCAGTATGAATGTTACATGCATATTGTGCTGTGTGTTATGTACAGACCCCCCAGGATCTAGCGGCATGGATTAGTAAATTTAGCGGCACAAATATGGCAATTTAGCGACATGTTTGCGACACTTTATTTTACTATTAATCATTCATTTTCAGCCTTATATCAATGGAAACTGTTTTAGCAGAGTATTCCGCTTTGAAATAGGCAACCTGGGATATGGAACAGAGGTAGCAGCCCACAGGTGAAGGCTGTTATTCCTTGGAATGCAATCCTCAATTTGATTTAGTATAGGTTCTGAGAAGCTCCTCAAAGATGGCCTGGTAGCAGAGCATCCCATAGGAAATGGCATTCCAGAACCTACCTTAGTGAAATTTAATATTTGCCTAAAATCACACGATTTCAGCAGGGAAGCCACAATTTTATCCACATTTTCTGGTTTCACTCTCTACAAAATAGCAAGTAACTGGGTATCAATTTGTCTTTCCTTATGTTAAGACTTTGTTTTTCGTTTTAACCTCCTAGTGCATTCTTTTGTAGTTTTTTAAATTATAGATCCAACTTGACCCGAAGGTATTGAAGCTCTTCACATGTGCACCAGTGACACTACACAATTACAACACAAACACATGCATTGTTCATAGACATAGGGAGATTAAGTGACGTGCCCAGAATCACAGGATGACGAGCCACAATTTCCTAGTGTATTAAAGCAAATCTAACTCAGCAACTGTCTAAATTGGTTAACATCCTGGAAGATATGCTCCCTGCCCTGTCTGCCACACAGGGAGGTCTAATACCTCCTCTGACACAAGTGCTTCCAGCACACCTGCCCCTATTCCTCCATGTACATCCATTCCAACCTATGACCTCATTCCGCCACCTGACCCCACTCAAAGCACTCACACTGTCCCAAGTCCACCCAATGTCTTCAGGTGACCCAATTCCTCCACTTCCTTCAACTATTCCGCATTGCTCTAAATTATCCCAAAACCCTAAACCTCACCATTTCCATAAACATTCCTACCCAGTAGACCCAGGGTATGCCCCCATAAAAATCTTAAAATCCCCAACCAGACCCAAAATGTAGGAATTTCATATGGTCTAAGTGTATATAATGCCCTAAGAGAGGAACATTAATACAAAGGTAAATTCTGAAAGTTTTTTTAATAGGTAAATCCGTGGTAAGTTAAAACAAGCATTTACAATGCAATGGTCTCGGCATTATTAAAGGTAGAGCTATTGGCATTGCTCATGACATTTTTTTTTAAAATCATAAATAAATGGCATTGTCATTTACATTGCCAATAGCTTAATCGTTAAATAAATGGCATTGTCATTTACAATAGCTTAATCGCTCGCAAATGAATGGCCCATTGCATTTACACCCACACAGAGCCACACACAGAGTCATTCACATAGAGCCACCTACACAGAGCCACCCTCACACAGACAGAGCCACCCACACATAGAGCTACCTACAAAAAAAGCTATCCACACAGAGCCACACACACACACACACACACAGAGCCACATACACACAGAGCCACACACACACAGCCACACACACATAGCCACACACAGAGCCACACACACAGAGCCACACACACACACAGAGACACACACACACAGAGCCACACCTACACACACACATCCACCCCACACACACACAGAGCCCCCCCCACACACACACAGAGCCCCCCCACACACACACAGAGCCCCACACACACACACACACACAGCCACACACACACATTCCCCCCCACATGCACACACACACACAGAGCCCCCCACACAAAGAGCCCCCCACACACAGAGCCCCCCACACACACAGAGTCCCCCCACACACACAGAGCCCCACACACACAGAGCCCCATGCACACACACAGAGCCACACACACAGAGCCCCCCCCACACACAGAGCCCACACACACACACACACACACACAGAGCCCCCCCCACACACAGAGCCCGTCACACACAGAGCCACACACACATACACAGAACCCCAGAGCATATGGGGTGACCTCCATGGTAGCACTTCCTTTTAGCCCATCAGGCTCAGCAATGGGTAGTACAAACAACAGCTTGTTCAAGTAAGAAAGGTAAAGAAAAAAACGACTCCATTAACCTTAAACATGCCTATTTCAAACCTAATACTTTTTCTCGAATAGCTTCCATTTTTAAAGGCTGAAAACAAACAATTTTAAAGTAATGAAATACAATTGTGTGCTGCAAAGTTTTATTTTTGATGCTGCAAAATTTGCTAATCTATGATGCAATGTCTTTGGGGGTGGTGAGAGTCTATCTAGAGTCTTCTCGCCAGAGATGTGCAACAGGTAAGATAATCTCCAAGCTGTCAGTTACATTTTAGGAGAATAGATAGTTAAGTGGCAAATATCAGCAAATATTAGCAAAACCAATAGATCCACGATAAGAATTTGTTGCGAAAGGAACTACATATTTAGAAGCTGAATAGCCTTGGCTAAATGGCTGAAAGTAGTATATAGATACTGCCATAGACATCCAATGTGACCGTGTTCTAGTACCGTTCAGAGTCCCAGGCCTATCTTCACGTGTCCCAGAAGGCTCCGTGTGCATGAACCAGGCATTGCCCCGGACCCTGGGCAGAACTAGGGGCTGCAATCCGGGGCAGGTCTGAAGGAAGCGAGAGAGGACTGGGGGCGCACAAAGGGGCTTGTGAAAATCT
Organism: Lissotriton vulgaris; assembly: GCF_964263255.1. Classification (NCBI taxonomy): domain Eukaryota; kingdom Metazoa; phylum Chordata; class Amphibia; order Caudata; family Salamandridae; genus Lissotriton; species Lissotriton vulgaris. The sequence goes on along the minus strand of NW_028240857.1, from coordinate 503,554 downwards.
GACTCCTGGGCACGGAGGGCCTCTGCGGGTCTGGGGCCACCAGAAGGTAAGACGGGGGTGGGGAGTGAAAGCTACAGTGAGAGCTACGCCGACCAGTAGAAACAGGGAGCCACAGAGTGGGTGGAGGGGCAGAGAAAAGAAGAGTCGCCAGAGCAGGCGAGCTGGAGGGAGGGGAGAGCAGCTCTAAGGTCAAGACAAGGAGAGCGAGTTGGTGCGATGAGGACTCGGAGAGGTGCATGTGACTCCGCCCAACCCCGGCCCGCGGAGTCCCAGGCCTATCTTCATGTCTCCCAGAAGGCTCTGTGTGCATCAACCAGGCATTGCCCCGGAGCCTGGGCAGAACTGGGGGCTGCAATCCGGGGCAGGTCTGAAGGAAGCGAGAGAGGACTGGGGGCGCACAAAGGGGCTTGTGAAAATCAGACTCCTAGGCACGGAGGGCCCCTGCGGGTCTGGGGCCATCAGATAGTTTTATCAGAGACGGGCGGGAGGCAACTGCCAGCGTGTGAAAGGCGGTCTGGGTGTGGTGCCCAGGGCACGGGCACAGATAGGACCCGGGCTGACCACACATTACCGCCCCCTCCCCGCCTCCCTCCCCCGTGAACCGCGGAAGGTGTTTTATGCCACCCAAACTCCGCTTCGCAGCACTGCGAGGGAGGAGGTGGAGCTGCGGGGTCTAAAGAAAGAAGAGGGGGCAAGAAATTAGGCGGAAACAAGGCCGAAATTAACCCAGTCATACACACGCCTTGCAGCGGTGCAAACTTCAAGCAAATGCTCCTTTGCACTATTTTCTGTCTCCTTCATAGGAACAGGAAAGGATTTGCTCCACTCCAAAACGATTTTGCACCCTGGCAAAAGATAGATTAAAGCGATCTGCTCTACTTTTGCTGAAGTAACATGTTAAGGAGAGGTGTAGACAGCGTTTTTCCCGCCTATAAAATGTGAAAGATTAAACTAGATTTCGTGAAAAGTCAGCCCGCTCCGCTTCCAAAGCAAAACAGTGAAAAATCAACCGGTTTCATTTTCACATTATTTTTTAGCACTGCATTACTAATTAAAGAAGAGGTGGGGAAGGAGTAGGAAACCAGGGGTGGGATCGTGAAAGAACCCCGTCCTTTTCAGACTGGGGGGCGTGTTTTTTCATGATGACGTCACAGCGAGAAAGAAACGAAAAACACGCCCCCAATCCACAAAAGACGGGGCTTAAACAAAGTGACGCCCCTCTCCTCCAATGGCTGTCCAGCATTTTCGAGGCCAGCCAATGAAGAAGAGGGGCGGGTTCAAGCCCCCTAACTAAAAATCATTAAATCTTCGGACCGAACTGCGCAAGCGCAGCCTACGGTCCTCGACCTTAAAAAATCACATTACACAACAAACTACAGAATGCAACAGACCATGTTATTAGTTAGAACAGCACCGCCTGAATCTTCTGTAATTCTAAAGACCAAAATACATTTTTCTTTCATATTAGGCAATATCCAACATTCTGAAATATGGTCATGGCCATTTTTCACTTTTCTATTAAGAGTCTGTTGAACTTACGCCAAGACAGAGGGCTGGAACCCGATTAGAAAAGGAGGTCTTAGAGCATTATAATCTTCAGGTATGGCCTTAAAACTATCAGTCAGAGTTGAGTGAATCAATCTGAAGCTGATGATTTAATTGTATTCCTAATTAGGGAATCAATCAATTCAGACATCAGAACACCTTTACAATATTTAATTTCAGAAAAGTTCACAATTTCAGACATTAGCTTCAAATTAAAATTTTCCAACCAGGTACTTGGTTTAACAATTCATTATTTTATTTTTCACTTTGACTTTTTCATAATTCCGAATTTTAATTCTCATATCATTAATGTGTCTGTAGAGATAAATTGGAAAGGGGCGACCACTCGGTCCCCCCGAACGTATGGATGAGTGCCTCGATCCCCCCGGGAAGCCATTTTTGGGCGGGAGGCGCGTCTCGGCTGGTATGCCCGAAGCGGCGTAGCCGGGGCGCGCCTTTTCCCGCCCTAGAGTGGGCTGGCCTAGACACCGACGCAGCCAGCCACGCCCCCGGGGCAGGCAGGGGCGGGTTTTCGCCCGCCCTGAAGACGGATAAAAGAAGGCGCAAGACCAGAAGACGTCCTCTTGTTCTTGTGCTCCGAAGCTGCACCTCCTCGCTACACGTGAGCTCGGGACGGAACGAAGAGCCAATTTTGAGCGTTTTGATCTTTTTCTTTGTCTTTCAGAGACTTCGTCGGAGAGATGCCCAAGAAAGGCCCAAAGAGAATGACGACCGAGCAGATGGTTCGGGCCCTTTTTAAGGATATGTCCGACATAAAGAAGCGGCTGGCGGAGCGAGATGGGGAGGAGGGATCGGGCCAACCACCGGCTGGAGGGAGACCTAAGAGATCGAAAAGGGTTCCAGCTGGGGGGGACGCCCCGGCTCCCTCTGCCCCGCTCGAGGCGCCGACCCCAGTACCGATCGAGGGGAATCCAATCCCCGTTGTCGTCACCCCGACACCTAAGGAAGACATGCCCCCCGAGCTGGCAGCACAGCTAGCGGCATGGTTGGGGGATAGCAGTGATGGCGCCACGGCTGCTGAGGCACAGGCGCTGATCAAAAAACTTCGCGAGAAGAAGGAGGCAGCTAGAGTGGCCGCACCGTTGGCAGGGATAGACAAGCCGCAAGCGGCAGAAGCTGCGTCCGGTTCAGGTAAGCGGCCATTGCCGATTGCACGGGACGAGTCAGCACCCTCTCGTAGAGAGAGATTGGGACAGCATGTGCCTTTAGCCATAAAGGAAAAGATATGGGCAGGGGAATACGTGAATATTTTTTCCTTGCTTGTTGATCATTACGATGTGGAGCATGTAAAAAGTCAGAAGGACCTAATGCATCCAAGTGTTTGGCGCGCAAAAATGGCCGCCTTTAAGGTAAATGAGAACATTGGGAACTGGGGCAATGCCTGGGGTATTGTTTCGTCGATTTTGGGGGAACGTAGGCCTGAGTTGCTTCCTGAGTTTCCCGTTTACCAATCACGAATTATGGGTTACTCGACGGCGTATCAAGGTAACCATTGGTTTTGTTATGATAATCTGTTCAGGAAGGAAAAAGAACATAACAAGGGTTTGACCTGGGATTGTTACGATTCTTTAACGTGGGATAAAATGAAAGAATCGGGAATATTACGAATGCCATTGGTCGGGAGCAATGTTGTTGACTACTCCCGCCAAAATGTGGGGTCGCCCTTTCGACCAAGTACGAGCACCGACGACCAGTCGAGGCCCGCAGGTAATAACGGGAGAAAGGGTTTCTGTTATAACTTCAACAAAGGGAAATGTACCAGGCCTCCGGGGTCCTGTAAATTTAAACACGAATGTAGTACGTGTGGGTCATCCCATCCTGAGTCAGCGTGCAGAGCCAGAACGGGTGAGAATGGGGGCAAGGGAGGCGCCAAACAGGTCTAATTTAGTCCGAGGGGCGCCTCTACCGACCCCGATTGATACCTTGGCAATGATCCCCTGGCTCAGTGATTACCCGGATCGTGCGTCTGCCGGGGTGCTGCGGAACGGTTTTACACATGGTTTCCGCATCCCGGTAGGGGACTTTCAGGGTGTAGGGATTTGCAAGAATCAGCTTTCTGTTTTACAACATTCATCTGTGGTGCAGGAAAAAATTCAGAAAGAGGTTAGCCGGGGACGGGTCGCTGGCCCGTTTAGTGTACCCCCGGTACCGGATTTTGTTTGTTCTCCGTTAGGGGTGGTCCCCAAGAAGGACCCAGGTGAGTTTCGTCTGATCCACAATCTGTCTGCGCCACACGGCCTTTCGGTAAACGACGCAATTGATCCTGAAGTTTGTGCGGTGCGATACGCATCGTTTGATGAGGCAGTAGCCATCTTGAATCGCCTGGGGCCCGGGACGTTGATGGCGAAATCCGATATCGAGTCAGCGTTCCGGTTGCTCCCGGTACACCCAGACGACCAGCGTCTTTTGGGATTCGGGTTCCAGGGATCATTTTACATGGATAAGTGTATGCCAATGGGATGCTCTATATCATGTGCCTATTTTGAGCAATTCAGTACTTTCCTGCAATGGGTGTTTACTAAAAAGACGGGTTTTCGAAATGTGATGCACTACCTTGACGATTTTTTGTTCCTTGGCCCCGCCGGAAATCCCGAATGTACCCAGGCCTTAAACGAATTCTGTGGGTTGATGGGTCATTTTGGTGTGCCGTTGGCACCGGGTAAAACTATGGGTCCCACGACTTGCCTCGAGTTTTTGGGGATCGAGTTGGACTCAAGGGAGGGGTGTTTCCGTTTACCGGCTAGCAAAGTGTTACAATTCGGGTCAGCCCTCCGAGTATGTTTGAACACACCCAAGGTTACACTGCATCAGTTGCAACAATTAGTGGGGAAGTTGAATTTTGCCTTAAGAGTAATCCCAATGGCTCGCCCTTTTTCCCGCTCCATTGCCCAAGCGATGATCGGCCTGAAGGAGGGTCATCATCGCACGAGGTTATCGGCTGAGGTCCGCCAGGACATGCGGATATGGTTAGCATTCCTGGCGGACTTCAATGGCCGAGTCGTCTGGAACAAGCCAGCCGTGTCCTCGGAAGAGCTTGGGCTATGGACGGATTCAGCAGGAAGCATAGGGTTTGGCGCCATCTTCGGCACGAGCTGGTCTGCTCAAAGATGGCCCCTATGGTGGCACGAGAGGGGGCTAACGAGTAATATCGCTTTCCTTGAATTATTTCCCATTCTCGTTGCCCTGAGAACCTGGCCAGAAGGTTTCAGGGATCATTCTGTAGTCTTTTGGTCCGACAATATGACCGTGGTAGAGTGCATCAACAGTCAGTCAGCCCATTGTAAATTGATTTTGAGGCTGCTCAAAGAAATTGTCTTACTATGTATGCAACTGAACGTGGTTTTCAGAGCAAAACATGTCCCAGGGGTGATGAATCAGGCTGCTGATGCACTGTCTCGTTTTCACATGCAGGCTTTCTCGGGTTTCCTTCCTTCAGCGGACCCGGAGCCGGCACCCTTCCCCGAAGCTCTCTGGTCTCTCGGTGCCCCGAACTTCGTCACCTCGTGGGAGAGAGTCTAGCACCCAGGACAAGGAAGGCATATGAAGGGGCGTTCCAGGCCTATTTAGCCTTTTTGGGGGCAGAGAGAGGGGGTCTTTGGGGTCAGGAAGAGTGGGTAGTACTCTTTCTTATGTCTTTACACAGGGCTGGGAAATCGGTGGCTACGGCCCAAAGGCATCGTGCCGCCATTTCCTTTGTTGCCAGGGCCCATGGCATCCTGGACCCAACAGCGTCTTTCACAGTACAGAAAGCGCTGCGTGGGTGGCAACGCCTAGAGGGTCGCAGAGTAGACGTGAGACGACCGATAGGTATAGACAGGTTGTCCCTGTTACTGGCCACACTCCCGAATACATGCTCGTCCCCTTTTGAGACCGGTTTGTTCCGGACTGCATTTACGCTGGCGTTTCACGGGGCTATGAGAGTTAGTGAGCTGGTTGCAAGGAACAAACAGGATGTGACGGGGGGCTTGTGCAGGGAGCATGTTCAGATCAGGGGGGACGCGATGATTGTCTCCTTTCCCCGGTCTAAGACTGACCAAGATGGGAGAGGGGACTGTACGATCATTCGCAGGAACCCCGAGTCATCCATGTGTCCGGTACAGTGCTTAGAAGATTACCTAGCACAGAGAGTGGCATCATGGGGGGGGACGTTGTTGAGGCATGCAGACGCCACCCCGCTGACGAGGTTTCAGTTTCAACGGGTGCTTGCAATGGCCATTGCCGCAGCGGGCTTGGACCCGGGCGAATTTGGGACCCACTCCTTTCGTATAGGGGCTGCCACTGAAGCTACAGCCAGGGGTCTTAATGTAGAACAAGTGAAACGTGTGGGGCGTTGGTCCTCCAATTGTTATAAGAGGTACGTGCGATTGCACATGTTGTGAAGCTGTATTCATGTACTCACGCCTCTTGTCTTTTGTTTATTTTCAGTTGTGCAAGCTTACGCGGCAGGGCAAACTGAGCAGTCGACCCAACACCAGGCCAGCGGTCGCACGTCACCGGCTGTGAAGAAGGAGGTGTGGGTCGTGGGCCACTCATACGTGAGACGGGCCGCAGACGTATTCAAAGCAGGTGACATGATTCACATAGCTGGGGAATACGGGTACAGAGTGTCCTTCTACGGAAGGGGCGGTCTCTGTATTGACCAGTTTCAGGAATTTTTTGAGGGCCTGTTAGGGCGGATGAGGTCACCGCCGTCCATAGTCATAGTACATTTGGGGGGCAATGATTTGGTCACCACCGGTAGACGACTGCTCCTGGAGGCTATGCTTTCCACGGTAAGTTGGTTAGCGAGGAGAGTTCCGGGGTGCCTAATTGCGTGGTCTCATATGATCCCACGAAAAGTGTGGCGGAGGGCTATCTCGATCCCTGCTTTGAATCATTCGGTTAAAAAGTTGAATAACAAAGTAAGTAGGTTGTTCCGGTCCAAGACATTGCATTCAATCTCGCATAATTGTATTAATGATGATAGTATGTATCTGGGGGATGGTGTGCATCTGTCGAGGGCGGGGAACGAGTTACTCATAGGAGACTTCCTAGCCTGGTTAAAATCTTTAAAGCATGACCTATAGGTAGGAGTTTTGTGGGGGGTCCGGATAGCCGGTCAACTATCCGGACCTGTGGCGGTAAGGTCATGATCGGTGAGCACTAATTGGTAGATCCCTATGAGTGGGCGTCACCCAACACGGATGGGAGCGCTCGGGAGAGGTGGCCATTGGCCCCTCAGTGGGGAGGCGGTCCCGTCTAAGGGCGGGTCGCCGGAAGTAAAGGAAAGGCGGTCAAGGCCCCTTCCTTTGTAGGAGGGGTTACAGCCCCCTCCTGGGGAATTTCCCGGGGCTAGTGTCATCTGCGACGGCAGATGCGGTAAGTTGTGTGGGGTGGGGAGAGGTCAACGATACCTTCTAGATACCACACACAAGTGTTCGAACGACCTTTAAATGGCGTCGAGTCTTAAGTGCCCCCGTCAAGTCAAGGGAAATTGTTAGTAGTTGCACTTGTGGTAAGCCCCTGTGCCATCGCCCCTCCTAAGTGGGAGGGGTAAGTCTGGTTAGGGATCTTGACACCGGTTATGACCTTGCCGTTGGCCCTTAAACGTTAGGATGTACAATTTCAGTGTTCTTAGAGAATGTTTTGTAGGATGCTAGTTCGGCTAGGAGAACCTCTGTATTAGAGATTATGTTAAGGTTAGCCAAACATCGTAATGTGATAATGAAATTGTACATAACATGAAAACGTTTAATGTTTTAATTTTTTGTTTTAATAAATACGGCCGGGATGGTCACTCCATCCCACATCCAAAAAACTTTAAGAACAGTTTCCGGTTTCCCTTCCTTTTGGGGATTGTGTTGAGAGGGGGTGGCGGGTATCTCAGCCATATGGAAAGGGGCGACCACTCGGTCCCCCCGAACGTATGGATGAGTGCCTCGATCCCCCCGGGAAGCCATTTTTGGGCGGGAGGCGCGTCTCGGCTGGTATGCCCGAAGCGGCGTAGCCGGGGCGCGCCTTTTCCCGCCCTAGAGTGAGCTGGCCTAGACACCGACGCAGCCAGCCACGCCCCCGGGGCAGGCAGGGGCGGGTTTTCGCCCGCCCTGAAGACGGATAAAAGAAGGCGCAAGACCAGAAGACGTCCTCTTGTTCTTGTGCTCCGAAGCTGCACCTCCTCGCTACACGTGAGCTCGGGACGGAACGAAGAGCCAATTTTGACCCACCCACCAGCCCCTGAGGACAGCAAAGTTGTTGTGCAATAAAGTGAATTGATAAGTTTGTTTTTCCGTTTCGTTTACAGGCTATAACAGTATCAGTTTGTGGTTAATAAAGATGGTGAATATCGTTTAGGTTGTTACGATTAAAGTGATTTGATGTGATGTTGCATTTTTAGCATGTTCCTTCGGTCGTAGCGACCAATGTTTTCATAGGTTGAAGAACTGTCGTATTTATTTTTGGTAGGCGGTAAGGTCATGATCGGTGAGCACTAATTGGTAGATCCCTATGAGTGGGCGTCACCCAACACGGATGGGAGCGCTCGGGAGAGGTGGCCATTGGCCCCTCAGTGGGGAGGCGGTCCCGTCTAAGGGCGGGTCGCCGGAAGTAAAGGAAAGGCGGTCAAGGCCCCTTCCTTTGTAGGAGGGGTTACAGCCCCCTCCTGGGGAATTTCCCGGGGCTAGTGTCATCTGCGACGGCAGATGCGGTAAGTTGTGTGGGGTGGGGAGAGGTCAACGATACCTTCTAGATACCACACACAAGTGTTCGAACGACCTTTAAATGGCGTCGAGTCTTAAGTGCCCCCGTCAAGTCAAGGGAAATTGTTAGTAGTTGCACTTGTGGTAAGCCCCTGTGCCATCGCCCCTCCTAAGTGGGAGGGGTAAGTCTGGTTAGGGATCTTGACACCGGTTATGACCTTGCCGTTGGCCCTTAAACGTTAGGATGTACAATTTCAGTGTTCTTAGAGAATGTTTTGTAGGATGCTAGTTCGGCTAGGAGAACCTCTGTATTAGAGATTATGTTAAGGTTAGCCAAACATCGTAATGTGATAATGAAATTGTACATAACATGAAAACGTTTAATGTTTTAATTTTTTGTTTTAATAAATACGGCCGGGATGGTCACTCCATCCCACATCCAAAAAACTTTAAGAACAGTTTCCGGTTTCCCTTCCTTTTGGGGATTGTGTTGAGAGGGGGTGGCGGGTATCTCAGCCATATAACTGTAGCATTTTAATTAAAGGGGCACTGCTTCCGTGACATAGAATGAAACATGTAAACCTTGAGCAACCTAGGATATGGCCTAATTTTAATTTGTACAAACAGGGGGAGGTTACATAACATAATATATATTTATATTGCCAGATACCAAGCTGGCTACTCTTGATTTCACTCCATGCCGTTTTCTTCTACCTATCTACACTTCCTAGCTCTTTCATCACACTTGTGCAGATTGTTCTTAATTCCCACGGTCTCCTTTTGCCACTGTTTTACCCCGTTGAAGCCCCTGCATTCCTGGGTACTTTGTAAAAATTGCGGCATTTTTACAAAAGTGCAGATTTTGCGGTTTGCTGTGAAATCCTGGAGGGTTTGTATGTAGTTGGCTTCTCATATGCAATGCATTACTTCTCTCTTCTCGTTGAGTCCATTGTCGGTTGTACCCAGACGTAGGATCGTTTTTGCTTCGAAGCGCGATAGTATGGAATTAGTGCAACTTCCTTTTACGTGTTTTAGGATTGTCCATTTTATGTCTTGTGTCCCATGTCTTTTTTCTTCGCAATGTTGTACCATGGATGCATTCTGGACTTTGCATTTAATTATTGGTCTGTGTTGAGTGATCCTCTTTTTTCCTGCCTGAGTTGTTTCACCTACGTATGCAAGCTGGCATGGCCATATTACACAATATATTACTTTGGTACTATTGCAATTTGTGAATTTTTCATGGATGATACTTTTGCCTCTGTATTCAAATTTATCTCCTTCGATGGTACTCAAGCGTGAGATGCAATTTCCACATCGGTGATGTCCTTTTATGGGAGGTAGTGCTAGCACGGTCAATATGGAAACCTGTGGTCTATTCATCTGTGTATTGGCACGTACCCGTTTGTTTGTGATGTTTTTGTCAGCTGACCGCTGTCAGGGGCCTCTGTTGGTTGCTGTCTTAATTCACAGAGTTTACCTTGGGTTGGGGACAAAAGTCTGATCCAAGGGGTGTAACGAACCAGATCACATGGTGGTACTGTCTGCCAACTGGGATGAATCTGTGAACAAGTTAGTGTTAGGTGCTGCACAGATGATGAGAAGAGCTCCCAGTGGGTCAGTTCCGTGGCTCAGGAGAGTATAGATAGAGGTATCCAACTGAGCTCCTAGGGGCATAGAACTGATGAGTGCCTCTGAAGTAGAGGGCCACTGTCCACGTTCTATCACCTAAGCAGGAAAGTCTATCAAGGTATTGATTAAACTCCCCTGTCGTTAGGCTGGAGGGGTAGTGTTAGAACTGCCCTTTTTGCAGGTTCATCCCCACACTTTAAACCTTCCTCCTACTACTTTTTGATAAATTTGTTTTGTTGGCCTTGGGACTCTGTGCACTTTACCAGTGCTAATCGTGCTAAAGTGCGTGTGTTCTCTTCTTAAAACATGGCCACATATACTTCTGCCCATGTAGCATATTTAATCTACTTGTTAGGCCCTAGTTAGGTAGCCCTACATGTGCCCATGGCCTGTAAACTAAATGCCACTAGTGGGCTGCAGCACTGCTTGTGCCACCCACTTAAGGAGCCCTTCGAACGTGTCTCAAGCCTGCCGCTGCAAGGGACATCGCTGGCAGGATAGGAGGGAGGGCCTGAATAGGCTCTGTAGTGTCTCAACACAAAGAACGTAACAACCGCTGATATGGATGATATCAGTCCCAGGATGCATCACGACTTGTAGGATAATAACCAATTGCCTTTAAAACAGCATTACTTCACACTTTTGGAGGGAAAGAGTTGTTTATGGGACAAGTTACATGGCTGACATATAAGGTGTTTAATGTTGCTCGTGTTAATGAGTTTATAGCATTCTAATGGCAATTCTTTCGATTAACATTTTTTAGAACAGAACCCCTGACGAAGGGCCGGTATGGCCCGAAATGCATTGGTCAAGCTTTTCATCATTGTTAAAGGAACTGGGAATTTCGACATGCTGTATTAAAGGCAATTGGGCATTATGCTCGCATTTCAAAATTGGAATAACCTCGTTCTACAACCTCATTTTTCAAACAATAACATTATGGGACATTCATTAAATTTGGTTTACGATGATTTTTTCATCCTACAACACGTGATGCATCCTGGGACTGATATCATCCATATCAGCGTTTGTTACATTGTTTACTTGGTGCCGCAGGACGCAGCGTAAGCCAGGATTGCTCCCCTAAAGACTACCATTGGATTAAAGAGAATAGAAACAAGGAGTGCGGGCCACAGACTCTTCCATACAATCAACACAAAGAACTACACACCCCCTGTAGTTAGTCTGGAACATGGGCAGGGAATGGAGGGCATCTGTACACTTCAAAGGTATGCCTCTAGACGTTTCTGCCCACTTCAAAGGCACCACTGTGTATGAAAGAAGGACATTGGACACCACCACTTTGACTTGGGGACACTGCCAGGAAGAAGGACTACTGTGCCGCTAAAAGGAGTGCCACTTTGCTGGACTGCTGCTCTATAAGGAACTGCGCCCTGCTTTACTGGCCTGCTGAACTCTTGTCTGGGGAAGAATATCTAGGCCTGCAACTCTGTCTTGAACCCGAGATCCCCGAGTGACTCAGAGGGTTTGTCTGTTGGCTCCCTGATCTTACTGACTGACTGACTGATGGTCTTTCTAAAGCGCACTAATGCTGAGGCGTCTTGGCGCTCAGTAAAGTAATCAACCAGGTACTGACCGATGCATCATTGAGTGAAAAGCCATGCCTTAATTTCCTTCCAGAACAGTCTACGGTTAGTGATCTGTCTGAGCCTCTGGCACAAAACAAGCTCCCAAGCAGCTCCTGGTCCAGTCTTCAGTGCGTTCCTTGCTCCCAAATGGTGCTTCCCAGGCCCTAGACCCTTGATGTGGTTCAGTGGGCTCCTAAATCAAGCTTTTGAACTCTTCATGAGTGCAAATGAGCCCATTCCCACCGGAATCCCACTGTTCGCACGGAACTTCAGTGTGAGCCCCTGCCGCCTATCTCCTTGAACAGCAAGGATCAATCGATGTGGAAGACCATCAACGCGAAGCTCCAGCCCGACCGTCTGCGATACCCTGCCTGCTCTTCGTGCCATGTCCACCACCGCCATCGACACTCTCCTTACTCCCTGCGACCCTCTCCAATGGGAACAGGGCTCTTGGCTTAAAACTTGAGAGGGTAAAACCTTCAGCTGAACTAATCTGGGGCTCTATCTAATTCGCGCTCTATCGTGATCAGCGTGAACTTTTGACTTTGACCTGGTTCAGCATGACCAGATTGCCTTGGTTGGCGCTTTATGTTTTTAGGTGCTGTATAGAAGTTTATACTTTAAAATTCATATCTCCGGTTATACTGATTGGATTTTTGTCTTTTGGGTTTTGATTTGTTGATGAAACTGAGCTCTATTGTTCTAACCTGGTGTTGATTTTGTGTGCTGTTTACGCTGTTTTACTGTTTGAAGTGTTGCACAAATATTTACACATTACCTCTAAATTAAGCCTGACTGCTCCGTACCAAGCTACCAGGGGGTTGACCACAGTTTAATTTGGGGTTTGCTTGTGCCTTATCCTGACTAGGATTGTCAAATTCTGAAAAGGAGCATACAGTTATAACTAGATTCTTTCATCAATTATACTTGAGCATGTAATTAAACCTCATTTCCTTTGCAAACTATACAAAATATTGCTCCCGGTTTTCCGTTTAAATGGATTTTTACATATAAATACATACGGAATACTTTTATTGCTTTGTCTGTATTTATAAATAGAAACGTAAAAATACGTACTAACCGGCTTTATGGTGTCTATGTGCTCCTCTGAAAAATCAGTGTCAGTGTCTGGGGCGCACAGGGGCCAAGGAAAGAAATCGGAAGCTGCTACTGCGATGTCCTGTAGATTATTCTCCCCTCTAAATCACCCCGCCCTCCAGAGTCTGAACTAAGCACTCTGCTGCCAAGGGAGACTGATCTGTGAATGAGCGAGCCTCTCTACCTCCGAGGCAGCAGCAGGCCGAGAGCGCTTATCGGCCTTTATCAATGCATCATTCACACACTATTGACAATGCCACAGGGTTAATTGCCCCCCTAGACATCCTGTCAGAAACTGCCTGTCCAGAGGCATAGTTTAAAGCGCAAAGAAATGGGCAAGCAGCAGGACAGTGATGTTCTCTTCGAATTAGTGGTGTGGAAGAGTCGGTGTAGCTTAATTTCTTTGTTGATCAACAAGAAAAATGAAAGGTCCATCAAGAGAACTCGTTTAAGGAGGGCCTGGCACCACAGCGAGGTCATGGCTTCATTTACCCCCACAAAGTCTGGGGAGCAAAATCTTTGAATATTTTCACTGGCAGGGTCCTTGCTGTCAATGGCAGCAGAGGCAGTGGGCATCCTAAAATGAGTTCGAAACCAGCGTATTGGGGGTCGGTGTGAGGAGGGGGTTAGTTTTCTTTAGTGTCTGTGGCACCTTTGCTAAGCCATTCTTCACCGTAAAGCAGTTTTAAAAAAGACAGATATATCGGGCGGTGTTTGCCACTTGACCTTGGAGCACTGTAGATTTGAAGCCCGAGGAAGGCAGCCATGCATCTGAAAGTGCACGTGAACATCTGCACGTCTGAGGCACTGCAGCGCCTGGTTCTCAGCTACAGCCCAGAGCCAAGCACAGCACCAAGGTTAGTTACAGGTTGGCAAAGGCAAGCATGCAGTTCAGGTTCATTGGCACACCGGTGGATCGAGGTGCAGCGCTCTGCCCAAGCCGCCGGAGTTCCCATGATGCAGTGATCACCTGGTAATGCACGCTCGAGCACTCGGATGCAAGGGGGAGAGGACACCGGAATGCAGCCTCTCCCTGGAGAGCAATGCTCGCTCCCAGGCAAGCACAGAGCCGTCAAATGGAAATTTAGGCATGCAAATGAGTGAGTAGATATCGTAGTGATAATATGTAGTGATAATGAAATTGTTTTAAATGTTTGTTAAAATTGTCTTTTATGATTTCATTATCGAAATAAAGACATTAAAACCTGAACCTGAGTAGATATCGCCACATCTGAAACCTAACCCTAGCGACTGTCACCAAGTGCCATCTCGAGCAATGCTTGAATGCTAGCCCTCGTGATTATTCGTTGAAGCCCTGGACGTAGTTCTTTCTATTCAAATTAATGGACAATCGTAAGTCACTGTACTTTACAGACCTTGCAGGTAGTCTGACTTGCTGCTAACTGTAGCATTTTTAGTGCACAGGTATAACCACGCGAATACTGTAGGGGTGAGGAGGACACAAGGGTGACTTGTTGAGTATCTCTCAGCATGTAAAAGCTATATAGACGTCTAATCGTTGACGTTCCACATTTCTGTAGCCCAATCTCTAATTGTATTGAGAAAGCCCATTACAAGTGCACTAAACTTGGTGGCCTAAAGTGTCAACCTGTGGGCTCTGTCTTTACATTTATTCTATTAATTATATGGCAATGGGTGTATACATCAACCACAAAGGTGGTGGGTGGAGGAAATGGGAGTAGTAGATTTGGAGGGACTTGAACGCTGTGGTAAGTTAGCGTTATTGAGGAGTACAGATAGTGAACCACCCGACTTGCCTGGTCATCACGGCTGTGGGAAAAACAGGAAGAAATCAGGAATCTAATAGCCCTGATTACGTTCCTTGATTTTCACTCAGCTTTATTTTCTTAGCCGCACAGCAGGAATTAAGTGACTTCTGTGGGGCTAAGAGTGGATGTAACCCTGCAATGGCAAAAGGATTGTGATGTCACCTTCACTACCCATAGCACTGGGGTGAATTAACTACCATGGATGTGAACATATAGGCTCAAGTCTCGGTTTGCCTCACCATCCCATGATTCTGACCAAGTCCCTTACATTCCCAGTGTCTGTAAAAATGAAAAGGACCTTGTGTAATCAAACTGTTGCTCATGTTAAGCACTTCAGTACCTCTGGGGCAAAGTCACACTATAAAAAACGGCAAAAAGTGTCCCCTATAGACTTTAGAATAACTTAGAGGTACAATGGTACTCTACACTCTGTATTATTATATTGTTATATTTTTATTTGTCTCATACCTGTTATTTGGGTTGCAGCCCTGAAGAAGTCAATTGCCGTATATTGGCTAGACGAAACACGTGTTGGCTGTGCTTGGCAATGCTTGTTTATTGAACTGAGCTGGATCACTGTTTCTTTGGAGGAATAAACTTGGACAACTCAACTGATAAATAACGTTTGGAGGACTTATTACTATTATAAACGTTTGAGTGCTTGGAAGAACTCTTTATATTGGTTAACTCACCTCTGTGGGTTAAGTTCGGGGTTGTGGTAACCGACCCCTACCTTCTTGGAGCACCTCTTTTTACTTTCGCAAAATTGACTACCTTGATTCGCGGTGCGCTCTTTTTTATCAACTGTTACCATTTTGTTAAAGTCTGTGTAGAGGTTGTGTCTCACTGGCCAGTGTCAACTGCTAAATAAAAAAAGCTGATTCGGAGACCGCAGAGGGGAAGATGCAGACAACCACTGGTGACTCTACAGTTGTTGCACTTCTGCGATAACACCAGCACCTCAGACCCAAGAAGGTGATCCTTCCACCACGACTACTCAACCTTCCACCATGACTTCTGGGGCAGACATCTCAACGTGTCTTCATGGAGACACTGTCACACCAGCGAGCTGCCCATGGAGAGGAAATGAAAGG
Source organism: Lissotriton vulgaris (assembly GCF_964263255.1). Lineage (NCBI taxonomy): Eukaryota > Metazoa > Chordata > Amphibia > Caudata > Salamandridae > Lissotriton > Lissotriton vulgaris. Next base: position 488,111 of record NW_028240857.1, on the reverse strand, counting down.
GACAGCGATGGTCTGTCCCTTTGCCCCAGAGCTGGCCGTTTTATTCATGGCCAAGTTTTAGGAGATATTTACCTATGATAGCAATCCATTTGTGCATCATATCCACAAATGGTTTCGGTTTATTGATGACATTTTTTGCATTTGGGATGGACAAGATGATATCTTAAATGTCTTTATTGAATGGTTGAATGCCAGATCAGTAGATGTACAATTCTGTGTGTCCAGTAGCAAGTCATCTATCACATTTTTGGATGTAGCAGTCTTTGGCCACAATGGCAGATTATGAACTACCATAAGCGAGCCTTCTATGGCGCTGCACCAGAAATTTGGAACTCTCTTCCACCGGAAATTCATAGAACCTCCTCCAAGGATGCTTTCAAATTGGAAGCAAAAAGATTCCTCATGAATAAGTTCTTACCTTAACACGACGGACCCTAATCGCTCTGTAAACACGACAGCATTGGTTAATATTTCTGTTTGTTATAATTGTATTCCTCCCGCTTACATCATTATGTATCATCACTCCTTTGATGTCATTTCATCATTGACTAGCCTACTCTACGTTAACCCTGAATTAGATCTGTTATGTTTGCACTATTTGATTTTATGCATATAAGTTTCACCATTTTAGTCTTGTGATCTTTTTCCTTCCTCTCCCTCTAACTGTAAAGCGCTCTGATATCCTTTGGGATCAAGTTTGCGCTATATAAAACTTTATGAATAAATAAATTGTTTACCAAATCAAGGGTTAGGAACAATGCCCTGCATTATACAAGTCATCATCCACACAGTTTACATGACAATTTGCCTTCAGGCCAATTTCTCCAAATAAGACGGAATTGCTCAGGTAAAAGTGATTATTTCATGAATGCAGAAATTCTTCTGCACAAATTAAAGGAACGCGGATACCCAAACAAGTTGCTGAAAATACGATGAAACGTGCTTGGTGGACTCCAAGAGAGACCCTTCTGGAAAATAGACCAGCAAATGACAAGTTAGAACGCATGGTATGCATCTTCACATTTTGTTCAAAGACTACCTGTAGGAAAGTGGGTTTCTGTTATAGCAACCCCTCCACTTTTTGCCAGACCACTGATGCAATTTGACTTGATGTGCCCTGGTACCCTGCCAATCAGGTTCCCAGGGCCTGTGTTCTTTCCCCAAAACTAAATTAATTTGCCTATTTATTTATTTATTTATTCAAGAGTTTTATATAGCGCTGGCTAGACCCGGAGGTATCAGAGCGCTTTACATGAGGTACCACAAAAATTACATTACAAGATTACGTCAGTTCAATTTACATCAGTTGCTAGACAAATAAATGCAAGAGCATAGAAGACGGGATGATTGAAGTGTAGAGGGGAAGGGGGTAAGGGTAAAGGGATAGTAGGGAGATAACGGCAGAGAGACGAAAGGAAAGTCTGTCTAAAGTCAGGCTGGGTAGGTGACGGTCGAGGGGAAGCCCCAAAACCCATCTCCTCTATAGCTATCAGGTGGCTCCACCAGGCGTTGTCAAATAGCTTGGTCTCGATTTGAGAAAAAAAAACAAAAAAAAAGCATGGATGGCAAGATAAATGGAGCGTAGCGGGTAGGGGGCATGGAAGGAGAAAAAGGGGGGATAGGGGAGGAGACAACAGGGAGAGACGAAATGAAGTCTGTCTAACGGCCGACTGGGTAGGTGACGACCAAGGAGGGAGTCTACGGCCCATCTCCCCTATAGCTAAACCTGGTAGCTTCTTCGGGCATTCAACAAAATAGTTCAGTCTCAATACATTGAGAGAGTAGAGAGGGAGAGACAAAGATAGAGGGAGTACGCGGGAAGAGATGACAGGAGAGACGAAAGGAAGTCTGGCTGACGACCGACTGGGTAGGTGACGTCCAAGGAGGGAATCACTGACCTGTCTCCCCTATAGCTAAACCAGGTAGCTCCATCGGGCATCAGACAAAATAGCTAGATCTCACATGACCACAGGTCAGCCCCTGGTAAATGGTACCACAGGTACCCAGGGCACAGTGACCAGAGAAGGCCTCTAAGGGCTGCAGCACTTATTGTGCCACCCTTAGAGGTGGCACAATAAGTGAGCCCTGTACCCATACAGTGCCCAACTCCATTCTTGGGCATTGTAAGTACAGTCCTGCCATTAAGAGTATATGGTGCTGGGAGTTTGTCATTACGAACTCCACAACACCATAATGGCTACACTGAAACCTGGGAAGTTTGGTATCAAACTTCTCAGCACATTAAACCCACACTGATGCCAGTACCTCATGTATTTTTATCTGAAGTGTTTTAGTGCGCCAAATTATATTTTGTACTTGGGGATTAAAATTAGAACTGTTTATAGGGAGTCACATACATAATCTCCTTTTTACGTACAAAGGAAATAACATGAGTTGTATTTTTCTTTATTAAAGCTACTATGTGGAATTTCTTTCTTGGTGGTATATATGTATAATTAACGGATCTTGTGTAGATGTGATTGAGTAGAGTGGATTGAATGGTGGCTATACCTACTTGGTGATACTTTTGATTCCAAGAGGATATTTTAATTTCTACTCTTCAATAAAGACCAGATCTCCAGAGGACAGCGGACCTGTCCAGAAAACCTCTAACTTCAAGGATTTCGAACAATTGAACTCTGAAGTTCTGTCGTCTGCCCTTCTCAACTCTCAACGCACCTCCAGGCCTGGCCACTGTGACTCTAAACCTGTCAATTTACAAAGATTGGTTTTCTTCTTGGTTTCAGTGTCTAAAAGGTGTCAGCCAAGTATGGTTATGGTATGCCACTCCTGGAGTTCACAGACCTAAGGGTTCGTTCCTGGTATATAGAACGGGTGACAGAGGGCGTCCCTGCCCAGTTCCCCAGGTGATATGAATGGCGTTTGAGTTGAGCCCATTTACGTAAACTCAGGCCATAGGCTGTGTGTCCAGCAGCTTCCTACGTGATCTCAAATTCCCTGACATACCAAGGCGCCTAAACGTCTCGATCATAAAAGACTGTTCCAGGGAGTCAAACGCCTTATCGGCATTATCAGCCTTCATGTGTGTGCTTTCCCGATGCAGCACTGCGAATTCCGTGCGTAGATGAACCGCTGTGGGTTTATGTGGGACAAATCCCAACTGTAACGGGGAGACAATTCTCTTTCGTAGGAGGGATAGCCGAGTCGCATCACCTCAGGCAGGAATTTATTTCTAAGCTTTGTAAAACTCTACACCTGACTTTCAGATCCCGGAGCCTTTCCTCCTCCTAGGGCGTGTTGGACTTGGCCTTTCTGGCAGGTTCACCCCTAAACTTTTTGCTTTTACTTGTGACATGGTGTTAGTGATTTTTGGCTTCTGCGCACTTTACCACGGTGCCCCAGGGTAAAGTGCGTGCGTGTAGTAAGGTTGGCCTGCCCTCCCATAGGAATGCATGGGGAATGTTGTGTCCCTGGTAGTTCCTGATGCGTGGGGAGTGCAGGTGCGAGTTTGGTATGTGTGGACTCGATGGATTAAATGCTGCGCAATTATGTGTGCGGCGTTATTGTGTCTAGTGTGGAAGTGCCACTTCTATAAGTTGGCCTGTCTGTGTAATTTATGTGAATTGGCTGTCTGGCTTGTGATTGGCTGGAGCTGGCTGGTGAGCCTGGCTCCATGAGTCATGATGGGTCTGCCCCAGTGGTGAGTGGAGAGATCTGCATGAGTGATGTGAGGGAGGAGTGCGCCTGGGACCTGAATAGGGCTGGGCTTTCCCCACACAATGCTGGCTCCTCCCCCTGTGGTGCGTCTAATTTCCCTAGCCTGGCCAGTGAATGAGAAGAGGGGGTGAGCACATCAGAGTGCTCCAAAACCAGCTGCGACTGGTTTTTCCCCCACCCTGCAGCCTAGACAAAGGATTTCTGGGTATAAGAAGGGCTGTGACCCCATACTAATGTTCTCTGTTCCTGATCCTAATCTGAGGGGGGCCTGCTGCTGCTGGGCGCCAGGAGGACCGCCACTGGGACTGCCTTCCTGCCTGGAGGGCCCTGTGAGCTGGCCTCTGAACCCAGCCTTTGCCCCCCCCTACCTTTCTCTTCTTCCTGGGAACTTTGCTGGACTTTGGCTAGGACTCTGCCTCTGGAGGCGCCAGGGGAGCGCTGTTTCCTGAGTGCTGGGAGCACTCCTACTTTTGTCTGCAGTCCAGAGCTGCTTTCACCTCTAAAGAGGGATTCCCCAGCGTGGGGATCCCCCTGCCTTTGTTTGTCGGCACAGGTGCCCACCCTGCATTTCGCCTGCATTTTGCCCTAATCTGCGGCGCGGGTGCCTACCCCGCTCATTGCCGTATTTCTGCCGATTTTCGGGAGCCCGTTGTTGCCGCGGCCCGCAAAGAATTACCTCCGGGCCGCTGCCTAGTGTGACCCGGAAGTACTGTTCCGACACCGGAAGCCACCGGGAGCCCACCCTGCGCTCCGGCATCCTAGGGCGAGGTGTGCAGTTCGGGACACCAGCAGAGTGTGCCGGTGTCCCGGGAAGTGTAGCCCTAAGCGATCCCAGGCAGGAGCCTACCCCGCGCTGGGAGTGAGCAAGACCCGGGGTGCGGGTTGAGGAGCAGCCGGAAGACAACGGAGACTCCGCTCCGGGGATTAGAGGAGCATCGGCCGCCGTAAAGAAGCCCCGCGGAGACGCCTCCTCCAAGCAGCTGGTGAGTGCGGGCGTCTCGGTGGGAGTTCCCAATTTAATGAGGAGCGGTCCCAGTTGGCAGCGGGTCGCTCCCCTGCTAAAGTACTGCATTTTTCAGGTGTTTCCCGAGTCCCCAGAAGGGGGACTCCAACGAAGGGGCCATAATTGTTCGAGGGGGCGTCGGGGCACATTGCCGGTGCCCGCCCCACTACTGCTAAAGTGCTTGCTTCATTTTATTTTAGAGCCTGCGAGGCTCCACGGACTTCATGGGCCATTATTTCCAGAGTCCCTAGAGGAGGGACTCCAACGAAGGGGCCATCGTTGTTTAGAGCCCGAGAGGATCCCACACCCGCATTGTTAGGGGCATTTTGGAGGGTAGAGCGGCCCCGGTGGCAACGAACCGCTCACCCCGTGAGGTGGCATTTGTTTCTTGAGCCCACGAGGCTCCCATGTGTCCTTGGGCCCCATTGTTGTTCAGAGCCCCACGGGAGAGCCAGGAGGCATGCTGGTGCCAGGCTCCCTGCTATAGCTGAGAGAAAGAAGAACAGGACAACCTGACCAAGGTTAAGCACAACCAAAACAATAGTAAAAAAGTGGATGTTGGTGCTGCACACTTCAAGTGCCTGTTGTCCTAGGGCACAGGTCCCAAATGGGTGAAGTAATAAATGAAAGTAGGAGGCGCACTCAAATAGATTAAGGAGACGCTGTTAATGCTCCAAATAACTCTTCTTTATTTCGGTCAATTAAACCAGGTAAAAAGAGCCAACGCGTTTCGTTACAATATGTAACTTCGTCAGGGCAAATGTTTAGGCGCGACATATAGTAAGCTAATGTGTGGATTTCAATATGTAGTTGGGCGTGTGATATGACGATGGGTCAAGAACAAAGTACTTATCTCTTCAAATTCAAAATTCAGGAGGCATCAATTTCACAGAATATCTCTGAGGTAATTGGCACAGCGAGAGCAGCCTTAAGAAGAACAGAGATCCGATGAAAGATAGAGTGTACTCATGAAAATATATATCAAATCCAGAGTGGGGCGCGTATTTCAAGACGCTCTTTTCTATAAACTATTATGAGCCTGGTGCCCCAAAGTATTATAGAGCACCTCCTAGGTGTGACTGGTAGCGAAATCGGTCGAGGGCATCTGCGTCCCAGCCTGATAACGGGGATGAACCTGCTACAGCTGCCCAGCACTTAGTGGGCAGCGGCTACGTTTAGGCCCTGGTGCATCTCCTTTGGCTGCCCACGCAGCTTGCCCTGACATTTTGGACACAGGGCGTTTCAGCCCCTGAGAGGCCAGTTGGCCTGGGGACAGTTCATGTGTTGTGCCCTTGCGTGGGGTACATGTTTTTGGCCCTATGTGATCTTTGCGCAATGTGTAATGACCTGCCTAGTGTGATTTCTGCATCATGTATAATGTCTTTGTGCCTATTCCTCTGAATGTGTTTTATCATACTTAGGTGGTTGTTTTTCCTAGTATTGTTATACTAGTGAGTTCATGGTTCCCTGCGTGATACATGCCTAAGGTGGTTAGGGTTGCGTAGGTGGTACTTACCTGTTACTAGTGGCTACTGGTTGTGTGCTACATTTGCTATTTGGTGCTACAGTTATTATCAGGCACATGCATCAAGCGATTTTGGAATCGCAAACGGTGCGATTCACAAAAATCGCCGTTTGCGATTCCAAAATCACTTATTGGGATGCATCATTTATTTTTCATGTATTGCAATTTAAGAATTCACAATTTTTTTGCGATTTCTTAAATGCTATGCAAGATTAATTTTATTTTGCGAATTCGCAATTTTGTAGGGAAAAATTACCATGAAGTACACCTTCATGGTAATTTTGCGAAAAGTGTAAAAAATTCAAATAAATGCATATTTGACACTTACATGTTACACACACACATGCCCTTGGGACATGTGTGTGAGTAAAATGTACTTATGTGACATTCCAGGGGTGCAGGGGGGGGGTCCTTTAGACCCCCCCTGCACCAGTGAAATTGCAATCTCATTTTGCAATTCCTTAATTGCGAATTCGCAAAATGAAAATGCCTTCCGATTGATTCCTATGGGCCACTAGGCCCATAGGAATCAATGTTAAGCGATTCCTTATTTGCGATTCGCAATTAAGGAATCGCAAATAAGGAATATTAAGAAATCGCTAAAACCTTTGCGATTTCTTGATGCATTGCCGTTTGCGATTCCTTAATTTTCGCAATTAAGGAATCGCAAACGGCACCAATGATGCATCTACCTGTATATGTGCTAAGTGCTATTCCTAAAAGTATTCTATGTTCTACAAAGTGCTAATTCTACCAAGTGCTAGTTGTAAAAGTGCTCATTCCTGACAGTGGCCCACGTAGCCCTGTCCCATGTACATAATCCCCTGTAAATTCTGCCCGTGCCTATGGCACATTGTAAAGTGTGTGTTTATCATCTAATGTGTTTGGCATAATACAAAGGCTATTTTTATATATAACCTTGTGTGGTGTTTCCTTTGTGGTGGGCTTTGGGTGTTGTTGCTGGGTGCGTGCGCAAATACTTAACCTACATTGTCTCTGGGATAAGCCTTACTGCATGCGTCACGTTACCTAGAGGGTGAGCAGGGGTTATCTTTGGCGTGTAGCTCCCTTGCCCTGACTAGAGTGGTGGTTTCTGCCTGACTTTGGCGCAAGCCTTAGCCAACCGGAAATCCCATTTCTAACAGGCGTCTATAGCTGCAACGATCTGTTGCCCAGAGATCGTTGGCTTATGACTGGATGTGACAGAGGATTATCGGAGGCATTCTTGGGTTCGACCTCGCTACCCAGCGGCTAACAGAGGACAAGGCACCACATCTCGCCGCACCCGCTCCGCGGGTGCCGCTTCGCCTACCTGCACATCGGGACATTGCTGAGGGGCTGCAGGCTTCTGGGTGAGTGCGGTCAGCGGGGCTGCGAGCGTGCAGGGGACTCTATTGCCCAGGAGCCCCTGCGAGACCTTTCTACAGCTTCCGGTCCGCTCTCCCTGCTGCCGCCCCCCGCCCCCTGCACTTTAAAACCCTTCTCACCCTTACCTTTGGCGGGACGCTTTTCCAGACAACAGAGGATTATCGGAGGCATTCTTGGGTTCGACCTCGCTACCCAGCGGCTAACAGAGGACAAGGCACCACATCTCGCCGCACCCGCTCCGCGGGTGCCGCTTCGCCTACCTGCACATCGGGACATTGCTGAGGGGCTGCAGGCTTCTGGGTGAGTGCGGTCAGCGGGGCTGCGAGCGTGCAGGGGACTCCATTGCCCAGGAGCCCCTGCGAGACCTTTCTACAGCTTCCGGTCCGCTCTCCCTGCTGCCACGCCCCCCCTATTTATAGCTTTAGCACTCCCGCAGCGCGGGACGCAGCCCGGACGAAGACAGGACAAAGACTGGGCCGTTAGAGGCCGTTCGAGGTTTAAGAGGGCTGGGCTGGGCCAACCTCCCTTAATTTTTATTTGTTTCTGGGTTTATCTCTGTGTGGCACATCTTATAGTTTTATTGTGGTGTGTATATTAATTTATTGACCTGTACTCTGTAATATGTGTTCACGGGGTAGTCGGAGCAAGACCCTCATGGCAGCTAGCAATTCCAACAGGTCCATAGAAGATTTCCTAGTCAAAACCAATTTGGCTATTGACGAGGAAATCAGTAAAATGCAGCACAAGGTCTCGTTAGAACTTGATGCTGCACGTAGGTTGTCAGCACACATTGCTAGCTCCAAAAAATCATCTCTGGGTAATATTGCATCTGCCCGTACCCCTGACCGTTCAATCGCTCCACGGCCGTTATTAGCAACGGCAGTGATGCATCCTGTTCCCCCCATCATTCCCTTACATTCCCCTCCAATCTCCCAACCTAACCCAGTTCATTTAAATACTGGCCCTGCTCCACTTTTTAGCATCGCAACTTCCCTCCCTCTTCCTAAAGCATCCCAAGTAGCAAGTCTTTGTAGAGATAAGAAAGCGGCAGCACACAAAAAGAAATGCCTTGCGAGAACTTTGCACGCAAAGAAAAAAGCCAGAATAGCAAGATTAAAATTCTTTAATAACAGGCGGGCTATGGGATCTCTTGGGGTGAAGGAAGTTACCCCCCAACCGTCTCCTAGTGCTCTCAATGGGGAAGCTACCATGGAAACACATAGTTCGGTGGTAGATGATGTTCTTATCATCTCTCCTAGTCAGAACAGTACAAATATTCTGGAGGGTCGGGTGACTGGCCCGGTGTCTGACAGGGAGGGTGATAGTGAATTCCTGCACCTAGTATGGGACACGCTTAAGCAGTTACTCTCCCCCCTAGAACTAAGGCTTTCTCGTATAGAGAATAACCTCCTTGAAATGGATAGGACCATTGTCACCCTGGCTAGCCTGAGCCTCAAGGAAATGGATGCTAAGCTTCTATGTGCAACTGAACCTACTCCCCAGCCCTTAGTTACAGAACCCGCTCAATTTCCTTTACAACCAGTACCAATCGTTCCCGAGACCTTGCCAATATCCAAACCCATCCCAAAACCTCGTACCACCATTGCTAAAACTATTGTACCTACCCCTAGCCTTGTAGCACCTAAACCCCCTCTTCCGTACAAACCAACACACAGGCCGAACACTGACTCCAGGGTGCCAGTCAACCACCCCCTCGGGCCGCCCTTTAAGCGTAATCCACCACGCCAGGCCAGTCGCAACAACTTCCGAGGAGGATTTATTGACCTCCCGCCTGAAGCAGGGCCGTACGTTGTTATATTAGCCGGTGTCCCAGAGTTGGATCAACAATCCCAGGAAAACGATCTTTCATTAAAAAATAAAGTTATTTACTGGTTGAATTCCAACAAACCGCTCCCCGACCAGCATAGAAGCAGTGTACTTATGGTTCGGAGAGTTCCTTGGATCGGCCGCACTCACAAGTCTATAGCCGGAGACTGTGTGGTGGTTTCTTTTTCTGATCCCTACACAGCTCAGCACTTATGTGCATGGCCATCCTTTGAGGCCAATTCCGCAATAGTAGTGAGGCCCCTCACTTTTTTCTACCCTCCCAGACATCAACCAGTGAGTGAGGGTTTATGGACTACCGCTAGGAATGTTAGTCGCCCAACTCATAGTCTTGTTGGTCAGAACCAACCAAACTGGTGGCAAGGGTTTTCAACCTCTAATAGGTTCGGCTGCTTGGAGGAGGTGGACTGACTTGGGTGGTCTGGAGACATATCTCCCTCTAAGATTTCGTCTCCCCAACGGAGTCCTCCATCCCCAAGTCCTTCTCTTGTCGGCCGTTCGTCGCCTAACAATCTGGGCACAGTTTTAGATCCAGCACACATTCCTGTCTTGGCAATGGATGAAGTACAGAGCGTGGTTCAGTTACCATGTGTACTAACTACAGATTGCCCTTTAAGAGTCATCTCTTGGAATATTGCTGGGCTTAGGGGACGTCTGGAGAATGACGACTGGGCCAACTTCATTGATTCATATGATATCGTCATCCTCCAGGAAACCTGGTCAACCGTCCCATTGTATAAATTGGGTTATTTAAATTTTTCAAAACCCGCAATTAAGAGCCCCAAGGGTAGGGCCTCTGGTGGTCTTACTATCTGGATAAAAAACAATTTGGGTTTCCATGGTAGGGAAACACCGGTGGCGTGTGCAGATCTCCTATGTATTAGCCTGTGTAAACCCAAAACCCCAGATATTATTTTAGTTGATGTCTATGCCCGTGGCTGTCAGGGTGGGAAAAAACAAGACGTCTTGGACGATCTTGACCTTTTATTTAAGAACTTCGGTTCTGACCAGATTGTAATTGTGGCGGGAGACTTAAATACCTCCATTGAGCCCATCTCCTCCTTGGCAGAGGATGTGGGGTCTGAGGAGGACACTGCTTGGGCAATTCCCCCGCTTACTATTGCAAAGGGTGTTAAGAGTACTGAGGCAGCTATTCATTGGCTGGGCTTTTGTTTAGAATGGGGCCTACGGGCGGCCAATGGTCGTACACGATCCGATTGCCTTGGGTCCAACACCTTCGATAACGGCTTGTGCTCAAGCCGTATCGACTATATTTTGATTAAAATCGAGTGCTGGTCCATTGTACAAGACATGGCGATAGAGCCCCGCCCGGAGAGCGACCATAATCCCCTCTCACTTGGGATTTTGGTCCCAGGCATGGGGGCACCAGCTAGGAGGACCAATATCCTAACATCTGATGTTATTCTGTGCCACAACAGGCGCCGTGTACAATGGTCTAGAGTTCTGGAGGACCCCGTACTTACCTCAAAGATAGAGGAAGAGGTAAGGGACGTGTGGAGTAGGATGGCTTTGTTATCTTCTGCTGGTATAGCGGACCCCATAATCACCAACCTTCACGAGGAGTGTTTTTCGACCCTTAAAAACCTTCTCACGAAACCATTTAGGCCTGCTAAAACAAGAGTTTACAAAAAATGGTACAATAAGAAGTGTAGAGATGCCCACAGCAGCTTATTAGCTGCTGTAAAGGCCCGGAACTCCGATGCCATAAGGACGACAAGGCAATGTTATAGGCGTACCATTCAGGCTGCCAAGCGTGAATGGGATGACTCTTACTGGCTCGATCTCCTAGGTGCATGCGACTCCCCTAATCTTACGGATTTTTGGTTTATTATAAGGCGGAGAAAGGACCCTGCAGCCCAGGTTCCAGTAAATCATGTCTCCGCCCAACTGTGGGTGGAATTCTACTCTGCACAGTTTAATGACCCAAACATAGCGGCAGTTCCTTCGATGGAAACTACACTGATGTGCCATCCCCCTCATACTGGAGACAGACTTTTTTTTTTGGAATCTGATACTGTACTCGCTCTCGAGTCAGTTCAGCCGGGCAAAGCTCCTGGCATTGACGCTATTCCTGCTGATGTTTTTAAACTCAATCCTGACCTTTGGATCCCATATATAACCTTACTGGCAAATAACATAGCTGCAGGGGCCGAGATTCCTCCCTCATGGAAGGGTGCAGAAATTTTGCCAGTCTACAAGAAGGGCGACCGCTCCCTCCCCAACAACTATCGGCCCATTAGTTTGATCGATTCAATCCAGAAAATTGTGTCAAGAATGATTCTAGCAAGAATTCTGGATTGGATCGATTCAAATAACATACTTTCCCCTATGCAGGCGGGTTTCAGGTTTGGGACGAGCACAGTTGACCAAGTCTTCCGGTTTACATTACTTTTTTGGAAGGTGGTTTTGTTGGGTGGTGGTACGTTATATGCTGCTTTCGTTGACCTCAAGTCGGCTTTCGACTTGGTGCCAAGGAAGAAGTTGTGGGAGGCCCTTAACCACATGGGATTTCCGCCTGAGCTTTTGATCCTAGTCCAGCGTCTTCATGAGGACAATTATGCCCAGGTTAGGTGGGGCAGCCAGGGGCAGGTGACCAAGCAATTCCCTGTACAACGTGGGGTGCGTCAAGGCTGTGTCCTGGCCCCCACGTTGTTTCTCTTATTTATTAATCAGGTCACACAATACTTTATCAACACACAGTCGGATGCTCCCATGCTGGGTGGTCGAAAGTATCCCATGTTGATCTTTGCAGACGACACCCTCCTGCTTTCAAAAACTAGAGCCGGGCTTCAGGTAGCCCTGAACAGATTTTCCGAGTTTTGTAGCAAGAACGACTTGCAAATAAATGTGGAAAAAACAAAATTCATGGTCTTTTGCAAGAAAACTCCCCCTAAGTGTACCGTTTCTTTAAACGGAGTTCATATCGAGCAGGTTAGGGTTATGACATATCTTGGTGTCACCCTAGACCACCAACTCAGCTGGAACCCCCAAGTGGAAACGTCCAAACTTAAGTTTAATAGGTTGGCTGGCTGTTTGCTTCATGAACAGAAGAACTCCCTTACTAGGTGTGTTAGCCCTGTGCAAAAAATTTTTGAGGTGAAAGTCATCCCCGCAACCCTTTATGGAGCAGAAGTTTGGGGTCATAAGAATCTCTCCAGTTTGTCAACTGCGCAGAACAGGTTCCTACGGAATCTGGTTAGTCTCCCTCAGTCCACCCCAACTAAACCTTTATTATTGGATCTTGGCTGCAGACCAATCGACGAGATGGCCCTGTATCGGGTGGTGGCCTTTTGGCGCCGCATCTGGACCACTCCTGAGCTTGGCCTGTTTATCCAGGAGTTGGAGGAGGTAAAACTCATGTGGGGGGCAAACAAAATACAATGGTTTTGTGTAGTTAAAAATGTATTGAAATTAATGGGTCTTCCGGAGCTTTGGTCCAACCCGGGGGGGGCAACTTTTCCCTCTAAACTTGAGTTTAAGGCACTCTTTTGGGCCTGGAGAAAATCTATCCTTGTAAACCAATCCCTGGATGCTAACATAACTGGCTCCTTTTTAGTGTTTAAGGCTGTTCCCTCATTAGAACAGTATTGGGACCTAATCACAAGAGTACCAGATCGCAAACTATACCACCAGTTCCGAATTGGCACCTTGCCCATCAATTCTTTTACAGCAAAATGGGACATGTCTACAGGAAACAAATGCCACTGGTGTGCAGACCAGGAGGAAAGTGTTGGCCACTTCTTCTTTGGTTGCCCCGCCTACCGTGCACCAAGAAGTAAGTGGTTAAGGCCGATCTGCTTGTCTCTGAACAGTGGTGGCTTTCGAGACGCACTCCACAAACTTCGTGTTATCAGATCAGAAACTGTAGTGGTAGGTGTTGCAAAATTTTTACGATGGGCCTGGCTGATCCGTTCTAAGAAATTGGGTATCCCTGTATGTTGAATGTCCTTCTATTAACCTGTACATAGTACCCTGTATTGTTCTTAGTGGTATTAATTCTTGTGCAAATTATTATTGTCCCATCTGTTTTTATATACATATGTCTAAATAATCTTTTCATTTTTAGGAATATTGTGTGTATAATATTATATTGCTGGAGTGTCTTTTTTTATACATCGTGTATGACTGTATTCCTGTCTTTTATGAATTTTTAATTCGAAATAAAGACATATCGAATCGAATCGAAAGCAAATTAATATAGCACCGAATAACTAGTTCGGGAAAGAAGTGTCCTGGCGCTAGTATAAGCACATACGTATCAAAATCCCACAGCCGCTGAACATGAACAGAAAGGTTTTATTTGTTTCCTGAAAGAACTCATGTTTTCTTGGGCGCACAGGGCAGGTGGGAGGGCATTCCATTCCAGGTACCTGCAGTCACCGCAGGCAGAGAGAAGCCATCTATTCTGATTTTTATAAACTTAGAGACTTTACATCGCAAAGCATGATGGGTTCTTCTTACCACTTGGCCAGCTGATACCAGGCAAAAGGCGAGGACATATAAGAATGAACCCCCTGATTGTAGAGCATTTATGACATGAAGTGCTTTATATTGACATCTTTTCAGGACAGGAAGCGGTTGTAATTTGACCAGTTTGTTGGAGATCGACCTTGATTTTATTAACCTCAGAACAAGCCCAACTGCTGTCTTTGTAGCAGCAACAATCTATGTAGGTGATATTCAATTATGCCTATGTATAGTGATGTAGGAATTCATTCTCGATAGAATCAGAACCTGTATCAGGTCCCTCCTAGATAAAGCAGGGATTAATGGAAGTATTTTTCTGATAACTTTCAGCAGTCAGAAGCCTATAGAGCAGGTGATTTTAATGTATCCTTTTAAGAACAGATGCAAGTCCACCCAAACTTCCAGTTTGCTGACCTGAGGGAATGGGGTGAGCAGAGCTCCCAAAGACAGCGGCCGCCACCCTTGTGCCATGAGGCTCCGGTCCCGAATACCACTATTTCCGTTTTTCCACTGTTTAGCGCCAGGGAGTTTGAGCTCATCCAATCAGCTACTTCCTGGCAGCAGCTCCTGAAATTAGTGAGCATTTTATCTGTATTTGATTCTAAACCAATGATTTGTGTATATTAGAGTAGAGGTGATATTGAATGGCTCCATCAGGCGTATTTTCTTCTAATCTAATGATTTGTGTATCATCGAGTAGATGTGATATCGATTATCAAATGACTCGATCAGGTGTATTTTCTTCTATCTAATGATCTGTGTATCATCGAGTAGAGATGATATCGAATGACTCGATCAGGCTGGCCAAATGGGCCATGTAAATATTGAAAAGATTGTGGCTCAAAATCAGCCGTGTAAAATATGTAAAATTAGTTGGCCCTTTGTTGAATGAATACATTAAAGTGAACCGTAGTTTATATTAATTTCTGTCTTTCACCTGCTTACAAATAATATGAGCCCACTAATCATAATGAAAGGTTGCTCCATGGTGCACAGCTGGTGCACAGAGGGTTAAACTGAATTGTCTGAAATTCAGTTAAAACCAAATGGATTGCAAACGAACGAGTACGTGTCCCTTCTGATGCAACTCAAACATGTGTAACAGTTCTCTGGCCTTCACCTGTTTACAGAAGCCGGTTCAGAGAGTTAATTCCTAGAATTGGCTCTCTGAACTGGGACGTGTCAATCTGCTCGGCCTCTGCTTGGGTAAAAGTGTTTGCTTAGGACAAACATTGTGTGTGGAAATTGTGCATCTGCTGACCACCTCAAACAGTGCATGTTTGACAAAAACAAGATAACAGACTCAGGCTCTAGGTCAGAAGGCAGTAGCGTAATAGATTGGCTAAATATTAACATGGTCATGTGCGTCATGTATAAGGTAAATGTACACGTGGACTATTTCTGAAATGATCACCCCATGATGTCATTGTTAATAATTAATGTGTCCATGTACACGTGGACTATTTGTGAAGTGCTCACACCATGATGTTGATGTTAATGATTAATGTATCCAGGTTCTGAAAAATGTATATAAGGACTGATTTCCTTTCTGTAAAACCAGATCACTTTGCAGTCCTGCAAATTGTCTCAGCTGCAGCTTATTGGCAATAAAGCCATTTTCTTTGAAACCTTGTATGTGCCCTTCTTGTCCCTATTCACAAATTTTGTGCTTTTACAGATGGTGCCCGTGACTCGCTAGGGACTGCTGGTTCCTGCAGGGGTTGATGAACTGCGGTCTCAGGACTCTACGGGGGCCTTCAACATCTCGGTGTTTGCTGCGCAGCTCCAGAGAGGACTTGTTTCCTGACACGCCCAGACGACAAGGCTCCCATTGATAAGCCTTTGACACAAGACACCTGCAGCTCCCTTCGAGCCATCAGGAGGTTTTCTGCCACAAAAAGAAGGACGCATACAAAGGCATTACTGATCAGATGATCAGGTAGGCAGTGCATAATGCACTGAACTGACTTTTATAAATAGAATGTTGTTCTACTGATACCTCAAAGGGTAGACACTGGAATTCATTAGAAATTCCTAGGGGAGGTCTGAGGGCACCTTTAACATAAGTGCCTGAGGAGGACTGTCCAATCTGTGAAAGATCATAAGGATCCCAAGGACAGAGGAGGGACCGTTGGAGGTTGCCTCAGAGGGACCGTGGGTGGTTGCCTCAAGACAGAGCATGCTTCTGAAAGACGTCTAAAAAATATGCATATTGTTGAAATAGGGTGTACAACAGTGTATTTCTAGAAAAGAAATAAAAAGTGATAAAGGAAGAAAAATAATTAAATTAGTAACTAAATAAAATTAAAAATGCTTAGCAAATTATTTCTGAGCACAGCTTAAGGCCGCAGGGCAGCGTTAGATGTCACTCAACCTACAGCCCCTCGCGGTACCCCAGCGTGGTACGTATCAAAGAAAAAGGGATACTCTGCAATTCTCCATCTAGATCAATGGACTGATTACACCAGGAAAAATAATGAATTGCAATGGCCAGAATATGGCACATTTGATAAAGCTAAAATGCTTTATTTAGAAGATTGTTTAAGGGAACGTGAAAAGAAAGGGAAGAAGGTACATTTGTTGCAGTGGGATGCTTTTCATGCGTGGCGATCATATGTAGCTTCAAGGTTCTCAAGTGAACCTAAAACTATGAGAGGAAAAGCTATGGTCCATGATAGGGAGAAAGGAGAAGAAAGACATGTAAGTCATTGTAGGGAAAAGGAAATGGAAGTAGACAAATGCTTCACAGTTCACAAGCCAATACCAGATATTTACCCAACTCTACCTAATGCTCCCTTAGAACAGGAAGATTCCGAAGACCCTGTAATAGAAGGTTTATTGACAACTCCACCACCATACAGCCCGCAAACAATGCAAGCTTCATCAGCACCACACACATCCACACCACAAGTTACATCACAAATTAGTAAGACAATACCTATACAACTTCAAGATACGCCTCTTTCTGGCTCAGGTAGACAAGGGTTACGGATAAAAATATCAGACAAAGAACAGAAAGTGGTACACGAGTGGGTGATGGAGGTTATGAAAAATGGTACTTCTACATGGCGTAATGCAAAAAGCCGCTTCCCAACTGATTTCACGCCTGCACTTCAACGCAGCGCTTTGGAAAAGTTGGACAAGAAAAGTTACAGCTGGTTTAAAGACTGGGACAAATATTGGCCTGAGGAAGACGGCTACCCCCAACCTGACAGGTTGTCCCGTGTTCATAACGGCACAATATCAGCAGTAATGGGCGATGTAGGGGCAACAAGCACAGAAATATTAGATGCTGTCCAGATATTAGCTGAATGGATAGATACACTACTGATACTAGAACAAAAATGTACAAAACTTAAAAAAAGTAAAGAGGAGGAAGCTAGTACTCTTTCCCCTACTCACACCATGCCAATAAGAGAAGTACCAGGAAGTCAAGAAGGGAAGACCACTATTAAAGTTCACACACCATGGTCAAATGTTGAATTACATAGATTTGCACTTCAGTTTTCAGACATTAGACAAGAAAGAGAGGAATGGTATAGACAGACGGAAATAATATAAAGAGTGGGCACTCTAACACTAGATGACATAGAACAGATGTTTTCCATAATATTGCAACCAGACCTTTGGGGAAAGATAAGAAGAGAAGATGATGAATGCTTAAAAATAAAATGGGAAAAATAACTACAGAAAAGAAGGAACAAGGAGAAGATATTTCAGAGGAAATTAAAAATGTGCCTGCTAAAATAATGGGCAAAATAAATATACTAGTGCCAAGAAAACAAATTGACTGGTCAAAATTAAATGCATGCATTCAAGATACTGAAGAAACAGTATCCGGGTTTTTCTCTAGAATACAGAAGGTCTTCACAGCTTCAAGTGGTTTAGATACTGAAAAAGAAGCAACACAAAGCGCACTTGTCTCCTGTTTTGTAAATAATTTAAAACCTGCAATTAAAAGAGGGATTCTAGAGTACAACCCTACTTGGTCATGCAAACCTCTAACAGAGGTTTTACAATTATCACAGTATTACGAAATGCTAGGGAAAAAGGATTTGGAAAATAAAAATAACAAAATAAAAGAATTAAAAACGTCTTTATTCAGCAGGCTCACCAGTATAGCAGCCGTGGTCCAAGAAGCAGGGGGAGAGGAAGAGGCAGTGGGGGCCCACAAAGGTCATTCTCTGCACCCCCAACACAGCATACAACCACAAATGAACTAACACGCACACAGGGATGCTTTAATTGTGGGGACCATGATCATTGGAGAGCGCAATGCCCACACCCCGTAAAGCAGTCACAGAGAGGTGGTGGGATAGGGAGATCAAGAGGCCGGGGAAGGAGCATGGGAAGAGCTAGATATCAACAGCAAGGACGTGACTCACAACCTGGCCCAACAGGGTATCCCCCCAACACAAATTTGATAATGAAGAAATACCAAAAATGCAGGTGCATCACCCTTATGATCAGGATCCATCAGGAAGGGCCCCAAGGGGAATGGGTTTACTATGCTCGTTAGGGAGGCCCGAGAGAGTTAATACAGAATATGGTAATCCCTGTAGATCCCACTGGACCATATGTGAGGGGTAAGATTGAAGGTACACCTGTGGAATTACTAATAGATACAGGGGCCACCAATTCCTCCTTAACAAAGAAACAGTTTCCAGATGTTCCTCTCTCGGGAAAAATAAATAAGTCAGTGGGATTCACCAACATACTTGTAACAAGCCCAATTTCAGCACCCTTGAAATACAGTATAGGCCCAATTCAGGACACGCATTCATTCCTTATAACAGACAAATGTGCATTTAATTTGTTGGGATTGGACTTGCTAAAAAAGATGAATGCCACAATTAAGTGCACTGCAGACGGAGTTTTCTTGGACGTAGATGGACCAATGACAGAGGAAATGGGCAACTGTTTCCTATCAATAGGAATACAAAATATTACAGCACAAATAATGGATCAGATAGATTCAAGGATATGGGCAAAACACAAAAATTACACTGGGAAAATCAACATCACACCTGTAACAATTACAGTCAAACAGAATGTGAAATTACCAAGAATACCACAGTACAAAATAGCTCCAGAGGGTCTAAAGGGATTGCAGGATATAGTAGCTGACTTACTAAAAGAAGGGATTGTTAAAGAAATATCAGGCAGTCCTTGTAACAGCCCTATTCTTCCGGTCTTAAAGAAAGGCGATGGAAATACTGATGATAAAAGTTACAGATTCATAGTTGATCTCAGAGAAATTAATAAAATGTCGGTGCAACAGTTCCCGGTTGTCACAAATGTAGTATCAATATTGTCAACATTGTCACCAGAAATGACATATTTTTCAGTAGTGGATTTAAAAAATGCCTTCTTCTCAATTCCAGTAGATGAGGGTAGCATGTACCTCTTCATTCTCTGTAAGCGGGCGAACCTTCTGTTTCTGTCGTATCCCTCAAGGGTTCACAGAGAGCCCGAGCATTTACAACCAGGCCTTGAAAAGAGAACTAGACACATTCAATTTATCACCTAATTCTGTGCTAATACAATATATTGATGACCTGCTGCTTGGTAGCATCTCTGAGACACAATGTACAACTGACACCATTAATTTGTTAAATTTCTTAGCTGAACCTGGTCACAAAGTTTCACCAGAGAAAATACAATTTGTTCAACAGGAAGTATCCTACCTAGGACACATCCTGTCGAAAGGGCAGAGAAGAATGGATGATAAGCGCATGAAATTGATTCTACAGACACCAGTGCCACGCACCCAAAAACAGGTGCGAGCCTTTTTAGGTATGGCCAGTTATTGTCGACATTGGATTGCTAACTTCTCCTTGATTTCAAAACCCTTATTGGCCCTGACCCACAAGGACACGCCCAAACCCCTTCAGTGGTTGCCAGAACATGAACAAAGCTTCCTTGCCATTCGGCAAGCTCTCTGCTCTGCTCCTGCTTTAGGCCTACCAGACTATTCTAAGTCTTTCCAACTCTATGTTCATGAGTCTGACGGGAGTGCTCTTGAGGTTCTATGCCAGCAGTTCAGTGACCACAAAAGACCATGCGCATATTTCTCTGCCACCTTGGATACTGTAGCCAAGGCTTTACCTTCCTGTATACGTTCTGTTGCAGCAACTGCCTTATCACTACAACGTGCAGAAAGCATAATAATGGGACATGAAGTTGATGTCTATGTACCACATGCAGTGGAGCTGATATTAAATAAGACACGTACTCAACACCTCACAAATGCCAGACTAACGCAATATGAGATCTGTTAATTTGCAGCACATGTAAGACTTCACAAGTGTAATGTTCTTAACCCTGCCACTCTGTTACCTGTTCCCACTGATGATCTAGTGGACTCAGACCATGATTGTATATTGTTAACTGAGGAGCAAACAAATGGTAGAATAGATATGACTGATACACCCTATGCAGATGCTGAAGGAGAATTGTGGGTGGATCGTTCCTGCCTTAGAACAGAGGATGGAAATACATCAGCAGCTTATGCAGTTGTAACAAATAAAACTGTAGTTGAGTCCTGTAAGATACCTGAGTTGTCTGCACAAGCAGCAGAACTTGTGGCACTCACACGAGCTTGTGAGTTATCTGAAGGGAGGTGTGTTAACATATACACAGACAGCCAATATGCTTTTAATGTGGCACATTCCTTTGGAAGACCCTGGAAAGAAAGAGGTTTTATTACCTCACAAGGCACAAAGATACAGCACGGAGTGCTGATCACTAAATTACTAAACTCCTTGGCACTTCCAAAGAAATTGGCCATAATTAAATGCAGTGCTCACAAGAAAGTTACTGACAAGGTAGGTCAGGGAAATGCATTTGCTGACAACAGCAAAACAGACAGTAAGAAATAATTCAGCACTAGTACTAACGGCCCAAGAATTACCTGATGAAGTGAAGTCACTAGATCTAACAACTGAAGGTATAAGACTAATGCAACAAGGAGCAACAGCAGAAGAACAGATGGGTTGGTCAAAGGACGGGTCATTTGTTCAAGGATGTTGGATGAATGACACCAAGGAGAAATATATGTTACCAGACAGGATGGTCTACTCCATGTGTTTGGCCATGCATGGCCCGGCACACATATGCAGGGATGCCATAGTAAACTGTATGGACAAGTTCTGGGTGAACAAGAATATAAGGAAAACAGCACAGGAAATATGTCAAAGATGTATGGTATGTGCACAGTACAATGTGGGTAAGACTGCTCCAGTACCCAAAGGCCGCTTTCAAAAACCAACAATGCCATTTGAAGCCCTGCAAATAGACTATGTGGAGATGCCAGCTACAAATAAGTATAGGTATATCCTGGTGGTGGTGTGCATGTATTCAAAATGGATAGAGGCATACCCGGTAAAACACAATGATGTCATCTCAACAGCCAAGTGCTTGATAAAGGAATTGATCCCACGTTTTGGGGTCCCAAAAACCATATTTTCAGACAATGGCAGCCACTTCTGTAATGAAATAATAAAATTGACATGCAAAGCCTTGGGAATACAACAGAAGCTACACTGCGCCTATCATACAGAGGCAGCTGGTGCAGTAGAAAGAAAAAATGGCGTGCTCAAGAGCAAAATAGCAAAAATATGTGCTGACACAAAATTGACCTGGATGGATGCCTTGCCTATTGCCCTAATGAGCATGAGGAGCACACCAGATGCCAAGACCAAACTCAGTGCACACAAAATAGTCACTGGGTTGCCAATGGTAGCTTGGGGAATTCCAGACAAAAATGCTCTGCCTATGATGACGAATGAATTGTTGAATGATTACTGCATGTCACTTACACGCACTCTTGCTTCTATCAACCAGCACGTGAAGGGGGCCCTTCCAGAGCCACTGCAAGTTGAAGGACACAAGTTTAAACCTGGGGACTGGGTGCTCATCAAGGCATTCCAGAGGTCCAACTGTCTCCAAGCTCGCTGGAAGGGTCCACAGCAAGTCCTGCTCGCCACGAAGACTGCGGTAAAGTGCACCAACAACAAATCTTGGATCCACGCCAGCAACATCAAGAGGGCACCTCCTGACACCACATCCAGCCAAGATCCAGGTCAGCAGCACATGCCAACACCGGAATTGATCAAAGAGGAGAAGAGGTACAATTTACGGTCAACAAAGAAGACAGAGATGAAATGTCAATAATACCTATAATTGATCCTCTTCAGGAAATAGATGAAGTATTACTGCTAGATATCATCCTAACAGATATTTTAACAAATATCTTTGACTTTGGGAATAACGGTGAAGAAAACAACGAAAGCGCACTACTGTACATCCAGGAATCATTTCATCAGCTAGAATATGAGCTAATGCAAGACTTAAACAGTATAGCATTACGAGAAGCTTTAGATAGAGTACTTTCTGACTAAGAAAATTCAACTAGGGTATATTGCACGCTACCACCAGGAGTAATAGCTCAGTTGCAGAACAAGAAAAGTTTAGCAAACTTCATCAGGGAGTTCTTAGTAATAAGTGGGCCAGTACAACGTTGAGTAGATGAACTGATCCAGGAGGTATTTGCGAGTCCTCCTGTAACTGCAAAGTGCCCGTGCCACTGCAGCAATTAGTAGATGAACTGATCCGGGAGGTATTTGCGAGTCCTCCTGTCACTGCGAGCACCCGTGCTGCTGCAGCAACCAGCAAATAACTTTTCATAGGTTGGCAAGACAGCCTGCTTTAAAAAGCTACCTTTAGGGTGAGGTACAGTGGACAATATTGTAAAAATTAAGTAAGGCTGCACTAAAGGTTGATATACGTGACCTTGCATTACAAGAATTACATGCATATCTTTGGGAGGCGAGAAGTACCAAGAAATTCTCAGAGGCCATCTGAAATATCTCAGGAGCTGGTTAAGTTACATTGGCTACCCATCCGTAAAAGAATCACTTTCAAGGCAGTATGTATGGTCTTCAAAGCCCTCCACGATTCGGGCCCTAGGCACTTGAAATCACTTTTCTGCTGGCATAAACCAGCAAGAACCCTGAGGTCAGGACAACTGGCTCTGGTTACGGTCCCCAGAATTAAAAAAGCTCGCTGGGGAGGCAGGAGCTTTTCTCTCGGGGCGGCTGAGGCCTGGAATAAACTTCCACTTGCGCTCAGACAAACCCAGAATCTGATGGCCTTTAGAAGAGGTCTAAAAACATGGCTCTTCACTCAGTAAGCACGCTCCATCACACCAGTCTATCCTTCTAGCGCCAGGACACCTCCGGGTATTAGAGCACTCTATAAATATGTAAAATAAATAAATAAATAAATAAAATAAATAAATATTAACAAATAGCAGTTCGCAATATATTCTATACTACAGCCTCACCTTATATGTGTTCATGCTTTTTGTGTGTTTAGCTTATATTATAGTAATGATTCACAGTGATAATTCACAACATAGTGTCATCAATAGCACTACATCCAATTAAAGAAAGTATAAGAATAGATAGGTATGAATAGAAAATATAGAGCTCAAACAATGAAGAAAAAATGGTACAAGTCTAAAATGTGCATACCTGGGGTGATATTCTGTCTTTTATTGCTAGCATTAATTACTGTATACTTATTGGACGTGTTCTATCCCATGGAACAATTGATACCAACACCAACACCCCCTGTTATCATACCTGCATACACTTTGTCATCTGAAGAAATAGCCCACAGAGAAGATATGCGCCACAATTCCTTTGTGACTTTGTTGCATCATACCAATAAGATATTAACAAGGGGAGATTGCTGGATATGTTTGCAATTCCCAGCTTCGGTGGACCAAAGTTTGCCCCTGGTTCAAGTCCCACTGCCTTTTGAAGCATCCTGTTATGCCATTTACATAACAATAGTAAAAATAGAGCTAATAGCTGTTTTGCAGAATTTAAAGAAAAGTACTGCTGGTGCAGGGACAACAATGGCTCCACCTGCAGGAACATTATATAACAAATATATGGCAGATATTCTGACTCTGGGGAACTGCACGGAAGTAATAGAACAGAATACAACATTCCCCCTGTCTGACATCTTTACTCCGCTCTTTCAAACTAAGAATACAAGCACTGGGATGGCAGGCCCATCAAAAGAGGCAAATAAGAATATACCATTTTTGAAGTTAAAATTAAGAAAACACAACGCAATAGGGAGTATTTGTATTAAGGGACCTATCAGGTGGGCAATAATACAAATTGTAACATGACATTTGAAATGACGGCCGGAAATATTAGCATTCCACTTTACGTAGGTGACTCAATTTATTTCATTTGTGGAGAAAGGGCTTATACAAGGCTTCCAACAAGTTGGAGTGGTTGGTGTCACCTAGGTTTTGTATTACCTGCTATAGCAATAAAAGACACAAAGGAAGTACGAAGGGACATGCAAAGACATGCACCACGGCGAGGCAGGAGAAGTGTGGATCAAAGAGATACAGCATCACAGATAGCGGGTGATATATTTAAAGGGGTGATACCATGGATTGGTCCATCTATCAACTCAGGGGATATACGTAGATTGTCCAGACTACTAGAAGCAACAATAAATGAAACGATAAGTATACTTGAAAATATTACAGTAGAGCTTCAAGCTGTGAGATTAGTTTCGTTACAAAATAGAATGATTCTTGACATGATGCTAGCAGAAAGGGGTGGAGTCTGTGCAATTATAGGGGCGTCCTGTTGCACCTATGTCCCTGACTCCTCTGTTACTGTCAGGGAGGCAATAAAAAGATTGCATCATATAGGTGTAGAAGCACATCAGGATTCTGGTACATGGGATATAGAAGGTTCACTTTGGAGTTGGTTGAGCGCATGGGGTTGGAAGATAGGAATGGTGTTCATAACAATTTTCCTACTAATAGTAGGCTGTTGTCTATTAATAAATTGCCTGCCAATGTGCTGTCAACTATTGGGACAGCTGACAAAATGCCAAGGGAGGAGATTAAAGGAAAAAGAAAGAATGCTGATGCAAACAGTCACTACTGAGTTGATGAACATAGACATTTCTGACAATGATAAGAATGGACAATATAATTATTAAATTATGACATGCTTCGTGATGAAATTATTTTAAACTAAGGTTCAAAGGGTCGTTTTGTAAAAGATGAAAAATTAGTTGGCCCTTTGTTGAATGAATACATTAAAGTGAACCGTAGTTTATATTAATTTCTGTCTTTCACCTGCTTACAAATAATATGAGCCCACTAATCATAATGAAAGGTTGCTCCATGGTGCACAGCTGGTGCACAGAGGGTTAAACTGAATTGTCTGAAATTCAGTTAAAACCAAATGGATTGCAAACGAACGAGTATGTGTCCCTTCTGATGCAACTCAAACATGTGTAACAGTTCTCTGGCCTTCACCTGTTTACAGAAGCCGGTTCAGAGAGTTAATTCCTAGAATTGGCTCTCTGAACTGGGACGTGTCAATCTGCTCTGCCTCTGCTTGGGTAAAAGTGTTTGCTTAGGACAAATATTGTGTGTGGAAATTGTGCATCTGCTGACCACCTCAAACAGTGCATATTTGACAAAAACAAGATAACAGACTCAGGCTCTAGGTCAGAAGGCAGTAGCGTAAGAGATTGGCTAAATATTAACATGGTCATGTGCGTCATGTATAAGGTAAATGTACACGTGGACTATTTCTGAAATGATCACCCCATGATGTCATTGTTAATAATTAATGTGTCCATGTACACGTGGACTATTTGTGAAGTGCTCTCACCATGATGTTGATGTTAATGATTAATGTATCCAGGCTCTGAAAAATGTATATAAAGACTGATTTCCTTTCTGTAAAACCAGATCACTTTGCAGTCCTGAAATTGTCTCAGCTGCAGCTTATTGGCAAGAAAGCCATTTTCTTTCAAACCTTGTATGTGCCCTTCTTGTCCCTATTCACAAATGTTGTGCTTCTACAGCGGGGTGAGGGAGAATTGTCTTAGGGGTTGATCTGAAGTTAGCTGAGGCCACCGCTTGGGTCGGATCTTTCAAAAAGGATAAAAACCAAGCAGGCACTTTCCCCAAAGACCCACCATCTGCAATCTCTGTAGTAATGTCGAGTGGGAGATGGTGTCAAAGGCTCCAGATAGATCTAATCAGATCAGAGCCCCACCTCCCCACCCCCATACATAGTTTCTCTAATATCCCACGTGGCTTTAGCTCTTCTGGAGCCCAGGGTGGACTTTGTGCAGACGTTGGTGGGACTCAAGGTATTTGGTGAGCTGCGTGTTCACCGTGGCCTCAGTTAGTTTGATGAACATCAGGAACAGAGAGACAGGCCGATCCTTAGAGTTAGAACTGCTGTGACTACTGGAGCAGACCTCTGGAAGTAATGATGTCTAAAACTCTCTGATTGGCTGCAGGCTTGGGTGCAACGGAGGGCGAGAACAAGAAGGTTGGGCTTGGATGTGTCCCAGAGTAATTACCAGAGCCTGGGATGAACTCAAACATCCCACCCATCATTTTACTTATTCATAAATACGCCAGGTGTGCCCAGATGTGGGACCCGTGCTCGCTGCACCACTGAAATCAAGTCGCACCCTAGAGTCAGAGCCCAGATGTGGGTTCCGTGCTCGCTGCACCACTGGAATGAAGCCACACCCTACAGTCAAGGCCCAGATAGGCTGAAACCGGTCTTGGGTTGATTGTGTTCTGGTTCAGAAAGGATCTGCATTGGCTCTTCAGGCTGGACTGGCCTATTGGAAGAAGTCTAAAGCTGATTTGCCTATGTCTGCTTCCTGTTTGAGGTGGCATTGCGGGCCAACAACCAATTGATCTCCCTCTCCGGCTTGGCCCGGTGAGGACCTGGACGTGAGCCGGAGTCTAGTGAGGAATAGGATGTGATCAGGGCCTGTTGAGGACCAGGACGTGAGCCAAGGCCTTGTGAGGACCAGGACATGTGTCGGAGCCTGGTATGGACCAGGACGTGAGCCGGAGCCTGGAGAGGACCAGAACATGAGCCGGATTCTGGTGAGGACCAGGACGTGAGCCTGAGCCTGGTAGGGACCTGGATGTGAGCCAGAGTCTAGTGAGTACAAGGATGTGAGCCAGAGTCTAGTGAGGACCAGGATGTGATCAGGGCCTGGTGAAGACTGAGATGTGAGCCTGGGCCTTGTGAGGAACAGGACGTGAGCCAGGGCCTTGTGAGGACCAGGGCATGAGCTGGGGCCTTGTGAGGATGAGGACATGAGCCAGGGCCTTGTGAGGACCAGGACGTGAGCCATGGCCTTGCCAGGACCAGGACGTGAGCCATTGCCTTGTGAATACTAGGAGCTGAGAGCCAGGGCCTTGTGATGACCAGGATGTGTGCCGAGGCCTGCAGACCAGGACGTGAGCCAGCACCTTGTGAAGATCAGGACGTGAGCTGGGGTCTTGTGAGGACCAGGAAGTGAGCTGGGGCCTTGTGAGGACTAGGATGCGAGCTGGGACCTTGTGAGGACCAGGACGTGAGCTGGTGCGTTGTGAGGATCAGGACATGAGCCAGGGCCGTGTGAGGACCAGGACGTGAGCCATAGCCTTGTGAGGACCAGGATGTGAGCCCTTGCCTTGTGAAGACCAGGACTAGAGCCAGGGCCTTGTGAGGACCAGGATGTGACCCGGGGCCTGAAGGACCAGGATGTTCGCCGGCACCTTGTGAAGACCAGGACGTGAGCTGGGCCCTTGTGAGGATCTAGGACATGAGCTGGGGCCTTGTGAGGGCCAGGAAGTGAGCTGGGGCCTTGTGAGGACCAGGATGCGAGCAGGGACCTTGTGAGGACCAGGACGTGAGCTGGTGCGTTGTGAGGACCAGGACGTGAGCCAGTGCCTTGTGAGGACCAGGATGTGAGACAAGGCCTTGTGAGGACCAGGTCATGAGCCAGGGCCTTGTGTGGACCAGGACATGAGCCGGGCCTGTTGGAACAGGATGTGAGCTGGAGCCTGGTGGACCAGGACGCGAGCCGGGCCTTGTGAGGACCAGGACGTAAGCATGGGCCTGGTAGACCGGGATGTGAGCCAGGGTCTGGTGGACCACGACATGACCCAGGGCCTTGTGGGGACCAGGGTGCGAGCCAGGGCCTTGTGATAACCAGGACGTGAGCTGGAGATTGGTAAACCCCGACGTGAGCTGGGGCCTGTTGGACCGGGATGTGAGCCAGGGCCTTGTGAGGACCAGGATGTGAGCCAAGGCCTGGTGGACTAGGACATGAGCCGGGGCCTTGTGAGGACCAGGACGTGAGCGTGGGCCTTGTGGACCTTGTGAGGACCAGGACGTGAGCATGGGCCTGGTAGACCATGAACTGAGCTTGGGTCTGGTGGACCAGGACGTGACCCAGGACCTTGTGAGGACCAGGACATGAGCCAGGGCCTTGTGAGGACCAGGACATGAGCTGGGGCCTTGTGAGGACCAGGACGTGAGCCGGGGCCTTGTGAGGACCAGGACGTGAGCCGGGGCCTTATGAGGATCAGGACATGAGCCAGGGCCTTGTGAGGACCAGGACGTGAGCCATGGCCTTGTGAGGACCAGGACGTGAGCCAGGGCCTTGTGAGGATTAGGACGTGAGCTGGGGCCTTGTTAGGACCAGGATGGAAGACGGGACCTGGTGGACCAGGATCCTGAGCCAGCTCTCACTCCCTTGAAGAGGCCAGACTAAACACATGGTTTGTCCTCTCTTGCAGGACCAGGGAAGGGTCAGTCCAGAGATCCAAGGATACCAGAGACTGGGGCGCCCCCTATTTTTCCTTGTATTTCTCCCTGAAATAGATAAAACTGTGTGAAATCTCCTTGAGAGAGATTCATATTATCACAGATCTCACTGGACTCACAATCAGCAGAAAGAGGCTGAGAATGAACGTCCTTGCACATGAACTGTTCTACTCTTATCTGCCACGATGCCCTGAGAAGTACCAAATATTTCCGAAGCGTGATCCCCCGAATATTCATGCCTGTACTTTCATGTAATACGTAAGTGCATTCTGGGGGTTGTAGTCTTGGTTACTTTACTAAAGACAGTGGTTTAAAAAATAAACTCCATGCTTGGAGGAGATGTGTGCCTTTGTCAGGAGCCATCTAAGACTCTGTGGTAACTCCGGATACTTACAAAAACGCGGATTATGAGCTCTTAAAATAAAATGATATGTCTGAAAAGGAGCATCTCTGGGCGGTGAGAGCAGCGGCTGAGGCGGTCCACATTCTTCATACCAAGAGAACAGGACAGGCCTCACCTCCTACCCCTACAGGGCAGGTTTCATCCCAGCAGACGACACGCCTCCACTCCTCTGCATCTCCCTGGACAGGCCTCAACCACTCTGCACCCCTCCCGGATACGCCTCAGCTCCTCTGCACCCCCAGCCCAGGACAGGTACCACCTCCTCTGCACCCCTGGACAGGCATCACCAGCGCTTCACCCCCTGAACAGGACATGCTTCACCTCCTCTGCACCGCGGACAGGCCTCGCCTCCTCTGCTCCCCCTGGACAGGCATCTCCCCTGCACCCCTCAGGACAGGCCTCACCTCCTCTTCACCCCGGAATGCAAATGCTACTTACCAGTATGCATCTGTTCTTGGCATGTAGGGCTGCTGACATTCATATCTGTGCATAGTCCGCCACCTAGTGTTGGGTCCGGATGATTGCACATTGTTGTCCTGGAAGAGTCTTCGAAGTATCACGAGATAGGTGGCTCCTCCCCTGGACTACAGTGCGCATGGGCATCGCCTCCATCCCCAGATTGTTTTTAGCCATTGGCAGAGATGGAGTGAAGAATGTGAGTGATGACCATGCTATGAGCATATGTGTATATATGAATAAATACTGCAGCTGCTACAGGCGCCGGGGAGGAGGGTGGGCGATATGAATGTCAGCAGCCCTACATGCCAAGAACAGATGCATACTGGTAAGTAGCATTTGCAGTTCGAGGCATGTGGGCTGCTGAATTCATATCTGTGCATAGAATACATAGCAGTCCCTCCATTATCTGCGGCCGCCCGTGCCAGCTGCAGCAGTCTGAAAAAGCGTTTTTAGAACAGCCTGACCAACAGCTGCCTGCTGTCTGGAATGCACGTCTACACAGTAGTGCTTAGTGAAAGTGTGTGTGGTAGACCATGTGGCTGCTCTACAGATATCTTCTAAGGGAATGTTACCTAGAAAAGCCATAGAGGCCCCCAACTTCCTGGTGGAGTGGGCCCTTGGTGGGATAGTGAGAGTGCACTTAGCTTTAGCGTAACAGATCTGGATGCACTTAACTATCCACCTAGCAATCCCCGCTTTGGAGATAGCGTTTCCCTTGTGGTGCGTGGCAAAAGCAACAAAAAGCTGTTTGGTTTTGCGGAAATCCTTTGTCCTGTCTACATAGTACATCAAGGCCCTTTTCACATCAAGGGTATGGAGCATGCGCTCCGCCAGCGTCTCTGGGTTTTGGAAAAACACCGGCAATTCAATTGTCTGGTTTATGTGGAATTGTGAAACCACTTTGGGTAAGAATTTAGGGTTAGTGCGGAGCACCACCCTGTTAGCATGTACTTGGAAGAAAGGTTCTTGGATGGTGAGCGCCTGCAGTTCGCTAACCCTCCGTAGCGATGTAATAGCTACTAAGAACGCAACCTTCCAAGTTAGAAACTGGAGCTCACAGGAGTGCAGTGGCTCAAAGGGAGGACCCATCAGCCTTGTAAGAACCACACTGAGGTTCCATTCCGGAGCTGGTGGGGTCCTTGGTGGAATGACCCTTTTGAGTCCTTCCAGAAAGGCCTTGATAGCAGGGACCTTAAAGAGTGACAGGTGCTGCCTATTCTGAAGGTATGCTGCCATAGCAGACAGGTGAATGCGGATGGAAGAATACGCTAGATTACATCTATACAGGTGAAAAAGGTAACAGATGATGTTTTGAATGGAAGCGTCTAGCGGGTCAATGTTGTGGTTAGCACAGTAGATGACAAACCTCTTCCATTTAGCCGCATAACAAGCTCTAGTAGTGGGCTTCCTTACCTCCCGAATGATGTCCATGCAGTCAGAAGGAAGATTAAGGTAGCCAAACTCTAGGACTTCAGGAGCCAGATCGCCAGGTTGAGCTGTTGCGGATCTGGGTGCTGAATGTCGCCATGGCTCTGCGTCAGAAGGCTGGGAGTGAGATGAAGCCTTTGATGCGGTACCACGGAGAGTTCCAGAAACGTGGTGTACCATGGTTGGCGAGCCCACGTCGGAGCAACCAGGATGAGAGTCATCGAGTGCTGCCTGAGCTTGCGTGCCACCAGAGGTATCAGAGGTGCTGGGGGAAAAGCGTACGCAAATCTGCCTGACCAGTTCATCCACATCGCATTGCCCTGTGATTGGGGGTGTGGGAACCTGGCGGCAAAGCTTTGGCATTTTGCGTTCTCCTTTGTGGCGAACAGGTCTATCTCTGGATGACCCCACCTTTGGAAGTACGGTTGGAGTACTGATGGATGTATCTCCCACTCGTGCATCTGATGGCTGTGCCTGCTGAGCAGATCTGCCATTTGATTGTCCTTGCCTGGGAGATGCTCCGCCATGAGGAAGATGTTCCTCTGAATGGCCCACTTCCACATGCTCTGAGCCAGATGAGACAGCTGCGGAGAGTGTGTGCCTCCCTGCTTCTGAATGTAGTACATGGCCGTCATGTTGTCCGTCCGGATCAACACGACCTTGTTGCACAGATGTACTTTGAACGCCTTTAAGGCCATGAAGATTGCCATCAGTTCCAACACATTGATGTGCATCTTCCTTTGCTGTAGTGTCCATAGTCCCTGCACAGTGTAATGGAGTACATGCGCTCCCCATCCCTGGAGAGAGGCGTCCGTTGTCAGGATAATCTGTGGGACAGGCTCTTGGAATGGTCGGCCCTTGCAAAGGTTTTGTGGATTCCACCAATGCAGAGAGTTGTATGCCCGACCGCTCACCAACACTAGGTCTGTCAGTTGCCCACGAGCCTGAGTCCACTGACGTGCTAGGCACTCCTGAAGCGGGCGCATATGTAGTCTCGCGTGCGGGACAATGGAGATGCAGGAGGCCATCATGCCTATCAACTGCATGAACACCTTCGCGGGAAGCGAGTGTTGGGGTCTGAATCCTTGGATCAGCGCCTGGATACTGGCGATTCTCACTGAATTCGGCTGCGCAGTGGCTGCCAGAGTGTCGATTGTCGCGCCCAGATACTGTCGCACGTGGGCGGGCTGGAGATGGGACTTTGGGTAGTTCAGAGAGAATCCCAGATCGTGCAGGAGATGAATGGTGCGTGACACGTGGTCGACGCACTGCTGCTCTGTTTTTGCTTGAATGAGCCAGTCGTCCAGGTATGGAAAGACGTGGACGTGCTGGCGACGTAGATGCGCCGCCACAGTCGCCAGGCATTTTGTAAATACCCTTGGTGCTGTGGTGACCCCGAACGGCAGGACCCTGAACTGGTAATGCTGGTCTAAGATTGTGAATCTGAGATACTTCCTGTGGGAAGGATGCAGGGGAATATGAAAATAAGCATCCTTCAGATCCAGCGTAGCCAGAAAATCCCCCTGCTGAAGCAGGGGAAGCACCTGCTGCAACGTGAGCATATGGAAGTGCTCCGAGAGGATGTACCAGTTCAGGGGCCTGAGGTCCAGGATCGGTCTGAGTGATCCGTCCTTTTTGGGGATCAAAAAGTACAGGGAGTAAACCCCTGTTCCCCGCTCTTGCAATGGAACGAGCTCTATCGCCCCTTTTTGCAGCATAACGAGAACTTCTTGCTGCAACAAGGTCAAGTGCTCGCCGGACATAGGACGGCTTCTTGGTGGTATGTCCGGTGGAATGGATGTAAGCTCTAGACAGTACCCGTACTGGATAAGGGACCTCACCCACCTGTCCGTGGTGATGGCCTTCCACGCTGGCAGGAACTGCTGGAGTCTCCCCCCGGTGTTGTGTGGTCGGGGGGCAGTGACAAGACGTCACTGTTTGTTGGTGGTGGTGGACCTGGAGCCATTGTTTCCACGTCCTCTGCCTTTGACATTATTGCCTCTGTAACCCCCTCTACCCTTGTTGTTATATGAGGGTTGGGTGTTACCCTTGTAGTATTGTGTGGACTGGGATGCCTGTCCCCTCGTGGTGCCTTTTGAATTTGAGCGGCGAAAGGAACCACCCCGAAACTGCTGACTTTGTAAAGCCCCCATTGACTTGGCAGTTTCGGTATCCTTTTTCATTTTTTCCAGGGAGGCATCCACCTCAGGGCCAAACAAATGGTCAGGATTCACTGTTTGAGCCAATAACGTGGTTTGGATGTCGGGTTTAAACCCCGAAATTCTGAGCCAGGCATGGCGTCTAAGTAACACACTGGTATTGATAGCTCTTGAGGCTGTGTCTGCCACATCCAGGGCACATTTGATGGATGCATTTGTAATGAGTTTACCCTCCTGAATGAGCATCTCTCCCGCCTCCTTGTATTGGTCAGGCAAGTGTTGCAGAATGGCCTCTAATGTGTCATAATGTGCCCTATCATAACGTGCAAGCAGGGCTTGGGTGTTAGATATTCTCCAGATGTTTGCTGCCTGCGCAGCAATGCGCTTGCCCGAGGCCTCAAAGATCTTCGACTCTTTGTCTGGGGGAGGAGCGTCACCAGTAGTCTGCGAATTCGCCCTTTTCCGAGCGTTGGAAACAACCAAGGAGTCCAATGGCAAGTGTCCCTTGATATAAGTGGGATCCGTGGGCGCTGCTTTATATTTCCTGTCGATGCGAGGGTTGACCACCCGTGCCCGGGTGGGCTCTTTGAAAACCTCTGGCGCATGTTTCAGCACCCCTTTAAGCATCGGTAGCGTTTTGACTTGCTTTTCGGCTACCGAGAAGGTGTCGAATAAGAAATCCGCATCCACGGGGTCCGAGTGCAGCTCGACGTCGCTCTCTCTATTAAGGCATTGAAGGCCGCCGAGTCCTCCGTCGGGGACGTCTTGGCGGCGAAAAGTTGAGTGTCCTGACCCGACTGCGGGTCATCTGTGTCACCTCCTGCGGCCCAAGGCACATGCTCCTCCTCCGGATCCGAGTACGCAGGGTAGTCGTACTCGGCATCTTCCTCATCCGCATCAGCCACGGGGGAGTGCGTCGGCGAGTGTTCCAAGGCCTGTGGGGACACGGGCTCCACCAGAACCGGAGAGTCCTCAGAGTACTTCTTGTTCTTGAGTGGGATCTTAAAAGGTTCCAACGCCGGCTCCGACGTAATCTTACGTTTGAGGAGCGACAGTTTCCCAGTGTTCGCGTCGATGAGTACTTCACGACGTTCTTCCGCCGCAAGCGGCTGGAGCCGAAGCTTCGACACCACCAAGGCAGCTTTCGGCGTCAATACCTCCTTTGAGTGTCCGCCCTGTTTAGGCGCGAAGGCCTTCGGTGCCGACTTGGGTGGAAGGGTAAAGCGAATGGGCGTTTGCTGTTTAGCAGTCTTAGGTGTGGGTTGAGGCACTACAGTGTCCTGATCGGGAACCACAGTGGACTGTCGGATCCGCTGGAGGGATTCCCCCACCTTCTTTGAAAAGGCTGGCGAGGGCTGAACCGGCCCGAGCGACCCCTCTTCTCCGAGAGCCTGATCTCCTGTAGGCTTCTTTTTCGGTGCCGACGCCCCATGGCTATGCGCGCCGTCGTCTTGACGCCTTTTCGGAGCCGTCTTCGGGTCCACGACCCCTTTCGGCGCCGACGCAGCCGCGTCGGAGGCCTTCACCCTCGGCGCCGACCCAGAGGGCATCGGGTCGGCCATCTTGGCGTGGCTCTTCAAGTCGGCCATTTTGGCGTGGCTCTTCAAGTCGGCCATTTTGGTTTTTGTGGAAGTTGACGCCTCCAGAACCTTCTTCACCAACGCCACTTTCAGTTTCGGTTTCGCATCCGAGGGTGTGAGACCAGTCGGCTTCACTTTCGTTTTCTTCACGATAAGTGATGGCTTAGAAATGTCCGTGACCGGGCCCGAAGGCGGGGACGTAGGACTTATAGTTAGATCTCGGGTAAGGCCCGAAGGCGATCCCTCGACCTGGGCCGTATGAAGGGGAATAACCCCTGAGTCTGATTGGGGATGCTCGTCCTCCGAGCTATCTCCCATCGTGGCAAAAACCTGATCGTCGTCCCCTACCTCGTCGGTGACTTCGTCAAAGTTCTCCTCACCCGCGTCGTAGGTCTCACCCTCGGATGCGGGATTCGAGTCCGAACCTTGCTCGTCGTCTTCTCCCTCGACAGATTCTTGGAAAATGTCGTCTGGTGGGGGTGCCGAAGCCGACAATTGAGCCTGTAGCCGATTTGCCCGGCGAATCTTTAGAGTCTTCTTACTTCGGAACTTCGAACACGCCATGCAGGTGTCTTCGCGGTGATCGGGTGACAAGCAGGTATTGCACACGGGGTGCACATCGAGGTGTGAATATTTAGAATGACACAGCGGACACTTCTTGAATGGAGTCCGCTCCATAGCAAAGGGTGTAGTGTAGGCCCGTCCGCGCCAAAGCACGTGGAAGGGCAGTAGGAGATCGGAGCTGAGAGTCAGAAAGAAACCCGCACGCAACTATACCGACGCCCAGCCTAAAGACCTTTTGGTCTCGAGTATAAGTTGAACAACCAACGGTTCCGATAGAGGGAACCGAAACACATCCGAACCCAATGGCGGAAAAAAACAATCTGGGGATGGAGGCGATGCCCATGCGCACTGTAGTCCAGGGGAGGAGCCACCTATCTCGTGATACTTCGAAGACTCTTCCAGGACAACAATGTGCAATCATCCGGACCCAACACTAGGTGGCGGACTATGCACAGATATGAATTCAGCAGCCCACATGCCTCGAACCAGGCCTCACCTCCTCTGCACGCACCGGGACAGGCCTCACCTCCTCTGCACGCTCGGGACAGGCCTCACCTCTTCTGCTCCCCCTGGACAGGCATCTCCTCTGCACCCCAGAGGACAAGCATCACCTCCTCTGCACCCTTGGACAGGCCACACCTCCTCTGCACCCCCATGGAACAGGCCTCAACTCTTCTGCATCAGATTTGCAGGCCTCATCACCTCTGCACCCCTGGACAGGCCTCACCTCCTCTACACCCCCTGGACAGGGCACTTCCGCTCCTCCCCTGGGGAGGCTTCACCTCCTCTGCGCCTCTTGGACAGGCGTCACCTTCTTTGCAACCCCCTGAAAAGGACATACCTCCCCTCCTTTGCACTCTTTGGACAAGCCTCACCTCCGCTGTACCCCCAGACAGGCCTCACCTCCTCTGCACCCCGGACAGGTCTCACCTCCTCTGCACCCCTGAAAAGGCCTCACATCCTCTGCACCCCTGGACAGGCCTCACCTCCTCTACACCCCCGGACTGGCCTCGCCTCCTCTGCTCCCCCTGGAGAGGCATCTCCCCTGAACCCCTCAGAACAGGCCTCACCTCCTCTTCACGCCGGAACAGGCCTCACCTCCTCTGCACACACCGGGACAGGCCTCACCTCCTCTGCACGCTCGGGACAGGCCTCACCTCTTCTGCTACTCCTGGACAGGCATCTCCTCTACACCCCAGAGGACAGGCATCACCTCCTCTGCACCCCTGGACAGGCCACACCTCCTCTGCACCCCCGTAGAACAGGCCTCAACTCTTCTGTATCAGCTTCGCAGGCCTCATCACCTCTGCACCCCTGGACAGGCCTCACCTCCTCTACACCCCCTGGACAGGCCACTTCCTCTCCTCCCCTTGGGGAGGCTTCACCTCCTCTGCACCTCTTGGACAGGCATCACCTTCTTTGCAACCCCCTGAAAAGGACATACCTCACCTCCTTTGCACCCTTTGGACAAGCCTCACCTCCGCTGTACCCCCCAGGACAGGCCTCACCTCCTCTGCACCCCGGACAGGTCTCACCTCCTCTGCACCCCTGGACAGGCCTCACATCCTCTGCACCCCTGGACAGGCCTCACCTCCTCTACACCCCTGGACTGGCCTCGCCTCCTCTGCACTCCTCTGGACAGGCCTCTCCTCCTCTGCACCCCCTGGACAGGCCTCACCTCTGCTGTACCCCCAGGACAGGCCTCACCTCCTCTGCACCCCTGGACAGGCCTTTCCTCCTCTGCCCCCTGGACAGGCCTCACCTCCTCTGCACCCCTGGACTGGCCTCTCGGTGCTTCTCCCAGGAGCTCTCGGTGAAGGATTCTCATTAAGTACAGAGGAGCCCAGACTTCATTCCACCCCATACAGCACCTCTCAATCCGCCCTGAGCCTCGCGGCGCTATGCACAGTCCCCCGAAGAGAGACACTGCTCCCCTGGATAGGCCTCACTTCCTTTGCACCACTGGACAGGCCTCACTTCCTCTGCACCCCTGGACTGGCATTGCCTCCTCTGCACTCCCCTGGACAGGCCTCTCCTGCTCTGCACCCCCTGGACAGGCCTCACCTCCTCTGCACCCCTGGACAGGCCTCACCTTCTCTGTACCCCAGGACAGACCTCACCTCCTCTGCACGCACCGGGACAAACCTCAACTCTTCTGCACGCCCGGGAATGACCTCACCTCTTCTGCTCCCCCTGGACAAGCATCTCCTCTGCACCCCTCAGGACAGGCATCACCTCCTCTGCACCCCTGGACAGGCCACAGCTCCTCGGCACTCCCGTGGAACAGGCCTCTACTCCTCTGCACCCCCTGGACAGGCCTCACCTCCTCTGTACCCCCAGGACAGGCCTCATCTCTTCTGCACCCCTGGACAGGCCTCGCCTCCTCTGCACCCATGGACAGGCCTCGCCTCCTCTGCACTCCTCTGGACAGGCCAATCCTGCTCTGCACCCCTGGACAGGCGTTACCTCCTCTGCACCCCTGGACAGGCCTTTCCTCCTCTGCCCCCTGGACAGGCCTCACCTCCTCTCCACCCCTGGACCGGCCTCTTGGTGCTTCTCCCAGGAGCTCTCGGTGAAGGATTCTCATTAAGGACAGAGGAGCCCAGACTACATTTCACCCCATACAGCGCTTCTCACTCCACCCTGAGCCTCGCGGCGCTATGCACAGTCCCCCGAAGAGAGATACTGCTCCCCAGGACAGGCCTCACCTCCTCACCTCCTCTGCACTCCTGGGCAGGCCTCTCCTCCTCTGCCCCTTGGACAGGCCTTTCCTTCTCTGCACCCCTGGACAGGCCTCTCCTCCTCTGCACCCCTGGACAGGTCTTGCCTCCTCTGCACCCCTGGACAGGCCTCATGTCCTCTGCACCCCTGGACAGGCCTTACCTCCTCTGCACCCCTGGACTGGCCTCCCCTTCTCTGCACTCCTCTGGACAGGCCTCTCCTCCTCGGCACCCCCTGTAGAGGTCTCACCTCCTCTGCACCCCTGGACAGGCCTCTCCTCCTCTATACCCCTGGACAGGCCTTTCCTCCTCTGCACCCCTGGACAGGCCTCTCCTCCTCTGCACCCCTGGACAGGCCTCAACTCCTCTGCACCCCTGGAGAGGCCTCAGCTCCTCTGCACCCCTGAACAGGCCTCACCTCCTCTGCTCCCCTGGACAGGCCTCACCTCTTCTATACCTCTGAACAGGCCTCTCCTCCTCCACACTCCTGGACAGGCCTCTCCTCCTCTGCACCCCTGGACAGGCCTCATCGCCTCTGCTCCTCTGGACAGGCCTCTCCTCCTCCGCTCCCCTGGACAGGCCTCACTGCCTCCGCTCTCCTGGACAGGCCTCTCCTCCTCTGCACCCCCTGGACAGGCCTCTCCTCCTCCGCTCCCCTGGACAGGCCTCAACTCCTCTGTACCCCTGGTCAGGCCTCTCCTCCTCTGCACCCCTGAACAGGCCTCACCTCCTCTGCACCCCTGGACAGGCCTCTCCTCCTCTGTACCCCTGGACAGGCCTCTCCTCCTCTGCCCCTGGACAGGCATCTCCTCCTCTGCACCCCTGAACAGGCCTCACCTCTTCTATACCTGTGAACAGGCCTCTCCTCCTCCACACGCCTGGACAGGCCTCACATCCTCTGCACCCCTGGACAGGCCTCACCTCTTCTATACCTCTGAACAGGCCTCTCCTCCTCCGCACTCCTGGACAGTCCTCACCTCCTCTGCACCCCTGGACAGGTCTCACCACCTCTGCTCCTCTGGACAGGCCTCACTTCCTCTGCGCCTCTAGACAGGCCTCACCTCTTCTGTACCCCTGGTCAGGCCTCTCCTCCTCTGCACCCCTGGACAGGCCTCCCCTCCTCTGCACCCCTGGACAGGCCTCACCTCCTTGCCTCCTCTGCACCCCTGGACAGGCCTCACCTCCTCTGCACCCCTGGACAGGCCTCAGCTCCTCTGCACTCCTGGACAGGCCTCACCTCCTCTGACCCTTCTCTGGACAGGCCTCACCTCCTCCGCTCCCCTGGACAGGTCTCCCCTCCTCTGCACCCTTGGACAGGCCTAACCTCCTCTGCACCCCTGGACAGGCCTCACCTCCTCCGCTCCCCTGGACAGGCCTCACCTCCTCTGCGCCTCTGGACAGGTCTCCCCTCTTCTGCACCCCTGGACAGGCCTCTCCTCCTCTGCTCCCCTGGACAGGCCTCACCTCCTCCGCTCTCCTGGACAGGCCTCTCCTCCTCTGCTCCCCTGGACAGGCCTCACCTCTTCTATACCTCTGAACAGGCCTCTCTTCCTCCACACTCCTGGACAGGCCTCTCCTCCTCTGCACCCCTGGACAGGCCTCTCCTCCTCTGTACCCCTGGACAGGCCTCCCCTCCTCTGCACCCCTGGACAGGCCTCTCCTCCTCTGCTCCCCTGGACAGGCCTCACCTCCTCTGCGCCCCTGTACATGCATCTCCTCCTCTGCCCCCCTGGACAGGCCTCACCTCCTCTGCTCCCCTGGACAGGCCTCACCTCCTCCGCTCCCCACTCAGCATCAGCAGCAGGAATAGCTGAGCTCTCCTGACAACACCATTAATGGGGGGAGGGGAATCTGATGCAGTGATTAATAAATTGCAGCCAAGTGAGTTAGCAGCTCTCCTACCTGAGCAGAAACCTGTCCAGGCTCTCTCCTCCTCCTGGGGGGCAGGGGCAGATCTGGGGTCTGAGGGGGGATATGTGAGGGTCTGAAGATGGAGGTAACTGCAGTGCAAACACAGACAGACAGGGCTCCTTCCTCCTCTGCAGCAGGCTGGACACAGAACACAGGGAGGAAGTGATGTCACCACTGCTGCTGGTGCTGTCTCTGCCACCGCTGACCCGGAAGAGGAAACCCTTCTCACTTTCACCCAATGCGCAGCTCAGGCAAGGATCGCCCTCTGGTGGCCGCTGATGAAACAGCTGCCTCCAGGCTCCAGCAGTGAATACATTTCACACAAACAAATGCAGGGTCAGACAGTTCAGGTACAGGGCCTCACACTTGGCTGCTGCGAGAAAGTATTTATAGCTTCACTTCAGACAAGCATCTTCCAATCACTGATGTAGAGGACTAAAAAGTATTTACAGAAAGGTGACAACTGGAAGTGGCAGTCTGTATTTTAATGAATATATCTGTATTTCAATGAATATATCTGTATTTAAATGAATATATCTGTATTTAAATGAATATATGAGTATTTCGGTCAGTTTTGCAATTAAACTGGACAACTTATTTATTTTTTTAAATAATTTATTTGCAGGTTTTTCAAATCCGCAGCGTGGTACATAGGAAAGTAAACAGAGGAAAATGCCAGGGAGTTTTAAACACCAGATCAAATAAAATTTGACATAGGTCATGTGTCAAAGCGACAATTAAAGGAACAGTTTATTTCCAATTTTTCGGTGTCTGTCGCTTATTCCTTATATTTGATTCAGTTTTATATCCTCGAACAAGACTGAAATGTAGGCCCTAATTAGGTCTTGAGTTTCTGATTTCAGAACACAACTGTCTCCTAAAATATTAAGATACCGGCCTCTTCCAGGCTTTGTTGTTTTCTTTACAGTAACCACCTCCCTCTCTCAACAAAGATTCACTGACAAAAAAAACAATTTATCTTTGAAACAATTCATTCCTAAGATAGAGATATCAAGTATGAACCAGAAATGTCTCACACAGTTTGCATTGTATCATATAAATGAGTGGGTGTTACTGGTCTGAAGAACAGGGGAGGGGCATTTCATTACTCTAAAATATTGTACTCCTTCACATAGGCCCCTATATCACAGTACGCTCGTCATCAATACACCATTGATTAGTGAGTGCGTCAACTCTTTGTAGCATTGTCATGCAAACAGCCTTGAATGCCTCAACAGCGACATTATTTCGGACGTGCATACATCAGAGCCCTCAAACCTCACTCATCACGAGTGGCACTAACACATTTGGGGGTCGTGCTGAGGTCTCACTCAAACCTGGCTCATTCTTCCAAAATATGGGGATAAACTAGAACTTCACACATGACTATTCATCACAGAGCAGACCCTCTGTCCCACATTTTGTTGGCAAAACCTCTCTCATATATCACCATGAGTACTGCACACAGTTCAGTAGAATTTTAAATTGAATATCTATTTTAGTGAGACTTGGTTGTTAATTTTATCACTTTACAGGTGTTCTGATCATGTCTATAAATTCAGTAATGTCTCTTACTTTGGAATTGTCAAAGTCAAATGTTAAGTGACTCCACTCCCTGTCTCTTTTTTTAATACCTCAATTCTCTATTGATTTTTCATATACAATGAGCATATTACAGGGATCGAAGTTTATCGACTCAGCAGAATCCAAGATACTGTGTAAACTAGAACTTGTGAGAATACATTGAAAACAGGAAAAACAATAAGATAACCCGTCCAGATAGAGGTGAGATGTGACCCAGAAGATCCTGCAGATTATCAGGTAAGGATGATGAGGGGAACACAAGGGAAAGGGATGTGGGAACAGGAGAGAATAGTCAGTGTGCCAGGCCCATCGTCACCACCATATGTGCTTTATAGACCCCCTCCGGCATCCAGTGCCAGCGGTTTAGGAACTTGAAATAACTGAATTTCAACCTGACCACCTTGAGGAAACTGCCTTGGTCTTTCCAAAGGTCATGCCAGTCCTGCTCAGAGAGTGAGAGGCCCAGCCTCTGCTCCACAAACAGCGTAAAGTGTGGGCAGAGGTGCTCGAAAAAAGGCTGTTCATAGCTGTAACATACAATCCCACCATAGTGTCCTTGTATCCTTTCCGCATCAGGATATAATGCAACATTGGGTCAGTATTAGACCTGCCACCTTTGTCGTGAGTCGTCCTTCCATTTTTCTCTTTTGTCTCCTCTGTGTTTGCTGGTGTTAGATGCTCTAGGCGCTGTGCCACTGCCATAAAGTGCCACAGCGCGAATGCTCCCTATTGTAAATTGACTGTATGAATTAGTACAATCCTAATTGACCCAAGGAACATGATAGAAAATTCGAATTTAGTATGCCTGAGCTCCGAATATTAAAGTGCATGTTTTAGTGATGATTATTTTTATATTCTGTCAATCAATCAATCATTTCCATTTATAGAGTGCGCACCTCGTTTAAGAACTCGTTGTGGCCACCAAACATTCCTTGCCCAAAAGAGATGGGGAGACCAGCAAAAAATCTTGGCATCTGGTTCACAGAGGACCTCAAATTTGAGGCCCACATTAACAAACTTACAAGCACCTGTTTCGCTACCCTAAAAATGCTCCGCAAATTCTTTCCTTTGCTCCCTAGGGATGCTAAGGAGACGGTTGCCAGAGCACTTATACTGGCTAGGCTGGATTATGCAAATGCACTGTTTAGTGGCATCCCGGCCTATTTGGTAAAACGCCTCCAAATCATCCAGAATGCGGCAGTCCGACTCTTGTTTAACATCCCAAGATGGAAGAGCGTTCGTTCTGAGATGCGCACGCTCCACTGGCTTCCGGTTGCCCAACGCATTCTATTCAAATCACTGGTGCTTGCGTTTCGTGCTTCTCATGATCAAGGCCCCCTGTATCTGAGGAAGAGATTTACCAGCTATGTTCCTGCTCGCCCCCTCAGATCCTCTACCTTGCACAAACTGTATCTTCCCCGCTTCAAACGAGCAAGACTTGGTGGCCAATCGATCTCAGTGATCGGGGCCCGGGCCTGGAATGCTCTCCCTCTTCAGCTACGATCTATGTCCTCAGTGGCTGTTTTTAAAAAGCATTTGAAAACTCATCTGTTCAAGAGTGTAAGTTAAGTTTTCTTGTATGTCTGACTGTCTACCTCTCCTCTACCCGCGCCAGGATACTCTCCAGTAACGGAGCGCGCTATAAAATAATTTATACATTTATACATACATACATACTCACCCGTGAGGGTCTCAAGGTCCAGAGGGGGGGGGGGGGTGCTGCTACTGCTCGAAGAGCCAGGTCTTGCTTGAGGTGCTTCCCTTCCTGAAGCTGAGATGGTCCTGAGTCAGTCATGGGTAAATGGGGAGGGAGTTCCAGGTCTTCGCTGCCAGGTAGGAGAATGATGTCCCCCGGTGGTGGTTCTGCGAATCCGTGGGACGATGGCGAGGGCGAGGCTGGTGGAGCAAAGCTGGCGGGTGGGGGTGTAGAACGAGAGGCGGCCATTGAGGTTTTCGGGGCCCATGTTGTGGAGCGCTTTGTGTGCATGGGTGAGCAGTCTGAACGTGAATCTTTTGTTGACGGGCAGCCAGTGGAGGTTCCTCAGGTGGGTGGATATGTGGCTGTGGCAAGGGATGTTGAGGATGAGTCGTGCGGAGGCGTTCTGTATGCGCTGGAGGCGATTCTGAAGTTTGGCGGTGGTTCCTGCGTATAGGGCGTTCCTGTTGTTCAGCCGGCTTGTGACGAGGGCCTGGGTGACTGCTCTTCTGGTTTCTGTAGGGATCCATCGGAAGATCTTTCGAAGCATGCGCAGGGTGTTGAAGCATGAGGATGAGAAGGCGTTGACTTGTTTGGTCATTGTGAGGGAGGAGTCCAGGATGAATCCCAGGTTGCGTGCGTGGTCCGTGGGTGTCGGTGCGGTGCCCAGCGCCGAGGGCCACCAGGAGTCATCCCAGGCAGATGGGGATTGTCCAAGGATGAGGACCTCCATCTTGTCCGAGTTGAGCTTAAGACGGCTGAGCTTCATTCATTCTGCTACCTTTTTCATACCTTCCTGAAGGTTGGTTTTGGCGATGGCTGGGTCCTTGGTGAAGGAGAGTATCAGCTGGATGTAGTCGGCGTAGGAAATGATGTTGATGTTGTGTTTTCGTGCGATGGTGGTGAAGAGGGGTCATGTAGATGTTGAAGAACGTTGGACTGAGTGAGGATCCTTGAAGCACGCCGCAGATGATCTCGGTGGCTGCGGAACAGAAGGGGGGAGGCGGACTCTCTGGGTTCTGCCGGAGAGGAATGAAGTGACCCATTCCAGGGCCTTTCCTTGGATTCCAGTGTCGTCGATTAGGGTGCGGTGGCAGACGGTGTCAAAGGCCGCTGAGAGGTCTAGGAGGATGAGGGCGGCTGTTGCTCCGTTGTACATCAGGGTTTTGATGTCGTCAGTGGCTGCGATTAGGGCAGTCTCGGTGCTGTGGTTGG
Source organism: Lissotriton vulgaris (assembly GCF_964263255.1). Lineage (NCBI taxonomy): Eukaryota > Metazoa > Chordata > Amphibia > Caudata > Salamandridae > Lissotriton > Lissotriton vulgaris. The sequence goes on along the minus strand of NW_028240857.1, from coordinate 443,798 downwards.
GTCAAAATCCAGACTGGGTGGGGTCAAGCGAGTTTTTTGCCTCGAGGAAAGCAGTCAGCTGTTTGTTGATGGTCTTCTCGATGACTTTAGCCAGGAAGTGGAGAAGAGAGATGGGGCAGAAGTTCTTGAGGTCCTTGGGGTCCGCTGAGGGTTTCTTCAGGAGGGTGTTGATCTCTGCGTGCTTCCAGCTCTCAGGTAAGGTTGCTGACTTGAAGGAGCTGTTTATGACGTTCTGCAGGTGGGGTGCGATGGTGGTATCGGCTTTGTTGAAGATGTGATGGGGCATGGGTCGGAGGGGGAGCCGGAGTGGATGGTATTCATGACGTGGATGGTGTCTTCACTGCTGATGGGGGTCCAAGAGCTGATGGTGGTGGTGGGGGTCGCTGGTTTGTTGTCCGGAGGTGGAGTTTGGGGTCCGAAGCTGTTGTGTATATCTGCGATCTTGCGGTGGAAGAACGTGGCGAGGGAGTTGCAGAGGTCTTGTGAAGAGGTGATGTCGTGGTTGCTGGTGTTGGGGTTGGAGAGCTCTTTGACGATGCTGAAGAGTTCCTTGCTGTTATGGGTGTTGTTGTCCAGTCGCTCTTTGAACGTTGTCCTCTTGGTGGCCCTGATCTGCTGATGGTATTCGTGGGTGGCGTTTTTGAGGGCTGTCATGTTTTCTCTTGTTCGTTTGTGGCGCCAGGTATTTTCGAGTGTACGGCAGGATCTCTTTGCTGTTTTGAGGGCGTCTATGATCCATGAGGGTTTTCCGGTGGCGGTCTTGCTGTGGGGTTTCTTCAGTGGGGCGAGGTCGCTGGCGCAGCTGGTGATCCACTGTGCAAGGTTGTGGGCTGCGTTGTTGGTGTCGGGTATGTTGGTGTCGGCTGGTGGATTCTGGCTCAGTGATGTGGTAAGCTGGTCTGTGGTGATTTTGCTCCAGCATCTGCAGGGAATCTGATGCGTGAGGTGGTGAGATGTATTCTTCTTGAATGTGAAGTGTATGCAGCTGTGGTTGGTCCAGTGTAGTCCGGTTGAGTGGCTGAAGGTGACGTGGTTACTGGCGGAGAAGATGGCGTCAAGAGTGTGGCGAGCGAGGTGGGTGGGGGTGTCCACCAGTTGCTTGAGTCCAAGGTTGTCGAGCATGGTGGTGGTGGTGCTGTTGTTGTTTTTCTCCAGGTGAAAGTTCAGGTCTCCTAGGAGGATGTATTCTGGTGAGCCTAGGGCGTGCGGGCTGATGAGGTTGGCAATGGTTTCGCTGAATTGTGTACGCGGGCCGGGGGGGTCTGTAGATGAGCGTTCCTCTGAGGGTGGTCTGGGGGTCGGTGTGGATCTGGAAGTATAGGTGTTCGGCAGTGGAGAGGGTGTCTTCAGTGTTGGTCATGACGCTGATGGTGTTTCTGTAGATGATGGCGATCCCTCCTCCTGTTTTGTTGACGCAGTCCTTCCGGGTGATTTTGTAGCCGTCCGGGATGGCTATAGCGATGTCGGGGGCTGGGGAGGCGTTGTTCTGACCAGGTTTTTGTTCCCCTTTTTGAGTGAAGGTGACTTTAGCCTACTATCATTCTAATAGAGGGATTAGAGCTTTAGATCTGGCCTATTTACAAGGTGCTTGACATAATTCCCTATTCTTTTCTCTATTTTAGGGCCTATAAGCTTATGTTAGGGGATAGATTCCTTAGTATTAGTATTATTCCGTCCTTTTGTAAGGTTACTAGTATATTCCTGATAGAGTTATTCATCTTTATGCTTATTTCGGGCCTTGTAGGCCTCGAACGAGAGAGACTCCATCTTTCTTTCTGCCTCGGCTGCTTGAGATGCTTTTAGGTCAAATCTAATGTTTTAGTTATAAGGTGTTGTTCGCTTGGAGAGAACCGGCTCGGGCTGGCCCTTATCGAAAGACTGTATTTTTCTTTGTGTCGAAGACATAACATCAGGCCGGGGTGGTACAAGAATTTGGTGGGCGGCAGGTTACTGGCCGGAAATTTCCATGCATGAACAAGGTTCTATATTAGCAAAAGTACGGAGAGGAGGAGAGTTCATTCAGTCAGTTAGTAGACGGCAGCTAGTCGTTAGCATTATTGCAGTTAATCAACTTAAAGCAGACAGTCGCCATTGTGAAGTCCGAAAAGACCGAAGGCTGATACTCTCTCAGAAAGATTGAAGTTATTTTAGTTGGAGCAGCTGGTGAGCTTTGATACTGAGATCAGAGCATGCAAAGTGAAGAAGTTAGCAGAGCGAACGAATACTAAAGCGGCAGTAACTTATTTATAAGATCGAAGTCGGAAGGTGAAGATAGTTCGTGATCGAGAGGAGAGAGGAGTAGTGCAGAACGACGAGAGTGAGACAGACGAAACAGAGAATAAGAGGGAGGTTCCAGTGACTTGGAGGGGAGCAGAGGAGACAGAGCATAGCGGTGCAGACGTGTATCCGTGACTGCAGGGGTGATCCTAAGATGAGCCAAGGCACAGGCGAGAAGGGAACCCAGATGACAACTGAGTCCAGACTTCGTACTCATAAGGTGACATCACCCCCCTTCTTATTAGCGTGCACACACATTCTAATTCTTTCCTTTGCTTTTCAGGCTATATGTTATATTGATTATATTGTGATGTTATAATTTGCTATTGTGTAATAAAGGGACCCCAGTTCTTAGTGAACCATTGTGTAACTGTTATTTATATGATGAAGTTAACCTTTCTTCTAGTCAGATGCTGTTAAGTGGACGGATGCGTTTCCCGTCCGGGTAAGTGGTAACTGAGCAAGGGAGCAGAGAGCGCTTAAATCAGAGAATAACCTTTGCATATCGTAATTTGGCCATTCTTGTGTGAAAGGATTGAACTGTCTTATTCCCAGTAGTATATAGTGAAACTTCCCAACAGAGAGAGAGAGAGTTAAAGGTATCAATAGGACAGTGATCGCCGTTGTGTAGCGGCGTTAGTGAGAGCACCGGGAGAACACGGAGTGTATACCCACAGGATTGTGGCTTTTGTGAGCGAGTGAGAGCACCGGAGGGACACGGTGTGTATACCCACAGGATTGTGGCTTGTGTGAGCGAGTAAGAGCACCGGAAGGACACGCTGTATATACCCACAGGATTGTGGCTTGTGTGAGCACTGATTGTGGTCAGTGTGTAATGGTAAGTAATCAGAACTGGCTCCTTTCACTATGAGTAGGAGGGTAGCATACTCTGGACCTAAGTTGCCGCGAGACTATAAGGTATGAATGTGGTGTAGAATATTGTTTCTAGTAATCCCTTTGGATTTGGTGGTGTTTTGGATGATCTAAGCTTGTATAGTGCTAATTCCCCATCCCCAGGTAGGTACCCAGGTATCATGGTAAGTAGGTCCTGAGGAGGGAGGTGGTTACGTTTCGGCTGGGTTAGTGGTGTTTTGGTGAGCTGATTTCATCAAGTCTGAAAAATCCGGTCGTTACATCTGGCGTCACGAACTGCTAGCGCGGTATTGTTTCTATCTTGTTGGTTTGCACTTGGCGCGTACGCAGTATATTTTGTACATTATTTGTTTATAGTTGTATATATCTTTTTATTTTTTGCACAATGTTTTTGAGGAGGTCAAAATCTACTTTTAAATTGCCTGTTGAAATTCCCGGATGGGAATCAACGCCTTACGAGGCATTGGCCCGTGAGTGGGCCGATTCTACTGGTTTGAGTGAAAATTGGAATTCTTGTTTGGAACTGGCGGATCCGACTAATGTGATGGCTTGTTTGCAGAAAGCGCCGGTTGTGAAGGGTGATGAGCTTCCTATTTTGGGACGCAGAGGTTGGATTGTTTTATCTGCGTACAGGATTGTACATGAGAAATTTCTGAAATTGCAGAAACAATATGCTGATATTGAAGAGAAGTTTGTTGAAGTGCAAAATGCTCACACTCTTTTGCGATGTCAAAATAAATTGCTTGCTGATAAACTTGAGACTTATCAGACTATTGCTGAAAGAGCTGCTGTTCGTATTGCTAAATACAAATATAAGAATCGTCGTGGTCGTGTTTGCAAACGGAAAGTGCGTCTGGTCGTAGAGAAAGCTGGACTGGACTAGAATCCTGATGAGTGGGATGGTAATATCTGGGACTCGAATGATTCTGGCTCCTCTGCTGAGGAGTCTGACAGACACAAGTATTCTCGCACCGGACGTGATTGTAAATCTAATACTTTTGACAAACTTGATGATTCCGGCGACCATGGTCGGTGTTCTACATCTGATGACATTTCTCAATCTACATGTCCCTCTAAATCTGTTGATCGGGTTCCTTGTGCCCCTCGTACCGAGGTTTCGGCGCATCCGGTTTTTCGACGAAAATTACAGCAGGCTCCTGGTAATCCGAATGGTATTTCTTTGGATAGCTTAGAAAATTTTACACAACAGGAAGTAGTGACATTTTGCAACGATTTCGACAGCGGCCCGGTGAGGCCTTGCTTAGATGGATGGTGCATCTCTATGAATTGGGTGCTCCTGGCATCATGTTGGATGCGGGAGATGCTTTGAAATTTTGTTCTTTGAGTTCGGATTCTATTGTACAAGATCATTTACGAAACTATAATGGTATTGGTCAAATTAGTTTGCTTCAGTTAGCGACTGATGGTTGTAATCACAAGTACCCTACAGAATCTGATTGGCCTCTGAATGTTAAGCCATTTATTTATTTATTTTATTTTGAAAGTTTTATAGAGCGCGAACCAGATCCTTGCGGATATCAGAGCGCTTTACAAGCAGTGACATTTTTTTTTATACAATAGCATAAATAAGCAGAATGAGATATAAAAACATAATACGGCAGTACACAATACAGAAATACAGACGTGTGTGGATAAAGTGTGCATATAAACAGCCAAGAGAGGTAGAACAAAAGCTGCATCCTAAGATGTGCTAAATCTTGACTCAGATATAGAGAAAGGTGCGGGCCGAGAGAGCCAACATGCGATGTAGATTGTCTGTTTGCATCTATATAGGTTGTGAATGTTAGAGAGGCTCATGTGAATTTTTCCATGAAGATCGCCTTTACTTCCTTTTTGAACAGTGCAGTAGATGTGGTAAGTCTGGTTTCTAGGGGTAGTGCGTTCCAAATCCTAGGAGCCATCCCTGAGAAGGAGCGTTTGTAAGTTTTCGCCTTGATAAATCTGTGTGGCTTCAATAAAAGGCTTTCTGCACTTCTTGTGGATCTCTTGCCTCCCGAGATAGACAGTTTCTGAGAGAGATAGCTGGGTGCTTTATGGTAAATGGCTTTGTGGGTTAAGCATGCTATTTTTAGGTGAATTCTGGCTTCCCATGGTAGCCAGTTCAACGCTTTCAGGTCGGAGGAGATGTGATACCTTTTTTTTGAGCCCGTGATGAGCCTGGCTGCAGTGTTGATGGTGGCTCTTAGTGGTGCTGTTGTAGCTTTGGGGAGACCGCAAAGGGACACACTTCCGTATTCGATCCTGGGGATAACTAGAGCTTGAACTGCCGTTTTGAGGTCGTTTTTTGGTAGGAAGGGTTTAAGTTTCCTTAGAATATTAATCTGAAAATTTGCACCTTTTCTTGCATTGGCAATGTGTTAATGCATTTTGAGGTTGCCATCAAGGGTTATACCCAGAGATTTAGCTGAGTCAATGAATGTCGGTTGCACGTTGAATGCCGTGAGGTGTTTGAACCAGTCCTGGAGGAGGGGGATTTTGGAGGGTGGAGCTATGAGTAGGAATTCAGTTTTGAGTGCGTTAAGTTTGAGGTGGTTCTCAGTTAGCCATGTTTGGGTTCTCAACAGTGTTTGGTTGAGTAGTATGACATCTTCAGGAGTCCGACTCTTCAGATAGAGTTGTGTATCGTCTGCATACTTGTGAAATTGGACGTTGGATGCTTGCAACAAGGTAGTAAGAGGTTCCATGAATAGATTGAACAGTGTGGGAAATAGAGCGGACCCTTGTCGGACCCCAAGAGTTACTGGAACTGGTTTGGAGAAGGAGTTATTGACCTTGAATTTTTGGGTCCGGTTTTGAAGAAAGGAGGTAAACCAATTGAGCACTGACCCTGATAGACCCATTCTGAGGTTCAATAGATCGGTCAGGTTCTCATGTTTGACCGTATTAAAGGCAGAGGAGAGATCTAGAAGGATGATTAGGCATGAACCATTCTTGTCGGGTATTTGTAGCGCATCATCGATAATGTGAGTCATGGCTGTTTCAGTGCTATGCCCTGCTCTAAAGCCAGATTGGTGATTGTCCAGGAGGTTGAAGAGGTCAATATGTTTTGTCAATTGTTGGAGGACCCATTTTTCCAAGAGTTTGGCTAGGGTAGGGCTGTTCGAAATAGGTGGATAGTTGTTAAGATCCATCGGGTCAGCTGTGTTTTTTTTTAGGATGGGTGTGACTTGCCCTATTTTGAGGACGTCAGGGATGCACCCTTGCTGTAGAGAGCTGTTGATGATCTTGGTCCAGAGCAGCAGGATCAGAGGGGTTAGATCTTCAACTGCATTAGCAGAGAGAGGATCAGTGGTATAATTGGCTGGCTTGAGGGTACTCAGAATCTTGCCTACAGCTTCTTCCGTGTATGGGTCGAAGGAAGACCACGCTGCATCATTTTTTAGTTAAAGTTTTGAGGTTGTTTGTTGAAGCGGGGTAGTAAATGGAGATGAGGGAGGAGTTGGTATAGGAGGGTAAGACTGTAGGACTGTGAGGTCGTTGAGGAGATCCCTCGATGTTTTCTGTTTTGGTGTTAAAGAAAGCCGAGAATTCTTCGCAGGTGGGATGGGTGCCTGAGGTATCTTGTAGTTGTTTAGGTTCATCTCTAGATTGTGATTTGATTAAATCAAACAATTATTTGGGTCTGTTTCTTGCCTGTTCTAGTTGGGGAGAGAAAAATTCGGCTTTAGTGCGTTTGATCTTTCTGTAATAGTCTTTTCTCTTCCTTCTTAGAGTTTTCAGGTGTTTGGCAGAAGGGACTGATCTCCTGAGACGTTCTGAGGTTCTAAGAGAGCGTCTGTCATCGTTCATCAGGTCATTGAACCAGGGTTTAGAGTTTTTAGAAGGCACTCTCTTTAGTTGTAGAGGAGCGGCTTCATTGATAACCATAGTCATTGTGTTAAGATAATGATTGGTGAGGTCATTTACGGAGGAGAGGTCCTCCGGAGGCAGGAGTAGTTTATGTGAGTAAGTGGGCAATGTGTTGGGCTTGAGTTTTTTCAAGTCTCTTTTCCAAATTTTTGGTTTAGCAGATTGGGCTGCAATAAGTTTCACTGTTTCCCTGATGGAGAAGGTAATGATATAGTGGTCTGACCAATCACAGGGTAGGATTGAGTCAAGCTGGATGGAATTGTTTTTGGAAATTATTAAGTCCAGGATTGCGCCTTTTTTGTGAGTGGGGCTGTTGCAAATTTGGGCGAGGTCAAGCGTGTCGATAACGTTTTTGAGGCTTTTGACCGTTGGATCATTATTGTCATTCCAGTGGAGATTGAAATCACCTAGAAATATTTGAGTGTTTTGACGTCCGATGGTTGTTCTGATCATTTCCATAAAGTGTTCAATGAAAGTCAGGTTATCATGCGGTGGATGATATATGGTGTGAAGAGAGCAAACTGGCGTACCATTACTGGTGATGTCGATGCACATATATTCACAAGAGGAGAAGGTGGGGGAAATGGCTCTAATTACTGATAGGTTGTTCCTATGTATGCAAGCTATTCCTCCCCCGACTTTTACACTTCTGTCAAGTCTGATGATGTCGTAGTTAGGTGGAACCAAAATGTCCAGAGTGGGTGAGGAGGATTCAGTAAGCCATGTCTCTGTTAGCACAATCAAATCAAGCTCGTGAGAGATGATGAGGTCGGCGATATCTACTGCGTGTCTAGCGGCCGATCTACAATTCAGGAGGGCGCATTTGAGAAGGGGTGTCGTGAGAGAAGGGGTGGGAACGGGTGTGAGTGTGATTCTTCTAAGGTTAATATCGCTGATTCCTCTATTGTTGTGAGTGGCGGGTCTATGTGGATTGGAGGTGATAGCCCTAATCGTGTGTGTCGTGTCAGTGGGTGAGATGGGAGGGGGTTGTAGGAGAGTAAGAGGGAGCAAATCTCTTTCTCTGAGAATGGGTTGGTGCATCGGATAGGGCGGGAAGGGAGGTTGGGGGATGGCATGGAGTTCCATGAGAGGCGGTGGTGCTTGGGAATATGTGAGATGTGCATAGAGGGGTAGCTTGATCTAGCACTGGACGTCGATCTGACATGCGTTGGTTGTCTAGCAATCATCTTTTTGATAGTGTGGAGTTCTTCTTTGATTTGTAGGAGTTCAGACAAAATTTTATTGTAACTGGTACTTTCCATTGGGTGTGAGGTAGGTCCAAGAGGAGTGATGGGTGATGTTGCATGGATGGGTGAAGGGGTACTTAATGTAGGTAATATAAGTGAAATGGATGGTTGTTGTTGGTAAATAGCAGAAGTGGATGTAGCTGAGAGCTGGCAGTGAATAGAAGGGGGGGTGTGTTTGGGGTCGGTGTGGAAGAGAGCTGATGTGTGTGCCAGTGTTCGGTCTGTGTGTTGCAACTGGGATGTGATTGAGTATGTTGGTGGTTGAGGCATAAGGGGTTGGTTGGGAGGTAGGGGTTGATCTGAGGGTTGGTGGATAACGATGTGTTGGGGTGTGTCCTGGGGCGGGTGGGGATGAGGTGGGCGGAGGGTGGATGAAATGGATGTGTGTGCCAGTATTCGATCAGTGTGTTGGGGTCGGGTGTGTATGAGGGTATTGGTGGGTGGGGTGTAAGGGGTTGAGTGGGAGGTGAGGGATGAGCTGTGGGTTGGTATGTCGAGGGGGATGGGGTGTCTGGGGTGGGAGGGTATTCTGGGAGGTAGGGGAGGTGGGTTCAATGAAAGAGGGGGTGGGGATGAAGTGGGCAGGGGGTGGATGATGGGGCTGTGTGGGAGGTGACAAATGTGTTGGCCGAAGGGGTGGATTGGGTAGGGGGCGAGTGAGGGGTTGAGGCAGGGGGATGGCATACATGATCTTTAATGATGGGGAAGATCTTCTCAAGTAAATTAGGATTGTGATTCGTGGCTTGCATGAGGATTGTGCCATTATTATAGATAGAAATAGTTGCTGTAGCTTGGAAGAACTGTGAAGGTGCGATAGAGATAGCTAACCCATGTGGGGATTTTCTGGTGGAGGAGATCGAAAGTAATGTCAGGAATGCTTTGCGCCATTGGGCTCTGCGTTTGGTGTGGAAAATGATGTCTGTTGTAATGTGTCCCATGTGCTGGGAAAAGTAGGGGTCAGCGAAGAGGGTTTCAGGTTGCAGTTTTAGGAAGTTATGTTTGAAGCGTTTAGAGGCTTTTTGTGAGAGGTGTGGAGGGTAAATGATATTGAAAGTATGTATGCCTAGGGGTTCCATGTTATGTGTAGGGCAAAAGATAGGATTGAGGGTGCCTAGGGTCGTCGTGGGATAGGTGGTGAGAGTCCGGGACTTAGGTTGCGTGAGTCCAGGACTTCAATGAGGTGGAGGTGATCAAATCCACTCAAATAAGTTAAATTTAAATTACATAATATAGCCATATAAGCATAAAAAGTCTATGTCGCCCATATTTGCCTTGCGTTCCAACATTCAGTAGATAGTTCTTAGAATGCGTCTTTGAGTACTAAAAAAAAAAAAAAAAAAGTCGTTCCAAGATGGCCCCCGCCTTGATAAGAGCCTCCTAGACCACCTTGTAGTCCTATGTTTTTTTCCATTGATTGTGGGTCTCCTGGTGTAGTCTCATTGCAATTTCCATGAAGCCTTTGAGATGCTTTTAGTCTGATAAGCTTTTAGTCCTTTCTCTATTGTGATGCTTTTGGATTCAGGTCCACCTGGCTTGTTATGAGTGACCTATGAACGGGGAGGGTCATTCTCTCTTGTTGTTGTGGAGGGCAGCCATTTTAGCCATCAATGCCCCAGAGACGATGTCAGCCATGCTAGTATACACAGCAGAGGAAGCCATGGTATACTTTACAAGATGCGGCACAAAAACTGAAGGAGGAGGCAATGAAAACTGTGATTTTTCTGAGTACTTCTGACAGGTTGTTGGATGGTTTGTTGACATCTTCTGTGCGGAATCGCATTATCCGTTCTTCCCCTGTTGCATATAAACAAGTTATGATGACATTGTTTTTTTTTTTTTTTTAATTTTTGGAAAACCTTTATTGTAAATTGCAGAAAACAAATACGGGCCTACAACCACCCGGCCGGCCTCGACATCATTCCAAAGCACATTAGCAGACAAGACGACAACTCGGTAGCTTCTTTAAAATAAATGCAAGCAATTGGAGTTACACTGGCAATTCGTGCACTACCGAGAAGAAGGAGAATTGAAGGTTTAATTGTATAGTTTCATATAAGACAATAAAATAGAAAACGTTAAAAAGGATCTGAGTGCAAACAATCCGTCTAAATACCGTTGAGGGTGACGTCCAGCAAGAAAAGGGCAAACAGTAATACAGAACCAAAATGGCAGCACCAGGACATCGCAAGAGGAGCAATGATCACATAGCATAGTTTATGCCAGACGCCACTCACCCCACCTTAACACGTTACATTGACCCAGGGAAAAAGGAAAAAGGAAAGGAAAAGGAGAAGAAGAAGAAAAAATTAAGGCCCATAGAAACTAAAAACTGACAAAGAAAATACCCCCCACCCAACACGCATGCAGAGGCTACGGCCTACCCCCCCCCTAGCAGTGTGTCTGTCGCCCAATAAAGAGTACCCGAAATGAAGAAGAAAAGAAAGGAGGAAAAAGATGTACCAATATGACCGGAGGAGGGCCAGACATATGTGTCCAATAGACAGTCAAATCGTATATCTACGGCCACCCCGCCCCCGACCCCAAGTGAAAAGGAAACAGAACCCAACGCCCGGCTCTCCCGTCTACACACCACTGTCCCGGCAAATCAGTCCAATAGAAGCAAACAAGAAGGAAGAATCGACTTCACCCCTGTCCCTTGCGATCCAGCACGCCAACCAAATGTAGGAACAAAACAGCCGTCAGGTGCAGAGCAGACAGTCTCAGGAACCACCACGGGACAAAGCGCTTGCCACCAATGTCCGACCAGTCCAATGCCATGTGTTCCAAAACTGCACGTAGAGAAGCAGTACAACGCAGTGAATCTCCGGTGACAACCCATCGAGGCGGAGGGGACATAAACATGCAGCGGTATCCAGTGCCAGCAGCAGTCCCAATGGAAAGTCCTAAACATGGCGCCCAATGGCTCATTCCCAGCAGGTGCAATAGTTCAGGAGCCCCAGTACATTCCACAGTTGACGCAGATAGGATCGAGGCAGTCACCAGTTCCAGTTCCACTGGCTCCCCCACATATATCCGGCCAGGCGTCTCACTGCAATCGAGCTCAGGATGTGGCGAAACGCCCTGCAGATGGTTGCCGGCTCGACCATCGGGGGGCAGCGCGAGTACAATGGCGTCCAGCCGATTCCCCAGCTCACAAGATTTGGACCGCACATCCGCCCGCAAGGCCGCCAGGGCGCCGAGAATGTCCCCTATACTCAGGGGCAGCTCAGGAGAAGAGGACTCCATATCTTCATGCCCGTGGGGCTCATGGGCATACTGCGAACCTCGGGTACCACCGCCGACATAACGTTCCAGCTGCACGTTAGCACTGCGGCGCCTCAACAAGCGCGGCCAGACCTCGGGGACAAGGGCGTCGTTTTCCATATTAACGATACCTCGGAATGTGTTGCAAGGGCAGCAGACTGAAGCTCTATCGGCGGCCGGTCGGGTCATCAGCAGCAAGCTCAGGAGCGCCCGGCTCAAAATGGCCCCCGGGAAGCCGTCGGAAAGCGAAAGCACACACAGGCGACCAGGGAATAGATACAAAAGTATCTCCAATTGCCGCGGTACCAGTGCGACGTGAAGATGAAAGAAAGCAGATGCCACACTGTCGCTGAGCACTCGCTACAGTTACAATGCGCCGCCAGCCAACGCTGTTCACTCCGCCGGGGCCGGCCACCCTCGAGAACATAGACATGGATGTCGTCCGGGAACTCCGGGAAGAAGACTGGGGCGGTACTCTGCTTCTGCCATGTGGAGCGCGGCGGGGAGCGCACCGTCGGGTGCAGCGTCACCTTCCGATTCCGAAACCGCTGAGAGGGCTCAGGAGAGAGTTCAGGATAGTCGGCGGCTCGGAAGGAAATCGAGCGGACCGGCGGAGCCGAGGGTTTAGGCGGCCATCATGGTCGCAGGCTAGGCTCCTCCCCCCTATGATGACATTGTTGATCAATCAAACTGGTAACGCGTTGTCCTTAGTGCTTGAATCTGTACGTCAGCTTGGTGAATTGGGCGAATGGCTTAAACCTGAAAGACAATCCAGACCTGAGGGTCGTACTGCTGGAAATTATCAGTTTTCTAGACGTGATATGTTTCTTGCCTTGTTGGCTGACGGTGTGAAGAGAGAAGACTTGATGGTGAACCTAATAATCACTTGTGGGATATGTTTCGCAAGCGTGGTTTGGACAGGAAGGAGGGTGCTCGACGTGTACGAAAGAATGATTGTGATCGTGAATATTCTGATGACAGTGGGGATGACAGACGTCGTGATGATTCAGATCGGCGTGATAGACGACGGAATGATCGAGATGTGTCTCCTCGGCGTGAGAGAGAGAGGGGGAGAGATGAGCGTGTTGAGAGCAGATACAGAGATGAAAGGGATCAGTCCCCCGAAATGAGGAGAAGAGATGAACGACACAGGTTTTCTGAACGAAATTCACAATACCATGCAGATGACAAACACCCGTTTCGTGATGGGAATGGATATGAACAGGAAATTACATTGTCCAGAAAATTTGAGAGTATTTACCCTGATTTGTCTTGGTTGTCAGAACGCAATAAAAATGACTAGGAAATAGGTCAAGCTCCGGTACGCAATTGGGCTCACAAAGATAATAGACCATATGTAGATATTGACATTTTTTGGAGACATCGTAATATACAAAGGGCCCGAGAATTGGTAGATACAGGAGCGGAGGCCACTTTAATTCATGAAAAATCAAAGAAAGTCAAAGGACAATTTTTTACAATTACTGGTTTAGGTTGAAAAGAAACCCCCGCAGTGCAAACAAATGTTGAGATGAAAATAGGTAGAATTCCCCTAAAAGAATATTCTGTTTTAGTTGTGCCCCTTCTGGAATACATAATTGGAATTGATATCTTAAAAGGTATGACTTTACATTTAGATGATGGATGCTATCAATTTGGAAGTAGAGGTTATATATCATCTAGACCCGTACGAGTTGGCCGTTTGAGAATGCCTCCTATAAAAATTCCCCAGGCTACAAAAGTCATTTCCCAAAAACAGTATCGTATTCCAGGAGGTCATGAAGAAATTAGTGCTACTATTCAGGATCTGGTGAATGCAGGAGTTATAACTCCGGTTACTTCTGCTTGGAATAATCCCGTTTGGCCTGTGCGTAAAAGTGATAATTCTTGGCGTATGACTGTTGATTACCGCGAACTGAATAAACATACACCCCCTTTGAATGTTGCAGTACCAGACATGATTACCTTAATTGAGAGAATTCAGAAACATCCAGGAATGTGGTATGCGTCTATTGACATTGCTAATGCTTTCTTTTCAATTCCAATTGCCCCTGAGTGTCAGGAACAGTTCAGTTTTACATGGAATGGACGTCAAATGACATTTAGAAGTCTTCACCAAGGCTATGTACACAGTCCTACGATCTGTCACCGGCTGGTGGCGGAACATTTATCTGAAATACCCATAAACCCACAGATACAGATTTGTCATTATATTGACGTAATTTTGATTCAAGGTGAGACGCAGGATCAAGTTCAGACTCAGTTAGATCAGGTTATCAATCATTTGCGAGAAAAAGGTTGGGAAATCAATCCCGACAAGTTGCAAGGTCCATCACAGAGTGTAAAATTTTTAGGCATCAATTGGCATAAAGGAAACAGAGAAGTAATTCCACAGGTAAAACAGAAAATTCTTGATTTTGCAGTCCCCCGGAACAGAAAAGAAGCCCAGAGATTCATTGGTTTATTTGGTTTTTGGCATCAACATATTCCACATTTAAGTCAGATATTAGCCCCTTTGTACAGAGTCACTCGTAAAAAGAATGCGTTTGAATGGAGTAAACCGCAGCAAGATGCGTTTGATTTGGCGAAAGAAGCGATCCAGTATGCTTTGGATCTGTGGCCTGTACGTGATGGTGATGTGTATTTGAATGTGTCTGTGCAAGGTCCTTATGCGAATTGGAGTCTGTGGTAAAAACAAGGTAGAAATAAAGTACCGTTAGGTTTCTGGACTAAAAAGTTACCCGATGCTGGTGAGCGTTATACACCTTTTGAAAAACAGATACTTGCATGTTATTGGGCTCTGGTGGATACCGAGCAATTGACTTTGGGACATGATGTGATGTTGAGACCTGAAATTCCTATTATGCAATGGGTTTTGAGTTCGCCGGAAACTCATCGAATTGGACATGCTCAAGAGGCAAGTGTGATTAAGTGGAAATGGTACATACAAGACAGGGCACGTTTGGGACCGAAATGTGTTGGGACGTTACATGAGCAAGTGGCGCTGGCGCCATCGAATGAGACTGGGAGTGAATGCTCCGTACCTATAGTACAGGAATCCCCTGTTAAGTGGGGTAAACCATTTGATTATCTGTCCGCGGAGGACAGAAACCATGTGTGGTTTACGGATGGTTCAGCAAAGTACATAGGAGAGAAGAGGCCTTGGAAGGCAGCGTCCTATAATCCTATCACACAAAAATTGCTAAGTACAACTGGTGAAGGAAAAAGTAGTCAATTTGATGAATTGTATGCTGTTTATCAAGTTTTGAAACTGGAACTACCTGGTATGTGTCACATTTTTACTGACTCCTGGTCCACTGCTAATGGATTGGCGGTCTGGTTACCAACATGGCATGCTCATAATTGGGAATTGCATTCTAAAGAACTTTGGGGTAAAGAATTATGGCAAGAAATTTGGGAATTGCTTCCGCAAAGTACTGTTACAATCTTTCACGTGGATGCCCATACACCAATAGACTCCCTTGACAAATTCTTTCACAACATTGCAGATGAGAAATCTAAAATTGCTGAGGCAGTGGTGGACATACAGGATTCTGATTTGGCGGGATTGGCGAAATGGGCCCATCAGAAAGCAGGACATTTTGGAGAAAGAGCCACTAGCAGGTGGGCTGCTGACCGAGGAATTTATATTCCTCTAAATTTGATCAAAGATACTATAATGCATTGTCCTATCTGTCAACATTCTAGACAACGAAAAGTACCCCAAATTGTCAGAGGACAATTACACCAAGGTAAATTACCCGCTGAAATTTGGCAGATTGATTATATTGGTCCACTCCCTATGAGTAAAAATTGTCAATATATATGCACCATTGTCGACACGTACAGTGGTGTTTTAGTGGCCTTTCCTTGTAAACGAGCTACCCAAGTAAACACCATCAAAACATTGGAATTGATTATGCTGTATTATGGTGTCCCATTTCAAATTCAATCTGACAATGCATCACACTTCAAGGGAAGATTGGTGCAGGAATTTTGTGTAGAGAACAACATTGAATGGGTGTTTCATATACCGTACTATCCACAGGCAGCAGGCCTTGTGGAGAGAATGAATGGTTTGCTAAAAGATCAATTGCGCAAATTAACTGATGACAAATATAAAAATTAGAGAGATTATTTGTTTCAAACACTGTTAATTTCGAATAATCGTCCCTTTTTAAATGCTGATTGCCCATTAATGCGTTTATTTCCTCCAGCTGTTGATGCTAAACCAAACACAGTCAAAAATATTGTAATGTATTGGGAAATTTCCCCTGGAGCCCTGGCTCCATGCAGAGCAACCCCAGGTTCCGCAGGCTTAGACCTACATGCCATGAATGACATTACTGTAAAAGGAAGAGATCGAGTTATCATTGAAACTGGCATTGGTGTCAGTATACCAACTGGAAATTTTGGACTAATTGCCCCAAGATCGGGCCTGGTCTTAAAAGGCATTCAAGTGCTTGGAGGTGTAATTGACAGTGATTATCAGGGAGAGATTAAGGTACTCCTGCTGAATAGCAGTGAGGTTGATTTACCGATTCATAAAACTGACCGAGTTGCTCAATTGCTAATCATGCCTGTTTTCAGTGGTGAGATTCAGAAAGGCACTGCCCCAACCCTATTAACTGTTCGAGGACAAAAAGGTTTTGGCTCCACTGATAATCCAGGAGCGAGAGTGTGGGTGCAATCGCCTAAAAATCCCCCTGAGCAAGCTGAAATTATTGCAACAGGTCATGATAATACAGTACTTGTCATGAGACCAGGGAGAGATAGCTGGGAGGCTGTCCCAGCTGACAAATGTTACTTACGAGAATGAATAATGCCTGTATTTGATTTTATTTCAGATCATTCTCTGGACTGCTGTTGCAGGATGTGCCGGCGTTGGACTCCTTTGGGCCTGCTACGTCGGGAGAGAGCGGAACCCCCAGACTCTGGTTGATTGGAGAATCAGAGTGCAACGTTCCTTTGCTGCGTGGGATTCATCATCTAACTTTTGGACTACCCTGGCACGGAGGGTGACAAACTCCCCACATTTCTGTTTAACACCGATGCGTTCGGTAACAGACATATTAGCGACCTGTTTGGTTGCCGTCCCAGCTTCTTTGGAGACCCTTGCCCATATTTTCAATATATCAAATGCCCGTCCTAATATTATTATAGGTGATTTTGTGACCCATGAATATTGTCCTTTATGTACAGTGCTGTTGGATCCAGTACCACTGATTCATTCCCAAATCACTACATATAATATCACGCAGGGTGATCTATGTTTTTTACTCACATGTGATCTGAGTGCCATAACTGAATGTGTTCGTTTGAAATTAAAAGGTGCCACTTCATTTACAGATCATAAAAAAACTTTATGTTCCCGGAGATCATCAAAGTCATGTATTTCAGTCAAAAATAATATGACCTGCAAAAGTCTTGTAGTTACCCCTAGCCACTATCGTACAATGCTATTACCTTCTGGATGGCTTTTCTCTTGTGGCAATACATCTTGGCCTTATATCCCTGCAAATATTACCGGAGGACCCTGTGCTATTACTCGATTAAGCTTATTAATGTTTTCTTCACATCCTAATGTGAATTCCCGTATTGTCCGTGATGCTGTAAATTTAAAGGACAATTGTGACTCTACACTACATTTATTTTCTGAATCTGAATATCTTAGTTTGGCTTTCTCTATTTTAGGTGTCCCTGCCTTGGCAGTATACAATGCTAAATCTATTGGAAAAATGGCCTGTTGAATGGTTAAATCCATCAATCACACTTCTACGATTCTGTCTGACATGCTATTGGATGCCCAGGGTGAGCGTAAGGCAATTCTTCAAAATAGAGCTGCTATAGATTATCTTTTACTTAAACATGGTCATGACTGTTCTGACTTTGAAGGTCTTTGCTGTTTCAATCTATCAGACCATACAAGGTCGATTCAGGCTCACATTGACAAACTCCACGACTTCACTAAAGAAGTTAGAAAACACATAGATCAGGGCTGGTTTGACTGGCTCTTTCATTGGTTACCAGATTTACATTCTTTACGTCAGATATTAGGGGGTATCCTGCTTGCTGTTTGTATTTTAGTTGCTATTTGCTGTTTTATTCAGTGTATTCCTTCTTTACTTCAAACTTGCAGATGCAGCACTAGAAATAGATCTGTCAGTTTTGTTTCATATTATACTTTCACAGATGTTAGTTCCATTTAGCGAATGATTAGTAGCCTAAAATCAAGGGTGAAATGGTCTGACCAGGTTTTTGTTCCCCTTTTTGAGTGAAGGTGACTTTAGCCTACTATCATTCTAATAGAGGGATTAGAGCCTTAGATCTGGCCTATTTACAATGTGCTTGACATAATTCCCTATTCTTTTCTCTATTTTAGGGCCAATAAGCTTATGTTAGGGGATAGATTCCTTAGTATTAGTATTATTCCGTCCTTTTGTAAGGTTACTAATATATTCCTGATAGAGATATTCATCTTTATGCTTATTTCGGGCCTTGTAGGCCTCGAACGAGAGAGACTCCATCTTTCTTTCTGCCTCGGCTGCTCGAGATGCTTTTAGGTCAAATGTAATGTTTTAGTTATAAGGTGTTGTTCGCTTGAAGAGAACCGGCTCGGGCTGGCCCTTATCGAAAGACTGTATTTTTCTTCATGTCGAAGACATATCATCAGGCCGGCCAGTTGAGAACGTGTCCTTGGCACGGGGTGGTACAAGAATTTGGCGGGCGGCAGGTTACTGGCCGGAAATTTCCATGCATGAACAAGGTTCTATATTAGCGAAAGTATGGAGAGGAGGAGAGTTCATTCAGTCAGTTAGTAGACGGCAGCTAGTCGTTAGCATTATTGCAGTTAATCAACTTAAAGCAGACAGTCGCCATTTTGAAGTCCGAAAAGACCGAAGGCTGATACTCTATCAGAAAGATTGAAGTTATTTTAGTTGGAGCAGCTGGTGAGCTTTGATACTGAGATCAGAGCATGCAGAGTGAAGAAGTTAGCAGAGCGAACGAATACTAGAGCGGCAGTAACTGATTTATAAGATCGAAGTCAGAAGGTGAAGATAGTTCGTGATCGAGAGGAGAGAGGAGTAGTGCAGAACGACGAGAGTGAGACAGACGAAACAGAGAACAAGAGGGAAGTTCCAGTGACTTGGAGGGGAGCAGAGGAGACAGAGCATAGCGGTGCAGACGTGTATCCGTGACTGCAGGGGTGATCCTAAGATGATCCAAGGCACAGACGTGAAGGGAACCCAGATGACAACTGAGTCCAGACTTCGTACTCATATGGTGACGTCGACCCTTTCTTATTAGCGTGCACACACATTCTAATTCTTTCCTTTGCTTTTCAGGCTATATGTTATATTGATTATATTGTGATGTTATAATTTGCTATTGTGTAATAAAGGGACCCCAGTTCTTAGTGAACCATTGTGTAACTGTCATTTATATGATGAAGTTAACCTTTCTTCTAGTTAGATGCTGTTATGTGGACGGATGCGTTTCCCGTCCGGGTAAGTGGTAACTGAGCAAGGGAGCAGGGGGCACTTAAATCAGAGATTAACCTTTACATATCGTAATTTGGCCATTCTTGTGTGAAAGGAGAGAGAGAGAGAGAGAGAGAGAGAGTTAAAGGTATCAATAGGACAGTGATCGCCGTTGTGTGGTGGCGTTAGTGAGAGCACCGGATGGACAAGGTGTGTATACCCACAGGATTGTGGCTTGTGTGAGCGAGTGAGAGCACCGGAAGGACACAGTGTATATACCCACAGGATTGTGGCTTGTGTGAGCACTGATTGTGGTCAGTGTGTAATGGTAAGTAATCAGAACTGCCCCCTTTCACTATGAGTAGGAGGGTAGCATAGTCTGGGCCTAAGTTGCCGCAAGACTATAAGGTATGAATGTGGTGTAGAATATTGTTTCTAGTAATCCCTATGGATTTGGTAGTGTTTTGGATGATCTAAGCTTGTATATTGCTAATTCCCCATCCCCAGGTAGGTACCCAGGTATCATGGTAAGTAGGTCCTGAGGAGGGAGGTGGTTACGTTTCAGCTGGGTTAGTGGTGTTTTGGTGAGCTGATTTCATCTGGTCCGAAAAATCCGGTCGTTACAGGCGTTCATCCAGGATTCCGTGAGGAAGGCGACGTCAGGTGCTGTTGTGTCGAGGAGGTCCCAGAGTTCGATGGCGTGCTTGTGAATGGAGCGGGTGTTGAGGAGGATGCACTTGAGGTGGTTGTTGTTAAGGTTTGGTTTGGCGGGTGGGGTGCGGGGTCGGAGGCAGGTGAATTTGCAGGCTTGACAGGGGAAGGGTCCGTGGGTGCGCCTTGGGGTGGCTTGATAGCAGGCGGGTGGTCGTCCGGTGTTGAGTGCGTTGAGGGCAGCGTTGTCGTACTTCAGTCGGATGTCCAGGTTCCTGCGGGGGCCAGGGGTTCTGGCGCTGGGCGCAGCCCAGGCATGGACGGGCGCAGACGGGCTTGCCTTTGGTGCGCCTTGGTGCGCCAGCGGCGCGTCCGCACGGTCTCCTCCATAAATGGCGATGTGGGAGGGAGGAGCAGCTGGGAGGCGGGAGCGGGGTGGCGAATGGGTGTCGGGGAGCGGGTACAGAAGAGAAAAAGGGGCGGGTCTGCCGGGGAGCAGCGGCGGGAGCGGTAGGCACAGAGCGGGAGAAATACAGTCACCGGGAGTGCAGAAAACAGAAAAGAGCTAAACTCAGGGCACAAACCAAATACAATAATGGGCACAGTAAAAACACAAAATACTCAGAGCAGACGGAGCACAGGAGCAGCGGTGAAGGTCCTGGTCACACATGGGGAGCCGTGTGGTGCGTGGAGCGACTGGCCCTGCGAGCAGGGTCAAGGATCAAAGCTCACCACCATGCGGTCTCCTCCATAAATGGCCAAGTGGGAGGGAGGAGCAGCTGGGAGGGGGCAGCGGGCGGGGAATGGGCGTCGGGGAGCGGGTACAGAAGAGAAAAAGGGGCAGGCCGCCGGGGAGCAGTGGCGGGAGCGGGGAGTGGTGGGGCACAGAGCAGTAGAAATACAGTCACGGGGAGTGCAGAAAACAGAAAAGAGCTAAACACAGGGACAGAAAGGAGCTAAACACAGGGATGTGATTGAAAATACCACTTTTAGGAAGAAGGTAATTTCTTGCCCAAACCTTCCAGTGTGTGCTGCTATTATGTGTATTGGCTATCTGGTTTTGGAGGGTCAGGGCAGGCTGATCCCGACCAGGATTGAATAGAGATATATGCAGTTGGAGTATGGGGAGGAGTGACCCTTTGATGTGAGCAGGGCTGTGCCTGGCAAGGTCAATGATGGCTCCACCTCCCACTGTGTGTCTGATAGCAGACCCCTCTTCCTAAAAGGCAGGATGTTATGTTATTTTATAGAAAGCTTGTATCGCGCACTAATACTCTAGAGTGTCGTGGCACGGAAGTGAACTGGGGCGGAACAGATGGAAACCAATTAAGGGAGCTGACTAAACAGATGTGTCACACCCGAAAAGAGGGAGAAGGAGGTTTCTACAGACCAGGTCGTCCTCCTAAGAATAATTTGCGAAAAAATGAAGCCAGTATCTGGGTTCAGGGACCTGTCTTGTGTGAAGGCTACCTATCAGGAGTGTGTAGGTGTAGCCGTTAAGAAAGAGAAATGTTCTTTCTTGTTTTCCCCTCACTCACC
Organism: Lissotriton vulgaris; assembly: GCF_964263255.1. Lineage (NCBI taxonomy): Eukaryota > Metazoa > Chordata > Amphibia > Caudata > Salamandridae > Lissotriton > Lissotriton vulgaris. The sequence goes on along the minus strand of NW_028240857.1, from coordinate 422,596 downwards.
GGAGTTTCCGCACGGTGACATGCTTCATCATCGGGGTCATCCCAGTTCTCTACGAAAAGGGGCGTGCTGCGACTCTCGAGCTACGAAGGAGCACTGTTAAGTGAAGGACTATGTGTGGTGAGAGAAAAGTGGAGTGGATGTGTGTGTGAGTGTTAAAAATACCGTGCTAGTGGGCCTCAATGTTTTATTCTGCTCCTAGACCGGTATGTTAAAAGTGGGGTTTATACTGTATGCCAACCTGTGATGTGGGTTGGTTCAGTATGTGGTCAACATGTTTCACGCTACCCCTAGCGTTTCGTCAGGACCATACAGGGACCAGCACTGTATAATGCCACTCCTAAAAAACCTAGATTTAGGATTCAAACAATAGATTAGTGCAAATGATATTTACAGTGAATGACGCTGTTCCAACTCGGTACACGCGTAGGTTTTGTTCAATGGTGAACATTTGTTGGACCGCATCTGGGTCCAAGGGGAAGCAGCTAGGTAATACTACGCGGCATTGCTGACTAGGAACATTGTTTCCACCGAGGCGATACCGCCCCCCTATGAGACCATGATGTGCCATTTTGCACCAACAAATGTTCACCATTGAACAAAACCTACGCGTGTACCGAGTTGGAACAGCGTCATTCACTGTAAATATCATTTGCACTAATCTATTCTTTGAATCCTAAATCTAGGTTTTTTAGGAGTGGCATTATACAGGGCTGGTCCCTGTATGGTCCTGACGAAACGCTAGGGGTAGCGTGAAACATGTTGACCACATACTGAACCAACCCACATCACAGGTTGGCATACAGTATAAACCCCACTTTTAACATACCGGTCTAGGAGCAGAATAAAACATTGAGGCCCACTAGCACGGTATTTTTAACACTCACACACACATCCACTCCACTTTTCTCTCACCACACATAGTCCTTCACTTAACAGTGCTCCTTCGTAGCTCGAGAGTCGCAGCACGCCCCTTTTCGTAGAGAACTGGGATGACCCCGATGATGAAGCATGTCACCGTGAGGAAACTCCGGTGAGTGAGGGGAAAACAAGAAAGAACATTTCTCTTTCTTAACGGCTACACCTACACACTCCTGATAGGTAGCCTTCACACAAGACAGGTCCCTGAACCCAGATACTGGCTTCATTTTTTCGTAAACAGATGTGTCTTTAGGTGTTTTTTAAAAAGTTGGAAGTCTTGAGTAAACTGAAGATCCGCAGGGAGCGAATTCCAAGCCACTGCTGCTTTAAAAGAAAGAGACTGGCTTCCCAAGCGAGCTCTGCGGAAACGCGGCATTACCATTTGGTGTAAAGAGGCAGACCGCAGAGATCGATTGGGTACATACAGGGCAAAGCGCCTCCTTAGATACAAAGGACCAAGACCATGAAGGGCCCTGTGCGCGAGAGTGAGAGCTTTGAATTGTACTCGCTGGGCCACAGGCAGCCAGTGCAGATCCCGCAAATGCTGTCGAACACTAGATCTCCTGGAGATGTTAAAAAGGAGTCTAGCTACGGCATTCTGTATAGTTTGCAGTTTTTTCAGCAAATATCCCGGGAATGCCAATGAACAAGGCATTGGCATAATCAAGACGGGAAAGAATCAAAGCACGGGCTACTGTTTTTTTGGCCTCTCTAGGGACAGGGGAAATAACTTTCTAAGTGCCTTGAGGGTGCCAAAGAAGACAACAGTCAGTTTGTTAGGTTGAGGACCGAAGGCCGCGCTTGCGCAGTCTCCGGGAGGAGATTTAATGATTTTGAGTCATTTTCAGTATGGAGGCTTGAACCCGCCTCTCTCCTCCATTGGCTGGCTTCCTAAACGGAGTCCAGCCATTGGAGGAGACAGGCTTCACTCCAATAAAGCCCCGTCTCTTTCGGATTTGGGGGCGTGTTTTTTTGCGTTCTTTCGACTGTGACGTCACCCGTCACTCAGAACGCCAAAACACGCCCCTGAATCTGAAATTTGCAGACATTTGCGGCCGCCATTTCTATCTGCTCTCTTGCAGAGTGCTCCTCTTTCTGCAGGAATAGCTGGTGGCAAGAGCGCTTTATCAAGCTTGGATCGACCTGCACTGCTTCCCAGAGACACTCTTATCACCTGGGAGAGGATGGGCAACTAAACTGGTACTTCCTCGGGTCAATCCTGACGTCATTAGGCACTGAGGGTGCGCGTGGAGGCAGCGGAGGTGCCGCTCGCACAAAACCACTTCAGTGCTGCTCGCCACACCTCAATCCGCTCTCATATTGTGCTCTCTAAGCGTTTTACCCTCGTCTTTCAGCATCTGTGATGTGTGCGCCTGGAGATACCTCACGTTCCCTATCGCAGCCATCTCCAGCCCGGCGTATTTCGCAGGTAGTTTATCAGCCTGGCCAGGGCCCAGGGTGCTGATGTGTTGCGCAGATTGCCATCGCGGGCCCTGTGAGAGACGCACGGATCCACTGTCCGGCAGTATCCCCTCGCAGGACAGCTGGGGGCGATGCTATTGTGGCCTCCATTTGCGGCAGTCGATTTCAGAGTCTGGAGTATCCTTTCTGATGACAGGCGCAGGCCTCGCAGGCCTTCTGCTGTGCGCCCGCCCGCAGCCAAAGGCAGCCGCGCAGCGCCCTTTAGGTGCGGATGTGCGCGTGTTCGGACCCCTTGCTGTGTGTTTAAGCCCATAAACCGGGTCCCTAGCATTGGCAGCATGTATGACTGAAGCGCATGAAACAGGGAATGTCTATGTCGCGATACTCTTGCAGGTGGGTACCCTGTCGTGGCTGCTGTATGATGAATGCATGTCGTGACTTGTCAGGAAGTAATACTTGAGTGCTTTAACCTTTGACTGGAATTCCATTCCCACGTCTTGGTTGTTGTTCGCCTCTCGGATTGTGGCATCGTCTGTGAACTGGGTGCAACAAGTACCTTACAGTTGGAGTGGGTTCGATGTTCTCTTCAGAAGTGTTCTGTGGAGAAGTGTAATTGCGTAATTCTAATAACTGAAATGACAACGTTCGTATTACCCCGGAGTTATCATGCCCCTGGTTGTCTACGTTCGCGTCCCACCTCCCTTCCTATGTCGTCTTTTCGTGTTTTATTTCACACTGTGCTCGGGAGTCTGCCATTGGTGCTATGGGGGGAGACTGAGTCTGGAGCACAAGTAGACGACTAGCTGCCATTGGTGCAGCTGGTGCAGTAGCAACGGACCCCAAAGGCTCCCCTGAAACGTGATAATATATGTATATTATCATTGAAACAGCAGCCAGGGAGTCCATTTCCCTCCTTGCACCAGGGCCGACACTGGCTACGCCACTGGGCCCGTGTGGGAATTATCTCAAAAGACCCACTTTCAATGCAATTCACTCTCCTGCAACAATCTGGTGAGAAGAGGACTCCTCAGTGGAGGCAGGAAGAGGACAGCCTTGCTGAGGATGGTGGACGTTCACTTGTGTTCGCCAATCTCCGTCCTTTCCATGTCCTCACTGCATTTTTCAGGTTTCACCTCTGTATCTATGATAAATTAAACACGTACTGTGAGTGCCGATTGCCACGAGGTTAGCCACCATGCCCTTGCCAATTAGTTCGTATTTACTCTAGTCTATGTCTATACCGTACGAAATGACGTCATCTAACTCTTTAAGGGCAGCGTTCCTGGAGCAGTCCTGTTCCATTGGGTGTACAGCCAGCATCGGCTAGATTTGTTTTCACCTGGATGTAGCTGCCAAACGTGTATCCTTGTGACGGTGTAGTGTTTGTTATAACTCTCCTCATCCTTTTGCCAATCAATGCTGTTGTTTACTCTAATTTCATGGGTATGTTTCAGTTTTGTATCTTAAGTGACATCAAGGCACAGATGCCAGCTCGCAGGTCTTTCATGCAGCAGCCGAACTAGTCCTTCAGCAATCATAATTAATATCCATGCAGTTCGCTAGTCCCCATAATACTCAGGGGAATCAAGATGCTAGTTAGTTGCTAGCTAGGGGTGGGAGAAATTTGCGTTACTTGATTTTGCATTCTTGCACGAAATTACACGTAATTACATAAAATGCAAAAGTGGCATTTGGCGATGTATTTTAGTACGAAATGCATTTGGACGTGAGGATACATTTCACTCTACCAAACCGTGCAAAAAACAGAAGCCACCACAAACAACAGCAGCTTCTGTTCCGTTGTTCGCGTAGTTCCTGTGTGTTGACAGAATACAGAGCATAATTTTGCCGTGTGGCATAATGGTATAATTTCAGGAATTTTGTGAAACAAGAGTAACTCAAAATGATGCTAATGGAGGTTTTGTCTGGCTGATTGGGTCACTGTGCCACAGGTCAGCTGCAACTTGTATCTGAGTGTGGCCTTCCTTAGAAGGAATACTAGTAGATGGCAGGGCATTAGTACAGTGCCCTACAGTAGAAGAGTTATCATAGGAAGCCGGGTCCACCATGGTATCAGAAACAACACTGGTGCTTTAATGCACACAGCATCATATCAGTAGGAAAACAGCAACACTATGTGCATGGGAAAGTATTCTGACACAAGTGAACTAGGCTGGCACAGCTCTGTGCCTGCTCAGATATAAACCATTAGGGCAGTATGCATTAAGGACTTCAATCATGAGCACCCTACTTCAGAAGAAAGTGCATAAGTAAGTCTCATCTGTGGGTTGGGGAAGACGCTCGCCTCCAGAAGAGTTCACCCTACAGTAAACTGAAACTGGAATCAATGTACATAGGGTAGTTTCACACCTCCTTGGCAGAGTCTGCCTTTTGAATGATCTCGGGCGCAATAGTCCGGCTAACCTCAAGCAAGAAAACATAGCACTTAGGATAAGTGTTAGGAGTTTTAGAATCACTTGTTCTATAGTAGAATGGGAGAGAGGGATTTTTCTTGCCTCTGCTCCCGATTGTGCCATTTTTCTTGCCTCTGCCCCCCTGACTGTGCTCGTTTTCTTGCCTTCTGCCCCTTGATTGCACTCGTTTTTTTTGCCTTCTGCCCCTTGATTGCACTCGTTTTTCTTGCCTTCTGCCCCCTGATTGCTCTCGTTTTTCTTGCCTTCTGCCCCCTGATTGTGCCATTTTTCTTGCCTCTGCCCCCCTGACTGCGCTCGTTTTCTTGCCTTCTGCCCCCTGATTGCACTTGTTTTTCTTGCCTTCTGCCCCCTGATTGTGCCATTTTTCTTGCCTTTGCCCCCCTGATTGTGCCATTTTTCTTGCCTTTGCCCCCCTGATTGTGCCATTTTCTTGCCTCTGCTCCCCTGATTGCGCTCGTATTCTTGCTTTCTGCCCCCTGATTGCACTCGTTTTCTTGCCTTCTGCCCCCTGATTGCACTCGCTTTTCTTGCCTTCTGCCCCTTGATTGTGCCATTTTTCTTGACTTTGCCCCCCTGATTGTGCTATTTTCTTGCCTCTGCTCCACTGATTGCACTCGTTTTTCTTGCCTCTGCCCCCCGGATTGTGCCATTTTTCAGGCCCCAGCTCCCCTGATTGTGCCATTTTTCTTGCCTCTGCCGCCCGGATTGTGTCATTTTTCTTGCCTCTGCCCCTCTGATTGTGCCATTTTTCTTGCCTCAGCTCCCCTGATTGTGCCATTTTTCTTGCCTCTGCCCCCTGGATTGTGCCATTTTTCTTGCCTCTGCCCCTCTGATTGTGCCATACCTGCCCCATGACATGCAAGTATTGAATAGTTAAGTGTGTTGGTGGCTCTCTTGACAGAAATAATGCAGGAGAGAGGAGACAGACCTGTCTGGTTCCCTGTTCTAAGTGGAAGGGTTCTGACAAGGTGCCATTAATAGCTATTCGGGCAGTAGGGCAAGAGTACAGGGCCAGGACCATATTGATATATGCCTCACCTAGTTTAAAAGATGACATGCATTGTTTTAAAAAAGACCATGATACTCTATCGAACGCTTTTTCTTCGGCTAAGGTAATGGCGATGGAAGGGACGGGCGTTATCTTAGCTTTTTCCAGGATGTGGTACAAGAATCTTGTATTATCATTAGACAAGCGATGCTTGAGAAACCCCACCTGCGAATTACTTATCAGCTTTGGCAGAATTGCCTTTAGTCTATTGGCTAGGATTTTTGCATAGAGCTTGCAATTAAGATTGATAAGCGAGATTGGCCTGTAATTTTTGTTTAAAAGGGAGTCCTTACCGTCTTTGGGAACAACGGTGATGTTGGCTTCACCCATTGATTTGGTTACACCGCAATCCTTAGAAATAGAGTTGAACAGTTTTAGTAAGGTGGGTTTTAGTGACTTATCAAATTCTTTGTAAAAGGAGGCCGTGAAGCCGTCTGGGCCTGGGGCTTTATTGCTTTTGAGGGATTTAATGGATATAGAGAGTTCCTTTTTAGAAATGGTGTTCCCTAGCGCTGAGCTCTCAGTTTCACTTAATTTTGGTAGGCTCAATGTCTCTAGATTATTAGTGCAGATCTCTAGATCTATTGTTTGTTTATTTTTGTAAAGGTCCTCATAGAAGTTTTGGAATGCCTTTAGTATCTCGTTTTCTTTAGTTTGGACAATGTTCTTGGAATCTCTAGTCGATTGGATGGTGAATTGTTTCTGTTTGTTCATGAGATACGAAGCTAACAATTTGCCTGCCTTATTTTCCTCACATAATTTTAGTGCTTTAAATGTATTAATCCTGGGTAACATTTTATTGGTTTGTCAGAGGCTGATGAAAGTTAAGGGAGAAACTACCAGTAAAAAGCTGGCGATAGAAAATTGTGTGAGCCTCACTAAATGTCCTTTTTAGGTCTCGCATACGCAGCACACATGTGCTGCATTGGGAAAAGACCTTTAGCCATCGATTTAGTTTGGCTGCCAAAAACGTGCACGCATTGCAACAAAAATATTCTTAAGACTCCCCTCGCCATTTTTACATAAAAAAGGGTAGACCCAATGGTACTGGGGCAAACGAAAGTTTATACATTTAGAACCATGTAAGTGAAAAGATAAATCTGCAACAATTATGTCATAAGGGAATGTTATTTAATCACATTACCACATCAAACTCATAGCGAGGGGAGCATTACGTTTTTCTTTACATAAATAACATCTAATTTTGGGATTTTCTTTTTGAAAATAAAAATTGATTACTATTTGTTACAGGGCTCCTTTGAAACAAACAGTAAAATGCATTGAAAAGAACTGCCTGCTGGGTGGTATTTATAAATTTAGCGGGTGGAGTAGTCTTGTCTTTCCTGAAGTAAAGTCCTTTATTAGGCCAATGGTGATTGCTCTGTTGGCCAATAATTAAATTGGGCCCTAACTCATCATTATTTTTACTACAGGCACAGTTCCACCTCTGAAAATCTGGTTAAAAGGAGTTACTTTTCTCTCTCTCTGGATTTGCCTGCCCTCAGTACTGAATAATTCATAATACACATGACCAAATATTTGAAGCCCTTTCTGCAGTGCAATATTTAAATTTGGGCTGTTCCTGCTCATGCATATAATAATTGCAGGTTACTTTGGCTTTGACAAAAGTTAAAGCTCCAAATTTCTATACATTTTGCAGCCTAAGAGCCTGAAATATGAGTCGTCTAAGGGGTTGTATAAAACGTTCAGAGAGGATTCTCCTTCTTGTTAACAGGACAGCATGTGCGCCATACCTCTCATGACTGATAAAGCCTGAGTATGTCTTGCCTGCATTATTGATCAATATGTGAATCAACAATAGTCCAGTATATCATGCTCCAGCCCCAGACAGGTGACCTGCCTTCCGGCCTCAATTTGCTGAAAGCATTGTCATCCATAGCCCTCACAAGAAGCATCAGAGTGTAAGTTGTATTTTGGTAGGAACCAGAAAATGAGAAAGCACTAATCCCACTCCCGCACCATCTTATAACATACATTTTAGGCAGTCACCTAGCCTTGTGAATTTGCACACTTACTTTGTCTAGACTAACTTTACCTTATGACCTGCCTGGGTAGGACCTGGCATCGGAAATGCACATGTTCCTCCTGCAAAAAGTTGCCTCTTGGACCCCAAATCATCAAGCTAATTGCCTTCTTTCAAACTCTCACCTTCCCAGTGGCGCTTGCATGCTGTCCTTTGGTAACAGCTTGGCTCCATCCTCAAGTTCTCTGTCCCATGGCACAGCTGTTCAAGTCCCCAACTATGGTGCCAGCCTTTTCACCATTGTTCCTGTACAACACCGAAGTTCCTTACATCACCAACAAGCATTGGAATAGCCAACAGGTCTTGTCTCTGGGACCTTATAAGTGTTTAGCCATGCAATAGTTGATCTTGTTGCACCAAGGATATTGTGCTGGATAACAAACACTTATAAGGTCGCAAAGGCGAGACCTTTTGGCTATGCCAATGCTTGTTTCTTATGGTCTGCTGGGGAGCATAAGACATGAGAGATCCAGTTATGTTTTATGAAGCCTATGTCTTCTTCTGAGAGTTTGGTTTCTTGTAGGAGGATGATGTCCCCTTTGGTTTTCGCTATGTATTTCCTGCGCTTCACTGGATGATTGAGGCCTTTAACGTTCAGAGATACAATATTAAGGTTCTCTGCTAAGGCTCTATTCCGTGTCATGTGGGTGTTTGTTGTCGCTAATTACTGGGCGCAAGTATAGGGGTAAGCCTCTCCTGATGGTGACCCAACTCCATTGCCAGCTAAGTCTGTCTGCCTTACAATACCTATCATTCAGGAGAGACAACATTTCATAAAGCCTTCACAGGCGGTATACTGTCAGAATCAAGGTTGCAGCTTCCTCTGACCCATTAGCTTGGATGTTAACTTTGCCAATTGGACATTAACATTATCTGCATTACTGTGTCTGTGCTGACTACTTGTCCCAATTGTTCCTACTGCTGATATCATAGGAACACTCATCATCCTACCTGTGGACCTACCTGGGCTTTAACTGTATCTATGAGCTAATATTGACAAGCGCAGTCCCTGGGATCCTCATCGACCTTGCAGCCTACGAGATATAGCTCATTGAGAGTAAGCCTGCCCTTAATCATCACGTCACCTAGCCATCTCAATCACCTCTTGACTAGAAATGGCGGACAAAGAAGAGCAGAACCTCCTAAAAGAAAGTGAAACCAGAACCAACCATCTCAGAATCACCGATAAAAGCCAGACCGGACCTAACTAGCACAATGGACAGGATATTAAAAAAATTAGCAGAAGTCCATGACCTGGCCAAATCAACGAAACAAAACACTGATGCAATGCAACTAGAACTAACCGCAATCCGCGCCAATCTGAACACTATGAACACGAAAATTGATGAAGCGGAACAACAAATAAGCGATGCTGAAGACACGACCTCCCAGGCCACCAAAGAGATCAAACACCTCCTCAACATCACCAGTGAGCTCAAGAAACAGAACGCAGAATTGGAAGACCGAAATAGGAGAGGGAACATACGTATTTTCGGTATTCTGTAAGGATCAGAATCTGATGCAGGATCATGCGTAGCCTTCCTCGAAGCTTGAATACCAATGATAATGGGGATAAACTTCCAACAGGGCCGGGAACTGGACAGAGCCCATAGAATCCCATCCTTCAACCCTCTAAATAGAAAAGGCTCTCGCCCCATGATCTGCAAACCGCTCTGCTACCAACACACAAAAGCCATCTTAAACTACGCCAGGAAAAATCATCATGTCACCTGGGAAGGCCAACGTATTACTTTTACACAGGATTACTCCAAAGACACAGTTGACACAAGGAAAGGATTCCTACAACTTCGGGACATTCTGAGGAAGAAGAACATTCAATTCTTTTTTGCAGGACCCTTGAAATTCAGAATATTAGAGAATGGAAAACCAAGCATCTTTACAAACCCCCAAGACCTCGCACGGCACCTGGAAGACAACCCTTCCCAGGAGATGGACCTTTCTGGCGGATCCTCAAACAAGCGAAAAACTTGATATCCTTTACTTTGTATTCACTTACACCATTACTTTGCTTTTGCACAAATGTCATCCAAAGAAGCCCTGCATGATGTACTTCTATACAGTGAGACATATTCAGTGTTGTAAGGGTGGTAAGTCCTGATATTTTCAAACCCCATGTTAAACCGCGACACTTGCATCTAGAGTTTAGTTTTTGCTCCTGAATTAGCGGTGCCAACACACTGTTATCATTGTCACTTATCACTGCAATTCCAATTTCCAATGTTCAATGTTCGTAAGAAGTGCAATGTTCAATGTTCGTAAGAAGTGCTACGGCACATTCTGTTACTCAATTTATATTACTTAAGGTTTATATGCTTGAGGTTTAAGGTTTGAGGATGCTTGGGGTTTAAGGTTTAAGCATTGAGGACTAAGAATACTTAATGATGTTCCTAGTTAGACCTGACCAGGCCAGAATAGCCAAAACTAGTCCTCGTGGATCTCTAGGACCAAACACTCTGGTCCTGTGATCGGGGTCGATCAGCAGGCCTAGTTTTTGTTGTTTTTGCCTGAAGTGCTCACCCCCCCTGTCTGCTAAAGGTGGGTTTATGAGAGAGAGTTTACTGTTCACTCGCCAGCCGCCTACAGGTGCTGCTGGAGAGGGTCTATAATAGGTTTGGTTTGCAGTTATGATGAGGGACGGCTGACCTTTCCCATGGAGCGGCGCTGTTAGCAGATAAATGTACACACTCTCGCTAGCAGTACTAACAGTGGCACATAGGGCTTGGCATCACCACCATCGTTCCTTTGTAAATCGTACATCTTTCGATTACTTTCATCACAAACCTTGATTTCCAAACCTGTACTGAATATACTCAGCCAGCTGTCCATCTGGACATGGGAGGAGGAGGCCTGATCCAGTCACAGGACAGGTAGCCAAGTTGATAGTCTTTCTTTAGTTGAATATCATTGGTTCACAAAGCCTTCCATACCAAAAGTGTCATGGTGGATGGAACTCTGGCTCTGAAGATGTGCTATGCTCTTTCTAGCATTTTATGGTAACTAAAGGTTTCATTTCCAAGTTCTGAAAGTGACCTCGTCCTGGTCTACCGGACATTGACCTAGTGTGCTAGGCTGTATCTCAAACTAGCTTTGTAGGCTTATCGGCAAGCAACTGTTTTAAAGAGAACCAGGGGTAGAAAAAGGTTTACGCAATCAAAAGAACAAAATACAATCAATTTCATATCACCATTTTTTGTGTCAAATGTTTTGGTTCGCTCAAATTTCCAAATGACTCAGCCTCACTAGTAATTATATTCAATTTATGAATATTTTAATATGGTGTCCTGGCTTTAGAAATACTGGAGTGAATATGTGCACAAAATGAGGACATTTTAACACAATTCCATACACAGATTTGGGCTGAATAAACTGGGTGATGACAGCGATCCTTGTGCCAATCATCTACACTCAAGCTCATTAGGTAAATCCCTATCTAGGCTCAGTCCAGGAGGGCTTTCAGTTCCATTATAGTCAATTATACATTTAAAGTTAGGCTTCCATGGGACTATGGAATGATTATTTCCCAGAGGAACCCACAGAATTCTCTTTTACAAGTTACAAACGACAACAGCTCTAGCAGGTGCTACTCAGTAACACCAGCAGAGGGCTCCATAGATTGCTTTTGCTCGAACTTTAGCGCTGTATGTTCTTACAGGGGCTTTAAGGAACAGCCTTCCTTCCATACTAAGAAAAAGCTTAAAACACTCAGTTAGTCCTGGACTCAGGAAGACCGTCATTCTGGATATGATTGTGGCATAAACATGTCGACAAAAAAGCCAACCCTTAAATAAGCTTAGCTTTATACCTGTTCCCCCTTCTTAGTTGCTCACAACTTTCTGAGAAACTCTTTGTACTCGACTCCCTTATTCCACGTCCATCACAGATACGGTGGTCGAGATATAACACAATCTAACACCCAGTATATAAAGTTGCACTAAATAAAACCCTTAAAAAAAGTCTCTTTGGAATATGACAAATCTTTGTCTACATCCCTCTTGTAGCTGAATACTTACAAGTACTGAATATTTTATGGAATATTTATGAATTATTAACAAGGGGAGTGTCAAGCCACAGACATATTTTTTACTTTCCTAAGAAATGATAAATTGGTTGGACAAAAATGACTGAATTAAAAGAAGTGAAGCCCAAGTCTTTGTATCACAAGTAGCACTTCTCTCTCCATCAACACAAGAGAGCTAGTCCCATCTCAAAGAAACCTTGTCAGTCACGTGAACGCCGAAAGCAGAGCCATTCTGAGAGCAGTCACACTGCTGAGACAGGACCCCCTCTAATACCAACTGTGCCAGACTCCCTGCTGACAGCAGTCAAGCTGTCGAGACAGAACCCCCTTTCTAATGCCACCTGTGCCAGACACCTTCTGACAGCAATCACACTGTCGAGACAGGACCTCCTTCTAATGCCACCTCTGCCATACCACCTGCTGACAGCAGTCACACTGTCGAGACAGGACCCCCTTGTAATGCCACCCCTGCCAGACTCCCTGCTGACAGCAGTCACACTGTTGAGACAGGACCCCCTTGTAATGCCACCTGTGCCAGACTCCCTGCTGACAGCAGTCACACTGTCAAGACAGGACCCACTTCTAATGCCTCCTGTGCCAGACACCTGCTGAGGGCAGTCACACTTTCGAGATAGGACCCCCTTCCAATGCCTCCTGTGCCTGACACCTGCTGAGGGCAGTCACACTGTCTAGACAGGAACCCCTTCTAACACCACCTCTGCCAGACTCCTTGCTGACAGCAGTCACACTGATGAGACAGGACCCCCTTCTAATGCCTCCTGTGCCAGACTCTCTACTGAGGGCAGTCACACTGTCGAGGCAGGACCCCCTTCTAATCCCACCTGTGCCAGACTACCTGCTGACAGCAGTCACACTGTTGAGACAGGACTGCCCCTCTAATGCCAGCCCTGCCAGACTCCCTGCTGACAGTAGTCACACTGTTGAGACAGGACCCCCTTCCAATGCCTCCTCTGCCAGGCTCCCTGCTGAGGACAGTCACACTTTCGAGACAGGACCCCCTTCTAATGCTACCTCTGCCAGACCACCTGCTGACAGCAGTCACACTGTCGAGACAGAACCCCCATCTGTTGCCACCTCTGCTAGACTCCCTGCTGGGAGCACAAATTATTTTGAATTTAGGGGCTCAATATAATTTGTTTACAATCAGCAGTAAAATACCAAAATTCAAAGAATTTTTTTATTCCATTACATATCTTAAAAACATGCCTTTCTTTTTAATATGTAAAACTTAGTCATTATTGTGTACATTTTATAGCATCGTGATCGGTTCTACCTTTATGTTAGCCACCAAAAAATCGTCGTCCAAGAATGTAAAATGGGGATTTTGCTTAACTATCACACAACATGCGGCTCAGTGACTTTTATAAATGATTCCTCACTCTCCTGAAGAGAAGCGCTCACCCTGTCTATCACACAGCATGCAGGTTGGAGACTTTCATTGATAATCTGTATTTGCTGAACAGACACTGTGTGCTCGGCCTGGATATCACACAGCTGCAGCTCTGTGACCTTCATTATTGATCCTGCACTCTTCTGAAGTGTTCTCAGCCTGGCTACACCCAACTGCAGCTCTGTGAGCTTCATTATTGATCCTGCACTCTTCTGAAGTGTGCTCGGCCTGGCTATCACACAGCTGCAGCTCTGATACCTTCACAGGGGTGTGGAATTTTATAAAATATCTTCTTGTCCGAAGGACAAAATGTTTCAGAAATCTACTTGTCCTTTAAAAAAATCTACTTGTCCCATTTGGTACCAAACAATGAAGTTTCAATTTATGACTGCATTCTCATATAAGAGTTTGGATAGCAACCTTTCTGATTATGTCAGGGCTCATTTTACTACATTATTAGAGACAGCGGTCCCGGTCATGGGAAATATAAGAACATATCCACAAAACTGCAATCAGCGTTTGGTGTACTATTGTCCCAATGGAACGGATTACATTTATTTACTTTTTCAATAAACACGAAAAAACATACAGTAACATATAGTGAGCAAAACGTAAAGGGGTTCTGGAAATCAAAAGATTTCCTGACCTCAGGCATGTATTAGTAGGGTGACTTTTAAGTGATACATGGATTACAATAGTCATGATAAAAGAACATCTTGCACTCCACATCAATCAAAAGTTGGAGTTAAGATGTAGTTGTCAACGTCGTTTTGATCCCCAACAACGGTTATGGGATCATCATCACAACAGGTCAATCTAAATGCCTGCGAAGTGAGTTATGGTAGGGGAGAATGAGAGAGCGAATGGAGGGGGGACGGGAGGGGAAAAAAGGGAATGAGTGAAGTTAGGGAAGAACATAGGAGTATGCCAATAAGATTTCTTAAAACACAAGCAAGGGTGATGTTAGTATAAGCATAACATTTTACATCACTATTTATATTCTTACTTTGCTCTGTTCATGCCACCTTTCTGATTGTACAGGACTCTCAACACACTAGGTTTTTATGTAAAATATTTGAATATTCAGTCTCTGTTTGAGTGAGCTCTGCTTACGGTCATGGTAAGCCTCTGAATATATCAGCACTTTCAATATATTGAAGTTCACTGCCCTAATTGTATCAATGCTCTCTTTCTAGTCAGAGGAAGAGACTAGTGGACCACCCTGACAATTATATTTGTAAACATTCACTCATTTTCACAAAATGTTACTGTAAATAAACTTAGATTCTACTTCCAGTCCAGTGCCTCAGTTACCAACTGAGGATCAAGGAGACTGCCCCTGTCTGACACTATTCACGTTGTAATTTGTGGACAGTTCCCTTCATCTCACTCTAGCTTGGTTCCCTGGTTTGCTAGAAATGTGATCATATGCCAAGCACTATATCCGTATCCAATATGTAGACTTCCATAGTTTGGCAAGAATTTGTAGGCAATCTAGTTCCAGAGTCAAAATGTAAGCTATCAATACATGTACGTTTGGCTTAGACACACAAAGATTGTGTTTGTACCTATAAAAGTATTCACTAGCAAAAAGAGTTGTTTTTTCTAGACCTGGATTGCAGTGCAAATGTGTGCATGCGTGCAACATACATTGTTTAACGGCACCATAAAGTCCTCTCTAACCCCCTCTGCACCCTGAAAAAGGTAATACATTATATGTTTGTAAAGAGTGTGTTTACAAACATGGAACTGTTGTAGGTTTCCAGGCCAACTTATGTAAACGCTTATGAATTTCTGAAAGTCCTAATTCTGCACCCATGCAATTTAATAGATCTTGCATGCACATTTGTTACATTCTTTTATGAGTGGGGTCCCTAATTATTTTTCTTTCAGTAGTTTTACTTTGATTTGCCTTTATTTTATTTTTAAAATATTGACATGCACCAAAGGTGATGTATTAAATGATTCCTTATTGCAATGGTAGTTAATGTTTTCAAACTCTGCATTGTAGCTTTCTGCACACTACAACCATTTAAAAGTTGCAAATATTGTGCTCTCTTCATCGCTTTTTTAAGGAGCACATTGTTTGGGAGTACATTGTCTGTTTTCAAAATAAAATCACCAGTCTTGAGTTCCATTCTTCTTTATACACTTGCACATAATAAAGGAGCCTTCTTTAAGCTATACACATAGCCACAACTTGTAAATGTATCAGACCATGCACACCTGCTTTTATTGGATCCCCTATCAGTAATGCAAGCGGAGATTCCTGCTGACTGTGTTTGAATGTATCTGACTTGAATTCTCTGCTCGACTGAACTTTAATGCACTTGACCCATGAACATGTTACACAATTTTGTTTTAAACATTAGCACCCCGACAAGCCGAATAAACTGTGGGCTACCTTACCTCTAGCAAACAAATGCAAAGGTGTCACTATATTATTTCCCTAAGAAACTACCAATTTGTTTCAGAGGCGATGGGGGGATTTGAGGAAACCAGCAAGAAAAAATGCATCAATTAGAAAACCCCGAAGACGGGCCATTTAACAAACTATTAAGGTACTATGGTTACAGCAGGCACTGACTTGTCATTGAAGATGTTAAGAAAGGTCATGCCTTTCACAGCAATTTACTTATTTGCCTCTTCCAAGTCATACCATGCAGATTTCATGCAAAGTAAAGCTCAAACTCCACACAGCTAGTGTTCTGCATAGCTCCTGCACAACCCACTGGCATGACACACCTCATCTCTAGAACAACTTATATCCTCTATAGTGCATCTCATACACTTTACACCTTCAATTTACCAATTCCCTCATGCACTATCTCTTCCCCTTACATGAATCATGCACAGCACTGTTCATACCTATTATACAGCTCATGTACTGCACAGGTCACTGTAAAGATCATACGCAGTGTAGCTCGGGTACCATGTGGATCTCATGTAAGACATAGTTGAGCCTTGCATTACCATTGTTCCTAGCATCTTCAGTATAGTGCACAAATCAAGCTCTGCACAGGCCACGCTTGCACAGCTTATTCCATTTCCACAGGTAGTATCCTCTATGTGATGAGTGATACGAAGGTGGGGTTCTTATAAAAAGAAAAGATTATGGTGTGTGATTTACAGTCGTACTCTGCTGCTAAGTAAACGGAAAAGCCCTTTGATGGTTTTATTCAAGGGAATAGCCATAAAGTTAAAATACCCCCCACTTTGAACAATACTCTGACAGCACCAAGCAAGTGATGTAAGTGAGCTCAAACCTCCCTAAAACTCCTTTGCCACTTCCATCCAAGCATCTGTCCATTATTCTTTCATGCTACATCTATCTGCTCATAACCATTTCACATTTCACATTTCCATTCTGTCATTCATTCTTTCATTCATTCACTCTTCCCCGTTCCATCCATCCATTGGCCATTCCATACATCTACCCATCTGTTCTCCCATCCACAATCTATGCACGCATCCATCCACCCACGCATCCATCATTTGACTTGCCCATCAATCAATAATGCCTACCAGCCATCAATTGTTCCTTATGCCATTCATTTATTCATCCATCCGCTCAGATTTTCATTTACTTTGCCATACATCCATCCTCTCAGATTTTAATTTACTTTGCCATACATCCATCCTCTCAGATTTTAAATTACTATGAAATCCTTCTATCCATTCAGACTTTTATTTATATTTATTTACTCGTCCATCATTTTACCCACCGATCCATCCATCCCTCTCAGATTTCCATTTACTTTGTCAACCTTTCATCCACCCAGCTACACATTCTTTCACTCACATACACAGAGCAACCCATTCTCTTACCTATCCATCTTTTCACCCACTCATCCACCCATCCCGTCCCCAAATATCCATCCACCCTTTCACACCCACCCACCCTTTCACACACCCATCCACCCACCCTTTCACCCACTCATCCATCCTTTCACCCAATCATCCATCCATCCTTTTACCCACTCGTCCATCCATCCTTCCATCCACCCATACATTCACCCACTCATCTATCCTTTGCCCCTCTTCCATCCTTCACTCCCTTTTCTAGCAACCCATCTTAAATTTCTTTTAGTTAATCATCTCTTATATGCCAAGTTGTAGATGAAAGGCCCATAAAAACTCACCTCTGCTGTAGCTGCTGTAGGCAGCGTTTCACTATGCCTCAGGTTTTATTGGTGGGGGTCCCTTAATCAGTAGATTTAGCTTTAGAACCTCACAAGCTTTCAATTCACTAAAACTTTAAAAAGTGTTGTCAAAATCCTATAAAATAATGCGCCCATGCTCACAAACACACGCATAAATAAGTTTAGTGTGGTATTTTATCAGAGCTCAGTCCACTAAGTAGAAGAGTCAGCAACAGCGTGGTAAAAATATAAATATAAATGCTTAACTCGCATTTGTAAAGATGAATTTTCCATAAACTTAATGTTATAATATTGTGCTAGGCCCCACATCAAAAAGTGGATTTTGACAACCGTCAACGTTTATGGAAAATTCAACTTTACAAATGCAACTTTTATCATTTGTATTTTACTACGCTTTTGCTGCCTCTTACCTAGTGGGCTGAGATCTGACAATAGCTCCGATGATCACAGTAATAGCCACAGTGGGAGGGGGTTTGGGGGGGAGAGCATCCGCGATCTCGGCCGCTGGTGGTGATGGGCCACGTGCTTTACACCAAGGGCAATGACCTCTGAAGGAAGGGGCCACCGAGGCAGGCTTTGGGGAGTGCAGAGACTCGGAAACACAGGATTATTGTGAAAAGCAGTACTTGCGCATTCTGCTTGCAAGCAACAGTGACGGACCTAAATGCTTTCAGAGTGCAATTGTTTCCCAAAAGCGTAAGCCAGACCAGCCCTGCAACCTTCAAAGAGATGTCAGTGCCTTGCGCTGTGCTCAGAAAGGAGGAAAACACTTCTGTGCATTGTCAGTGAAGCAAAGGACTATTAAGTCGTACAAAGTTATTATTAACTCGGCACGCAATTGGAAGCAGCTTAGCAGGATTTTGAGAGTTCTGTTCTGGGAAAGGTTTCTGCTGCAGGAAGTTGAGCGTACTTGTCCGAGGGACAATAAAAACATAAAAACTTGTTGTCCCTGGCAGCAAACAATATGTCCTGGGCGTCGGGCGATATGAATTCTCCACCCCTGCTTCATTATTGATCCTGCACTCTTATGAAGTGTGCACGGCCTGGTGATCACACAGCTGCAGCTCTGTGACCTTTATTATTGATCCTGCACTTTTCTGAAGTGTGGTCGGCCTGCCTATCAGACAGCTGCAGCTCTGCGACCTTCATTATTGATCCTGCACTCTTCTGAAGTGTGCTTGGCCTGGCTATCACACAGCTGCAGCTCTGTGACCTTCATTATTGATCCTGCACTCTTCTGAAGTGTGCTCGGCCTGGCTGTCACACAGTTGCAGCTCTGTGACCTTCGTTACTGATCCTGCACTCTTCTGAAGTGTGCTCGGCCTGGCTGTCACACAGTTGTAGCTGTGACCCTCATTATTGATCCTGGACTCTTCTGAACTTTTACTGCAATGACATGGCTTTTCCCGTGTGTGTTCGCTGATCAGTACTTAATATTGAATATTCATAAAACCTACTTCAACATTCACTGCACTTGAATGATTCCTGTGCGTGATTTCTGATGCCGTTTTAGACCTGATATGCACCCTTTTGAAAAGCACTTTCTTGAACATGGTGGCCGGTATATAGTCCACCTTTTTGTGTCAATGAAATTGATAATAAATTCCCAAGTAACTTTGCGATCACATCATGTGATCAAGACAGTGGATACTGTCGAAACGCGTAATGGCGGGCATGCTGGGCGAGACTGAGCAAAAATAAACGCACTTGTTTGGCACCATTTCCTGGGTTCCTTTCTTCGTTTGTCCATGGCTGTGTGAGACTTTGGCAGCGTTGGATGTTGGAGACGAGTATTTCCCTAATGTATTGCACCTGGAGGCTTCCGTTGGTGCGAGAGGAACCCCTCCCCCTTTGAAGCGGTTTGGCGGCTGGAAGCAGAGAGTTTCTTTTACGGGACTGTCCTTACAAAACTTCGGCTTGAAGTTAACCGCCGAGAACCCCCGGACGCTGAAGATTCCTGCCTGGGTTTCCGGAATCGCGGCGCTTGGTTTTGAGCGGACTAACTGCACGGCGATATTCCGACGAGGTAGGCGAAGAGAGATTGTCCGGTGGGGAGTGTGCCGAGGGCAGCGTCCACGATTTAGCAAAAAGCATTTTGCCTTTGTGAGCGCTTGTCCAAGTCTAACAAGTACGGCTCTGAATATACAAGCCACAGCAGAAGCATGTCCGCGGATGTGTTGCGGAGCAGGGAAGAGGCGGCTGGCCTCGTATTTGTACAACCCCCGGCGGGGGGTACTGACTCCACACGGCCTTTGTCCGTTGTAAATACAAATCCGACAGTTCGGGATTTATATAGGAAACTTGAAAAATTAAAAATAAAGGAACAATCCAAATGGTGGGAAAACAAATCGTTGACGATGTATCTGCAGGAGGGACGGGTTCCTAGAGGGTTACGAATCAGCCTAGCCCCTAGTTACGAGACACCCGATCCAGATATGCTCACTGAATGGGCAGAGGCAAACTTAGAATCTTCAGCAAAGCTAATGAAAATATTGGTAAAATATGCTGAATCCGATCGCTGTAAATTACAAACGCAGATTGAGATTTTGGAAGAGGAGATAGAAGGCATGGGAAGAAGTGAAGCGACGGATAAAATGCGGGCAGAAATGCAAACCCGTCTAACCAAGGAGGAAGATATTATAAAGAAACGGAAAGCCTACAAATTCGAGCGGGACCGCTTGGATTACTTACATGGGCAAATCTTCACCTACGCCAAACGCTATGAAAACATCAAGGCGAGGGCTAGAAAAACACGGGTGGTCGCTCCTGACAATGCTCCAAGTATTCCTTCCTCCTCAGATGCAAGTTCAGTGGGCAGCGGATCCGACAATGAGGGGGCAAGAAGCATGCCGTTGGGGTTTACAGCACTCTCCAAGGCCCAGGAAATGAGCTGTATGTGTCAGGATCGCCGAGACACATTGAGATCCAGAGGACAGACTGGCGGTCAAAACGCCAAAGGGCCAATAGGAAGCGAGGCGAAAGGAGAAAGTGCAACAAAAGGCAAAACAAACAGCAGCCAAAAGAAAAACCGCTGGAACAACAAAAAAGCGGCAAAAACACAGGCAGCAGCCCCAACACAATAATGAATCTGACCACTTTGAAATTGACTGAGAAAGAAACCAATATTTTAAGTCTAGGTTTATCGTTTTGCCCTCCGTGCAACTTTAATTATGCAGACACAAGAATGGATGCTTTCCGCTTTGTGAGGAAATTAAAGTTGAAAAAATATTTTAAAATGCAACCGGCGAGAAAGAAAAGACTGGGAGCAACTGAAATAGACTCTGTCACCTTGGAAGCGGGGGACAGAGAGGACTTTGAAGAGATATGGGATTTGCAGGAGGAAATTAATCCCTCAACAATGTTGCCTCTAGTCAGGTCAGGAGTTGATCAGGCTTCTGGGGCTACTCCATTCAAACCAAAATCAGTATTTCTCCCTATAATGCCACATGATAATATTGATGTGTATCAAGACTTGATTACAAAGGACTTGAAACAACTTTATATTACTACTAACAAACGGCGGAGAGTGTTGAGCAACCAAAATCTGAGTTTCAACACCCTTGTGAAAAAGCTGGAATCAGACAATACCGTGCTGGTCCGCCAAGCAGATAAAGGTGGTAATATAGTACTGTGGCCACGCCAGATGTATATCGAGGAAGCGGAGAAGCAATTACAGGACCATTCATGTTATAGAAGGAGCAATTTGGGAGCTGTAAGGTTGGCTTGGGAAGACCAGAAGGCCAAACTAATTGCATGGAAATGCAGTAGTCTAATAACAAAGGAGGAACTGGGGTTTTTGAAAAAGGAATTCCCGGTTATCCCTTCTTTTTACCTGCTCCCAAAAGTTCACAAGAACACTGAAATCCCTCCTGGAAGACCCATAATCTCAGCGATTAACAGTTCCACTGAAAAGATGTCGATTTATATTGATTATTTTTTACAGGACAGTGTTAAAAATTTGGAATCTTACATACAGGATTCTTCAGATTTTGTCAGGAAATTGGGCAATGTTGTTTGGAATCAGGACTGTGTACTCATGAGCTTAGACGTTACATCCCTATACACGTCTATACGTCATCAAGACGGTATTAGGGCAGTAAACTATTTCTTGAATAGGAGATCTATCAATTTTTCAGCTCACAATTCCATGTTAACTGCTATGATTAAGATTTGTTTGGAGCAGAATTATTTTCTGTTCAACAGTCAAGTGTATCAGCAGGTCAGAGGGGTAGCTATGGGGGCCTGTTTTTCTCCCAGCCTAGCGTGCTTGCACATGGGCTGGTGGGAGGAACAGGTCCTCATGGTGCAGCATCAGGCCATTATGAGGAGGCATGTACCGGTCTATTTAAGATACATAGACGATCTCTTTTTTATCTGGCAGGGAACCTTGCTTGAAGCCCAGGAATTTGTGTTGGCATTGAATTGCAATGATCTTAACCTAGAATTCACCTCCACTATGAGTAAAACCCAGCTCTGTTTCCTAGACATAGAAGTATATATACATGAAGGAAGTTTAGCCACACGGCTATATAGAAAGCCAACTGCAGGTAACACCATCCTGCACGCAGCAAGCCAACACCCGCATCACTTAATACAAAGCATCCCTTTCGGGGAGATGCTTCGTATAAAAAGAATCTGCAGTGATGACGGGGAATGCCTAAGAGCCATGGAAGGAAGCAGATCACGTTTTTTGGCTAGAGGGTATTCACCAAGAGTCATCGCCAGAGCCATGGAACGTGCTAACAATATGACAAGGGCACAGATCCTGGCTCCTAAACCAAAACGTGATACAGATCAAATAGTATCTTCCAAAGATAGCTCAAGGGTAGTGGTTACATATAACCAACAACACAATGAGATTAGGCGCATCTTTAGCCGAAACTGGAACCTGGTGACGGGGGACCCCGTCATTGGTGGGACAGTGGGTAAAAGACCAGAGTTTTCCTTCAGAAAATCCCCCTCTATGTCAGACAGGCTAGTAAAGAACCACTTGGAACTTTTAAAATCCAAAACCTTTATGGATTTGAAGAAAGGTTTTATAAAATGTTCCAGCTGCAAGGCCTGTAAAAATGGATGCAACACAACACGCTACAGCATCCCATTTAAAGAGGAACCTGTGCTAATAACCAAACAATTGTCTTGCAAGACGGAGTTTGCCGTTTACGTGCTGCAGTGCCCCTGTGAACTTAGGTATGTAGGGAGTACCCGGCTTCCGGTTCACAGGAGAGTACTGCAGCACTTGAGGGCAATCTCCAATAATGAACAATCCTACCCGGTGGCACGTCATTTTCAGGCGGTGCATGGGAGTGATCCCAGGCACCTCACCTATTTTGTTATAGACTGTGTGCCACCCCTTAGGAGAGGGGGGAATAGGGATGGACTACTGAGGGTCCTTGAGACCCGGTACATTTTGGAACTAAACAGCCGTGCCCCTGGAGGTCTTAACGCCAGTGAGGACTTATACACCTGTCTGTAGTTCATATCATCTGTAGATGTACCCAACCCCCGATCATCTATATTGTTTTGTAATGACACAACACTGCCTTGTACAAACTTGAAAAGATGCTTTGTACAAACTTGAAAAAATAAGAACATGACATTGAAACTGTTTTGTATTCCCGGATGGAACTGTGTGTTAACATCTGTCAGCTTAAAGAATTCCAAAGGGAGGGGCTCTTCCCTTTTTTTAAATAATTTTGAACAATTTCTGTTTGCACTTTTCACTTTAAATATTTTTCTCTTGCACTTTAGCAAATGATGGCTGCTCCTTGTTACACTATGGGAATCTATTGATATAAATTGCCAATGTTTACATGAGATCATGTTTACATATAGCACTTGACACTTTATTGAAAAATCCCACTTGGGATATATTTTCTAAATTGTGATTTTTAGAAGGGTCAGAAAAGAGAAAACTAAATTAAGTTTGAGGATTCAACATCTGAATTTTATGATTTACATATTTATATATTTATATGTATATAGTCATGAAGTTTTTTATACATACTTATTTATTTGCAATTTTGCACATATATGTATATACTTCTGTTATTTTACCCACTATGGGTTTTATTTTCAATGTACCCTTTTGAAAAGCACTTTCTTGAACATGGTGGCCGGTATATAGTCCACCTTTTGTGTCAATGAAATTGATAATAAATTCCCAAGTAACTTTGCGATCACATCATGTGATCAAGACAGTGGATACTGTCGAAACGCGTAATGGTGGGCATGCTGGGCGAGACTGAGCAAAAATAAACGCACTTGTTTGGCACCATTTCCTGGGTTCCTTTCTTCGTTTGTCCATGGCTGTGTGAGACTTTGGCAGCGTTGGATATTGGAGACGAGTATTTCCCTAATATATATATATATATATATATATATATATATATATTCACTGAAAAAACCATAGGTTATAGACCATATATAGTTAGGAATTCGCATCTACAAAACCTTATTTTACTCACACAAAACCATTGAAATTCCATATATAGTTAGTTGCACTAACTATATATCGCACACCCGCAATCCACTGCTGATGATGTCACATATTACATCATTCATGACATGGTCAGTGACATCACTGATGACATCACTGATGACATCTCAAATGACATCACTGATGACATCTCAAATGACATCACTGATGACATCACTGATGACTTCTCATTTGACATTACTGATCACATCACTGATGATATCATTCATGTGATAATACGATGAACCTCTTCAGACTCTAATATAACCTTAGATACAATCAGTGTAAACAGACATTTACAGACTGTCACTCATCCATGAAGTTACTCACACACCTAGTCAGTCATGCAAAGAATCAATCACACCTCCATTTCCTCAACTATACAGTTATACAAACTTTACTTATTCAAACATATACTAACACATATTTACTCTCTTATACAATCCCTGATACAAGTTCACAATGATCCATACAGCCACTCACACATTCACTGGCTCTTATGCACAGTTATTTATATATGTCAACTCTCACATGTACTGTGTTTTACATATGTACTTACTTTGACATGTAGCACTGAGATATCCATTCACTCACCAATACACTCATGCACACAGTCAACCGCCCATACAGCTGTGTCCACATGCACTTTTGAAACCATACATCTAGTGAATCAACTGCTCACACATCTATGCACAGAGTCATACACCTCCCAGCCACCCACACACACACTCAGTCTCCCATACAAATACTTGGGCAACCAATCAATAACCCATATAGTTACTCATATAGCTACTTATCAACACATGCAACAGTTTACAGAACAACAGACATAATGATGCACAAATTAAGACAGTTTAGTCACTAACCCATGCACTCAGTGAGACACATTTAATCACTCACTCATACAGTCAGTCATGCACCTACTAAATCCTTCATCCAGACACTTATACATCCACTCATTCTTCAATATGTAAGACATATTTTAACTTTACAGAAACATACAGTCACTGGATGTTGTCATCAGTGATGTCATTTGAGATGTCATCAGTGATGTCATCAGTGATGTCACTGACCATGTCATGAATGATGTAATATGTGACATCATCAGCAGTGGATTGCGGGTGCGCGATATATAGTTAGTGCTGGAATTTCAATGGTTTTGTGTGAGTAAAATAAGGTTTTGTAAATGCGAATTCCTAACTATATATGGTCTATAACCTATGGTTTTTTCAGTGAATTTTCAAGGTTTTGTAAATGCTAATTCCTAACTATATATGGTCTATAACCAATGGTTTTTTCAGTGAATTTTCAAGGTTTTGTAAATGCTAATTCCTAACTATATATGGTCTATAGCCTATGGTTTTTTCAGTGAATATATATATATATACATACATATATAAACATATATCATCTGTATATCTATATAAATATAAACATAAATGCATGCATACATATACTTATATGCATACAGATGCATGGTATTTACATGAAAGTTGAAAAAACACTAATAAAAGCAAAGCTAAAAAGCCACCTCATTACAAACAGAATGGCTTTAACTTAAACGAGGGCGAGATCTATTGCATTTTCAATGCTTGTTTACTTTGGTTCCATCAAGAAGGCATTCAGATGTGTCACACATTTGCCATAAATTCTGAATGTTAGCACTCTAGTTGCACATTAGATCACTGTAGTAAAGCTACTGCTCACCAGGGACGTCTGCTGCTGGTATTCAAAGTGCATGTTTCAGTCTGCATGTCAGAATTATTTTAATGAAATAGAAGAGGATTTGAGAAGTCACTCAAAATGATCCCTAATTTTTCTTTCTGAAGCACTAATCATACTTTCTATGGCAAAATTAACCCCCTCATGTTGTTCCTTTTTAAATTGAGTGTTTTCAGACTTACCACTTCATTCCAATCAAGATGGCTTCTGGTGTGCCATACTTTTGTCATAAGTAAGACTGTTAGCGCTCTAGTTGTTCTTTAGAACACTCTGGGACTTTCTGTCATTGGGCTATACTTGGGGTACATCTGGGTGATATTTGGGCTACATTTAGGCTCTTTTGTCTCTGGTGGCCATCTTGGGAGACTGTATGTCAGAACTTTTTAATGAAATTGAAGAGGGTTTGAGAAGTCACTCAAAATGTGCCCTAATTTTTCTTTCTGCAGCACTAATCATAATTCATATGGCAAAATATACCCCCTCATTTTGTTCCTTTTTAAATTAAATGTTTTAAGAGTTACCACTTTATTCCAATCAAGATGGCTTCAGGTGTGCCATACCTTTGTAATAAGTAGGACTGTTAGCGCTCTAGTTGTTCTTTAGAACACTCTGGGACATTCTGTCATTGGGCTATACTTGGGCTACATCTGGGTGATATTTGGGCTACATTTGGGCTCTTTTGTCTCTGGTGGCCATTTTGGGAGACTGCATGTCAGAATTTTTTAATGAAATAGAAGAGGATTTGAAAAGTCACTCAAAACGTGCCCTAATTTTTCTTTCTGCAGCACTAATAATACCTTCTATTGCATAATTTACCCCCTCATTTTGTTCCTTTTTAAATTAAATGTTTTAAGAGTTACCACTTTATTCCCATCACGATGACTCCAGGTGTGCTATACCTTTGTAATAAGTAGGACTGTTAGCGCTCTAGTTGTTCTTTAGAACACTCTGGGACATTCTGTCATTGGGCTATACTTGGGCTACATCTGGGTGATATTTGGGCTACATTTGGGCTCTTTTGTCTCTGGTGGCCATTTTGGGAGACTGCATGTCAGAATGTTTTAATGAAATAGAAAAGGATTTGAGAAGTCACTCAAAATGTGCCCTAATTTTTCATTCTGCAGCACTAATCATACTTTCTATGGCAAAATATACCCCCTCATGTTGTTTCTTTTTAAATTAAATGTTTTAAGAGTTACCACTTTATTCCAATCAAGATGGCTTCAGGTGTGCCATACCTTTGTAATAAGTAGGACTGTTAGCGCTCTAGTTGTTCTTTAGAACACTCTGGGGCATTCTGTCATTGGGCTATACTTGGGCTACATCTGGGTGATATTTGGGCTACATTTGGGCTCTTTTGTCTCTGGTGGCCATTTTGGGAGACTGCATGTCAGAATGTTTTAATGAAATAGAAAAGGATTTGAGAAGTCACTCAAAATGTGCCCTAATTTTTCATTCTGCAGCACTAATCATACTTTCTATGGCAAAATATACCCCCTCATGTTGTTTCGTTTTAAATTAAATGTTTTAAGAGTTACCACTTTATTCCAATCAAGATGGCTTCAGGTGTGCCATACCTTTGTAATAAGTAGGACTGTTAGCGCTCTAGTTGTTCTTTAGAACACTCTAGGAGGCTGCAGTAGAACACAAAGGAATCAACTGACAGTCTCTGTCCTTGTTGGATGTACATGTTTTACTGAGAATGTCAGACTTCATTTTCACATGACTGAGAAAGATAATGTGAATTTACAGAAAATATGCTTTCAGTTTAGCTTATAGATCCCCTTCCAAACCACTGTGGGAAAATCATGAGATATTAGTTTTCTTTCAAACAATATTCATGATATCACAGCAGAAGGTTTTTTCACATGGTAAAATCACCTTAGAACCCACCACAATTCCTAAAACGAGTATGGTACCATCAACAAATGATTTATAATGTAACTAAAGTCCTAAAACCCTCTATTAACTACAATGCTTTTTAGTGAGGTGCTATCATGTATATTGGTCCCAAGATGGCTGCCAACACTTCTTGGATGAAGTGCTGACAGCCAATCAGATCAGATGTGTGGTTAGGCTCCGCCCAGATATATATCTTTTTTTGAACCTAAATTACTCAAAATCCACTGGAGCACATTTATTGAGACCTAGCAAAGGCACATTGGGCTAACAGTCCCTACACTTTTGCCAAGTTTCGTGCAAATCCATTCAGCCGTTCGAGCTAAAAGTGAGGCCAACCGCCCTATGGAAATTAACATGGGAAAAACGCGTTTTGGGACCCCCCTTTTTTCTCGCCCCCCCCTTGATGAAACCCCCCCAAATTGTCAGGGGCTGCTCAGAAACAAAATGTTCCATTTTCCTGAAAATTTCAGCCAATTCCGTCCACAAACGCCAAAGTTATTAGACATAGAATTTTCAAAAATCCCATAGAGAAAAAATCCTAACTATATATACCTACTGGCGACCGCCAGTAGGTAATATATATATATATATATAATTATATATATATTTCGAACCAGTACTCCTTCCACTTCCACCAGAGAACCCCCGGCGGCGAAGAGAGAGACACGAACCACTTCTAATTTCAGGCAAGATGTTTTAATTAACCAAACAGCAGTCGACAGATGACGCGTTTCGGGCTCAGGCGCCCTTGTTCACATAAAGGCTGTGTGTAATAGATGCCATTTTTAAATAAAATGCCCTTCCCACTAAGGTCACATGTTCGGAGAACAAACCAACAGACATAGCAGAAAGACTTAATGGTGTGTTATGCATCAAAGAACTAACGCTGTTCCATCAAGACTAAATTCATTTTCAAAAAGCCTTGATGCTAAAATTCCAAAATATATACATTGGGGAATTCATTTGCAATATTAGGGCGTTAGTAATTATGAAATTATAATTAGTGCAATTTCAAGAGTACTTAATGCAACAGTAGCATTATGCCAACATTCCTGGATAAATCCAAACACACCTAAAAACACTGCAATAGTTCACTTATAACTGCTTAAATGCATGTTGTTATTTTCTCAGTTGTGACTTCTGTGACAAAAAGGGAAGAAGGAATATATACAAGGCTAAGTGCATGAAGAAGCTGCATTATTAGGTTTCTATGCAGAACATAGATACCCAGTGTAAATAATAAGTTGCGTGTGAAATGTGTTAAACCAAGTGAAAAAGATACAATAGCATCAATCACCATAACCATAACCTTATATATATATATCTATATGTAATGTAATGTATGTGTCTTGTAAAGCGCACTGCTGCCCTGAGGCATCATGGTGCTGTAGACCGCTGGGGAACCCGTCCTGGCCTATCCCTGTGAGATGGTCCCTACTGGGTATCTCCAAGGTGAAACCAGGCATCCCCAGCGAATGTAGGGGGCCGTTGTAGAGATGAGGCAAGCTAATGCCCAGAGTTGCCGAGTGTGATCCCTGGTTAGAGTAGGCACTGAGGCAAGAATTATCAAGTCCGCTGACCCTGGTCCACGACCCTGCCGCGTCAGGAATTGAACCCTGGTCCCGGGCCGTTCTCTGCTTCCGGGTCTGCGGCCTCTAACCAGTGAGCCACTATATATATATATATATATCCCGCCCTTTTAAAATATTCCGGGATTAAGATGAGTAAAATCCAGGAACGGGGTGGAGATCAATTGTTAAAACTAAGACGACTGGAATCGAGAATGATTTTGAGCATGGGAACAGAGGCACCATTTGGCCCTAATTTGGATGCTGAGTTACATGTACATTTGTGAGACACCATATAAGTATTGATACTATCCGAAACAACACATGGAATTGAGTGACAATGTACATCATAGAATATAAGATGTTGGACCAATACATGCCTGAAACAATCATGTAAACAGTATATTATGAAAAATAATCAGATCATAACAGTCAAAAACATTGGAATAAACAAGAGAAAAAATAATAAAGGAAGGAACATCAAAAGAACATTAATGTAAGAGGATTTACTTAAACATAGTACTCCACAGTTACAGGCATCTCTAAAACTATAAGTGGGAATAGAATGGTTTAAGATGGCGATAAATGAACTAGAAATGTAAATAATTAGTAAATCCAGGCTGCAGACCCTTTGTAAATGGATATGTTATACATTGACTTAGTTTAACTCTTCACCACTTGTATACTTCATATTGTATATAGTAACCACCACCATCCCCCCCTTATCTGAGATTTAACATATAGACGCCCACAAATGAAATTTTGGTTAAAATGTTTATAACAAGTCCTGTCTACCCTGACCCCCCCCCCCCTTCGCTTTATATTCTTTTGTCTTGTTTTCGTTACAAATTAATGTGAGTACTTCACTGAAATGAGTTGAACAAATGATAATCAATACTGTATATAGAAGAAACTTGAATATAAATACCTCGTTTAAGACAGAGAGTTAAAACTGTACCTTACGTAAATACTTCATTTAAGACACAGAGTTTAAACTGCACCTTACGTAAATGGTCTTAATTGCACTTATACAGTTTTCCGATAGTACTTCACTGAGACATGTTAAGATTATGATCTGATGAATAATTACTGTATATAGGAAGAAACTGATTTGATTATAAATACTTTATTTGGGATACAGGGTTAAATTGTACTTCACATGAATTGTAACCACACCGGTAAAAGTATTAAGAGCATGTACTAGCCATTCGTTAACTATGCAGGGTTGGAGGTCTAAATGACTATGGAAATAGAAGAGGGTACTTGCACATATCACTGTATAAAAGTAAGGTCTAGACCAGGAGACTCTATGGTCCAGTTGAAGGCAGGAGCCGAAACGCGTAGACTGTCTATTTGATGCACTTTCTTTTGCACATGGTGTGTAAATAAAACTGTGAGAAGATCAACTGTTGCTGTGCCGTGTCTTTATCTATGAACTCGTAGGAGAAGAAGCGAAGGTGATATATATATATATATATATATATATATATATATATATATATATATATATGTATATATATATATATATATATATATATATATATCCATTGTCACATTCCTTGCCCTTGATGGTTTTCCAGTGTGTATTCGCTGATATTTGCTTAATATTGATGATTCACTAAAACTACTTCTACATTCTCTGCAATGGTATGGTTTTTCCCCTGTGTGTGTTCTCTGATGGTACTTTCGGTCTGATAATCGACTAAAGCTCTTCAGGCATTCATTGCACTTGAATGTTTTTTCCCCGGTGTGCGTTTGCTGATGAATCCTTAATGTTGAAGATTCACTAAAACTGCTTCAAGATTCACTGAACTTGAATGATTTTCCCCTGTATGCGTTATCTGATGCTGTTTTATGTCTGATAATCGAACAAACCTCTTCATACATTCACTGCACTGGTATGGTTTTTCCCCGGTGTGTGTTTTCTGATGCTGTTTTAGGTATGATGATTGACAAAAGCTCTTCACACATACACTGCACTTAAATGGTTTTCCCCTCAGTGTGTTCGCTGATGAATCCTTAATGTTGAAGATTCACAAAAACTACTTTCACATTTACTGCACTGGAATGGTTTTCCCCCTGTGTGTATTCGCTGATGCCGTTTTAGGCTTGATAAATATATAAAGCTCTTCCCACATTCATTGCAATTGAATGGGTTTTCCCCTGTGTGTGTTCGCCGATGTTGCCTTAATGTTGATGAATCACTAAAACTTCTTCCACATTCACTGCACTGGAAAGGTTTTTCTCCAGTGTGTGTTCTCTGATGACGTTTTAGGTTTGATAAATATATAAAGCTCTTCCCACATCCATTGCACTTGAATGGGTTTTCCCCAGTGTGTGTTCTCTGATGCTGTTTTAGGTGTGATAATCGAATAAACCTCTTCTCACATTCGCTGCACTGGTATGGTTTTTCCCCGGTGTGTGTTTTCTGATGCTGTTTTAGGTGTGATGATCGACAAAAACTCTTCACACATTCACTGCACTTAAATGGTTTTTCCCCTGTGTGTGTTCGCTGATGATTCCTTAATGTTGCAGAATTCCTAAAACTACTTCCACATTCACTGCACTGGAATGGTTTTTCCCCTGTGTGTGTTCGCTGATGAATCCTTAATGTTGTAGATCGACTAAAGCTACTTTCACATTCACTGCACTTGAATGGTTTTTCCCCTGTGTGTGTTCGCTGATGAATCCTTAATGTTGAAGATGCGCTAAAACTACTTTCACATTCACTGCACTGGAATGGTTTTTCCCCTGTGTGTGTTCTCTGATGCTGTTTTAGGCTTGATAAATATATAAAGCTCTTCCCACATTCATTGCAATTGAATGGTTTTTCCCCTGTGTGTGTTCGCAGATGTTTCCGTACTGTTGATGAATCACTAAACCTTCTTCCACATTCACTGCACTGGAATGGTTTTTCCCCAGTGTGAGTTCTCTGGTGACATTTTAGGCTTGATAAATATATAAAACTCTTCCCACATCCATTGCACTTGAATGAGTTTTCCCCAGTGTGTGTTCTCTGATGCTTTTTTAGGTCTGATAATCCAATAAACCTCTTCTCACATTCACTGCACTGGTATGGTTTTTCCCCGGTGTGTGTTTTCTGATGCTGTTTTAGGTGTGATGATTGACAAAAGCTCTTCACGCATTCACTGCACTTAAATGGTTTTTCTCCTGTGTGTGTTCGCTGATGATTTCTTAATGTTGACACATCACTAAAACTACTTCCACATTCACTGCACTGGAATGGCTTTTCCCCTGTGTGTGTTCGCTGATGAATCCTTAATGTTGAAGATTGACTAAAACTACTTCCACATTCACTGCACTGGAATGGCTTTTCCCCTGTGTGTGTTCGCTGATGATTCCTTAATGTTGTACATTGACTAAAACTACTTTCACATTCACTGCACTGGAATGGTTTTCCCCCGGTGTGTGTTCTCTGATGCAGTTTTAGTCCTGATAAATATATAAAGCTCTTCCCACATTCATTGCAATTGAATGGTTTTTCCCCTGTGTGTGTTCGCAGATGTTTCCTTAATGTTGATGAATCACTAAAACTTTTTTTACATTCACTGCACTGGAATGGTTTTTCCCCAGTGTGTGTTCGCTGATGCTGTTTTAGGTGTGATAATCGATTAAACCTCTTCACACATTCAGTGCAATTATATGATTTTTCTCCTGTGTGTGTTCTCAGATGGTATTTTAGGTCTGATAATCGACTAAAGCTCTTCAAACATTCACTGCACTTGAATGGTTTTTCTCCTGTGTGTGTTCGCTGATGATTCCGTAATGTTGACGAATCACTAAAACTACTTCCACATTCACTGCAATGATATGGTTTTTCACCAGTGTGTGTTCCCTGATGCCGTTTTAGGTTTGCTGATTGACTAAAGCTCTTCCCACATTCATTGCACTTGAATGGTTTTTCCCCTGTGTGTGTTCGCTGATGATTCCTTAATGTTGAAGAGTAATTAAAACAACTTCCACATTCACTGCAATGGTATGGTTTTTCCCCTGTGTGTGTTTGCTGATGTGTCTGGAGACCTGATAGCTGGCTAAAGCTCTTCATACATTCAGTGCAATTATATGGTTTTTCCCCTGTGTGTGTTCGTTGATGTCTTTGTAGGCCTGATAACTGAATAAAGCTCTTTACACATTCAGTGCATTTGAATAGTTTTTTCCCTGTGTGTGTTTGCTGATGGGGTTTTAATATTGAAGACAAACTAAAGCCCTCACTGCATGTGTCTGAGACTTCTCTCTTGGTTAGTGTCTCTGGGTCTGGTATATATTTGTTTACATCCATAGACTGTACTTCCTGAAGGGCCAACATGACTGATAAAGCACTTGTGTTATTCTTGCAGTCTCTGTATGTATCGTATTTTGCACGTTTGCTTTCTGATTAAAGAATAAAGTGCAATGGTCACCAATTACTTCCCAATCTCATAACGTGTGTAAGGCTTCATTGTGGGCGATTCTGTCTTCAGACTGGATAATGGTTCTGCACGCATGCGGGTAAAGATCCATCGTCTTTCTGGTCGGGGCACACTGGGACAGTGCTCTGTATTTTAGACAGCAAAACCCCCATTTCTTTTAACCCTCAGTTGTCTGACTCCACTCAGTTGCGCTTTTCAATGGTTGCTGTGGATTGGTTTGAAACAGTTTGCAATACACCTCTAAGACTGAATGGTGGCCTGGTATTATTTAAGGAAGCAGATCACTGCTGTAACCACCTCATACCAACATCATGATCAAAGCTGTTATTGGACATGTTTACACAAGAGGAGCTTTATCAGTGTTGTCTTAATTGTCTAGATGTTATTTCTTCGTTTTGAGGCATGGAGGTGCACAGCTGAGACTCGTGGAATCCCTGAATTTCTCGTGTACCTTGTCCCTTCTTTCAGGATGTCTCAGTTTATGTTCGGCTCCGGCTGGCTCTGACGGCACTTATGTTTTCCTGAATACTGGAACTCAATATTTCGGACTTCGTCTTTGCAGATTTACAGTGTTATCTTCCTTATTTTGAAACATTTCGTACAATCAAAGATTGTTTTCTGTCGGATGTAAAAAGATTTAAAATAACTTAAAGTGAAACATAACGGAATGTACATACACAATTTTTAATTGATTGTATAAATATTTCTTGATTACCATTTTTGAAACTTATGAAGGCATATTGAACCATAGAAAATACCAAGTTTCAGAGGAGGGTCAAGGGTAAGTAGTTTAAAGACCATCAAAGTCACAACCCCTACTCAAGCTACTAGAATCAACAAAAAACTTGACGGTCTGCAATTAAGCTGAGTCTTAGATGTTCTCACCGGAAATAGTCAGAACTGGACATGCCCTGAGCCAGCCTCACAGTAGTCAAGAGACACTAGTAATGTAAACAAAGTCCTATCAGCCCACCCTCGTGGCTGAGCATCATCATTTAGGATATATGAAACCTGGCTGGTGTCTCCGTGCCTTGATGTATTGGCAGGATGACATGTGCCAAAGGTTCAATGAGTGATAGTGTCCTCGCTCCTGGCGGTGCTGGTACAGTGCAGTGCAGTGAATGTAGTGAGTGATATTAAAATGACTATTGAGGCAAAAAAATATTTTATTAGGTATTCACCTAGACGTCAGGTTAAAACGAGTGAGAGAACAGTGTGAAAAAATCACTGTATTCTTTGCTGATTGGTCAAACAGGCCAACATGTTTCTGCCTTATGGTGAAAAGTCCACCGGCATTCTTCAGGGCCAAAGCTGTAATACTACTACTGCAAAGTTAAACTCAAACTTGAAGTGCAAAGTAAATTAAAGTGAAAAATAGTATAATAACTGGTATCGTCAATTAGACGATCCTACCGTATCCTTGTAAATTCTATAGTAAGTGGAGGATACCATCCCTGTAAAAGAAGAGAAACAGAGAAACACACCCACTCAATATTCTGTTGATGTGCATGTTCAATTCCAGGAAACATAGGGGTCCTGGATCAAATCATTAAGTAAGAATCAGAAAGACTCAGCTCGGTCAGTCTTTGATTAACTGGCCAGTAATATAAAAATATCAAAATATCGGTTGCCCAAAGGGTCAATCAACATCTTATGATTACAGAGAATTAATCAACAAATTGACTTACCCAGCAAGTTGTGGGAGTATAGCCTCACCTCACTCGGCAACGACTCAGAGTGATGAGGCCCCGCTCTGTGCACAGAAATAAATATGAAAGGCACATTTGAGAAACCTCATAAGTGTCTTATACCATTGGTATCTACTACTATGTGCATATAAATTGTTCGTAATCTACCCGCAATAATCACTTCGCCGTGGCACCAAAGGTAAGTGTAG
The DNA here is from genome assembly GCF_964263255.1 of Lissotriton vulgaris. Taxonomy (NCBI): domain Eukaryota; kingdom Metazoa; phylum Chordata; class Amphibia; order Caudata; family Salamandridae; genus Lissotriton; species Lissotriton vulgaris. The sequence goes on along the minus strand of NW_028240857.1, from coordinate 387,119 downwards.
CATCCGATATTAGGTACAAAAAGCTCTATATAATACTGGTAGAGCAGGACCCAAATTAGTCCTGCTGAGTGACGTGGAGATAACACTCAAATGTCTATCTTGGTCCCTGTGGCTAGAAGATGTAATTTAATTCTAAAGCCCATGACACCCAAGGAATATTGTCATTCATCCCTACCACATCCGTCGGAGAGGTGAGTGTGGTGCGGGTTGGAACTGACCATGAGCGTTTGACTAGTCTATCTTTCCCTTGGGGGTCCCTGAGGGTTAAAAGAACTGAGGCTCTCTTTATCTAGACCTGACATTGTTTAAACTTACAAAACAGCAACGTGCATGCTGCCCCTGATTAGCTTTTGAGACACTAATCCCTCTAGAGTGATTTTGAAGACTATGATGCAGGGGGTTATTGACCATTAAGCAGCATAGAGGACAAGGCGGTCTTCCCCAGTCATGGGCTTTAGAATTAAATTACATCTTCTAGCCACAGGGACCAAGATAGACATTTGAGTGTTATCTCCACGTCACTCAGCAGGACTAATTTGGGTCCTGCTCTACCAGTATTATATAGAGCTTTTTATACCTAATATCGGATGCTACACTTACCTTTGGTGCCACGGCGAAGTGATTATTGCGGGCAGATTACGAACAAGTTATATGCACATAGTAGTAGATACCAATGGTATAAGACACTTATGAGGTTTCTCAAATGTGCCTTTCATATTTATTTCTGTGCACAGAGCGGGGCCTCATCACTCTGAGTCGTTGCCGAGTGAGGTGAGGCTATACTCCCACAACTTGCTGGGTAAGTCAATTTGTTGATTAATTCTCTGTAATCATAAGATGTTGATTGACCCTTTGGGCAACCGATATTTTGATATTTTTATATTACTGGCCAGTTAATCAAAGACTGGCCGAGCTGAGTCTTTCTGATTCTTACTTAATGATTTGATCCAGGACCCCTATGTTTCCTGGAATTGAACATGCACATCAACAGAATATTGAGTGGGTGTGTTTCTCTGTTTCTCTTCTTTTACAGGGATGGTATCCTCCACTTACTATAGAATTTACAAGGATACGGTAGGATCGTCTAATTGACGATACCAGTTATTATACTATTTTTCACTTTAATTTACTTTGCACTTCAAGTTTGAGTATAACTTTGCAGTAGTAGTATTACAGCTTTGGCCCTGAAGAATGCCGGTGGACTTTTCACCATAAGGCAGAAACATGTTGGCCTGTTTGACCAATCAGCAAAGAATACAGTGATTTGTTCACACTGTTCTCTCACTCGTTTTAACCTGACGTCTAGGTGAATACCTAATAAAATATTTTTTTGCCTCGATAGTCATTTTAATATCACTCACTACATTCACTGCACTGCACTGTACCAGCACCGCCAGGAGCGAGGACACTATCGCTCATTGAACCTTTGGCACATGTCATCCTGCCAATACATCAAGGCACGGAGACACCAGCCAGGTTTCATATATCCTAAATGATGATGCTCCGCCACGAAGGTGGGCTGATAGGACTTTGTTTACATTACTAGTGTCTCTTGACTACTGTGAGGCTGGCTCAGGGCATGTCCAGTTCTGACTATTTCCGGTGAGAACATCTAAGACTCAGCTAAATTGCAGACCGTCAAGTTTTTTGTTGATTCTGGCATATTTAACCATACACAGAAATTTACATAAAAGTTGCTTTGAATATGTCTCATCTTAATTATTCATGAGTAAGTTGGTAAAAAAAAGGGCGCTCGCATAGCACTCATACACTAGTTACAGCTTTAGCTAGTGGCATATGGCATAGGTTTTGTAAAATAAGAACAGCTCTTTGAATAAGAGATAGGAGATGGATCAGGAAGACTTGAGACAGAAGGGTGGACATCAGAGTGTTATGCCATGAATCAAATATTGCTGCTCGCAGAGGCGCCTGGCTTCATCCACTACACCCACAATATGCAGTAGAGCAGCAGTTTAATGATTGTATTTACTTTGTGGTTTTACTTCTCTCACATATACTTTTAAGTTTGTCAGTATTATCCACCGGGATGGGAGTTTCCCAGCTGGACGAGGAGATTGAGCTGGGCTGCTCTGTGGTTTAGTTGTCCCACCTCTAACTTTAGAGCTTGAGATAGCACACTAGCCTGGCGGCTCACTAGTTGAGAGCTGTGGTGCATCAGCGTAGCAAGAGCACAGATGGTGCTCCAAAGCCAAAGCCTGTTAGCACACTTTCATCTCTGGGTCTTGCTCAGCACCCGAAATAATCTTAAAAACATCTCTTAAGTCAAACTGCTCTGTCCATATATCCTACACCTCTGCTGCCCTCCATACAAGGTAGGGCCTGTTCTCAAATGTATTCACCTGCACCTCTCATGCATAGACCTGCTTTCAACATTCCATTTCCAGCACAAAACCTGCGAACAACATTTTCCAACTACGTAATTCCCATGACTTTTCATGGGTCTCTCCTCCTACTCATGCTTTTCAACATCACCTGTACAAACCACCATGGCCACATTTAATGGAACAATACTGAGGTGCGCTCAGTCTTTCCACAAGATGGAGAACGCACCAGAACAGCTCATGCTGCACATAAGATAAAGATAAAGTGCCATCTGCTACTCTCACACATGCCTGGCAATGACACAGTCTCTACACAGCTTTTACAAAGGACCAGATGCTTAGCATTGCTTTTCAAATACACACAAAATGCCATAGGCACAGCTCAACAATGTAAAATAAAAGTATTTCACAGTGTGAAATGCACCGCCAAATGATCCAAAGCATGCAGCATGCCACCAAGGTTCTTTACTATCTCAACTGCGTTCTACAGCAGCAAAGTTTGTTGTCACCAAAGTTTTCTTCATTTGAAAAAGGTGCTATGCATGTGGTATTTGTGCAGCACAAACCTCAACAAAAAGCAGCTGAGCTCCCTATCAGTCCAAGGCAGGCACAGAGTCAACGAGTGATAGGTGAGGCGGCTGGATAGTGGATTGTTACTGCGTTGTGATCGAAGAGCCTGAAACTAGCAGCATGTGTGCTAATTCCTCAGCAGCTTTCCCTCTATGACATGTAGAGTGGGTGCAGGCCAAGATCAGACAGAAATAAAACATTTATAGCTCAGTAATATTCAGAGATATAGAAGCGGAAAGTAGGATGCTGGCTTCCAATAATACAGCACTGAGCACTCCACCTCAGCCAATCTTTAACGAATGTTTGAAGAACAGAGCAACGGGAAGGTGTTTTAAATGCCGACCATCGACCTTTCACCAGCTGCACACGGGGGACAGCATTGGCTAGATGAACGCTGTGCTCCTGCAACTGCTCAAGTCATGCATACAGGCGCTACAACATGTTAGCCAAGTGTCCTGGAACCCTCGATTCCAATTCACTCAATTTAACTACACACATTACAGTTAACTCTCCCCCACCGTATCAAGAGCGTGTTTCCTGATTCAACACCAGAGTGTCCGTGCTGTAAACTGGCTGATGCTGGTTTCTAACATATGGTGTGGGAGTGCCCACCACTACAGGTGTCATGGCTCGAGGTTACAGCCACCATAGCAGAACTTGCAGATTATACACTGTCAACTACCCTGAATCCTGCCTGCTAGGCCTTCAGCCTAAAGCAAAGGGGGGCAAACACTTCACCGGTTCATAGACGTTGCATACGTACTTTTCAAGTGATGAATAGGAATGTCTTGGAAAGCGGCCTGTGTGCCGGACACTAAGAGGTGGCTGCATACTCCCTTGCACTGTGCACAAGCAGAGAGAAAATTACAAAAAACAATTTGATGGACAGAATGTAGATCAGTGTCTTACATTCACCCCAGTACAAGGATCTGGGCCTAAATCCATCGTTTTTTGCACTCCACACCACCCTGGGTCAGATAATGGCTTTATGCAAATCAGCTCTGACCCTGTGCCCCATGGGAACAGTCCAGTCCGAACTACAACAGCCATATCTTTCCCAGACCGGAATCAAGCATCCGAAGACCGGACCGGTTTCGAGGTAACACCTATCATCAGCCCGGCTAGCTTGACTCCAGTGGTGTGGAGGCTCTGGGACCCACGTCTGAGCTACCCCAGTACACTCAGGGAGAAAATTACAAAAAACAATTTGATGGACAGAATGTAGATCAGTGTCTTACATTCACCCCAGTACAAGGATCTGAGCCTAAATCCATCGTTTTTTGCACTCCACACCACCCTGGGTCAGATAATGGCTTTATGCAAATCAGCTCTGACCCTGTGCCCCATGGGAACAGTCCAGTCCGAACTACAACAGCCATATCTTTCCCAGACCGGAATCAAGCATCCGAGGACCGGACCGGTTTCGAGGTAACACCTCTCATCAGCCCGGCTAGCTTGACTCCAGTGGTGTGGAGGCTCTGGGACCCACGTCTGAGCTACCCCAGTACACTCAGGGAGAAAATTACAAAAAACAATTTGATGGACAGAATGTAGATCAGTGTCTTACATTCACCCCAGTACAAGGATCTGGGCCTAAATCCATCGTTTTTTGCACTCCACACCACCCTGGGTCAGATAATGGCTTTATGCAAATCAGCTCTGACCCTGTGCCCCATGGGAACAGTCCAGTCCGAACTACAACAGCCATATCTTTCCCAGACCGGAATCAAGCATCCGAGGACCGGACCGGTTTCGAGGTAACACCTCTCATCAGCCCGGCTAGCTTGACTCCAGTGGTGTGGAGGCTCTGGGACCCACGTCTGAGCTACCCCAGTACACTCAGGGAGAAAATTACAAAAAACAATTTGATGGACAGAATGTAGATCAGTGTCTTACATTCACCCCAGTACAAGGATCTGAGCCTAAATCCATCGTTTTTTGCACTCCACACCACCCTGGGTCAGATAATGGCTTTATGCAAATCAGCTCTGACCCTGTGCCCCATGGGAACAGTCCAGTCCGAACTACAACGGCCATATCTTTCCCAGACCGGAATCAAGCATCCGAGGACCGGACCGGTTTCGAGGTAACACCTCTCATCAGCCCGGCTAGCTTGACTCCAGTGGTGTGGAGGCTCTGGGACCCACGTCTGAGCTACCCCAGTACACTCAGGGAGAAAATTACAAAAAACAATTTGATGGACAGAATGTAGATCAGTGTCTTACATTCACCCCAGTACAAGGATCTGGGCCTAAATCCATCGTTTTTTGCACTCCACACCACCCTGGGTCAGATAATGGCTTTATGCAAATCAGCTCTGACCCTGTGCCCCATGGGAACAGTCCAGTCCGAACTACAACGGCCATATCTTTCCCAGACCGGAATCAAGCATCCGAAGACCGGGCCGGTTTCGAGGTAACACCTCTCATCAGCCCGGCTAGCTTGACTCCAGTGGTGTGGAGGCTCTGGGACCCACGTCTGAGCTACCCCAGTACACTCAGGGAGAAAATTACAAAAAACAATTTGATGGACAGAATGTAGATCAGTGTCTTACATTCACCCCAGTACACGGATCTGGGCCTAAATCCATCGTTTTTTGCACTCCACACCACCCTGGGTCAGATAATGGCTTTATGCAAATCAGCTCTGACCCTGTGCCCCATGGGAACAGTCCAGTCCGAACTACAACAGCCATATCTTTCCCAGACCGGAATCAAGCATCCGAGGACCGGACCGGTGTCGAGGTAACACCTCTCATCAGCCCGGCTAGCTTGACTCCAGTGGTGTGGAGGCTCTGGGACCCACGTCTGAGCTACCCCAGTACACTCAGGGAGAAAATTACAAAAAACAATTTGATGGACAGAATGTAGATCAGTGTCTTACATTCACCCCAGTACAAGGATCTGGGCCTAAATCCATCGTTTTTTGCACTCCACACCACCCTGGGTCAGATAATGGCTTTATGCAAATCAGCTCTGACCCTGTGCCCCATGGGAACAGTCCAGTCCGAACTACAACAGCCATATCTTTCCCAGACCGGAATCAAGCATCCGAGGACCGGACCGGTTTCGAGGTAACACCTCTCATCAGCCCGGCTAGCTTGACTCCAGTGGTGTGGAGGCTCTGGGACCCACGTCTGAGCTACCCCAGTACACTCAGGGAGAAAATTACAAAAAACTATTTGATGGACAGAATGTAGATCAGTGTCTTACATTCACCCCAGTACAAGGATCTGGGCCTAAATCCATCGTTTTTTGCACTCCACACCACCCTGGGTCAGATAATGGCTTTATGCAAATCAGCTCTGACCCTGTGCCCCATGGGAACAGTCCAGTCCGAACTACAACAGCCATATCTTTCCCAGACCGGAATCAAGCATCCGAGGACCGGACCGGTTTCGAGGTAACACCTCTCATCAGCCCGGCTAGCTTGACTCCAGTGGTGTGGAGGCTCTGGGACCCACGTCTGAGCTACCCCAGTACACTCAGGGAGAAAATTACAAAAAACAATTTGATGGACAGAATGTAGATCAGTGTCTTACATTCACCCCAGTACAAGGATCTGGGCCTAAATCCATCGTTTTTTGCACTCCACACCACCCTGGGTCAGATAATGGCTTTATGCAAATCAGCTCTGACCCTGTGCCCCATGGGAACAGTCCAGTCCGAACTACAACAGCCATATCTTTCCCAGACCGGAATCAAGCATCCGAGGACCGGACCGGTTTCGAGGTAACACCTCTCATCAGCCCGGCTAGCTTGACTCCAGTGGTGTGGAGGCTCTGGGACCCACGTCTGAGCTACCCCAGTACACTCAGGGAGAAAATTACAAAAAACAATTACAAAAAACAATTTGATGGACAGAATGTAGATCAGTGTCTTACATTCACCCCAGTACAAGTATCTGGGCCTAAATCCATCGTTTTTTGCACTCCACACCACCCTGGGTCAGATAATGGCTTCATGCAAATCAGCTCTGACCCTGTGCCCCATGGGAACAGTCCAGTCCGAACTACAACAGCCATATCGTTCCCAGACCGGAATCAAGCATCCGAGGACCGGACCGGTTTCGAGGTAACACCTCTCATCAGCCCGGCTAGCTTGACTCCAGTGGTGTGGAGGCTCTGGGACCCACGTCTGAGCTACCCCAGTACACTCAGGGAGAAAATTACAAAAAACAATTTGATGGACAGAATGTAGATCAGTGTCTTACATTCACCCCAGTACAAGGATCTGGGCCTAAATCCATCGTTTTTTGCACTCCACACCACCCTGGGTCAGATAATGGCTTTATGCAAATCAGCTCTGACCCTGTGCCCCATGGGAACAGTCCAGTCAGAACTACAACAGCCATATCTTTCCCAGACCGGAATCAAGCATCCGAGAGGTGTTACCTCGAAACCGGTCCGGTCCTCGGATGCTTGATTCCGTTCTGGGAAGGACATGGCTTTTGTAGTTCGGACTGGACTGTTCCCATGGGGCAACAGGGTCAGAGCTGATTTGCATATCGCCATTGTCTAACCCAGGGTGGTGTGGAGTGCAAAAAAACGATGGATTTGGGCCCAGATCTTTTGACTGGGGGAGTGTGTGACATTGATCCACATTCGGTCCATCACTTGTTGTTTTTGCAGTTGCCGCCCTAAGTGCACTGGGGATGCCCAGACGTGAGTCTCAGGCACTCCACACCACTTGGAGTCAAGCTAGCCGGGCTGATGAGAGGTGTTACCTCGAAACCGGTCCGGTCCTCGGATGCTTGATTCCGTTCTGGGAAGGACATGGCTTTTGTAGTTCGGACTGGACTGTTCCCATGGGGCAACAGGGTCAGGGCTGATTTGCATATCGCCATTGTCTAACCCAGGGTGGTGTGGAGTGCAAAAAAACTATGGATTTGGGCCCAGATCTTTTGACTGGGGGAGTGTGTGACATTGATCCACATTCGGTCCATCACTTGTTGTTTTTGCAGTTGCCGCCCTAAGTGCGCTGGGGATGCCCAGACGTGGGTCCCAGGCACTCCACACCACTTGGAGTCAAGCTAGCCGGGCTGATGAGAGGTGTTACCTCGAAACCGGTCCGGTCCTCGGATGCTTGATTCCGTTCTGGGAAGGACATGGCTTTTGTAGTTCGGACTGGACTGTTCCCATGGGGCAACAGGGTCAGAGCTGATTTGCATATCGCCATTGTCTAACCCAGGGTGGTGTGGAGTGCAAAAAAACGATGGATTTGGGCCCAGATCTTTTGACTGGGGGAGTGTGTGACATTGATCCACATTCGGTCCATCACTTGTTGTTTTTGCAGTTGCCGCCCTAAGTGAGCTGGGGATGCCCAGACGTGGGTCCCAGGCACTCCACACCACTTGGAGTCAAGCTAGCCGGGCTGATGAGAGGTGTTACCTCGAAACCGGTCCGGTCCTCGGATGCTTGATTCCGTTTTGGGAAGGACATGGCTTTTGTAGTTCGGACTGGACTGTTCCCATGGGGCAACAGGGTCAGAGCTGATTTGCATATCGCCATTGTCTAACCCAGGGTGGTGTGGAGTGCAAAAAAACGATGGATTTGGGCCCAGATCTTTTGACTGGGGGAGTGTGTGACATTGATCCACATTCGGTCCATCACTTGTTGTTTTTGCAGTTGCCGCCCTAAGTGCGCTGGGGATGCCCAGACGTGGGTCCCAGGCACTCCACACCACTTGGAGTCAAGTTAGCCGGGCTGATGAGAGGTGTTACCTCGAAACTGGTCCGGTCCTCGGATGCTTGATTCCGTTCTGGGAAGGACATGGCTTTTGTAGTTCGGACTGGACTGTTCCCATGGGGCAACAGGGTCAGAGCTGATTTGCATATCGCCATTGTCTAACCCAGGGTGGTGTGGAGTGCAAAAAAACGATGGATTTGGGCCCAGATCTTTTGACTGGGGGAGTGTGTGACATTGATCCACATTCGGTCCATCACTTGTTGTTTTTGCTGTGCACAAGCAGAGGCCAACACACTACACATGCTACTCTCCAGAGGAGTGGGGAGAAGGGGTAGGGGGTGGGAAAGTAGGATCTGCTTTCATGGTTACCCCCACTTTTTGCTGGTGTCATACAGTTTTTTCTGACTAGTCTGACTGAGATCCTGCTAATCAGGGCCCCAGTCACTGGGCTTCCTTCCTAAACTGGCTATGGTGAGTACCTTGGTACATTCCTAATTGGCTGCTGTTGTACGCTAGTAAGTCCCTAGTATGTGGTACTCGGTACCTAGGGATTAGGTACTCCAGGGGACCCTTATGGGCTGCACTATGTGTTATGCCACCCATAAGGGACCTCCAAACTCTGACTACAGGCCTGTCACTGCAGTCTGTGTGAGTTGGTGCATGTAGAATTGTACCCAAGTATGATGTATATCCTCCTGTTCATGCGGTCTCTGTTCCCCTGTGGACAGTGGGGCCGGAAGCCGCACCGGCAGATTGCATGGATTAGACATTATGTTGATCTACACTTAAGTGTTCCCGGCAGCCTCCTCCGTACATACTACTTCCTTATAATGTATTGTTTTATTGGCGCACTGTCTGCCATTAGGATTGGCATGTGTCATTGTCCTCACCATCCTCCTTGCCCTGTGATCACCCTTTACTTTAGCCCCCTCGCTGCCAGGCCTTTTGTCCCCCTGTACCACTCCCTTTTTTGTTATAATCACCATCTTCCCAGCTTTCAGGAACAGGGAGACATTTGTCAGAAAACCAACATTTTCTACAAGGTTTTGGCATTTTACTAGGAAATAGCCTATGTTCCTATTTTTTGTGCTTTCAACTGCCTTCCAGGTAGTGGTAGAAATGGATCCCGGAAAGCAATAGATTTATGAACAAAGACATAATTCTGAATTTAGCAAAGGGTCAAATTGTGTAGGTCCTTCAAGGTTTTCCTATAGAAAGTAACAGTTGAAATAAAAAAAATATTGAAAATGAGTTCAAAACAACAGTCATTTGTGCCTGCATTTAACTTCTTCCAACTATGCTAGATTTTTTAAAGCAATATACTGTTATGTTTGCAGAACCCTTCTGTTAGCGGGGATATATCGGGCTTGTAGGTCCACCAAGAACCCGAGATACCCAGAGCCAATAACTGAGCTGCACCTTGCAATGGTTATTCATTGTGTATCGGGTAGACAGCAATACATTTGGTAAAATATAAAGAATGAAAAATAGGTATCAAGGAAATCTACGTATTTCTCATATTGGGAACAAGATAAGGAGTTTTGAAGCAGTGGTTATTTGCACATCTCAGAATTTGTGGATAGCCATACCAGCATGTGTTTTCAAAATGTCTTCTTTTTTATACACTGTATTACATTTGGAATACAGAAATGCTTAGAAAAACAACCGGTAATAACACTTGTTCTAGTATTCTGGGTTCTCCTAAGTCTACTGATAAAAAGAGTACCTCACTTGTGTGGGTAGGTTTAGTGCCCGTGACAGGTAATGGGTTAAAACGCAACATGGGCATTTTTTGAAAACTAGACACCCAAGGGAATCCAGGATGGGGGCACTTGTGTGGCTCTCACCAGGTTCTGTTACCCAGAAACCTTTGCAAACCTCAAACTTTGTAAAACAAAAAACATTTTCCTCACATTTCTGCGATCTGTGGGGAGTCACAACATTCCAACCTCCCAGCATTCTGCCAAGTCTGTCGATAAAATTGGTACCCACTTCTGTGGGTAGGTTTAGTGCCCGCAACAGGAATCGGTCCCAAATAAAAGAAATGTGGTCACATAATTTGTTGCAAGGAAATGGACCCTTCTTTTGCAATGTGCCTACCTGTGGAGTTTGGACCCTAGTTCAGCCTGCACATAAGGAAACATAGCAACAGGAAATTGTCCAAAACGTACTGTGGACACTTCAAAATTATTGATCACAAAAAGACATGGTTTTGCGAGGGAGTCACATGAGCTTTTGGTCACAGGCTTGCCAGCCATCTAGGGAAACCTACCAAACCCAGACAATTCTAAAAAATAGACACCTGGGAGAGTCCAGGCAGGTGTGGCTTGCGTGGATTTCCCAATGTTTTCTTACCAAGAATCCCCTACAAACCTCAAATTTTGCTAATCAAAATTAAATTATCTTCACATTTCTGTTATGAGATCGCCATGCCAGCATAAATTCCCTACCACCAGGAGTGCCCCTTAAAAAATAAAAATGATACCTCACTTGTTTGGGTGTCCAATGCAGAATCGCCTAAAAAAATGTAAAAATAAATAGGGTGTTAGAGCTTGCTGTGCTATTTCCTCAGTCTCTACGTTTTTGGCCTTTCCCAGTCGCAGACCCTTGGCCACCCAAACAAGTGAGGCATCATTTTTAATGGGAGACTGAGAGGAATGCCGGGTGATAGGAAATTTGTGCAGCATGGTGTACCCACACAGAATTGTGAGAAAATGTTATTGTTTAGCTAAATTTGAGATTTGCAGGGGATTCTGGGTAAGACAACATTGTGGAACCCATGCAAACCACACATCCTTGGACTCCCCGGGTGTCTAGTTTTCATAAATGTCTGAGTTTGGTAGGTTTCCCTAGATGGCCACCGAGCCAGGGCCCAAAAATGCACTTGCCCACCTTGCAAAACAAGGTCATTTTGTGATAAATAATGTTGATGTCTTCACACTGTGTTTTGGGACCCTCCCTGTCGCAGGCCCTTAGCCTTCCCACACAAGTGAGGTAGCATTTTTATCAGGAGAGCTGGGAGAACTTTGGGTGGTAGGAAATGTGTGAGGGCTTGGTAAAAAACTCCCTTCGCAAAAATAGGTTGTTTTGAGATAGATTGAGAGCACCTGCATTTTTTGGCCCTGGCTTGCATGCCATCAATGGAAATCTACTAAACATAGACATTTCTGAAAACTAGACACCTGGTGGAGTCCAGGGATGTGTGGCTTGCATGGATCTCCCAAAGTTTTCTTATCCAGAATCCGCCGCACAGCTCAAATTTAGCTAAAAGGTCACATTTTTCCTCACATTTCTGTGTGCCAAGTTTGTGAGATCACTGTGCGGCACACATTTCCCACCACCCAGAATTCTCCTCAGTCTCCTGATAAAAATGATACCTCACTTGTGTGGGTGCCCAAAGCAGAGTCAGCCTAATAACTGCCCTTTTGGACCCTCTTTGGCCCCCCTCAGTGTTTCATTTTATTAGTTTTTAGGTTCTCTGTTTTGGGCGCCCACACAATTGAAGTATCATTTTTATCAGGAAACTGAGTAGTATGCTGGGTGGTGGGAAATTTGTGCCAGCACGATGATCCCACAACTTTTCCACACAGAAATGTGAGGAAAGTTTGACTTTTTAGCTAAATTGACGTTTTGCAGGAACTTCTGGGTAGTAAAACGCTGGAGGTTTCACGCAACCCACACCACCAGCCAAGCGCCATCCATGCACACCACCAGCCAAGCACCATCCATGCACACCACCAGCCAAGCACCATCCATGTACATCGCCAGCGACACAACATCCACATACATGCCAGCCAAGCAACACCCACACATACCGCCAGCAAATCGAAAGTCCGCACACACACCGCAAGACATGGTCCATCCATGCAGACCGATAGCCAAGCGGCGGTCCACTCACACTACCAGCCAAGCGCAAGTCCACACACATCACCAGCAAAATGCAGGTGCACACACGGTCCGCCAAACGCCAGTAAACACCGACCATCAGCCGCACTCCAGTTCCCACACAGAAGCTAGTGTCTAGAGGCTTTCTGCAGATTAGCCTGAAAATATTGCTGACCTGGCCTAAGAGGGTGGGAGAGCAGAAGCAGCAAAATGTTGTTCACAAAAAAAGGAGAGCAACCCTGCCTAACCCCATAAACATATCTCTGGTTCCTAGTAGGCTTTCTGCCCCCCGGAGCAGATCAGGGTCTGTTGCTCTTTTGGGGGAGGGGGCATTGGCATCGCACCCGTCTTTTATTTAAAGAAATCCTGGTGTCTAATAAGATTTCTGCCCCTGGGAGCAAATCGAGGGTAACTACCCCCATCTGCCCCCTCGAGGCGGGCAGAAAGACTGTCCCATTTTTTGTTTGGAGGTGGGGACATTGGCATACATATTGAAAACAAGAAATGAAATCCCCGGGGCCTAGTGGGCATTCTGCCCCCCCGGGGGTGACCGGGGCTAGTACCCTCAATTGCACGTGAAGGGGGGAGCAGAAAGACTTATTTTTATAATTCTGAATGGGGGCACGGCTTTGCCCACCCCTCTTTTATAATAACAATGAAATCCCTAGTGTCTAGTGGGCTCACCACCCCAAGGGGGCAGATCGGGGGTAATAACCCCTATCTGCTCCCGGCACGGACAGATAGATTGTACCTTTCGTTTTGGGGAGTAGAGACATTAGAATGCCCATTCTGGGAAGCCCCCACTCCTCTTTCAGAGAGGAAAATAAACCCTGGCGTCTAGTGGGCTTTCTGCCCCCGGGGAGACTGATCGGGTTTAATAACCCCCATCTACCTCCCAGAGGGGCAGGCAGACTTTCCCTGCTGTGTTTAGGGTGTGTGTGTGAGAACAAAGGAGTTAGGTGCTGGCGGGACTGAGGGAAGGGCTGGACCATTTAAACTAACAGAAACAAAGAAGATGCCTGAACCCTCATATCTTAGTATGGAACTTATTAGATAAAGACCAAGTGCAACTTTATGAAACCTGGTAAGGTACTTTTATTTATACCTATTACTCTTGTTTTTTAAATTATTTTTTGAAGGAATTTTGTTTTTTGGCACTGCCATGGGGTGTCCTTATGCCCCAGAAATGGCAGTGCTCTACATGGCACAGTATGAAATGAGATTTGTGGACAACAATAATCCCTACATCAGGAACATCGCACAGTGGTGGCGCTATATAGATGACGTCTGGCTCCTGTGGCAGGGGAGCCAGACCGATCTATTAGCGTTCCATGAGTGGATTAACACAAGACATAATGACATCAAGTTTTCCATTGAACGAAGTACTACCAAAATGAACTTTCTGGATGTAGAGGTAACTTGTAGTGATGGTGTCCTGAAAACTTCATTATACAAGAAACTGACTGACAAAAACACCCTTTTGCACCACAAGAGTCACCATCCCAGGAATCTAAAAGCCAATTTGCCCTATGGGCAATTACTGCAGATATGCAGAAATTGCACGGAGATTAGCGATTATGACCATCACGCACAGACATTCTGCCAAGAGATGATCCATAGAGGGTATCCAAAGAAACTCCTAAAACACTCTTACAAAAGAGCCCGATTCCCACCACAGGAGTGTTTGTTACAAACAAAGGAAAAGAAAGAACTTGATCGCTTGGTGTGTGTGACCACTTTTGGCCCGACACACACAAAATGAGACAAACGATTCTGAAAAATTGGCATGTGCTAGAAGGATTGGATTGTCCATTTCCTCGCCCGATCTTTGCATACAAAAAGAACAAAAGCATAGGTCAGCAAATCGTGAGAGCGAACCTGGCGCAGCCTAAATCCAAACATGACATTCTGTCCTGTTGGAACATGAAGCCGATCGAGGGTTATCACAGATGCGGCAATTGTGTTGCGTGCTCCAGCACAATTGAGGGAAAAGAATTTGAACATCAGGGGGTCAAGTGGAAACACTCTGGTTTTTCTAATTGTAAGACTAAGAATGTCGTATACGCAATAACATGCCCGTGCCAAAGAATCTATATTGGCAAATACAAATCAGCAAGTGAACCTACGCATCAGTCAACATAGGTCCCGGATTAAAAAGAAGGTCCAAACTGCCCCTATCGTAGAGCACTTCATGGACAAGTCCCATACTGAGCACGATTTCAAATGGACAGGTCTCTTCACAATAAGTATAGTGCAGCGCCCATCGGAGGTCGACAGGGTGTTGCTTCAAAAGGAAGCTCACCTCATTTTGAAATTTAATAGTACATTGACAGGCCTCAACAGCATGTCTGAATTATCAAGGCTTTGATGGTTTAGTCATTCACAATGGCAATATGAAACGCATAAAATACATGAAATATACTCCCTGCCCCCCCCACTCCTTGTGTCTGTTCCTACATAAATAAAGGCGCTCGATTTTTCATTCATTATTGAAGTGAGATAAACACATGTCAGCCTTCAAGTTTGAGACCGCCCGTGTGACATGCAGTGAGATGAATTCTTCGCCTCCACTTCGAAGTAATTATAAATCACCTCTCTCCTCTGGCAACAACAATATGGGACTACATGTCCCACAATGCCTACAGACAAGGAACTCGTGACCTTTATAATAACTAAGATGGCCTCCGCATTTTTCTAATCGCGCGAGTGAGAGCCTGACGGTGAAGCCAGCAAGTGAACTCCAGATGCGTGCACATTCAGGTTAGGACGCGTTGTCTTTTGCGTTAATCTGCTATTGACACAACAGTTACCGCACACATAATTTATCGCCCCTTACTGGCTTCTAATTTAACTTTTAGTGTGCTACGAGCAAAGAGGAACACACGGACACCCTGTGGGCTGCACAAAATTAATACCTGAATCCAGTTGGTGTTCCAGGTACGTTTGAGCCCAGTACAAGACTTGGGGGTGTACACCAATAGACGCGCGCTGGTCTTTCACTCTGTTTCCCGAGTATTGATTAGTTCTCATTCTTCTAAACAGGTCGGCCCACTAAAACAGAGTGCCAGTAAGAGATCGGAAATATATTTTTGAATTTGGATACAGACACAAGGTATGGGGCTTATGTAATGATGATATATAGTTCTGGTCCAACATCTAAATGGCCGCACAACAAATGTATTCTCTTCTTGATTAGGTTAATTGTCTTAGTGACCGCAACCTCCTCCCTTCACGAGGCGCCGGACGGTGCACAGTGAGGTAGGTAGAACTAAGGGATGTTCCCTAAAGTACTTTAAGTATTTTAATAAACTCTGCCAAATCTTTGACACAACCCATGCTTCATCCACTTTAGAATTAAAGCCTGAAGCATCGTCCCCCAGGTTTACAAATGAAAATACGTTCTGCCTGAAAGACACAGGTATTTTCTCTATTATTTTCCCAAATAAGAGAGGTAATTGATTGAGGCAAACAGGTTCTCAACAAAACTTTATTGTTTTTGTGTCCCACACAGACAAATACCAAAACCCTGATGAGGGTTCGAAAACTTGCTATTCGAACCTGAAACGCGTCGGCACATCTACAAGAGTGAGTTATATCATTGAGGGATTGATGGAAATACATTATATTCTGTTTTTGCTCTTGGTTTCGCATTGCTTTGTTTGTCTACAAATATGAATTCATTTGCAAATATTGATGAAATGTTTTCTTTTAATGTGTATTGTTCTGTGTTACTGTGATATTGTTTTGATTTGTTTTTTCTTGTCAAAATTGTAAAATAGTGTGTAAATGTGGTAAATGTGCATCTATTTGTGCCAAAAAACAAAATTAATTCAAAAAATAATTTAAAAAACAAGAGTAATAGGTATAAATAAAAGTACCTTACCAGGTTTCATAAAGTTGTACTTGGTCTTTATCTAATAAGTTCCATACTAAGATATGAGGGTTCGGGCATCTTCTTTGTTTCTGTGTGTTTAGGGTGTGGGCATAGATATGCCCATTGTGGGCAGCTTCCACCTCTCTATTATGAAAACAAACGAATAAACCTGGTGCCTAGTGGCTATTCTGTGACATTATAGTGCCCATTTAGGGCAGCCCCCACCCCTAAGTAAAAAGAAAAAAAAAATCCTTGGTGTATAGTGTTCCTTCCGCCTCACCCCCCGGGGGGGCAGAAAGACTGAACTTGGCCAAATTATGATGAGGGAGCAAAGGCCCTTGCCCAAGGGGCCCGTCCCCCCTCCCTGGTGTCTAGTGGAGAATCCCTGCTTGGGGATCACCCTCTTGCGGTGATCCCCAAGCTGTGATCAACTAGATTCTCCCCTTTCCAATGATACCTCTTGTGTCTGCCTATGTGCATGGGGGTGAGATAGCCCCAGGAACATGTAGGCAGTGAAAGTGAAATGAGCTGATCGGCTAAATTCACTTTAACTATAGTGAAGTCAGCATGCAATGTGCGCCGATTGTCCGTACACTGGAAAAAAAGTGCCTCGATTTCAAAATAGTGGGCCTTAGACGTAATGGTTACTTTCTTGGCACCAGAGTACCACAACTAAGTATGGGCGAAATGTGTGAATTTGCTTTCGGCGTATTTGCGTGAAATGGCACCCTCTGGTTCATCACTGCCACCCTCTGGTTCATCACAGCACCCTCTGGTTCATCACTGTCACCCTCTGGTTCATCACAGCACCCTCAAGTCCACCACTGCTTCACCACTGCCACCCTCTGGTTCATCACTGTCACCCTCTGGTTCAAAACTGCCACCTTCTGGTACATCACAGCACCCTCTGGTTCACCACTGCTTCATCACTGCCACTCTCTGGTTCATCATTGTCACCCTCTGGTTTATCACTGCCACCATCTGGTTCATCACAGCACCCCCTGATTCACAACTGCCATCCTCTGGTTCATCACTGCCACCGTCTGGTTCACCACTGCCACCCTCTGGTTCATCACTGCCATCCTCTGGTTCATCACAGCACCCTCTGGTTCACCACTGCAACCCTCTGGTTCATCACTGCCACCCTCTGGTTCATCACAGCACCCTCTGGTTCACCACTGCCACCCACTGGTTCACCACTGTCAACCTCTGGTTCATCACAGCACCCTCTGGTTCACCACTGCCACCCTCTGGTTCATCACTGCCACCCTCTGGTTCACCACTGCCACCCTCTGGTTCACCACTGTCACCCTCTGGTTCACCACTGCCACCAGAGTGGTTCACCACTGCCACCCTCTGGTTCACCACCGTCACCCTCTGGTTCACCACTGCCAGCCTCTGGTTCATCACTGCCACCCTCTGGTTCACCACTGCCACCCTCTGGTTCATCACAGCACCATCTGGTTCACCACTGCTTCATCACTGCCACTCTCTGGTTCATCACTGTCACCCTCTGGTTCATCACTGCCACCCTCTGGTTCATCACAGCACCCTCTGGTTCACAACTGCCACCCTCTGGTTCATCACTGCCACCCTCTGGTTCACCACTACCACCCTCTGGTTCATCATTCCCATCATCTGGCTCAACACAGCACCCTCTGGTTCACCACTGCCACCCTCTGGTTCATCACTGCCACCCTCTGGGTCATCACAGCACCTTCTGGTTCACCACTGCCACCCACTGGTTCACCACTGTTAACCTCTGGTTCATCACAGCACCCTCTGGTTCGCCACTGCCACCCTCTGGTTCATTACTGCCACCCTCTGGTTCACCACTGCCACCCTCTGGTTCACCACTGTCACCCTCTGGTTCCCCACTGCCACCTTCTGGTTCCCCACTGCCACCTTCTGGTTCACTACTGCCACCCTCTGGTTCATCACTGCCACCCTCTGGTTCATCACTGCCACCCTCTGGTTCATCACAGCACCCTCTGGTTCACCACTGCCACCATCTGTTTCATCACTGTCACCCTCTGGTTTATCACTGCCACCCTCTGGTTCATCACAGCACCCTTTGGTTCACCACTGCCACCCTCTGGTTCATCACTGCCACCCTCTGGTTCATCACTGCCACCCTGTGGTTCACCACTGCCACTCTCTGGTTCACCACTGTCACCATCTGGTTCATCACTGTCACCCTCTGGTTCATCACTGCCACACTCTGGTTCACCACTGCCACCCTCTGGTTGATCACTGCCTTCCTCAGGTTCATCACAGCACCCTCTGGTTCATCACTGCCACCCTCTGGTTCATCACTGCCACCCTCTGGTTCATCACAGCACCCTCTGGTTCACCACTGCCACCCTCTGTTTCATCACTGTCACCCTCTGGTTTATCACTGCCACCCTCTGGTTCATCACAGCACCCTCTGGTTCACCACTGCCACCCTCTGGTTCATCACTGCCACCCTCTGGTTCATCACTGCCACCCTGTGGTTCACCACTGCCACCCTCTGGTTCACCACTGTCACCATCTGGTTCATCACAGTCACCCTCTGGTTCATCACTGCCACACTCTGGTTCACCACTGCCACCCTCTGGTTGATCACTGCCTTCCTCAGGTTCATCACAGCACCCTCTGGTTCACCACTGCCACCCTCTGGTTCACCACTGTCACCCTCCGGTTCATCACAACACCCTCTGGTTCACCACTGCCACCCTCTGGTTCATCACTGTCACCCTCTGGCTCAACACTGCCACCTTCTGGTATATCACAGCACCCTCTGGTTCACCACTGCTTCATCACTGCCACTCTCTGGTTCATCATTGTCACCCTCTGGTTTATCACTGCCACCATCTGGTTCATCACAGCACCCCCTGATTCACAACTGCCATCCTCTGGTTCATCACTGCCACCCTCTGGTTCACCACTGCCACCCTCTGGTTCATCACTGCCATCCTCTGGTTCATCACAGCACCCTCTGGTTCACCACTGCAACCCTCTGGTTCATCACTGCCACCCTCTGGTTCATCACAGCACCCTCTGGTTCACCACTGCCACCCACTGGTTCACCACTGTCAACCTCTGGTTCATCACAGCTCCCTCTGGTTCACCACTGCCACCCTCTGGTTCATCACTGCCACCCTCTGGTTCACCACTGCCACCCTCTGGTTCACCACTGTCACCCTCTGGTTCACCACTGCCACCCTCTGGTTCACCACTGCCACCCTCTGGTTCACCACTGTCACCCTCTGGTTCACCACTGCCAGCCTCTTGTTCATCACTGCCACCCTCTGGTTCACACCTGCCACCCTCTGGTTCATCACAGCACCATCTGGTTCACCACTGCTTCATCACTGCCACTCTCTGGTTCATCACTGTCACCCTCTGGTTCATCACTGCCACCCTCTGGTTCATCACAGAACCCTCTGGTTCACAACTGCCACCCTCTGGTTCATCACTGCCACCCTCTGGTTCACCACTACCACCCTCTGGTTCATCATTCCCATCATCTGGCTCATCACAGCACCCTCTGGTTCACCACT
Source organism: Lissotriton vulgaris (assembly GCF_964263255.1). NCBI lineage: Eukaryota > Metazoa > Chordata > Amphibia > Caudata > Salamandridae > Lissotriton > Lissotriton vulgaris. Next base: position 367,217 of record NW_028240857.1, on the reverse strand, counting down.
GCCACCCTCTGGTTCATCACTGCCACCCTCTGGTTCATCACAGCACCCTCTGGTTCACCACTGCCAGCCTCTGTTTCATCACTGTAACCCACTGGTTTATCACTGCCACCCTCTGGTTCATCACAGCACCCTCTGGTTCACCACTGCCACCCTCTGGTTCATCACTGCCACCCTCTGGTTCATCACTGCCACCCTGTGGTTCACCACTGCCACCCTCTGGTTCACCACTGTCACCATCTGGTTCATCACTGTCACCCTCTGGTTCATCACTGCCACACTCTGGTTCACCACTGCCACCCTCTGGTTGATCACTGCCTTCCTCAGGTTCATCACAGCACCCTCTGGTTCACCACTGCCACCCTCTGGTTCACCACTGTCACCCTCCGGTTCATCACAACACCCTCTGGTTCACCACTGCCACCCTCTGGTTCATCACTGTCACCCTCTGGTTCAACACTGCCACCTTCTGGTATATCACAGCACCCTCTGGTTCACCACTGCTTCATCACTGCCACTCTCTGGTTCATCATTGTCACCCTCTGGTTTATCACTGCCACCATCTGGTTCATCACAGCACCCCCTGATTCACAACTGCCATCCTCTGGTTCATCACTGCCACCCTCTGGTTCATCACTGCCACCGTCTGGTTCACCACTGCCACCCTCTGGTTCATCACTGCCATCCTCTGGTTCATCACAGCACCCTCTGGTTCACCACTGCAACCCTCTGGTTCATCACTGCCACCCTCTGGTTCATCACAGCACCCTCTGGTTTACCACTGCCACCCACTGGTTCACCACTGTCAACCTCTGGTTCATCACAGCACCCTCTGGTTCACCACTGCCACCCTCTGGTTCATCACTGCCACCCTCTGGTTCACCACTGCCACCCTCTGGTTCACCACTGTCACCCTCTGGTTCACCACTGCCACCCTCTGGTTCACCACTGCCACCCTCTGGTTCACCACTGCCACCCTCTGGTTCACCACCGTCACCCTCTGGTTCACCACTGCCAGCCTCTGGTTCATCACTGCCACCCTCTGGTTCACCACTGCCACCCTCTGGTTCATCACAGCACCATCTGGTTCACCACTGCTTCATCACTGCCACTCTCTGGTTCATCACTGTCACCCTCTGGTTCATCACTGCCACCCTCTGGTTCACCACTACCACCCTCTGGTTCATCATTCCCATCATCTGGCTCATCACAGCACCCTCTGGTTCACCACTGCCACCCTCTGGTTCATCACTGCCACCCTCTGGGTCATCACAGCACCTTCTGGTTCACCACTGCCACCCACTGGTTCACCACTGTCAACCTCTGGTTCATCACAGCACCCTCTGGTTCGCCACTGCCACCCTCTGGTTCATAACTGCCACCCTCTGGTTCACCACTGCCACCCTCTGGTTCACCACTGTCACCCTCTGGTTCACCACTGCCACCTTCTGGTTCACTACTGCCACCCTCTGGTTCATCACTGCCACCCTCTGGTTCATCATTGCCACCCTCTGGTTCATCACTGCCACCCTCTGGTTCATCACAGCACCCTCTGGTTCACCACTGCCACCCTCTGTTTCATCACTGTCACCCTCTGGTTTATCACTGCCACCCTCTGGTTCATCACAGCACCCTCTGGTTCACCACTGCCACCCTCTGGTTCATCACTGCCACCCTCTGGTTCATCACTGCCACCCTGTGGTTCACCACTGCCACCCTCTGGTTCACCACTGTCACAATCTGGTTCATCACTGTCACCCTCTGGTTCATCACTGCCACACTCTGGTTCACCACTGCCACCCTCTGGTTGATCACTGCCTTCCTCAGGTTCATCACAGCACCCTCTGGTTCACCACTGCCACCCTCTGGTTCATCACTGTCACCCTCTGGTTCATCATTGTCACCCTCTGGTTTATCACTGCCACCATCTGGTTCATCACAGCACCCCCTGATTCACAACTGCCACCCTCTGGTTCATCACTGCCACCATCTGGTTCACCACTGCCACCCTCTGGTTCATCACTGCCATCCTCTGGCTCATCACAGCACCCTCTGGTTCACCACTGCAACCCTCTGGTTCATCACTGCCACCCTCTGGTTCATCACTGCCACTCTCTGGTTCATCACAGCACCCTCTGGTTCACCATTGCCACCCACTGGTTCACCACTGTCAACCTCTGGTTAATCACAGCACCCTCTGGTTCACCACTGCCACCCCCTGGTTCATCACTGCCACCCTCTGGTTCACCACTGCCACCCTCTGGTTCACCACTGTCACCCTCTGGTTCACCACTGCCACCCTCTGGTTCACCACTGCCACCCTCTGGTTCACCACTGCCACACTCTGGTTCACCACCGTCACCCTCTGGCTCACCACTGCCAGCCTCTGGTTCATCACTGCCACCCTCTGGTTCACCACTGCCACCCTCTGGTTCATCACAGCACCATCTGGTTCACCACTGCTTCATCACTGCCACTCTCTGGTTCATCACTGTCACCCTCTGGTTCATCACTGCCACCCTCTGGTTCATCACAGCACCCTCTGGTTCACAACTGCCACACTCTGGTTCATCACTGCCACCCTCTGGTTCACCACTACCACCCTCTGGTTCATCATTCCCATCATCTGGCTCATCACAGCACCCTCTGGTTCACCACTGCCACCCTCTGGTTCATCACTGCCACCCTCTGGGTCATCACAGCACCTTCTGGTTCACCACTGCCACCCACTGGTTCACCACTGTCAACCTCTGGTTCATCACAGCACCCTCTGGTTCGCCACTGCCACCCTCTGGTTCATTACTGCCACCCTCTGGTTCACCACTGCCACCCTCTGGTTCACCACTGTCACCCTCTGGTTCACCACTGCCACCTTCTGGTTCACTACTGCCACCCTCTAGTTCATCACTGCCACCCTCTGGTTCATCACTGCCACCCTCTGGTTCATCACAGCACCCTCTGGTTCACCACTGCCACCCTCTGTTTCATCACTGTCACCCTCTGGTTTATCACTGCCACCCTCTGGTTCATCACAGCACCCTCTGGTTCACCACTGCCACCCTCTGGTTCATCACTGCCACCCTCTGGTTCATCACTGCCACCCTGTGGTTCACCACTGCCACCCTCTGGTTCACCACTGTCACCATCTGGTTCATCACTGTCACTCTCTGGTTCTTCACTGCCACACTTTAGTTCACCACTGCCACCCTCTGGTTGATCACTGCCTTCCTCAGGTTCATCACAGCACCCTCTGGTTCACCACTGCCACCCTCTGGTTCACCACTGTCACCCTCCGGTTCATCACAACACCCTCTGGTTCACCACTGCCACCCTCTGGTTCATCATTGCCACCCTCTTGTTCACCACTGTCACCCTCTGGTTCACCACTGCCACCCTCTGGTTCATCACAGCACCCTCTGCTTCACAACTGCCACCCTCTGGTTCATCACTGCCACCCTCTGGTTCATCATTGCCACCCTCTGGTTCACCACTGCCACCCTCTGGTTCATCACAGCACCCTCTGGTTCATCACTGCCGCCCTCTGGTTCATCACTGCCACCCTCCAGTTCACCACTGCCACCCTCTAGTTCATCACTGCCATGCTCTGGTTCCTCACTGCCACCCTCTGGTTTACCACTGCCACCCTCTGGTTCACCACTGCCACCCTCTGGTTCATCACTGTCACCCTTTGGTTCATCACTGCCACCCTCTGGTTCACCACTGTCACCCTCTGGATCATCACTGCCACATTCTAGTTCATCACTGCCACCCTCTGGTTCGCCACTGCCACCCTCTGGATCATCACTGTCACCCTCTGGTTTATCAATGCCACCCTCTGGTTCATCACTGCCGCCCTCTGGTTCATCACTGCCACCCTCGGGTTCACCAGTGCCACCCTCTGGTTCACCACTGTCACCCTCTGGTTCACCACTGCCACCCTCTGGTTCATCACTGCCGCCCTCTGGTTCACCACTGCCACCCTCTGGTTCTTCACAGCACCCTCTGGTTCACCACTGCTTCATCACTGCCACTCTCTGGTTCAACACTGTCACCCTCTGGTTCACCACTGCTTCATCACTGCCGCCCTCTGGTTCACCACTGCCACCCTCTGGTTCATCACAGCACCCTCTGGTTCACCACTGCTTCATCACTGCCACCCTCTGGTTCACCACTGCTGGACTTCTAAATGTGCTGGACTTGTAAAGCGCGCAGCTGCCCGTAAGCATCCCGGCGCTTGCTTAGGGAACCCGTCCTGGTATTCCCCTGTGAGAAACCACGGCAGGGTGTCCACAAGGTGAAAGCCAGGCATCCCGCCGCCAGGGGCCGTAGTGGAGATTAAGCAAGCTATTGCCCAGAGTCGCAGAGTGTGACCCTGTGAGTTACTGCCACCCTCTGGTTCATCACAGCACCCTCTGGTTCACCACTGCTTCATCACTGCCACTCTCTGGTTCATCACTGTCACCCTCTGGTTCATCACTGCCACCCTCCGGTTCATCGCAGTACCCTCCGGTTCACAACTGCCACCCTCTGGTTCATCACTGCCATGCTCTGGTTCATCACTGTCAACCTCTGATTCACCACTACCACCCTCTGGCTCATCACTGCCACCCTCTGGTTCATCATAGCACCTTCTGGTTCACCACTGCCACCCACTGGTTCACCACTGTCAACCTCTGGTTCCAGCACCCTCTGGTTCACCACTGCCACCCTCTGGTTCATCACTGCCACCCTCTGGTTCACCACTGCCACCCTCTGGTTCACCGCTGTCACCCTCTGGTTCACAACTGCCACCTTCTGGTTCACTACTGCCACCCTCTGGTTCATCACTGCCACCCTCTCTTTCATCACTGCCACCCTCTGGTTCATCACAGCACCCTCTGGTTCACTACTGCCACCCTCTGTTTCATCACTGTCACCCTCTGGTTTATCACTGCCACCCTCTGGTTCATCACAGCACCCTCTGGTTCACCACTGCCACCCTCTGGTTCATCACTGCCACCCTCTGGTTCATCACTGCCACCCTCTGGTTCACCATTGCCACCCTCTGGTTCACCACTGTCACCATCTGGTTCATCACTGTCACCCTCTGGTTCATCACTGCCACCCTCTGGTTCACCACTGCCACCCTCTAGTTGATCACTGCCTTCCTCAGGTTCATCACAGCACCCTCTGGTTCACCACTGCCACCCTCTGGTTCACCACTGTCACCCTCTGGTTCATCACAGCACCCTCTGGTTCACCACTGCCACCCTCTGGTTCATCATTGCCACCCTCTTGTTCACCACTGTCACCATCTGGTTCACCACTGTCACCCTCTGGTTCACCACAGCTACCCTCTGGTTCATCACAGCACCCTCTGCTTCACAACTGCCACCCTCTGGTTCATCACTGCCGCCCTCTGGTTCATCACTGCCACCCTGTTTCACCACTGCCACCCTCTGGTTCATCACAGCACCCTCTGGTTCATCACTGCCGCCCTCTGGTTCATCAGTGCCACCCTCCAGTTCACCACTGCCACCCTCTGGTTCATCACTGCCACGCTCTGGTTCATCACTGCCACCCTCTGGTTCACCACTGCCACCCTCTGGTTCACCACTGCCACCTTCTGGTTCATCACTGTCACCCTTTAGTTCATCACTGCCACCCTCTGGTTCACCACTGTCACCCTCTGGATCATCAGTGCCACCCTCTAGTTCATCACTGCTACTCTCTGGTTCGCCACTGCCACCCTCTGGATCATCACTGTCATCCTTTGGTTTATCAATGCCACCCTCTGGTTCATCACTGCCACCCTCTGGTTCATCACAGCACCCTCTGGTTCACCACTGCTGCATCACTGCCACTCTCTGGTTCATCACTGTCACCCTCTGGTTCATCACTGCCACCCTCTGGTTCATCACAGCACCCTCTGGTTCACAACTGCCACCCTCTGGTTCATCATTGCCACCCTCTTGTTCACCACTGTCACCCTCTGGTTCACCACTGTCACCCTCTGGTTCACCACTGCCACCCTCTGGTTCATCACGGCACCCTCTGGTTCCCAACTGCCACCCTCTGGTTCATCACTGCCACCCTCTGGTTCACCACTGCCACCCTCTGGTTCACCACTGTCACCCTCTGGTTCACCACTGCCACCCTCTGGCTCACCACTGCCACCCTCTGGTTCACCACTGCCACCCTCTGGTTCACCACCGTCACCCTCTGGTTCAACACTGCCAGCCTCTGGTTCATCACTGCCACCCTCTGGTTAACCACTGCCACCCTCTGGTTCATCACAGCACCATCTGGTTCACCACTGCTTCATCACTGCCACTCTCTGGTTCATCACTGTCACCCTCTGGTTCATCACTGCCATCCTCTGGTTCATCACAGCACCCTCTGGTTCACAACTGCCACCCTCTGGTTCATCATTGCCACCCTCTGGTTCATCACTGCCACCCTCTGGTTCACCCCTACCACCCTCTGGTTCATCATTGCCATCCTCTGGTTCATCACAGCACCCTCTGGTTCACCACTGCCACCCTCTGGTTCATCACTGCCACCCTCTGGGTCATCACAGCACCTTCTGGTTCACCACTGCCACCCACTGGTTCACCACTGTCAACCTCTGGTTCATCACAGCACCCTCTGGTTCGCCACTGCCACCCTCTGGTTCATTACTGCCACCCTCTAGTTCACCACTGCCACCCTCTGGTTCACCACTGTCACCCTATGGTTCACCACTGCCACCTTCTGGTTCACTACTGCCACCCTCTGGTTCATCACTGCCACCCTCTGGTTCATCACTGCCACCCTCTGGTTCACCACTGCCACCCTCTGTTTCATCGCTGTCACCCTCTGGTTTATCACTGCCACCCTCTGGTTCATCACAGCACCCTCTGGTTCACCACTGCCACCCTCTGGTTCATCACTGCCGCCCTCTGGTTCATCACTGCCACCCTGTGGTTCACCACTGCCACCCTCTGGTTCACCACTGTCACCCTCTGGATCATCAGTGCCACCTTCTAGTTCATCACTGCTACCCTCTGGTTCGCCACTGCCACCCTCCGGATCATCACTGTCACCCTTTGGTTTATCAATGCCACCCTCTGGTTCATCACTGCCACCCTCTGGTTCATCACAGCACCCTCTGGTTCACCACTGATGCATCACTGCCACTCTCTGGTTCATCACTGTCACCCTCTGGTTCATCACAGCACCCTCTGGTTCACAACTGCCACCCTCTGGTTCATCATTGCCACCCTCTTGTTCACCACTGTCACCCTCTGGTTCACCACTGTCACCCTCTGGTTCACCACTGCCAACCTCCGGTTCATCACGGCAACCTCTGGTTCACAACTGCCACCCTCTGGTTCATCACAGCACCCTCTGGTTCACCACTGCCACCCTCTGGTTCATCACTGCCACCCTCTGGTTCACCACTGCCACCCTCTGGTTCACCACTGTCACCCTCTGGTTCACCACTGCCACCCTCTGGTTCACCACTGCCACCCTCTGGTTCACCACTGCCACCCTCTGGTTCACCACCATCACCCTCTGGTTCAACACTGCCAGCCTCTGGTTCATCACTGCCACCCTCTGGTTCATCACAGCACCATCTGGTTCACCACTGCTTCATCACTGCCACTCTCTGGTTCATCACTGTCACCCTCTGGTTCATCACTGCCACCCTCTGGTTCATCACAGCACCCTCTGGTTCACAACTGCCACCCTCTGGGTTATCACTGCCACCCTCTGGTTCATCACTGCCACCCTCTGGTTCACCCCTACCACCCTCTGGTTCATCATTGCCATCCTCTGGTTCATCACAGCACCCTCTGGTTCACCACTGACACCCTCTGGTTCATCACTGACACCCTCTGGGTCATCACAGCACCTTCTGGTTCACCACTGCCACCCACTGGTTCACCACTGTCAACCTCTGGTTCATCACAGCACCCTCTGGTTCGCCACTGCCACCCTCTGGTTCATTACTGCCACCCTCTGATTCACCACTGCCACCCTCTGGTTCACCACTGTCACCCTATGGTTCACCACTGCCACCTTCTGGTTCACTACTGCCACCCTCTGGTTCATCACTGCCACCCTCTGGTTCATCACTGCCACCCTCTGGTTCATCACAGCACCCTCTGGTTCACCACTGCCACCCTCTGGTTCATCAAAGCACCCTCTGGGTCATCACAGCACCTTCTGGTTCACCACTGCCACCCACTGGTTCACCACTGGCAACCTCTGGTTCATCACAGCACCCTCTGGTTCGCCACTGCCACCCTCTGGTTCATTACTGCCACCCTCTAGTTCACCACTGCCACCCTCTGGTTCACCACTGCCACCTTCTGGTTCACTACTGCCACCCTCTGGTTCATCACTGCCACCCTCTGGTTCATCACTGCCACCCTCTGGTTCACCACTGCCACCCTCTGTTTCATCGCTGTCACCCTCTGGTTTATCACTGCCACCCTCTGGTTCATCACAGCACCCTCTGGTTCACCACTGCCACCCTCTGGTTCATCACTGCCGCCCTCTGGTTCATCACTGCCACCCTGTGGTTCACCACTGCCACCCTCTGGTTCACCACTGTCACCCTCTGGATCATCAGTGCCACCCTCTAGTTCATCACTGCTACCCTCTGGTTCGCCACTGCCACCCTCTGGATCATCACTGTCACCCTTTGGTTTATCAATGCCACCCTCTGGTTCATCACTGCCACCCTCTGGTTCATCACAGCACCCTCTGGTTCACCACTTATGCATCTCTGCCACTCTCTGGTTCATCACTGTCACCCTCTGGTTCATCACAGCACCCTCTGGTTCACAACTGCCACCCTCTGGTTCATCATTGCCACCCTCTTGTTCACCACTGTCACCCTCTGGTTCACCACTGTCACCCTCTGGTTCACCACTGCCACCCTCCGGTTCATCACGGCACCCTCTGGTTCACAACTGCCACCCTCTGGTTCATCACAGCACCCTCTGGTTCACCACTGCCACCCTCTGGTTCATCACTGCCACCCTCTGGTTCACCACTGCCACCCTCTGGTTCACCACTGTCACCCTCTGGTTCACCACTGCCACCCTCTGGTTCACCACTGCCACCCTCTGGTTCACCACTGCCACCCTCTGGTTCACCACCGTCACCCTCTGGTTCAAGACTGCCAGCCTCTGGTTCATCACTGCCACCCTCTGGTTCATCACAGCACCATCTGGTTCACCACTGCTTCATCACTGCCACTCTCTGGTTCATTACTGTCACCCTCTGGTTCATCACTGCCACCCTCTGGTTCATCACAGCACCCTCTGGTTCACAACTGCCACCCTCTGGGTTATCACTGCCACCCTCTGGTTCATCACTGCCACCCTCTGGTTCACCCCTACCACCCTCTGGTTCATCATTGCCATCCTCTGGTTCATCACAGCACCCTCTGGTTCACCACTGACACCCTCTGGTTCATCACTGACACCCTCTGGGTCATCACAGCACCTTCTGGTTCACCACTGCCACCCACTGGTTCACCACTGTCAACCTCTGGTTCATCACAGCACCCTCTGGTTCGCCACTGCCACCCTCTGGTTCATTACTGCCACCCTCTGATTCACCACTGCCACCCTCTGGTTCACCACTGTCACCCTATGGTTCACCACTGCCACCTTCTGGTTCACTACTGCCACCCTCTGGTTCATCACTGCCCCCCTCTGGTTCATCACTGCCACCCTCTGGTTCAATACAGCACCCTCTGGTTCACCACTGCCACCCTCTGTTTCATCGCTGTCACCCTCTGGTTTATCACTGCCACCCTCTGGTTCATCACAGCCCCCTCTGCTTCACCACTGCCACCCTCTGGTTCATCACTGCCACCCTCTGGTTCATCACAGCACCCTCTGGTTCACCACTGCCACCCTCTGGTTCATCACTGTCACCCTCTGGTTCATCACTGCCACCCTCTGGTTCATCACAGCACCCTCTGGTTCACAACTGCCACCCTCTGGGTTATCACTGCCACCCTCTGGTTCACCACTGCCACCCTCTGGTTCACCCCTACCACCCTCTGGTTCATCATTGCCTTCCTCTGGTTCATCACAGCACCCTCTGGTTCACCACTGCCACCCTCTGGTTCATCACTGACACCCTCTGGGTCATCACAGCACCTTCTGGTTCACCACTGCCACCCACTGGTTCACCACTGTCAACCTCTGGTTCATCACAGCACCCTCTGGTTCACCACTGACACCCTCTGGTTCATCACTGACACCCTCTGGGTCATCACAGCACCTTCTGGTTCACCACTGCCACCCACTGGTTCACCACTGTCAACCTCTGGTTCATCACAGCACCCTCTGGTTCGCCACTGCCACCCTCTGGTTCATTACTGCCACCCTCTGATTCACCACTGCCACCCTCTGGTTCACCACTGTCACCCTATGGTTCACCACTGCCACCTTCTGGTTCACTACTGCCACCCTCTGGTTCATCACTGCCACCCTCTGGTTCATCACTGCCACCCTCTGGTTCATCACAGCACCCTCTGGTTCACCACTGCCACCCTCTGGTTCATCACAGCACCCTCTGGGTCATCACAGCACCTTCTGGTTCACCACTGCCACCCACTGGTTCACCACTGTCAACCTCTGGTTCATCACAGCACCCTCTGGTTCGCCACTGCCACCCTCTGGTTCATTACTGCCACCCTCTAGTTCACCACTGCCACCCTCTGGTTCACCACTGTCACCCTATGGTTCACCACTGCCACCTTCTGGTTCACTACTGCCACCCTCTGGTTCATCACTGCCACCCTCTGGTTCATCACTGCCACCCTCTGGTTCACCACTGCCACCCTCTGTTTCATCGCTGTCACCCTCTGGTTTATCACTGCCACCCTCTGGTTCATCACAGCACCCTCTGGTTCACCACTGCCACCCTCTGGTTCATCACTGCCGCCCTCTGGTTCATCACTGCCACCCTGTGGTTCACCACTGCCACCCTCTGGTTCACCACTGTCACCCTCTGGATCATCAGTGCCACCCTCTAGTTCATCACTGCTACCCTCTGGTTCGCCACTGCCACCCTCTGGATCATCACTGTCACCCTTTGGTTTATCAATGCCACCCTCTGGTTCATCACTGCCACCCTCTGGTTCATCACAGCACCCTCTGGTTCACCACTTATGCATCTCTGCCACTCTCTGGTTCATCACTGTCACCCTCTGGTTCATCACAGCACCCTCTGGTTCACAACTGCCACCCTCTGGTTCATCATTGCCACCCTCTTGTTCACCACTGTCACCCTCTGGTTCACCACTGTCACCCTCTGGTTCACCACTGCCACCCTCCGGTTCATCACGGCACCCTCTGGTTCACAACTGCCACCCTCTGGTTCATCACAGCACCCTCTGGTTCACCACTGCCACCCTCTGGTTCATCACTGCCACCCTCTGGTTCACCACTGCCACCCTCTGGTTCACCACTGTCACCCTCTGGTTCACCACTGCCACCCTCTGGTTCACCACCGTCACCCTCTGGTTCAACACTGCCACCCTCTGGTTCATCACAGCACCATCTGGTTCACCACTGCTTCATCACTGCCACTCTCTGGTTCATTACTGTCACCCTCTGGTTCATCACAGCACCCTCTGGTTCACAACTGCCACCCTCTGGGTTATCACTGCCACCCTCTGGTTCACCACTGCCACCCTCTGGTTCACCCCTACCACCCTCTGGTTCATCATTGCCTTCCTCTGGTTCATCACAGCACCCTCTGGTTCACCACTGCCACCCTCTGGTTCATCACTGCCACCCTCTGGTTCACCACTGCCACCCTCTGGTTCACCACTGTCACCCTCTGGTTCACCACTGCCACCCTCTGGTTCACCACCGTCACCCTCTGGTTCATTACTGTCACCCTCTGGTTCATCACTGCCACCCTCTGGTTCATCACAGCACCCTCTGGTTCACAAGTGCCACCCTCTGGGTTATCACTGCCACCCTCTGGTTCATCACTGCCACCCTCTGGTTCACCCCTACCACCCTCTGGTTCATCATTGCCATCCTCTGGTTCATCACAGCACCCTCTGGTTCACCACTGACACCCTCTGGTTCATCACTGACACCCTCTGGGTCATCACAGCACCTTCTGGTTCACCACTGCCACCCACTGGTTCACCACTGTCAACCTCTGGTTCATCACAGCACCCTCTGGTTCGCCACTGCCACCCTCTGGTTCATTACTGCCACCCTCTGATTCACCACTGCCACCCTCTGGTTCACCACTGTCACCCTATGGTTCACCACTGCCACCTTCTGGTTCACTACTGCCACCCTCTGGTTCATCACTGCCCCCCTCTGGTTCATCACTGCCACCCTCTGGTTCATCACAGCACCCTCTGGTTCACCACTGCCACCCTCTGTTTCATCGCTGTCACCCTCTGGTGTATCACTGCCACCCTCTGGTTCATCACAGCCCCCTCTGCTTCACCACTGCCACCCTCTGGTTCATCACTGCCACCCTCTGGTTCATCACAGCACCCTCTGGTTCACCACTGCCACCCTCTGGTTCATCACTGTCACCCTCTGGTTCATCACTGCCACCCTCTGGTTCATCACAGCACCCTCTGGTTCACAACTGCCACCCTCTGGGTTATCACTGCCACCCTCTGGTTCACCACTGCCACCCTCTGGTTCACCCCTACCACCCTCTGGTTCATCATTGCCTTCCTCTGGTTCATCACAGCACCCTCTGGTTCACCACTGCCACCCTCTGGTTCATGACTGACACCCTCTGGGTCATCACAGCACCTTCTGGTTCACCACTGCCACCCACTGGTTCACCACTGTCAACCTCTGGTTCATCACAGCACCCTCTGGTTCGCCACTGCCACCCTCTGGCTCATTACTGCCACCCTCTGATTCACCACTGCCACCCTCTGGTTCACCACTGTCACCCTCTGGTTCACCACTGTCACCATCTGGTTCATCACAGTCACCCTCTGGTTCATCACTGCCACACTCTGGTTCACCACTGCCACCCTCTGGTTGATCACTGCCTTCCTCAGGTTCATCACAGCACCCTCTGGTTCACCACTGCCACCCTCTGGTTCACCACTGTCACCCTCCGGTTCATCACAACACCCTCTGGTTCACCACTGCCACCCTCTGGTTCATCACTGTCACCCTCTGGCTCAACACTGCCACCTTCTGGGATATCACAGCACCCTCTGGTTCACCACTGCTTCATCACTGCCACTCTCTGGTTCATCATTGTCACCCTCTGGTTTATCACTGCCACCATCTGGTTCATCACAGCACCCCCTGATTCACAACTGCCATCCTCTGGTTCATCACTGCCACCCTCTGGTTCACCACTGCCACCCTCTGGTTCATCACTGCCATCCTCTGGTTCATCACAGCACCCTCTGGTTCACCACTGCAACCCTCTGGTTCATCACTGCCACCCTCTGGTTCATCACAGCACCCTCTGGTTCACCACTGCCACCCACTGGTTCACCACTGTCAACCTCTGGTTCATCACAGCTCCCTCTGGTTCACCACTGCCACCCTCTGGTTCATCACTGCCACCCTCTGGTTCACCACTGCCACCCTCTGGTTCACCACTGTCACCCTCTGGTTCACCACTGCCACCCTCTGGTTCACCACTGCCACCCTCTGGTTCACCACTGTCACCCTCTGGTTCACCACTGCCAGCCTCTTGTTCATCACTGCCACCCTCTGGTTCACACCTGCCACCCTCTGGTTCATCACAGCACCATCTGGTTCACCACTGCTTCATCACTGCCACTCTCTGGTTCATCACTGTCACCCTCTGGTTCATCACTGCCACCCTCTGGTTCATCACAGAACCCTCTGGTTCACAACTGCCACCCTCTGGTTCATCACTGCCACCCTCTGGTTCACCACTACCACCCTCTGGTTCATCATTCCCATCATCTGGCTCATCACAGCACCCTCTGGTTCACCACTGCCACCCTCTGGTTCATCACTGCCACCCTCTGGTTCATCACAGCACCCTCTGGTTCACCACTGCCACCCTCTGTTTCATCACTGTCACCCACTGGTTTATCACTGCCACCCTCTGGTTCATCACAGCACCCTCTGGTTCACCACTGCCACCCTCTGGTTCATCACTGCCACCCTCTGGTTCATCACTGCCACCCTGTGGTTCACCACTGCCACCCTCTGGTTCACCACTGTCACCATCTGGTTCATCACTGTCACCCTCTGGTTCATCACTGCCACACTCTGGTTCACCACTGCCACCCTCTGGTTGATCACTGCCTTCCTCAGGTTCATCACAGCACCCTCTGGTTCACCACTGCCACCCTCTGGTTCACCACTGTCACCCTCCGGTTCATCACAACACCCTATGGTTCACCACTGCCACCCTCTGGTTCATCACTGTCACCCTCTGGTTCAACACTGCCACCTTCTGGTATATCACAGCACCCTCTGGTTCACCACTGCTTCATCACTGCCACTCTCTGGTTCATCATTGTCACCCTCTGGTTTATCACTGCCACCATCTGGTTCATCACAGCACCCCCTGATTCACAACTGCCATCCTCTGGTTCATCACTGCCACCCTCTGGTTCATCACTGCCACGGTCTGGTTCACCACTGCCACCCTCTGGTTCATCACTGCCATCCTCTGGTTCATCACAGCACCCTCTGGTTCACCACTGCAACCCTCTGGTTCATCACTGCCACCCTCTGGTTCATCACAGCACCCTCTGGTTTACCACTGCCACCCACTGGTTCACCACTGTCAACCTCTGGTTCATCACAGCACCCTCTGGTTCACCACTGCCACCCTCTGGTTCATCACTGCCACCCTCTGGTTCACCACTGCCACCCTCTGGTTCACCACTGTCACCCTCTGGTTCACCACTGCCACCCTCTGGTTCACCACTGCCACCCTCTGGTTCACCACTGCCACCCTCTGGTTCACCACCGTCACCCTCTGGTTCACCACTGCCAGCCTCTGGTTCATCACTGCCACCCTCTGGTTCACCACTGCCACCCTCTGGTTCATCACAGCACCATCTGGTTCACCACTGCTTCATCACTGCCACTCTCTGGTTCATCACTGTCACCCTCTGGTTCATCACTGCCACCCTCTGGTTCACCACTACCACCCTCTGGTTCATCATTCCCATCATCTGGCTCATCACAGCACCCTCTGGTTCACCACTGCCACCCTCTGGTTCATCACTGCCACCCTCTGGGTCATCACAGCACCTTCTGGTTCACCACTGCCACCCACTGGTTCACCACTGTCAACCTCTGGTTCATCACAGCACCCTCTGGTTCGCCACTGCCACCCTCTGGTTCATAACTGCCACCCTCTGGTTCACCACTGCCACCCTCTGGTTCACCACTGTCACCCTCTGGTTCACCACTGCCACCTTCTGGTTCACTACTGCCACCCTCTGGTTCATCACTGCCACCCTCTGGTTCATCATTGCCACCCTCTGGTTCATCACTGCCACCCTCTGGTTCATCACAGCACCCTCTGGTTCACCACTGCCACCCTCTGTTTCATCACTGTCACCCTCTGGTTTATCACTGCCACCCTCTGGTTCATCACAGCACCCTCTGGTTCACCATTGCCACCCTCTGGTTCATCACTGCCACCCTCTGGTTCATCACTGCCACCCTGTGGTTCACCACTGCCACCCTCTGGTTCACCACTGTCACAATCTGGTTCATCACTGTCACCCTCTGGTTCATCACTGCCACACTCTGGTTCACCACTGCCACCCTCTGGTTGATCACTGCCTTCCTCAGGTTCATCAAAGCACCCTCTGGTTCACCACTGCCACCCTCTGGTTCACCACTGTCACCCTCCGGTTCATCACAACACCCTCTGGTTCACCACTGCCACCCTCTGGTTCATCACTGTCACCCTCTGGTTCAACACTGCCACCATCTGGTATATCACAGCACCCTCTAGTTCACCACTGCTTCATCACTGCCACTCTCTGGTTCATCATTGTCACCCTCTGGTTTATCACTGCCACCATCTGGTTCATCACAGCACCCCCTGATTCACAACTGCCACCCTCTGGTTCATCACTGCCACCATCTGGTTCACCACTGCCACCCTCTGGTTCATCACTGCCATCCTCTGGTTCATCACAGCACCCTCTGGTTCACCACTGCAACCCTCTGGTTCATCACTGCCACCCTCTGGTTCATCACTGCCACTCTCTGGTTCATCACAGCACCCTCTGGTTCACCATTGCCACCCACTGGTTCACCACTGTCAACCTCTGGTTAATCACAGCACCCTCTGGTTCACCACTGCCACCCCCTGGTTCATCACTGCCACCCTCTGGTTCACCACTGCCACCCTCTGGTTCACCGCTGTCACCCTCTGGTTCACCACTGCCACCCTCTGGTTCACCACTGCAACCCTCTGGTTCACCACTGCCACACTCTGGTTCACCACCGTCACCCTCTGGTTCACCACTGCCAGCCTCTGGTTCATCACTGCCACCCTCTGGTTCACCACTGCCACCCTCTGGTTCATCACAGCACCATCTGGTTCACCACTGCTTCATCACTGCCACTCTCTGGTTCATCACTGTCACCCTCTGGTACATCACTGCCACCCTCTGGTTCATCACAGCACCCTCTGGTTCACAACTGCCACCCTCTGGTTCATCACTGCCACCCTCTGGTTCACCACTACCACCCTCTGGTTCATCATTCCCATCATCTGGCTCATCACAGCACCCTCTGGTTCACCACTGCCACCCTCTGGTTCATCACTGCCACCCTCTGGGTCATCACAGCACCTTCTGGTTCACCACTGCCACCCACTGGTTCACCACTGTCAACCTCTGGTTCATCACAGCACCCTCTGGTTCGCCACTGCCACCCTCTGGTTCATTACTGCCACCCTCTGGTTCACCACTGTCACCCTCTGGTTCACCACTGCCACCTTCTGGTTCACTACTGCCACCCTCTAGTTCATCACTGCCACCCTCTGGTTCATCACTGCCACCCTCTGGTTCATCACAGTACCCTCTGGTTCACCACTGCCACCCTCTGTTTCATCACTGTCACCCTCTGGTTTATCACTGCCACCCTCTGGTTCATCACAGCACCCTCTGGTTCACCACTGCCACCCTCTGGTTCATCACTGCCACCCTCTGGTTCATCACTGCCACCCTGTGGTTCACCACTGCCACCCTCTGGTTCACCACTGTCACCATCTGGTTCATCACTGTCACTCTCTGGTTCTTCACTGCCACACTTTGGTTCACCACTGCCACCCTCTGGTTGATCACTGCCTTCCTCAGGTTCATCACAGCACCCTCTGGTTCACCACTGCCACCCTCTGGTTCACCACTGTCACCCTCCGGTTCATCACAACACCCTCTGGTTCACCACTGCCACCCTCTGGTTCATCATTGCCACCCTGTTGTTCACCACTGTCACCCTCTGGTTCACCACTGCCACCCTCTGGTTCATCACAGCACCCTCTGCTTCACAACTGCCACCCTCTGGTTCATCACTGCCACCCTCTGGTTCATCACTGCCACCCTCTGGTTCACCACTGCCACCCTCTGGTTCATCACAGCACCCTCTGGTTCATCACTGCCGCCCTCTGGTTCATCACTGCCACCCTCCAGTTCACCACTGCCACCCTCTAGTTCATCACTGCCACGCTCTGGTTCCTCACTGCCACCCTCTGGTTCACCACTGCCACGCTCTGGTTCACCACTGTCACCCTTTGGTTCATCACTGCCACCCTCTGGTTCACCACTGTCACCCTCTGGATCATCACTGCCACATTCTAGTTCATCACTGCCACCCTCTGGTTCGCCACTGCCACCCTCTGGATCATCACTGTCACCCTCTGGTTTATCAATGCCACCCTCTGGTTCATCACTGCCGCCCTCTGGTTCATCACTGCCACCCTCGGGTTCACCACTGCCACCCTCTGGTTCATCACTGTCACCCTCTGGTTCACCACTGCCACCCTCTGGTTCATCACTGCCGCCCTCTGGTTCACCACTGCCACCCTCTGGTTCATCACAGCACCCTCTGGTTCACCACTGCTTCATCACTGCCACTCTCTGGTTCAACACTGTCACCCTCTGGTTCACCACTGCTTCATCACTGCCGCCCTCTGGTTCACCACTGCCACCCTCTGGTTCATCACAGCACCCTCTGGTTCACCACTGCTTCTTCACTGCCACCCTCTGGTTCACCACTGCTGGACTTCTAAATGTGCTGGACTTGTAAAGCGCGCAGCTGCCCGTAAGCATCCCGGCGCTTGCTTAGGGAACCCGTCCTGGTATTCCCCTGTGAGAAACCACGGCAGGGTGTCCACAAGGTGAAAGCCAGGCATCCCGCTGCGAGGGGCCGTAGTGGAGATTAAGCAAGCTATTGCCCAGAGTCGCAGAGTGTGACCCTGTGAGTTACTGCCACCCTCTGGTTCATCACAGCACCCTCTGGTTCACCACTGCTTCATCACTGCCACTCTCTGGTTCATCACTGTCACCCTCTGGTTCATCACTGCCACCCTCCGGTTCATCGCAGTACCCTCCGGTTCACAACTGCCACCCTCTGGTTCATCACTGCCACGCTCTGGTTCATCACTGTCAACCTCTGGTTCACCACTACCACCCTCTGGCTCATCACTGCCACCCTCTGGTTCATCATAGCACCTTCTGGTTCACCACTGCCACCCACTGGTTCACCACTGTCAACCTCTGGTTCCAGCACCCTCTGGTTCACCACTGCCACCCTCTGGTTCATCACTGCCACCCTCTGGTTCACCACTGCCACCCTCTGGTTCACCACTGTCACCCTCTGGTTCACAACTGCCACCTTCTGGTTCACTACTGCCACCCTCTGGTTCATCACTGCCACCCTCTCTTTCATCACTGCCACCCTCTGGTTCATCACAGCACCCTCTGGTTCACTACTGCCACCCTCTGTTTCATCACTGTCACCCTCTGGTTTATCACTGCCACCCTCTGGTTCATCACAGCACCCTCTGGTTCACCACTGCCACCCTCTGGTTCATCACTGCCACCCTCTGGTTCATCACTGCCACCCTCTGGTTCACCATTGCCACCCTCTGGTTCACCACTGTCACCATCTGGTTCATCACTGTCACCCTCTGGTTCATCACTGCCACCCTCTGGTTCACCACTGCCACCCTCTAATTGATCACTGCCTTCCTCAGGTTCATCACAGCACCCTCTGGTTCACCACTGCCACCCTCTGGTTCACCACTGTCACCCTCTGGTTCATCACAGCACCCTCTGGTTCACCACTGCCACCCTCTGGTTCATCATTGCCACCCTCTTGTTCACCACTGTCACCATCTGGTTCACCACTGTCACCCTCTGGTTCACCACAGCTACCCTCTGGTTCATCACAGCACCCTCTGCTTCACAACTGCCACCCTCTGGTTCATCACTGCCGCCCTCTGGTTCATCACTGCCACCCTCTGTTTCACCACTGCCACCCTCTGGTTCATCACAGCACCCTCTGGTTCATCACTGCCGCCCTCTGGTTCATCAGTGCCACCCTCCGGTTCACCACTGCCACCCTCTGGTTCATCACTGCCACCCTCTGGTTCATCACTGCCACGCTCTGGTTCATCACTGCCACCCTCTGGTTCACCACTGCCACCCTCTGGTTCACCACTGCCACCTTCTGGTTCATCACTGTCACCCTTTAGTTCATCACTGCCACCCTCTGGTTCACCACTGTCACCCTCTGGATCATCAGTGCCACCCTCTAGTTCATCACTGCTACTCTCTGGTTCGCCACTGCCACCCTCTGGATCATCACTGTCATCCTTTGGTTTATCAATGCCACCCTCTGGTTCATCACTGCCACCCTCTGGTTCATCACAGCACCCTCTGGTTCACCACTGCTGCATCACTGCCACTCTCTGGTTCATCACTGTCACCCTCTGGTTCATCACTGCCACCCTCTGGTTCATCACAGCACCCTCTGGTTCACAACTGCCACCCTCTGGTTCATCATTGCCACCCTCTTGTTCACCACTGTCACCCTCTGGTTCACCACTGTCACCCTCTGGTTCACCACTGCCACCCTCTGGTTCATCACGGCACCCTCTGGTTCCCAACTGCCACCCTCTGGTTCATCACTGCCACCCTCTGGTTCACCACTGCCACCCTCTGGTTCACCACTGTCACCCTCTGGTTCACCACTGCCACCCTCTGGTTCACCATTGCCACCCTCTGGTTCACCACTGCCACCCTCTGGTTCACCACCGTCACCCTCTGGTTCAACACTGCCAGCCTCTGGTTCATCACTGCCACCCTCTGGTTAACCACAGCCACCCTCTGGTTCATCACAGCACCATCTGGTTCACCACTGCTTCATCACTGCCACTCTCTGGTTCATCACTGTCACCCTCTGGTTCATCACTGCCATCCTCTGGTTCATCACAGCACCCTCTGGTTCACAACTGCCACCCTCTGGTTCATCATCGCCACCCTCTGGTTCATCACTGCCACCCTCTGGTTCACCCCTACCACCCTCTGGTTCATCATTGCCATCCTCTGGTTCATCACAGCACCCTCTGGTTCACCACTGCCACCCTCTGGTTCATCACTGCCACCCTCTGGGTCATCACAGCACCTTCTGGTTCACCACTGCCACCCACTGGTTCACCACTGTCAACCTCTGGTTCATCACAGCACCCTCTGGTTCGCCACTGCCACCCTCTGGTTCATTACTGCCACCCTCTAGTTCACCACTGCCACCCTCTGGTTCACCACTGTCACCCTATGGTTCACCACTGCCACCTTCTGGTTCACTACTGCCACCCTCTGGTTCATCACTGCCACCCTCTGGTTCATCACTGCCACCCTCTGGTTCACCACTGCCACCCTCTGTTTCATCGCTGTCACCCTCTGGTTTATCACTGCCACCCTCTGGTTCATCACAGCACCCTCTGGTTCACCACTGCCACCCTCTGGTTCATCACTGCCGCCCTCTGGTTCATCACTGCCACCCTGTGGTTCACCTCTGCCACCCTCTGGTTCACCACTGTCACCCTCTGGATCATCAGTGCCACCCTCTAGTTCATCACTTCTACCCTCTGGTTCGCCACTGCCACCCTCTGGATCATCACTGTCACCCTTTGGTTTATCAATGCCACCCTCTGGTTCATCACTGCCACCCTCTGGTTCATCACAGCACCCTCTGGTTCACCACTGCTTCATCACTGCCACTCTCTGGTTCAACACTGTCACCCTCTGGTTCACCACTGCTTCATCACTGCCGCCCTCTGGTTCACCACTGCCACCCTCTGGTTCATCACAGCACCCTCTGGTTCACCACTGCTTCTTCACTGCCACCCTCTGGTTCACCACTGCTGGACTTCTAAATGTGCTGGACTTGTAAAGCGCGCAGCTGCCCGTAAGCATCCCGGCGCTTGCTTAGGGAACCCGTCCTGGTATTCCCCTGTGAGAAACCACGGCAGGGTGTCCACAAGGTGAAAGCCAGGCATCCCGCTGCGAGGGGCCGTAGTGGAGATTAAGCAAGCTATTGCCCAGAGTCGCAGAGTGTGACCCTGTGAGTTACTGCCACCCTCTGGTTCATCACAGCACCCTCTGGTTCACCACTGCTTCATCACTGCCACTCTCTGGTTCATCACTGTCACCCTCTGGTTCATCACTGCCACCCTCCGGTTCATCGCAGTACCCTCCGGTTCACAACTGCCACCCTCTGGTTCATCACTGCCACCCTCCGGTTCATCGCAGTACCCTCCGGTTCACAACTGCCACCCTCTGGTTCATCACTGCCACGCTCTGGTTCATCACTGTCAACCTCTGGTTCACCACTACCACCCTCTGGCTCATCACTGCCACCCTCTGGTTCATCATAGCACCTTCTGGTTCACCACTGCCACCCACTGGTTCACCACTGTCAACCTCTGGTTCCAGCACCCTCTGGTTCACCACTGCCACCCTCTGGTTCATCACTGCCACCCTCTGGTTCACCACTGCCACCCTCTGGTTCACCACTGTCACCCTCTGGTTCACAACTGCCACCTTCTGGTTCACTACTGCCACCCTCTGGTTCATCACTGCCACCCTCTCTTTCATCACTGCCACCCTCTGGTTCATCACAGCACCCTCTGGTTCACTACTGCCACCCTCTGTTTCATCACTGTCACCCTCTGGTTTATCACTGCCACCCTCTGGTTCATCACAGCACCCTCTGGTTCACCACTGCCACCCTCTGGTTCATCACTGCCACCCTCTGGTTCATCACTGCCACCCTCTGGTTCACCATTGCCACCCTCTGGTTCACCACTGTCACCATCTGGTTCATCACTGTCACCCTCTGGTTCATCACTGCCACCCTCTGGTTCACCACTGCCACCCTCTAATTGATCACTGCCTTCCTCAGGTTCATCACAGCACCCTCTGGTTCACCACTGCCACCCTCTGGTTCACCACTGTCACCCTCTGGTTCATCACAGCACCCTCTGGTTCACCACTGCCACCCTCTGGTTCATCATTGCCACCCTCTTGTTCACCACTGTCACCATCTGGTTCACCACTGTCACCCTCTGGTTCACCACAGCTACCCTCTGGTTCATCACAGCACCCTCTGCTTCACAACTGCCACCCTCTGGTTCATCACTGCCGCCCTCTGGTTCATCACTGCCACCCTCTGTTTCACCACTGCCACCCTCTGGTTCATCACAGCACCCTCTGGTTCATCACTGCCGCCCTCTGGTTCATCAGTGCCACCCTCCGGTTCACCACTGCCACCCTCTGGTTCATCACTGCCACCCTCTGGTTCATCACTGCCACGCTCTGGTTCATCACTGCCACCCTCTGGTTCACCACTGCCACCCTCTGGTTCACCACTGCCACCTTCTGGTTCATCACTGTCACCCTTTAGTTCATCACTGCCACCCTCTGGTTCACCACTGTCACCCTCTGGATCATCAGTGCCACCCTCTAGTTCATCACTGCTACTCTCTGGTTCGCCACTGCCACCCTCTGGATCATCACTGTCATCCTTTGGTTTATCAATGCCACCCTCTGGTTCATCACTGCCACCCTCTGGTTCATCACAGCACCCTCTGGTTCACCACTGCTGCATCACTGCCACTCTCTGGTTCATCACTGTCACCCTCTGGTTCATCACTGCCACCCTCTGGTTCATCACAGCACCCTCTGGTTCACAACTGCCACCCTCTGGTTCATCATTGCCACCCTCTTGTTCACCACTGTCACCCTCTGGTTCACCACTGTCACCCTCTGGTTCACCACTGCCACCCTCTGGTTCATCACGGCACCCTCTGGTTCCCAACTGCCACCCTCTGGTTCATCACTGCCACCCTCTGGTTCACCACTGCCACCCTCTGGTTCACCACTGTCACCCTCTGGTTCACCACTGCCACCCTCTGGTTCACCATTGCCACCCTCTGGTTCACCACTGCCACCCTCTGGTTCACCACCGTCACCCTCTGGTTCAACACTGCCAGCCTCTGGTTCATCACTGCCACCCTCTGGTTAACCACAGCCACCCTCTGGTTCATCACAGCACCATCTGGTTCACCACTGCTTCATCACTGCCACTCTCTGGTTCATCACTGTCACCCTCTGGTTCATCACTGCCATCCTCTGGTTCATCACAGCACCCTCTGGTTCACAACTGCCACCCTCTGGTTCATCATCGCCACCCTCTGGTTCATCACTGCCACCCTCTGGTTCACCCCTACCACCCTCTGGTTCATCATTGCCATCCTCTGGTTCATCACAGCACCCTCTGGTTCACCACTGCCACCCTCTGGTTCATCACTGCCACCCTCTGGGTCATCACAGCACCTTCTGGTTCACCACTGCCACCCACTGGTTCACCACTGTCAACCTCTGGTTCATCACAGCACCCTCTGGTTCGCCACTGCCACCCTCTGGTTCATTACTGCCACCCTCTAGTTCACCACTGCCACCCTCTGGTTCACCACTGTCACCCTATGGTTCACCACTGCCACCTTCTGGTTCACTACTGCCACCCTCTGGTTCATCACTGCCACCCTCTGGTTCATCACTGCCACCCTCTGGTTCACCACTGCCACCCTCTGTTTCATCGCTGTCACCCTCTGGTTTATCACTGCCACCCTCTGGTTCATCACAGCACCCTCTGGTTCACCACTGCCACCCTCTGGTTCATCACTGCCGCCCTCTGGTTCATCACTGCCACCCTGTGGTTCACCACTGCCACCCTCTGGTTCACCACTGTCACCCTCTGGATCATCAGTGCCACCCTCTAGTTCATCACTTCTACCCTCTGGTTCGCCACTGCCACCCTCTGGATCATCACTGTCACCCTTTGGTTTATCAATGCCACCCTCTGGTTCATCACTGCCACCCTCTGGTTCATCACAGCACCCTCTGGTTCACCACTGATGCATCACTGCCACTCTCTGGTTCATCACTGTCACCCTCTGGTTCATCACAGCACCCTCTGGTTCACAACTGCCACCCTCTGGTTCATCATTGCCACCCTCTTGTTCACCACTGTCACCCTCTGGTTCACCACTGTCACCCTCTGGTTCACCACTGCCACCCTCCGGTTCATCACGGCAACCTCTGGTTCACAACTGCCACCCTCTGGTTCATCACAGCACCCTCTGGTTCACCACTGCCACCCTCTGGTTCATCACTGCCACCCTCTGGTTCACCACTGCCACCCTCTGGTTCACCACTGTCACCCTCTGGTTCACCACTGCCACCCTCTGGTTCACCACTGCCACCCTCTGGTTCACCACTGCCACCCTCTGGTTCACCACCGTCACCCTCTGGTTCAACACTGCCAGCCTCTGGTTCATCACTGCCACCCTCTGGTTCATCACAGCACCATCTGGTTCACCACTGCTTCATCACTGCCACTCTCTGGTTCATCACTGTCACCCTCTGGTTCATCACTGCCACCCTCTGGTTCATCACAGCACCCTCTGGTTCACAACTGCCACCCTCTGGGTTATCACTGCCACCCTCTGGTTCATCACTGCCACCCTCTGGTTCACCCCTACCACCCTCTGGTTCATCATTGCCATCCTCTGGTTCATCACAGCACCCTCTGGTTCACCACTGACACCCTCTGGTTCATCACTGACACCCTCTGGGTCATCACAGCACCTTCTGGTTCACCACTGCCACCCACTGGTTCACCACTGTCAACCTCTGGTTCATCACAGCACCCTCTGGTTCGCCACTGCCACCCTCTGGTTCATTACTGCCACCCTCTGATTCACCACTGCCACCCTCTGGTTCACCACTGTCACCCTATGGTTCACCACTGCCACCTTCTTGTTCACTACTGCCACCCTCTGGTTCATCACTGCCACCCTCTGGTTCATCACTGCCACCCTCTGGTTCATCACAGCACCCTCTGGTTCACCACTGCCACCCTCTGGTTCATCACAGCACCCTCTGGGTCATCACAGCACCTTCTGGTTCACCACTGCCACCCACTGGTTCACCACTGTCAACCTCTGGTTCATCACAGCACCCTCTGGTTCGCCACTGCCACCCTCTGGTTCATTACTGCCACCCTCTAGTTCACCAATGCCACCCTCTGGTTCACCACTGTCACCCTATGGTTCACCACTGCCACCTTCTGGTTCACTACTGCCACCCTCTGGTTCATCACTGCCACCCTCTGGTTCATCACTGCCACCCTCTGGTTCACCACTGCCACCCTCTGTTTCATCGCTGTCACCCTCTGGTTTATCACTGCCTCCCTCTGGTTCATCACAGCACCCTCTGGTTCACCACTGCCACCCTCTGGTTCATCACTGCCGCCCTCTGGTTCATCACTGCCACCCTGTGGTTCACCACTGCCACCCTCTGGTTCACCACTGTCACCCTCTGGATCATCAGTGCCACCCTCTAGTTCATCACTGCTACCCTCTGGTTCGCCACTGCCACCCTCTGGATCATCACTGTCACCCTTTGGTTTATCAATGCCACCCTCTGGTTCATCACTGCCACCCTCTGGTTCATCACAGCACCCTCTGGTTCACCACTTATGCATCTCTGCCACTCTCTGGTTCATCACTGTCACCCTCTGGTTCATCACAGCACCCTCTGGTTCACAACTGCCACCCTCTGGTTCATCATTGCCACCCTCTTGTTCACCACTGTCACCCTCTGGTTCACCACTGTCACCCTCTGGTTCACCACTGCCACCCTCCGGTTCATCACGGCACCCTCTGGTTCACAACTGCCACCCTCTGGTTCATCACAGCACCCTCTGGTTCACAACTGCCACCCTCTGGTTCATCACTGCCACCCTCTGGTTCACCACTGCCACCCTCTGGTTCACCACTGTCACCCTCTGGTTCACCACTGCCACCCTCTGGTTCACCACTGCCACCCTCTGGTTCACCACTGCCACCCTCTGGTTCACCACCGTCACCCTCTGGTTCAACACTGCCAGCCTCTGGTTCATCACTGCCACCCTCTGGTTCATCACAGCACCATCTGGTTCACCACTGCTTCATCACTGCCACTCTCTGGTTCATTACTGTCACCCTCTGGTTCATCACTGCCACCCTCTGGTTCATCACAGCACCCTCTGGTTCACAACTGCCACCCTCTGGGTTATCACTGCCACCCTCTGGTTCATCACTGCCACCCTCTGGTTCACCCCTACCACCCTCTGGTTCATCATTGCCATCCTCTGGTTCATCGCAGCACCCTCTGGTTCACCACTGACACCCTCTGGTTCATCACTGACACCCTCTGGGTCATCACAGCACCTTCTGGTTCACCACTGCCACCCACTGGTTCACCACTGTCAACCTCTGGTTCATCACAGCACCCTCTGGTTCGCCACTGCCACCCTCTGGTTCATTACTGCCACCCTCTGATTCACCACTGCCACCCTCTGGTTCACCACTGTCACCCTATGGTTCACCACTGCCACCTTCTGGTTCACTACTGCCACCCTCTGGTTCATCACTGCCCCCCTCTGGTTCATCACTGTCACCCTCTGGTTCATCACAGCACCCTCTGGTTCACCACTGCCACCCTCTGTTTCATCGCTGTCACCCTCTGGTTTATCACTGCCACCCTCTGGTTCATCACAGCCCCCTCTGCTTCACCACTGCCACCCTCTGGTTCATCACTGCCACCCTCTGGTTCATCACAGCACCCTCTGGTTCACCACTGCCACCCTCTGGTTCATCACTGTCACCCTCTGGTTCATCACTGCCACCCTCTGGTTCATCAAGGCACCCTCTGGTTCACAACTGCCACCCTCTGGGTTATCACTGCCACCCTCTGGTTCACCACTGCCACCCTCTGGTTCACCCCTACCACCCTCTGGTTCATCATTGCCTTCCTCTGGTTCATCACAGCACCCTCTGGTTCACCACTGCCACCCTCTGGTTCATCACTGACACCCTCTGGGTCATCACAGCACCTTCTGGTTCACCACTGCCACCCACTGGTTCACCACTGTCAACCTCTGGTTCATCACAGCACCCTCTGGTTCGCCACTGCCACCCTCTGGTTCATTACTGCCACCCTCTGATTCACCACTGCCACCCTCTGGTTTACCACTGTCACCCTATGGTTCACCACTGCCACCTTCTGGTTCACTACTGCCACCCTCTGGTTCATCACTGCCACCCTCTGGTTCATCACTGCCACCCTCTGGTTCATCACAGCACCCTCTGGTTCACCACTTCCACCCTCTGTTTCATCGCTGTCACCCTCTGGTTTATCACTGCCACCCTCTGGTTCATCACAGCACCCTTTGCTTCACCACTGCCACCCTCTGGTTCAGCACTGCCGCCCTCTGGTTCATCACTGCCACCCTGTGGTCACCACTGCCACCCTCTGGTTTACCACTGTCACCATCTGGTTCATCACTGTCACCCTCTGGTTCATCACTGCCACCCTCTAGTTCACCACTGCCACCCTCTGGTTGATCACTGCCTTCCTCAGGTTCATCACAGCACCCTCTGGTTCACCACTGCCACCCTCTGGTTCACCACTGTCACCCTCTGGTTAATCACAGCACCCTCTGGTTCACCAGTGCCACCCTCTGGTTCATCATTGCCACCCTCTGGTTCATCACAGCACCCTCTGCTTTACAACTGCCACCCTCTGGTTCATCACTGTCACCCTCTGGTTCATCACTGCCACCCTCTGGTTCACCACTGCCACCCTCTGGTTCATCACAGCACCCTCTGGTTCATCACTGCCGCCCTCTGGTTCATCACTGCCACCCTCCAGTTCACCACTGCCACCCTCTGGTTCATCACTGCCATGCTCTGGTTCATCACTGCCACCCTCTGGTTCACCACTGCCACCCTCTGGTTCATCACTGTCACCCTTTGGTTCATCACTGCCACCCTCTGGTTCACCACTGTCACCCTCTGGATCATCACTGCCACCCTCTAGTTCATCACTGCCAACCTCTGGTTCGCCACTGCGACCCTCTGGATCATCACTGTCACCCTCTGGTTTATCAATGCCACCCTCTGGTTCATCACTGCCGCCCTCTGGTTCATCACTGCCACCCTCGGGTTCACCACTGCCACCCTCCGGTTCACCACTGTCACCCTCTGGTTCACCACTGCCACCCTCTGGTTCATCACTGCCGCCCTCTGGTTCACCACTGCCACCCTCTGGTTCATCACAGCACCCTCTGGTTCACCACTGCTTCATCACTGCCACTCTCTGGTTCATCACTGTCACCCTCTGGTTCACCACTGCTTCATCACTGCAGCCCTCTGGTTCACCACTGCCACCCTCTGGTTCATCACAGCACCCTCTGGTTCACCACTGCTTCATCACTGCCACCCTCAGGTTCACCACTGCCACCCTCTGGTTCATCACAGCACCCTCTGGTTCACCACTGCTTCATCACTGCCACTTTCTGGTTCATCACTGTCACCCTCTGGTTCATCACTGCCACCCTCCGGTTCATCGCAGCACCCTCTGGTTCACAACTGCCACCCTCTGGTTCATCACTGCCACGCTCTGGTTCATCACTGCCAACCTCTGGTTCACCACTACCACCCTCTGGTTCATCATTGCCATCCTCTGGTTCATCACTGCACCCTCTGGTTCACAACTGCCACCCTCTGGTTCATAACTGCCACCCTCTGGTTCATCACAGCACCTTCTAGTTCAACACTGCCACCCACTGGTTCACCACTGTCAACCTCTGGTTCCAGCACCCTCTGGTTCACCACTGCCACCCTCTGGTTCATCACTGCCACCCTCTGGTTCACCACTGCCACCCTCTGGTTCACCACTGTCACCCTCTGGTTCACCACTGCCACCTTCTGGTTCACTACTGCCACCCTCTGGTTCATCACTGCCACCCTCTCGTTCATCACTGCCACCCTCTGGTTCATCACAGCACCCTCTGGTTCACTACTGCCACCCTCTGTTTCATCACTGTCACCCTCTGGTTTATCACTGCCACCCTCTGGTTCATCACAGCACCCTCTGGTTCACCACTGCCACCCTCTGGTTCATCACTGCCACCCTCTGGTTCCTCACTGCCACCCTCTGGTTCACCACTGCCACCCTCTGGTTCACCACTGTCACCATCTGGTTCATCACTGTCACCCTCTGGTTTATCACTGCCACCCTCTGGTTCACCACTGCCACCCTCTGGTTGATCACTGCCTTCCTCAGGTTCATCACAGCACCCTCTGGTTCACCACTGCCACCCTCTGGTTCACCACTGTCACCCTCTGGTTCATCACAGCACCCTCTGGTTCACCACTGCCACCCTCTGGTTCATCGTTGCCACCCTCTTGTTCACCACTGTCACCTTCTGGTTCACCACTGTCACCCTCTGCTTTCACAACTGCCACCTTCTGGTTCATCACTGCCACCCTCTGGTTCATCACTGCCACCCTCTGTTTCACCACTGCCACCCTCTGGTTCATCACAGCACCCTCTGGTTCATCACTGCCGCCCTCTGGTTCATCAGTGCCACCCTCCGGTTCACCACTGCCACCCTCTGGTTCATCACTGCCACGCTCTGGTTCATCACTGCCACCCTCTGGTTCACCACTGCCACCCTCTGGTTCACCACTGCCACCCTCTGGTTCATCACTGTCACCCTTTGGTTCATCACTGCCACCCTCTGGTTCACCACTGTCACCCTCTGGATCATCACTGCCACCCTCTAGTTCATCACTGCCACCCTCTGGTTCACCACTGCCACCCTCTGGATCATCACTGTCACCCTTTGGTTTATCAATGCCACCCTCTGGTTCATCACTGCTTCCCTCTGGTTCATCATTGTCACCCTCCGGTTCACCACTGCCACCCTCTGGTTCACCACTGTCACCCTCTGGTTCACCACTGCCACCCTCTGGTTCATCACTGCCGCCCTCTGGTTCACCACTGCCACCCTCTGGTTCATCACAGCACCCTCTGGTCCACCGCTGCTGCATCACTGCCACTCTCTGGTTCATCACTGTCACCCTCTGGTTCATCACTGCCACCCTCTGGTTCATCACAGCACCCTCTGGCTCACAACTGCCACCCTCTGGTTCATCACTGCCACCCTCTGGTTCATCACTGC
This sequence comes from Lissotriton vulgaris, assembly GCF_964263255.1. Classification (NCBI taxonomy): domain Eukaryota; kingdom Metazoa; phylum Chordata; class Amphibia; order Caudata; family Salamandridae; genus Lissotriton; species Lissotriton vulgaris. The sequence goes on along the minus strand of NW_028240857.1, from coordinate 336,624 downwards.
CACCCTCTGGTTCACCACTACCACCCTCTGGTTCATCATTGCCATCCTCTGATTCATCACAGCACCCTCTGGTTCACCACTGCCACCCTCCAGTTCATCAGTGCCACCCTCTGGTTCATCACAGCACCTTCTGGTTCACCACTGCCACCCACTGGTTCACCACTGTCAACCTCTAGTTCATCACAGCACCCTCTGGTTCACCACTGCCACCCTCTGGTTCATCACTGCCACTGCCAGGGAGACAGAGAGTCAGAGGGAGACAGAGAGTCAGAGGAAGACAGAGAGTCAGAGGGAGACAGAGAGTCAGAGGGACAGAGAGAGGGAGATGGAGAGGGAGAGGGAGGGAGAGAGAGAGAGACAGATGTGTCTATGCTAGGTCTGGTGAGTCTGGTGGCTCAGTGGACGAAGGCGTCCACTGCAAGGACCTATGATCAACCTCATGGTCACAGTTTTTTTTCTTGCACCAGCCCCGCCCCTTCCCCACTGACCCCGCCCCCACCGGTGTGGCCCTCAGACACAAACAACACTGTAAATTTGGCCCCCGAGAGAAAGTTTGTGAGTACCCATGACTTACAGGGTTACAGCAGGTGCCCAAGTTGAAGTTAATTTCTTTGTAACCATTTTGTAAATGTTACAAGGAAATTAGCTTCAACTTGGGCACCTGCTGTAGCCCTGTAAATCCTGCATGTACTTCAGTTTTTGAAAAAATCCGTCCCGCTCGTGAGTTCGCGGATTGTTCTGCAATTTTGCGAGATTCGCGGATCGCAGATTCGCGGATCGCGAAATTGCAGAAAATCCGCAAATTGCGCGAGCGGAACGAATTTTCCGTCCATACTTAACCACAACCTTGGACGTAACCGTTATGTCCAAGGCATGGAAGGGGTCAGTAGATCTTGCTCTGACACTGATGTAACTGGCAATATTTCCCAACCATGATGTGCTCTACATATGCCACATATATTTGTAGTGAGGGCGGGGTTCTACTTGCACACATTGCTATGTTAGCATAAGCGTTTTAGAAGTTAAACGCCATTTTGTCACTTTTTTGCTTTCTGCACACAACACTGTAGGTTGCTGTTGTTGCAAATTAGAATGCTTTATTTTTTTCACATGAGAACGGTCTGTTTTCCACATCCCTAGACTTACACTGCGACCTTAGTCTGCACACTGCTTGCAGAAATCTTCAAGGTCAGAACAATAATGTATGCTGTGATTCAGGTTGATGCACTTGGAAGAATATCGTTTCCAGAGTCAGAGAGCTTTGCTGATCCTGATGTGATTCACCTCTGCTGATCTTGGAGGTATGGGGTTCCTCAGGTAGTAGAATAGAAGGTCTAAGAGACCTTCTATTATTATAAAACCTAGTTCTTAGCAGGGGTGGGTGGTACACAAGGCACTATAGGACCTGTTTCCACTATCATTGTAATATGATTTCTCCCTTTCTGTTTTATGGAATTGTAACAATGCTGACTGTTTAATTTCAGATCATATGCCTGCTTATGTTAGCCAAAATACTGCATCTTAGAGCACGTAGTCCAAAATAAACATTTTAAACTTTTCTGTGTCTCTAATTACTCATGTTGTGGACTGGTATGAGAATAAAACGAAAATGTGTTCTTGATTCCCACCATTCCCAAGAGTACCCTAATTCGCATGGTCTGGGTTGTCTAATCATTGGTAGCTTCGCTCTAGGACAGAGAGCTAATGAGACACTGATGCTATTCGGATAGGGGTTCTGGGTTCTGAGGTGAGTTTCTGGTCCACCACAATTCACTAAGGTCCTGGTTTTCTGTGCATAAACAGAATCCCTGCAACATATTATGTTATTGATGTTCCCTGCAACTTGTATTGCTCAAAGAGTTTCCACTTGTTGATGTTTTACAAGAATAAAAAATGCAATCAAATATTTATGAGACAATGAGATGCAAACATACCTCCAGCCTGCACATCCTGGGACAAGACTGCTGGAAAGAGATCGATGGGAAATGAGAAAGGTTTGGAGGTGAGCAAAACACTGAAACATTACCTGAAAGAACAAATAAAAAAATAAAATTGAAAGGAGAAGATAGATGGATATTTGAAATTACACTAGGGACAAGCAAGAGAAGGAAATAAACTCATTAGCCCTGTGATTTTTTACAGAGCAAAAAAAAGTAAAAAATATTTAAAAAATTTGCAAAACACTGAAAAAAAACTACCATTTAGAACCCATAGAAACTGAAAACAGAAACGCCTATGAATCTTGTTTTCAATGCCTATGATCAGAGAAGAGGACTTGTTGCATGTATGGGAGTATTAACAACGAGACTTAGTGTGTCATGACGGTGCACCAGGTGTGGTTTTCTGTAGTCATGCATTGCAATGGGCTCTGGGAAGTGCAGTCTTTTTGTAACTGTGTTTAACTTGGAAGCTGATAAAGCTATGGATGAAATGCATAATTGTTGAGACTTTCTGAATCTGTACACTTAGGAAAACCTAGGTTTTGAGCATGTCCACTTTCACCCATACTCCTCCTGATAGCCCCAGAGCCCCTCACATTCACTCTATACTGCTCAGAAGACATTTGGGGAACTGAAACCAAAGCCGGCAACCTGGAAATTAAGCTGTATACGGACAACATACTCCTCACTTTACCCTCTCCAGAACGTTTGCGGCCAACACCGATGTTCACCATATCAGACTTTACAGCATTTTCCAGGTACAGAATGAACTAGACCAAAAGTGAAGTCTTACCCTTGATGGTCTATACTACGAGGGAAGCCATCCATGAACATCCATTTCGGTAAATGACCACCAAGATGAAATATTACGAGTATTGATTATTGAGTATTGATTACTACCGATTTTCCAACGATGATCAAAGACATTATGACTGCACTGACTGATCAAATGCACAGGATTTTCAGTAAATGGATCAAACCGCAATTGTCGCTATGGCAGACAAATCCAAACTGGAAACATGGTGGTAGCCCGAGGTTTAATTAAATTTTCTGCATGCTGCCTATACTAGTCCTGGCATCAGAACTATGCCTAATAGATGCAGTCGTTAAAACATACTTGTGGCAAAGTGAGACACGCAGACCGGCCATGTTGAAACTCGAAGCCGCTACTGCAGGTGGACTGAGACTTCCAAAGATAGAAATGTACCATATGGCGCATCAGCTCTCACAGGAAGCATATCATTCTGCCACATATCTGGAACGCACCAATTGGGTACTCCTGAAACAACAACTGTGGGTGGGCACAGGGACCGCAGGTGATATAGCTGCATCATCCCTCACAAATACCTCAAATAGAACTGCTTTGGGGGCCTCGAGCTGCAGAAGCGATGAAGGGGGAAATCTTCACCACCATCTACTCTGCCATTGGTGAGGGGTGCTAGTTTTTATCCTTCCTTCCCTGTTTCTCTCACAGATCGACATCATAAACCCAGAAGGTCGCAATGTGATATTAGCAGGCAAACTAGATGGCAAAGATATAGCCTGTGTGAACACTCATGCCCCCAATGTGGGCCAAACTATCATCCTATTCTCCCTAATTTTCTCGTCACCCGAATACATCATTACCCTATGTTACTCGGAGGAGATTGCAATTGCATGGCTGATGTCACTTTAGATAGATCACACCCCCACTGCCCACATCCCCACTACATAAAACTGCCCACGCATTTCGATGATGGATTAACAATTGAGGATTTGTTGATACCTGGAGAACCTCAACTCCGGAGGGCGGCTTCGACTCTTATTACTCGGGTACGCACAAGCTTTCAGTACACTTAAATACTTTCTTATGCTCGGCCAGCGTACATGCGAGAGCTAGAAGGGTCGAATATCGGGTGAAAAATACTGCGACAACCACCCGTTATTACAGATTCTGGCCTGGGCGCTGATCAGACCCCGCACTGCGACATGGAAGCTCAATACTGCAAAGCTGATGACCCAGTCTTCAGACCTACCCTAGGGAACGTGATCAGTAATTACTTTATGGAAAATTCGGGTACGACTTCCTCCCCACTAGCCGAGTGGGAGGCATTCAAACTAGTGGTGCGTGGTCGCAGCATCTCAGCAGTAGTAAGGACTCGGTCCCAGCTTCATACTGAGATCAATCACTTGGAGCTCCTCTTAATGAAACTGGATCTACTGACAGAGGGAGAACAGGTGCTGCATGACAGACTGAGAGCAGAAAAGGAAAAACTGCTCAAACTAGTGGAGCGACTCTCGGCATACGATTATCGAGCATATATAAAACTAGGGCACACATAGAATGTTATAAATCCGGCAGATTACTAGTGTGGTTGGCCAATCCTGATAGACAGGGTTCCCAAATATTTCAGATGCAAAACAAGGGGAAGGTGACCTTGTTTACAGGTATGCCGTGATTAATACAGTCTTTGCTGTCTATTATTCTAACATCTATGGGTGCTCTGATGTGGCCCCCACCCAGCCCATGCAGGATTATGTTCCATCGGCAAGTACGAAGCAAATGATACAGGTAGTGGCTGCATCCCTAGGAGGTGACATCACAATCCAGGAGGTGAGGGGGCGAGTAAAGCCCTGGGCAAGGTACCAGGCTCAGATGGCTTGACCCTGGAATTTTATGCATTTTGTGCAAACTCGCTTTCACCAATCTTGACTACATTGTATAATGCAGCAAGAGCAGCGGGGGTCTCCCACCAACCATGGGCGAGTTCCTGTTTCTTCCACTCCACAAAAAGGGTAGAGTGACAAGGTAACATCCTAAAGACTGCTCTCCATATTAAATGTAGATTATAAACTGCTTATATAAAATGTTGGTGACTGGGCCCCCATTTAGGTGATCTTATTCACACGGATCAAATGGGGTTTATACCTGAGGTTCCGTGACGGTTCCGTGACGACTTGAACCCGTGTTTTCAAGTTTGTCGGAAATACATAAAAATGGTATCAGTGAACCGCAAATGATCCATTTAGTATATCCTAGTGTTTTCGCTACGCTACAAGTAAGAGCACTCCTTCCACTGACACATTTCTGATCTACCCATGGCATCCATCTTAGATCATGGCCGCCATTTTGTGGTTCCTTGCCCTCACATATGCAATAGCCTCTGATCATTTCATTCACTCCACTTTGATTAAGGACACGTAGCCTTAGCCGGAGATTCACCTCTTACATGACACGTACACCTTAAACCAGATCACGCTGTAGCTACATGACTCGACAAAGGCTGCCTCCTCTGCCCGAGGCCAGTCCTGCCAAACTGGTCTTCGTGTCCATTGTACCTGATCATAATTAGGCGGCCGAAGCCGGTAGCCTTGCCCATTTACAACCCACAAACATCTCTTATCCCGCTTTCCTATCTTCTGCACCTGGCTCTGCTCCTTTCCTTCTGGGCCTTTATTAGGGGGAGGTAACGAACTTTACGATGAGGCGGTCCGGCTCTTGAATGCAATATTGACAAGGGATTGTGATGGACTGGTGGGAACCCCTCTTCGTGAATGTTTGGTATCAGATATTATCGACAGTTCCTGTGTAACGCCAAATATTTATTGTTTAGAGACACAAAGGTTTGGGAATGTACCGACATGTGAAATATTTGCCTAGAGCACAATTTTTAGTATATAAGGAGCAACCCACTTTGTACAAATCGAACAGTCTCCTGAATTCTGCCCGTGTGTAGATTCAGTGACTTCTGTGTCCCTGCAGTAATAAACCTTTGGTCTTTGACGCCACCATCGAGAAGCCCGTGTTTCTGTTCATTTGTGCACCAAGGCAGGTGGAACTCCGGGGTCTTCGGGTGTTGTACCCTGACACCTCTGGACGGAACCAAAAAGTCCAGAACTCCAATTGGCGCCCAACGTGGGGCGACGTCATTCGGTACCGGTCCAAAAGCCTGAAGAGTTCGAGAAGCTTCGTGTGAAGATTCCTGAGGGAGGCGCCCCACTTCATCGATCCCGGCATATCGCACAAGTGGCCCTGAAGTTCTCTTCCACGAGGGTTCCCGTTCAGGACGGCTGCAGTGGGCCGTTGCCTTGACCGTCGCCCTGTCTTGGACCCGAAGTGGTGCAGTCCTTAGTACGGCGAAACGTGACGGGTTTCTCCTTGGTGACGTCTTCAGTGACTCAGTTAAGTATTTAGTGATAGCTAGCTGGTTACTTTTGTGAGGATTGTTAAAAATCCTTGATCGGTTCTTGGTTTGGTTTGGTTTTGTAAGATTATCTTTGGTTGTTCTAATTACGATAATCTATTTGGTTCAGTTTTGGGTATCGATACATCAGTTCGTTTTTGGTAGGCCTAAGTTCTTGGTTCAAGTGCACAATTTGTTTCGTGTCTGTTTGTTTTGTGTTCCGGACTGAAAATGGTAAGTCGGAAAATGTTGTCTTGTTTTAGTTGCAACAGTGACTCACAATTAGAGGACTCTTGTCTGGTTCCTCCGATTGGGACTCCCCTTTATGATTTATACTGTAAGTATGGTGTGGGTCCTATAACTTATAATGAGATATGGGTCCGTTATTGTAAGAAGGATGGTGTCCTTAGTTGGCCACTGCATGGTAGTTTTGAACAAGAGATTCTCGACAACTTAGAAGCGAAATTGTTTAGGAAGAAAGCCCGGCCGGCAATGTTTGACTCTTTTCGTTATTGGCGGAAAGAATCCAAACAGAGAGAAATGAAAAGGTTGAAAAAAGAGCAAAAAGAGCAAGAAGAGTTAACTCTAGAGCAAGCGACTAAACAGTTGCAGGCTAACGAGTGTGAGAAGGCCATAGATGTAGCCATTAGAGAGCATAACTTAGCGATTGACAAGTGCTATCCTGCCTTGCCATCGAAAATGGCTAAGATACTGGAGGATTCCGAAAACGATCCTCTGCTGTCTTATCTGTTACGTTCGCCTCCACCGTATGCACAAGGTGCTACGGCTCCACTCATCCCGAATGTTCAATTGCCGGTTGCTGGACAACCTGGTGTTCTTGTTCCTCAGAATCTAGTTCCTGTACCTCCTGTGATCAATGTAAATGTTCCTATAGCTCCTCCTCTTCCCGCACTGCTGGCTCCTATACCTACCACTATACCTACTGTTCCTCAAACTATTTTCCTCGATACTCCTACTGTTTCGTCATCTATTCCTACCTCTACCGCATTCTCTATGTCTGCGAGTGTACTAACTCCACTTTCTGTTCGTCGAAGAATCACTGATTCTGTTACTAATATGCTGTCTCCTATATATAAAACCTTGATTAAGACTCCTACTCCTGACTCTGTTCAGAGACGGAGTCAGCTTCCAAGTACTGAGGAACGGGGAGTTTTAGACTCCACGGCTCTCAGATGGATTACGAAAGTTAGAAGATATAGTACGAGAGATGTGTTAGAGACATTTATGCAATGGGGAGAGCCAACGCAACGGTACGTCTTTGATGAGATGTGCTCGTTGTTACGTGAGGAAATAGAAGAAGACGATGTTGAATCAGATTTGGAAGATTTAATTAAGGTGCAGAAAGAGTTTGCTGCGGGAATGATAGTGGGCGATAATATAAAGGAAGCGATGGAACTTATTTTGAGTTTTAGGATTGATCCATCTCTTCGTTCGCCGAGAGATTTAGAAAAAAGTAAAGTGAAGCCAAGTCGCCAATATCCTATGAGGGAGGTTCCTCCAATTTGGCGCGAAGCAGTACAACGTGATGATAATGCGGGTATTGCAGCTGCTCCAGCACAGTTCCAAAGAGTATGGATACATATTCCATGGAAGCGAGCAGAAGTGTTAGCAGTGAAACAGGCCTTGCCAGATCCACGTAAGAATCCAGCCGGATATTACAAGGAATTGACACAGACAGTTGAGGCTTGTATAATGAACTTAGCCGACATTGATATGTTGTTTGGTAATGTAGTTCCGCAACCAGTGTGGGCTAAAATTCGTAGAGAGGATCATCAGGCTGCTTTAGGTGGTGATTGGGCAGCTATCACTGCAGCAGATGCTCAACAAACGGGTGGTGCGAAACCCGAACCCTTAATTGCTAATCTTCCTGGTAGAATAATTGATCTAATGAAGACTCTGATGCCAGCATTGCGTGTTAATTGGGATAAATTATCCGCATGCAAGCAGAAGAAAGACGAAAGTGTCTCTGACTTCTTCACGAGGTTCGAAGAGACTTTTGTAGACCATAGTGGTCAGGACATGAGCACTGAAGGAGGACAGAGATTGTTTGTCGATAAATTTGTGCATAATTTGTTACCTGAATTATGCAATAAATTGAAAGACTCAGAAAGTGCGTGGGCTGTATCTACGACAGCGCAAATACTTGCGACTGCACAGTACTACGAAAACAGGGATAAAGAGGAAAAGGAGAAATCAGAGAAGAAAACGAAAGATTTAAAAACTAAAGTTCTTTTACAGCAGGCGTATCCGCCTCGCACGAATCAGACTAATATGCAACAGAACTCGTATCAAAAGACAGATTATAATTCGACCAGGCCTCAATACCAGTGGAATCAGTGTGCGTACTGTAAGAAAGAGGGTCACTACAAGAATGATTGTCAGATTTTAGCGCAAAATAATGCGGCAGCAGCTCAGAGAGGTCGTGGTGGTTTTGCACAGAATTCTAGAGGACGAGGACGAGGTGCTATGCCTCCGCAAACGAATGATCGTCCCTCTAATCACTTTGATCAACGAAATGTACAGTCAGCTCAACAGAATAGATCTCAGCAATATCTTGTTGAGGATTATTGTGAAGTTGAAGAGGGATTTCAACAAAATGGGTACTAGGACAGCCATAGACAGAGAGAGGGAGTAGTATCAGTTCCAGTAGATCAGAGTGGGCCTTATGTCGCAGTAGCAACATCAGGTGTAGTCGAACCGTTTCTGTTGGATACTGGTGCCGCGAAAAGTTCTATAATTCATGCGAAACTCCCTGGCGCACCTTTGTCTGGCTCAACAAATGTTTCCGTAGGTTTTTCAGGCGCCCCTGTGTACAACCCGATATCTGGTCCTTTGTCTATTTCTGTTGGACCGTGTCAATTGAAAGCACCCCTGATTTTGACGACAGGTTGTAATGAAAATCTGCTTGGTTTAGATTTGTTAAAACGACTATATGCGACATTGTACTGTTCTCCGGAAGGAGTACAGCTTACTTTGGGCAAAAATATCACCTCTCCGATGTACTTGTCAATGGACGCACTCCCGCCGGAGCTACGTTCACTCCCAGATTCTCTTTGGGCGACTGGTCCTAATGATGTAGGCCTGTTGGAAATTCCACCGTATGTAATAACTTTGAAAGCGAATGTGAAATTTCCAAGAATTCCTCAATATAAAATATCGAGTGAAGGTGAGCGTGCACTCTTATTGATTGTGCAAGATTTGATTAAAAAAGGTGTGGTTGAAGAAACGCGAGGAAATGTTTGTAATAGTCCTGTATTACCGATTTTGAAACGAACTGATCCTACAAAGCCTCCAGTCTATAGGTTTGTCATAGACCTTAGAGAAGTTAATAAGATTGTAATTCCACAGTTTCCTGTAGTGCCAGACATTACTGCCTTGTTAACATTGATTCCTGCCACAGCTACGTGGTTTTCAGTTATAGACCTCAAGAATGCATTTTTCAGCATTCCGATAGCTGAAGAAAGTAGGGATATTTTCGGCTTCTGTTTAGGAGGTCGCAGTTTCAGATTTAAACGCGCTCCACAAGGCTACTGTGAAAGTCCATCCATTTACAGTCAAGCTTTAAAAAGTCAGCTAGATTCTTTTGTCCTTCCTCCAGGCTCTGCCCTAGTACAGTACGTAGACGATCTTTTAGTGGCTGCCGATGACAAGGCAACTTGCAAAGCAGCTACAATTTCACTATTGCATCATTTGTCTAATTTGAATCATAAGGTGTCACCTTCCAAAATGCAATATTGCTGCCAAGAAGTAACCTACCTAGGTCACCTCTTATCAAAGGAGGGAAGGAAGTTGACCCCAGAAAGAATAAAAGCAATTACGCAGATGAGTGTTCCACGCACACAGAGGGAAGTACGTGCCTTTCTAGGTATTACCTCTTACTGTAGGCAGTGGATTCCAAATTTTTCACTGTTAGCAAAGCCATTGGTAGCTTTGACTGGGAAAAATGTTCCGAGTCCGGTGCCATGGTCTGATGAATGTCAAGAGAGTTTTATTGAGTTACGAAAAGCACTGTGTTCAGCTCCTGTATTGGGTACACCGGATTATAGCAAGCCATTCACGCTCTACGTTCACGAAAGGGAAGGTTGCGCGTTGAGTGTTCTGACACAGAAGTTTGGTGATAAACAACGCCCTTGTGCGTATTTCTCATCAACATTAGATCCGGTAGTTAGAGCATTGCCTAGTTGTTTGAGGGCTACAGCGGCAGCTGCAGCCTCCATTCGACAATCTGCTGGTTTGGTGATGAACAATATGCTAGTGGTCATGGTTCCTCATGCAGTGGATACACTCATGAACCGAACTAAGACACAACACCTTACTAGTGCGAGATTATCTGGTTACGAGCTGACGTTATTAGCGAGCCATATTCAGATCAAAAGATGCAATGTATTGAATCCAGCAACACTGTTGCCGACTGATCTAGAGTCGAGTGATTCTGAGCCACATGACTGCTATTTTAAAACGGAGGAAGAGACAAAAGGACGAATTGACCTTAAAGATACTCCGTTACCCGATCCGGATGGTACGCTGTATGTGGACGGGTCATGTTTTAAATTAGAGAATGGTGATGTGACTGCTGCTTACGCAGTGACGACTTTGAAGACGATTGTGGAGACTGCAAGAGTGAGTCAGAATTCTGCCCAAGCTGCAGAATTAATAGCTCTTACGAGAGCGTGTGTTTTAGCTGAGGGAAAGAGAGTGAATGTGTTTACAGATAGTCAGTACGCATTTGGCGTGGCCCATAGTTTTGGCCGGTTGTGGAGAGAAAGGGGTTTCATTACGTCCCATGGGACTAAGATTCAACATGGTCAGCTAGTTAACGACTTGTTGGAATCTTTAACCTTACCGACTGAAGTTGCGATTGTGAAGTGCAGTGCTCATAAAGCAATCACGGATGATGTTGGCCGGGGAAATGCCTTTGCTGATGAAACCGCTAAACAAACAGCTAGAGACATGATGAGTAGAATGTATGTTGCAACATCTGCAAGATGGATTGCTGAGTCTGGAATGTGTGAGGACACAATGGAAAGTGTGAAAGAGATTCAGAAAGAAGCGACTGAGGAAGAGAAACGCGTATGGAGAGAAAGTACGGGCAAATTGGACTCGAATGGATGTTGGATCGATTTGACAGAACAGCAGCGTTGGATGTTGCCTGATGCGTATGTGCTTGCAGTAGTGACGATGGCGCATGGAGTGGCGCACATAAGTTCTAAAGGGATCTGTAAGATGTTGGCTCCGGTCTGGAAGAATGATGGAATCAGTAAATGTGCAGAGAGAGTGGTGAAAAATTGTATGGTGTGCTTGATGCATAATCCTGGCAAGGGAACTCCAACTCCTGCTGGTCATTTTGCTCCTCCTTCCTGTCCCTTTGAAGTAATCCAGTTAGACTTCATTCACATGGAACGCTGTAACAATTTAAAATACGTCTTGGTGGTGGTTTGTGCTTTTTCCAGGTGGATAGAAGCATATCCACTGAAGGACAATACTGCCTTATCAACTGCCAAAATCCTTCTCAAAGAATATTTCCCTAGATTTGGAATGCCACGGATTGTATGGTCAGATAACGGAAGTGAGTTTATAGGGAAAGTTATGCAGAGTGTGTGTGCAGGCCTAGGACTGAAACAAAAATTTCACAGTGCGAACCATCCCCAGTCTGCTGGTTTAGTCGAGGGTTACAATGGCACCCTCAAGCTGAAATTAGCCAAAATACAAGCATCCACAGGTTTGGCTTGGCCAGACGCACTTCCTTTGGCCTTGTTATCAACGAGAGCAACAGTGCATTCTAGAATAGGGCTTTCTCCATATGAGATTGTGTTTGGCCGCCCGGCAAATGTCTGGGGTGTGCCAAGGCCAAAACAATTTTGCTCCATTGAATATCCTATGTTGATAGACTACCTTTACGACTTGACTGCTAAATTGAGTCTTATTCATCAACAGGTTTTTGATGCACTACCAAAGCCTCCGGAGAGTCCAGGGCATCAGCTGAAACCGGGTGACTTCATTGTGGTCCGGAACTTCGCGAGGACAAAGAACCTTCAGCCTCGCTACATCGGCCCCTTCCAAGTCCTACTGGCGACGAGGACAGCTGTACGTGTTGCTGGCCGCAAGCACTGGATCCACGCTTCTCACGTAAAACGTGTTCCACTGCCGCTGCCCTACGACGACTGGGTGAAGAAGGGAATTGGTGCCTCCGAATCTGAAGCAATTCCGAAATTTGTCCCTTTCAGCAATGCCGATTTGATTACTGACACTTTGAAACTTGACTCTCCTCATGAAAAGACTGCTTTGAACATTGAACATTTGTCTCCAGCATCAAAAGAAACTTTGCCATCTGCGAACTTAAACTCTACAACAGCTGCTAGTGATACACTATTTTCCGATCAGACAGTACCAGCAAAGAAGAGATACAACCTTAGAAGCCATAAAACGAACTAATAAAGCAGGCAACTGCACATTGTGATTTTGATATTTATATACATTGAACATTTTGCTTTTCAGCCAGGAAGTTTGCTATTGTTTATTGTTTTTAATAAATTGCCTTGCCGTCTGGGTAGCCGTAGGGTCGTGGCTGTGTGCCTAGTTTGAATTTGCAGGGGTCTGACACAAGGTCGATCTTTCTGTTAGTACTGGGAACTCCCAGGGCTGACAGAGGCATTTTCATCTACGTACACATCATCAGTGGTCGCGAGCGGATTGTAGAAGATGGAACTTCCTGCGCTGCAACGAGAAAATGTGATTTACGTTCGCAGAAACAGACTAAATAGAATCCTTCACAGCAAATGTTTCTTGATGCAATGTGCCATTACATTTTTGATTGTTTTAGCAACATTGGTGGGTGGAATTGTCTTTAGCATAAATTTGATTTTTGTGCCAGTTTCTACAGTGCCTCCCCTTGATCCAGCTATTTCTACTGTTTCTTCTATACACTCTTTTCACTCATTTCCAGAACATGAGCAAGCTCGACGCTCAGAATTCATTAATAACACTTTTGTACAGCTCTTGCACCAACACCAACTGGTAGTTAACACTACAGACTGCTGGGTGTGTGGCTTGATACCTCACACTATGGATAAAGGTATTCCCTATTTGGTTTTGCCTTACAGCTATAATGGATCATTTCAGGCCTTCCAAACCATCTTTGCTTATGCCCTTGAGACCTATCCTCCACGTCCACCACGCTCCACTAAATATAACTCTGCCAACAAAGCTTTAGTCCAGGGAATTATTGACATGATCAAGGATGTCAATAATACTCCATCTTACCCTAGAGACGAATTGCGAGTATATTTAAGTTGGAATACTTCAGAGTATCGCCTTAGTTTAGGAGAAAGCAAGCGTAAAAGCTCAACTCCAATCTGGGTTGTACCTCACCGAGGTCAGGTCTGTTTGCAAGGTAATGGGAGAAATCCGAGAGCTCAGCTAGGGAGGAGTGAGTGCGTAGAAACTTACGTATTTTCGGCTAACTCCTCCCCTGCCTTCCTTACTGCTAGGGGTACCTACTTCATTTGCCAAGACAGAGCTTATACATGGTTGCCTGCTGACTTCTCAGGATCATGTTATATTGCTCGATTGTTGCCTCCGACATACACTGCTTCACCGGATTACCACAGAACAAGAGTAGCTAGAGGTGTTTTCAGCAAGGAAGATACCGCTGGTCAGGAAGCTGGAGACTTCTTCAAAGGCTTCCTTCCGTTCTGGGGGCCTATGGCCAATAGTAGAAACATACGTCAGCTAACACGGGTAGTTGAATCTACTATTACCGAAACTGCTGGTGCCCTTAGCAATCTGACAGCTGAGCTTCAGGCGGATAGACTCATGACGTTGCAAAACCGTATGGTTTTAGACGTTATCCTTGCAGATCGAGGTGGGGTATGCAGAATGATCCAATCGAGCTGCTGTGTCTTTATTCCTAATAATGCTCCAACAGTTTACGAGGCGATCTCTAAGTTGCACAAGATTTCGGACTCCATACATGTAGACAAGGGAAACTGGTCCTTCATGGAGTGGGTTTGGACTCTGATCTCAGCGTGGGGATGGAAGGTTCTAATGGTCATTGGTGTCATCTTAGTATTCCTATTCTCATGTTGTCTGATTATCCAGTGTGGTCCTGCTCTGTGTAGTCTTTGTGCTGCAGCTTGTCTCAGAAAACCACCTGCGTTTGGAGAAAAGGCACGAGAAAGGATGATGATACAACAGCATGTCACTGACCTAATGAGCATAGAACTAGATTCAGATATAGACTGATTAATTGCCTATGTAAGGGCAAAAGGAGGGTCTGAGGTTCCGTGACGGTTCCGTGACGACTTGAACCCGTGTTTTCAAGTTTGTCGGAAATACATAAAAATGGTATCAGTGAACCGCAAATGATCCATTTAGTATATCCTAGTGTTTTCGCTACGCTACAAGTAAGAGCACTCCTTCCACTGACACATTTCTGATCTACCCATGGCATCCATCTTAGATCATGGCCGCCATTTTGTGGTTCCTTGCCCTCACATATGCAATAGCCTCTGATCATTTCATTCACTCCACTTTGATTAAGGACACGTAGCCTTAGCCGGAGATTCACCTCTTACATGACACGTACACCTTAAACCAGATCACGCTGTAGCTACATGACTCGACAAAGGCTGCCTCCTCTGCCCGAGGCCAGTCCTGCCAAACTGGTCTTCGTGTCCATTGTACCTGATCATAATTAGGCGGCCGAAGCCGGTAGCCTTGCCCATTTACAACCCACAAACATCTCTTATCCCGCTTTCCTATCTTCTGCACCTGGCTCTGCTCCTTTCCTTCTGGGCCTTTATTAGGGGGAGGTAACGAACTTTACGATGAGGCGGTCCGGCTCTTGAATGCAATATTGACAAGGGATTGTGATGGACTGGTGGGAACCCCTCTTCGTGAATGTTTGGTATCAGATATTATCGACAGTTCCTGTGTAACGCCAAATATTTATTGTTTAGAGACACAAAGGTTTGGGAATGTACCGACATGTGAAATATTTGCCTAGAGCACAATTTTTAGTATATAAGGAGCAACCCACTTTGTACAAATCGAACAGTCTCCTGAATTCTGCCCGTGTGTAGATTCAGTGACTTCTGTGTCCCTGCAGTAATAAACCTTTGGTCTTTGACGCCACCATCGAGAAGCCCGTGTTTCTGTTCATTTGTGCACCAAGGCAGGTGGAACTCCGGGGTCTTCGGGTGTTGTACCCTGACACCTCTGGACGGAACCAAAAAGTCCAGAACTCCATACCTAAACCCAGTTTGATCCCTAACATTCGCCTTATGCTCCATACCTCATTAGTGGACTATCCTAAAGCACTAGTGATCAACACTGACACAGAGACAGCATGTGACTATTGGCGCTGAGACTTTCTTGATGCTACTCTGGCCAGCATGGGACTGCGGAATAGCTTCCTCACCTGGACACGTCTGCTATATGGGCCCCTGATGTCTCCGGTCCGAAATGGGGTGTGATATCAGCACCCTGTAGGGTAGAGGCTGATACCACACAGGGTTGCCCGCTGTCGCCAGTGCCATTTGTCTTGGCTGTTGAGCCCCTGGTCCTGATGCTCTGCACCACCCATCATTATCAAGGAATAGTGATTAACGACCACCCCATCTATATCTCCCCATACGGGGGATGATCTATAAGTGTACCAGTGTGGGGAACACGCAAATGTGGATCACGCATTTAGCGCTTTGGATGATTTTAGCCACATGTTGGAGTCCAGGTGAATTGGGATAAGTCAAATACATTCCTGATACACGCTCCGAAAACAGCCGCTATTCTGCCAGAAATGGGGCAGGATCCATGCTCGGAACCAGTCACATTATTCTACCTGGGCATTCATATTTACTACAACTTGGCTGATCTTGGCCAATCTTCAACTGGCACTGAATTTTACAGATATCCATATATTTCTGGATAACACTTCCTCTATCAGTCGCAGGCAGGGTGGTACTGCGAAGATGGTTTTCCTTCCCAGTCTCTTGCATTACTTTGCAGCTCGCCCAATTTGGCTAACAAAATCCATCTTTTGGGAGATTAACAGCCTATTGATATACCTCATATAAGGCACAGGACGTCGTAGACTGGCATTAACCAAAATCCGGCTCTCCACTGATGGAGGTGGGTTAGCGGTGTCTGACTTGGAGCTTTATTGCCTTGGGGCGCACCTGAAATGGGCAGCTTACTGAAGGCATTGTTGATGGGGGAGGAGGGGGCATGATAGTGACTGGCGTACACTTTCTCTCCACCAGTACCATGCTATAGGCCAGATTGATTTGTCATAATGCTCAAACAGGCGTTAAATATTCTGGTCTCTTGCTGGATACCCTGCAATTTCAGAGGTCTTGCAGAGAACACAAATGAGGGTTCCGTTTGTGAAGTACCTCACACTGTCGACATTACTACAACTCTCGCATGAGGGATATTGGTCAGGGTTGCTGGAGAGAAAGGGTAGGAATATGCTATGGAACTAGTAACAGGTGGAGAACTAAGGAACTTTGTGGAACTCGCAAACAAATACACCCTACCCTCGCATCAGTATTTACTGTATGGGGCAGTGGCAGCAAACATGTGGAGGGAATGGCGGAAGACAGGTAAGAACCCCCGAAACAGAGGGGAGAAACCATGTGGAAGTAACGCCAATCCACAAGGTGGGGGTGGGGGGGATAGAGTTCTGAGAAGGTCCTCAAGAGCCAGTTACACAGCTGTAGAAGGCCCAGCGGATCCTTGCATCTATAACACTATTCAAACTATCAACTAAGAAATTCCATAACAGAACACAACATGACCAATGTCTGTACACTGCTATATTACATCAAATAACAATAAACAGTAAAGGCATCCTATCTGCAGAGGCTACACATCTCCTTTTTTTTTTTTTTTTTAAATTTTTTGAAACCTTTATTGTGCAGATTCAGCAAACAAATACGGGCCCACAACCACCTGGCCGGCCGTGAAACATTTAAAGCACTGTTGCAAACTATACGATGACCCAGTAGCACGTCAGTACAAATAAGCAATCGATCAGAGATTCACTAGACCCACTCGTACTACCGAGAGACAGGAGGAATAAAGGTTAATTTTTTTAAAAAAATTGGGGACTTTTATAAAAAAAATATAAAAACAAGAAGAGTCATAGTCCAGTCAATCCCACTACAACACGAGTGTGCAATGATCAGCAGGCGAGTCCCAAGAGACAAAGGAGAAGTTATAATCGGAGCAGCGGCATGACGAAATACACATCAGGATAAGTAAGCACACAGTATGTCTTATGCCGGTCAGTGCCCACCTCGCATCGAACCAAACTACAACCCAAAGACAGAAATAAGACAAGAAAAGAAGTCGGAAGAAAGAAAAAAATAAGGCCCATAGAAACGAAAACGCACAAAAGAAATTCCCCCCCCCTGCCCCCCACCCTACACGCATGCAGAGGCTACGGCCTACCCCCCCCCTCTAGCAGTGTGCCTGTCGCCCAAAAAAAGAGTACCCGAAATATAGAAACAGAGAGATAAGTAAGAAAGAAAAGAAAAAGAAATTCGTATATAAAGAGAGGTGGAGGAGGAGCCCGCTACCAGTCCCTCTGCGCCATCTTTCCACAGGTCAAGCAGTTCCATAGTAGCCCAGGATATATTGTTCAGTAAAAGAACAGCAGTACAAGCATATAATGTTGAAAAGCGCAAAGTCGGCACACCGCGTCACCCAAAATACCAACATGGTCCACATCCAATTCGGTCTGCAACAGGGAAACCATCAGGCAACAATAAAGTACGATCATCCCTGTCCCGTCTTCACCCTCCCCTCCCTGCCAACAAAGGTAACCCAGAAAGGTGCCAGCAGTAATCCAAAGGGGGCACATCGATTCCCACACTCAACCAGAGCAAGGGCACTGAGGGCCAACGGTCCCGCAAAGGAGTACACAACCCCCCTAGGAGACTTCGGGGCCGAGCGGGGGAGGAGAGTCTCGATGTCCAGCTCCTGTTGGAGCGAGCTCTGGGTTTCAAGGGGCGAGGCGCGGGGAGAAGACTCACGTCTTAATCGCAAGCCACGGGTCACGCTTCGGTCCAGGCTGGCGTCGCTCATTACAAAGGCAGCCCCGGATCCTGAAGTCCCAAGGCAATCACTGTGAAGCGGGGCCGCCATCTTGTAGTAGTCGGACCCGGGGAGAAGCGTAGCACTGTGGTCCGGCAAGTCCGCCATGTTTGAGCACCCCGGTGCAAACAGTATACCGTCAACCTTGCCAATCAGGGTTAGCACGGAGAAAGTCATTTCTTGACGGAAGGAGACAATGGCCGCCAGTAGAGCACCGTAGTCTTGGGTACACCCACGCTCACAGCCACTCGCATCCCCCAGCTCGCCACATCCGTGTCCGCTCGACGGCCCCGACTCCTCAAGATTGTGCGCCATTACTCACTGCACATGGAAGCCCTCCAAACCAGGGGCTGGCCGCTCGCAATACACAGTAGGGCTATGCCCAGATAAAGTGGCAAGCAGACCCAGGAAGCAGCAGTTGATATTATCCCACAAGCCAGTTGTTCCGCTTGAAGTCGGTGGGGTAGATAGATGGGAGACCTCTCGCTAGCAGCAGGGCAGCAGTAGGGCAAACAATCGGCAACGAACGATAAGGGTTCCCGCAATTAGAAAATCGCTCCAGACACAGGCGCCGGGCACAATCAACCCTGTACCTGCAGTCCGATGAAGCGGGAGGTCCAGAACCGACCGTGATTCCCTCAATTGGTCCGGCCGGCGAAGTACAGCTGCCGACGCCCGGTGTTATTCACTCCACAGCCGGCTCCAACATCTGCTCGAGGCCCCGGTCTGAGGGCCGCCGCGGGCCTCGAACTTCAATCGAGCATTTCTCCCAGTTGCAGAGGAGCGCGGTCTTCAGGATTTCCCCACTAGCCGACGGGGCATTACGGCTACTGCATCGTGCCGACTGAGCGCAGGATCGGTGACAGGATAGGCGCGATGAAAGAGTTGGTCGGCGGAGCCGAGGGACTACACGTCCGACCCAGTCGCCATCTTGGCTCCTCCCCCCTTCTCCTTTTTTTAACACCACCCACACACACACACACACACACACACACAGTGAACCACACACCCTAAATATCGATTCCAAAATATAGACTGCCCAAAATATCGAATCAAAAATATAGACTGCCTAGAATATCAAATTACCACAATATAGTAAGTCAGAATATCGAATTTGGGGTATGAAATATCGAATTCCATAATATCGAATTTAAAATATCGATTTCCATAATATCGAATTTTTTTAGTGTATGGTAGTATATGTATTCAAATTATGTATTAAATTTGTAATGTATGTTTAATTTTGTTATAGTTAATTTTTGCGTAATTTAATTCTGTCGCGGGTTGTGGGTTTATAGGGGAATAGGTTGGGAAGTGATTTAATTATAGTAAATTAAATATCAATTTTTATTTATATGTATTGATAATTAATTGATAATTAATTAATAATTGGTAATTAATTGGAAATTATTTTTTTTAATTCGTAATCAATTTTTATTAATTCGTAATTAATTTTTTTAATTGGTAAGTCATTTTTATTTATTGGTAAATATCTTTTATTAATTGATTAATTGATAATTATGTTAATTTTATTAATTTTTGGGAGCGGGTTGTGGGTTTATAGGGGAATAGGGTGGGAAGTCATTTAATTGTAATAAAGTAAATATTTATTTGTATTTATACGTATTGATACTTAATTGATAATTAATTATTAATTGGTAATTAATTTTTAATAATTTGTAAATAATGTTTGTAATTGGTAAAACATTTTTATTAATTGGTATTTATTTTTAAATACCAACAACAAGGATAGCAATGGGTCAAAAAACTAAAAACTATCTGTGTGTCTATAGGGTACAGCCGTGAAATCCACTTAGAGTATTTCGTGGTGAGAAAATTATTCCCATCAGATTACCGACCTGTACCGCCCTACATCATTTGGAATCCTTCACCATGAAGGCAAGTGGTTTTACCCACAGCAGATTTGGCAGGTTGTAGCCTAATCTGATGGATATGTCTCAAATGTGAGTGTGGTATACTGTAGTATCAGGTGGTAATCTGACTAGCAGTGCTAACTGTGCATAATGTGAGAGAATCGTAAAATTGGGTAGTGAAAGTGGAGAAAAAGAGCAATTTTAATGGGTTCCTATCCACTCCCAAAACAAAATCAGTGCATAGTAGTGTAAACAAATAACTACTACGATTTACATAAAAAAAAAAAATCATAAAAGCACAACAAATGCATGTAAAAACATCACACTCAATGAAAGCTTGCATGTTAAATTTAGCATTTGAGAAGAGCTACGGTCATAATCGAATCTTAAAAATCATCCAATACAGTTAGAATTACAAATAGTGATAACCAGCACAAAATACATAAAAAGACCCAGGCAAGAATATTTCACAGCATGGTTTTCCGCAGCAACATGACCGATCTTAAAAACCGAGATACCACAAAAATCACATGCTCATCTTCCAATTTTAACAATCGTACGAATGCAGGCTTACAGTTTCTTACTCCCCATCGTTTTAACAAAGGTTTCAAGTAAAACTTTCTGGGGGCTGAATAAAAGGAACAAAAGAGCATTAAATGCAGGTTAGATTGGAGTGCGATGCTATCACACGGACAGATCAAAGTCGGTGTAGACCAGTTATTCACCTCCGGTACAGAAACCATACGAAAGAAAGTACCGAGACGTAAACGAGTCAAAAGCATTCTATAATAAGGGCTGGGGTCCACTTTTAAATACTTTTGCATGCCTTCACTAGGGGTGATTTCTTGGAAATTTAGGATGGTTTGCTTACTTTTTTCAGTGTTCCATCTCAAAGTTTCCAGATGGGTGGTCAGTGTTTTCTTAAGAACTGCTCTACTCACACCCTCCATGCTCCTGGGATTTACATAGTAATCCAGATGGCCTATGTCATTGAGTACAGATCTTACGTATGACAACCACCGGAAGTTTGCGACCCCATCTAGGGCCAAACAGTCCTCCAGAATATCCCTGTTAAAGCTGGCCTCTCTGGTAGTCCAAACCTTGTGCCATAAAAGAATTGGGGCTGTCTTAATTGTGTCCCCCAGATGTTTAACTCCCGCCTCTATATGTGTCATAAATGAGGATGTAGTCTTTGGGACACCCAGAAGGTAGTTGATGAACTGATTCTCACAACTCTGCAAGGATTGGTCCTTCTCGATGCCCCAAAGACCCGCCCCGTAGGTGGCCGTGGACACACACTTCGCCTGGTATATTTGAACCAGTTCTTTGGCTGGTTTACCACCCACTCTATTAGAAAAGGCGCGTAAGGCACCTATAGTATGGATGAAGGCCAGCTTTCTGGCTTCGATCGCCTGTTTCCAGCGACATTTCCTTTCAAACATTATGCCAAGGTAGCAGAACTTGTCCACGGTGGCTATATTCTGATTGTTCAGGAGTACTTTGCAAGGGATTTTAGTGAGCTTGTTACTACATGGCATGGTAAAAGTCTTCTGGATATTTACTTTTAACCCTCTATCATGCATAAAGCCTGCAAATTTAGACACTGCCCTCTGCAGTCCCACTTGTGTACGGGACATTATTGCCGCATCATCTGCGTACAGAAGGATCGGAACCGGTAAGCCTTTCACAGTAGGGTAGTCGTTTTGAGAGAGAGAAAGGTAGTGGCTCACTGAGTTGATATAATAAGTGAATAGCCTAGGGGCTAAGATGCACCCTTGCCTGACTCCTCTTGACAAGGCGAATTTGTCCGTGCATTCGCCTTGCTTACCAAATCTCACTCTTGCCCCACAGTTATGGTATAATTCTCTAATAAAGGTGATTATGCATGCATCGATGCCCATTTCGGTCAATATTGACCATAACAAAAGGTGATCCACACAATCAAAAGCCGAAGTCAAATCGACAAAAGTAATAAAAAGTGATCCGCCTCTAGCCTGCGTGTATTTGGCACAGAGAAGGGCCAAGTTTAGACACTGCTCAGCAGTCCCTATACCCTTCCTGAAACCATATTGGAGGTGCGAAACTGCATTGTGTTCCTCCTCCCATTCTTGGAGTCTCTTTAAGATAATCCTCCCTGCTAGTTTCATAAGGCCATCTAATAAAGATATCGGCCTATAGCAGGTTGGATCATCACGCCTGCCCTTTTTAAAAATTGGGACCACTATTGCGTCGGACCAGCTATCTATGAACCCCTGTTGGTTGCCTTTGTTCAACACATTTGTGAGCAAGGGGGCCCAGAAGTCTGGTTCAGCCTTGTACACATCCACAGGGGTACAATCTGGCCCAGGAGCTTTGCCTGATGCACTATCCCTAATTGCATCACACATCTCCCCCACCGTGAATGTGATATCAATAGGGAAAGCAGAAACGTGGGGACCGGTCTTTCTTCTGCTGTCTATGATTTGTGGGATAGTTGGAACATGTCCTATTAAAGTGGTAGTTGCAACTGGCTGTGTGTCCGTATACAGCTTTTTAAAATGTGTCAACCATATGTCGCCTGTTATTGCCAGATCAATTTTATTACCATTGTTAATTGGCTGGTACGAGGATTTAACGAGCCTCCAGAACTTGGTGGAGTTTTTCTGGGCAGAGGCTTCTTTTAGTGAATCCCACGCTTGCTTTTTTAATGCCAGAGTTCTTTCTTTTAAAGTACTTTTATATGTTTTCCTAGCACTACGAACTGTGTCGGGGTCTCTAGGTTTGAGGGCTAAGGCTTTTTTAAGAGATTTTAATGCTTTTGTGCAATTCCGATCAAACCACCCTTCTCTTTGTACATGGTTAGTATTCGCTGCCCTGGTCAGCAAGTTTCTTATTCGCTGTTGAATATTACCAAAGGCAGTCATAACAGAAGAAGAGTCCGCTTGTTCCTCTAGACAGAGGTTAACATCGTTTACAGAGTCTAAAAGTAGTTTTTTCAAAAAGGCAGCGGGAACAATCCTCTCCCATTTCACAGTGTAGCCGTTAATTTTGGCTAGATCAACACCATAGGGGTACCTACAAGGGGTTGGGTTCTTAGAATTACGTTCCTTTGTTTTAAAACTGACAGAAAGGGGGTAATGGTCGCTAAATACATCCTTCCCAACCACACACGAGGTTAAAATTCCAGAATTGGCAGTGGAAATTAATATAAAATCAATGGTTGAATTGCAATCTCTACCAAAGAACGTTGGCTCAAACTCCACAGGTGAGGGACAGTGCAAGTTGGCAAAACAGAGATTAAATTTAAGGACAAAAGTATTTAACAACATCCCTCTCTTTGTATGCACGAAATGAGTAGGATAATCCTCTCCAGGGTCCGAGATACCACACAGGGGGGATTCGGACTGTGGACAGATGGTACAATTGAAATCTCCAACCCACATTATTGTAGCCCCCTCAAGGTTATCCACAATATGTGACAGCAGGCGAGATATATTTGACATGGTGGTCTCCAGTTCAGTGTCAGTCATATTATTATAAAAGTTCAGCAATACTATATTCTCTAATGTGCCCCACCTGAGAAGTAAAATTTGAAAGTGGGTATTAGAGATGAATTTGTGAATTTTAGCCTTTGTTGCTGTTGATACATAGACACAGAGTCCCCCCTTATTGTGACCCTGGGCTGATGGTATAGCAGGAGAAAAGAAAGTTTGGTACCCCAGTAAGTGCACTTCACTACAGCACCAAGTCTCTTGGAAACACAGGATATCATACCTATGGATAAGGTTCAGCCAGGCTTTATTGAGGGCCTTGCTGGCTAGGCCCGCCACGTTCCATGAGATAAGTGAGCTAGTGGCAGTAACCTCACAAGTGACTACAGAAGGACGACCCCGATTCACACAAGATAGGTCAAGTTGTTGTCTTCTGGTGATACAAGTGTGTGAGGAATTCAAAGAATTGGGAGTTACACTGTTACCCACACCCTGTTGTGACTGTGGGTGATCAAGTGACCATAGTTCGTTTGATGTGTCCGTACCCACTTCTGTTCTGCCACTCATGCTCTTTAGAGGGCTAGATGGCGCGGGGTAGATGAGGATATGGTGGCTAGAACAAAGGCCATCCGAAAATTTCTCTCCAATAATTGATTGATGGAGTCATTCATTGTCATCCAATCCCGATAATGGTTGGTAAAAATTTGACATGGGTATGTTCCAAAATTCTTTGGGATTGTGATGACGTGGGTTGCCCCAGTAGAGGTTTAAATGGTTAGTTTTCCTTGGTTGTGAAGGTACCTGACTGGATTGTTGCCAGAAGTCATTGGTGTTTTGGAGTAGATTCTGATCTATTCGTGTCTTTGCATGGGCCAAGCTATCATGGCCAAAGGGTCTATATGACAGTTGGACAAGAGGATTTGGATGGTAGGGAAAAGGAGTGTTATCGCCCTTGTGGGGGTTATGAAATGTAGGGGTATTAAAACCTCCGGGGGTTTTAGGACAGCCATGGCTATACAGATGGTGGGGCCTAAACTGAGGTGGCGGTTTCCTCAGTATGGCCTCAGGATAGAAATAGCTTAGGTTGTGAGTTGAAATTCCCCCCTCCCCCATTCCAGGATACCAATCACTAATGTAGGTTACCAATCTGTGATCCTTGAAATTTACTAGGATCACGTCGCCATCAATATCCTTGGGTCTAGTACCTACCCAATGGCATCGTCTTGCCGAGACGATATCGCCATTAAGGTGAGGCGGGAGTGGTCTATTTCTCCTAAGCCAATAGATGACCTTATTTTTTAGGTTGGCCTGATGTTCACGCTTGCCTTCTGGCGGGGGCAACACTCCTGTTAGTGCTATAACATAATTTAGGCATTCAGGGGGCAAGTCTACGGTGTTCTGTGTTCCACTGATTGACTTATGTGGCATGGTAAGTGTGGGTTTTGAACTAGTACTATTGTTTGAACGCTTAGTGTGGGACCTTCTAGGAGAATTAGGTTTATCCGCAGTCAGAGGTTTTTCTGGTACAGTTGTTTTACTAATACTTCTATTACTATTTTTAGCCTGTGATTTCGAGTTTTGGGCCGGTTTTCGTGGCCCTGATGTTGGAGGTGCAATTGCCTTGGGTGTACCAGACACTGTCTTAGGTGTTTTAGATGTTTTAGATTCATTGGGTTCTTTAGAAGACTGTGTAAAGACTCCAGGGTCAGTTGGTTTAAGAGAAGATGGCTCTGAATACCCCTGCAGGAGTATTTCCACACTCTCCCCTAATCTTTTGATCCTTTCAGTAAGAGGAAGGATCAGTGCCTTAATGAGGCGGTCGATGTCATCCAATAGACCGGCGTAGCTGGGTACCGAGATGGAATTGGGAATAGCCTCCATCTCGGGCAGTGCAGGCCCAACCTTATTAGGAACAGTAAATATGGAAGGTGAAGGTTGATTTAAGGGGACAGCTCTCTTCTTAATTGTCAACTTCTTTCTCCGCTTCCTAGGGGGGGAGCCAAGGGGGAGTTTACTAGAGGGGGTTTTAGAGCTTTTAGGAATGTCCATAGGTAATGTCGATGGGTGCTGGGCCAGATTCAAACGCTTATTGTGGTGGTCAGATGTACTTGGTGTAAACACGGGAGATGGAACGTCTGGGTCGTAGAGAGGGGCTGGATCTACAACAGGGGTACATAAGTCAATTGACTGAATGTCAAGTACCTGAGAATTAACAGGCCCATCAATAGTGATGATTTCATTCTGTGTGGACAATTCAGTCTGGAAGATGAGTGGAATGTCATCTATAGGAGATGAAATGTTTACAAGATCTACTGAAGGAGTAAACTCCATTACAGTTGAGCTGACTGTTGTAATTGCATCCACGAGTGTTGTGGGTTTTAATTTCAACCTGTCAATAGAAAGACGCCGACTCGCCCTTTTTTCAGCCAAAGTAATTTCCCGGTCAACATCAGTTTTAATTTTG
This sequence comes from Lissotriton vulgaris, assembly GCF_964263255.1. Lineage (NCBI taxonomy): Eukaryota > Metazoa > Chordata > Amphibia > Caudata > Salamandridae > Lissotriton > Lissotriton vulgaris. The sequence continues at coordinate 310,596 of NW_028240857.1, read as the reverse complement.
GCAAAGAATTTGTCTAAAGGGCCTAACGTGAAAGACCCTTGTGTGACCGGTGTCTGCAATGCCTCAGAAGAAGACATCGTTGTCGGTAGTAAAGCGATGCAAAGGCAATATAGGCAGGATTTCAGTAAGATAGCTTACTGGAACAGTTAAGTTCCTGGGTGGGACTTAGAGAAAGGGCCCGGCCCGGCCTCGTTTGGCCCCGGACGGCCACAGACGGCCCCGCTCTTGTCCCGGTCTTCTCCCGGCGCTCCCCGCGCGCTCCCGCGCTGCGGAGGTAGTGCTTCTTTTTATGGCTATACTGGATTGGCTTCACCGAAGGGGGCGGTGCCGGCAGGGAGAGCAGCCCAGCTGTGATTGGGCGCGCGGGGACTCCTGGTCCGTGGAGTCCCCCGCTCTCCGCTCGCAGCCCTGCCGGTCCTGTTCGTTGGTATGAGGCCCCTGTGATTGGTTGTAGCAGCTGCCCAGAGCCGCGATGCGGGACCCGCGGAGCGGGTCCGGCGAGGCGTGGAGGCTGCTGCTGGCTGTAACGGTGGTTCTTGCAGGAAGGTCGGCTTAGTTATTGGCAGTCCGCTGTTGCCTTGTAAATGCGGCCTTTTAATGATTGTGAAGGCGGGGGGCGGTGCCGGCAGGGAGAGCAGCCCAGCTGTGATTGGGCACGCGGGGACTCCTGGTCCGTGGAGTCCCCCGCTCTCCGCTCGCAGCCCTGCCGGTCCTGTTCGTTGGTATGAGGCCCCTGTGATTGGTTGCAGCAGCTGCCCAGAGCCGCGATGCGGGACCCGCGGAGCGGGTCCGGCGAGGCGTGGAGGCTGCTGCTGGCTGTAACGGTGGTTCTTGCAGGAAGGTCGGCTTAGTTATTGGCAGTCCGCTGTTGCCTTGTAAATGCGGCCTTTTAATGATTGTGAAGGCGGGGGGCGGTGCCGGCAGGGAGAGCAGCCCAGCTGTGATTGGGCACGCGGGGACTCCTGGTCCGTGGAGTCCCCCGCTCTCCGCTCGCAGCCCTGCTGGTCCTGTTCGTTGGTATGAGGCCCCTGTGATTGGTTGTAGCAGCTGCCCAGAGCCGCGATGCGGGACCCGCGGAGCGGGTCCGGCGAGGCGTGGAGGCTGCTGCTGGCTGTAACGGTGGTTCTTGCAGGAAGGTCGGCTTAGTTATTGGCAGTCCCTACAATAGATGTTTGGTCGATATGTTTCTGCAGTAAGGGCGGAGCCAGTTGGTCTCCTACTGCTTCTTCAGGACCTTAACTTATGCTACTGCTTAGTGTAAATTAAATCAGTGGAAATAGTGAAAAATAAAGGAGATATTTTATATCACCTGAAATTTGCCTGTTGTGATGGTTCGAATGTCACCCAATATCAACAAACAAATACACAGAAAGACACACCGAAGATTGAATTATGAACATACATCAAAAACATATGTATTACATTGTAATTTTAGTGCCAACTCATTATGCTGGTCACTGCATGCAGTATTGATGAGTTCTATCAAAGTAACCCAGTAGATGTCATGTTTACTGATTAGTAGTAGATTAGAATTTTTACTCACCTAGGTTTTAGGGAATGTATGCCCCACCTCACCTGGCCACAGCGCAGGTAAAACGGAGCACCGCTCTATTGAGGGGAAGAGAAGGTAAGTAAGGGAAGGACTTATATGCTGCATTGTTTATATTAGATGAAAAGCCCTGATGTCGGGGTCGTCATATATTTGATAGTAATTGGCGCGAAAAACGCCTCTTAGCTTCGTATTCTTTGCCATTAATACAACCCCAAATCGGGCATTGACGTAGTCGTCACATATATGATATAAAATTGAAATTGATATGAAAATAGCGCCAAAAGCAGCTCGTGGCGCCGTGTTTGTAGCAATTACTGCAAATCCTTTGTAGTTGTTAGGTCAGGGATTGCTTGCTGTGCTACCCAGTAATCATTACGTAAGGAATAAATTCAAAAAAATGAAACGAGTGGTTAAAATTAAGCAATCAGCGCGTTGCACTCAACAAAGCCCACTGGTAATGGGCACGGACCTACTGGACAGGTCCTTCGCCTAGAGCCGGGTAGGTTGAGTTAAATACTCAGGCTGCGAGTAAAATATCGGTGTTAGAGCTAGGTGCTTACCTGTCCGTCGGTACCCCGGAAGTCCGTCTACGCTGTCTATGGGGAGGTACCTGACAGGACAGGAAGCCACCATTAGTACACGCTGCAACGTGACTCCCGCTGCACGTGATCTTGCGTGCGGACGTAAGGGGCGCCTGGAAATTGTAGTTTGTTGTCCCGCGGCTTCGTAGTAAACAAACTACTTAGTCGCTGTTTGCCGGTCGCCATTACAGAATGTGTAAACGCTCAAGGAACAATGATGATGCCTCTATTAATGTACTCTTTGCATCATGTTGCTTCTATGGCCATTTATTCCCTGTTCTCAAAACTAATAATCAATAATTTTTTTGTGTTCAAATCTTTTTTATTAAGCAAAAACAAAATTGAGGGCAGCAATAAAGCATCGTTATTCATACAAACATATTGGAGTGATGCCGAAATCAGTCATAGTTCAAAACATATAAAATGATATAGGAAATAAAGAATAAAGAATAAAGGCGCATAAAATAATACAATAATCACTGTACCGATCTAAAAAAGAGGTGATAACAATTTAGAAAACAATAAACAATCAGCATCGCAGTATTACTGTTGCATACAATTCCGTAGAAGCCTTCCATCCATAGCCAGGCATGTAATGTCATGCAGTACCTCGTCATCCCTGCACAGTACGTCTCTGGTTATTATGCCCATTCTGTGCAGAAGGTATCCCAAGGAATAACTAAGCATAAAGTTGGTCGGACAGTACCTTATGGTGGGTCGAAGGTGAAGGAGGAGGAAGCCTGGTCTAAGGAGGACCACAACTTGTTGTTGCTGACCTGCCATGGTGATGTGTGTAGAGCGGAGTTGTCAGTGCCTCTGATGCAGGACAGCCATTCCCTCCAGGCATTTAAAGAGACCTCTGCCGCTGTTTTCCAGTTGCATAGGATCACCTTGCATGCCAGTGTTAGTAAGAGGTCTAGAAACTGGCGGTCGTGGTCTCCCTTTAATAGTGGATCTATGGCCCCCAGGATGATATAAGTGAATTCCCTTGTGAGATGTATGGCAAATATGTGTCCAATATAATCAAAGATCTTGGTCCAATATGTGTGAAGCATGGGACAATTAAATAACATGTGTGGGAGATTACCAACATCCAAAGAGCAGTTCCAGCATGTCGGTGTATCTCGTAGGCCAACCTTATGTAGTCTCTGTGGGGTCCAGAATGTCCTGTTGAGTATCATATACTTAGTCTGCGACAGTATCAGCGAAACCTTGTGTGTGAGTGCCGATGCATGTATCCTGGTCCAGTCTATGTCTATACCAGTGTTGTTTGGTTCTGCTTCCCGTTTGAATTCATTACGCCTCATCGATTTGTTAGGTGTTGGTGCAAGTAGTTTATATATTTTTCAGACGAAATGTCCGGAGGATTGGAAATGTGGAAGCATAGACGTTAGCCACGGTGTCGCTGGCTTGAATGTTCGTGTGGACAGAGCCGATTTTATCTTCAGGAAAGCGTAGAAGTCAATCGGTAATAGGGAGTGCCTAGCTTGTAGAGTCGAGAAGGGCAATGGCATGTTATTCTCATAGAGATCTGAGACCACGTTAATACCGCTATCAGACCAGTGGTCCCATATAGGGGGTGAGCCGTTGATTTTAATCGATGGGTTGCGCCATAAGGATGCAGAGGTTGATTTGTGGAATTGCAGACCAGTCTTGTGGAGGTGATCTAATCGCAAAAGTGCTCTCTTGGTATTGAGCATGATGTATTTAGAGTGCGTAAGGTGTGAGAGGTCCATTGTAAGTACTGCAGAAAGCGGGGCCTTGCCTATAATGGATTTCTCAGTATCAATCCATAGAGGCGTATATTTAGGATCTTCAGCAAACCAGGAAGCACCCTGCTTGCAGAGAAAGGCGGCTTGGTAATTTCTGAAGTTGGGTAAACCTATACCGCCTTTTAATTTTGGAAGTTGTAGCTTTTTCATGGCAATTCTCGGTTTCTTCCCTTTCCATAGGAAGTCTGTGAATGTCTTCTCTATTTTATGCAGGAAATCTTCCGTGAAGGTCATGGGAAGCATGCATGCCATATAGTTTACCAGGGGACTGATCATCATCTTTAACGTCTCAGCTCTACCCCACCATGAGAGGAATTTCGGCGACCAACCATCTAACAGTTTTTGTATTTTCTTATAGAGTATATCTTCATTAATTTTCAAGGTGGTAATCAAATCCCTCTCAAATTCCATACCTAAATATTTAAAACTCTTCGGCTGCCAGGTAAGTCCGGAGTCACCCAGGATACTTTTGTTACTCAGGTTGTTTAGTAATTTCACTTCTGTTTTATCCTTATTCAGGGAGTATCCGGAGACACACGAAAATTCTTCAATTGTAGTGAGCAAAGCCGGTATAGCTTTATCAGCCTTCTCACTCAGGACAAGCACGTCATCGGCGTATGAAGTGAGTTTAATTGTGCAGTCTGTGAATGGAATTCCTGCAATGTCAGGGTTTTCCCTTATATAGTACAGGAAGGGTTCGATTGCCAGAAGGAACAAGGACGGGCACAAGGGGCAGCCCTGCCTAGTACCTTGTTCCAGGTTAAAAGGGGGGGAAAATGCACCACCAGCTCTCACTCTAGCGGAGGGACAGGCATAGAGGGACATGACTAATTTAGTAAATAGGGGACCCAGGTCGAAATTATGTAATACCGCATTCAGGTATGTCCAATCCACTTTGTCGAACGCTTTCTCAGCGTCTAGTGTAATCACCACAGTGGGTGTGGATAAGAGCCACGCCTTTTCAATAACGTGAGCCAGAATTCTAGTGTTATCACTCGACAACCTGTTTTTCAGGAATCCCGCTTGCGATGGATGTATTAAGGACGGCAAAACCTTCTGGATGCGTCTTGCTAGAATCGAGGCCAGGAGCTTGCAGTCTAAGTTTATCAGCGATATAGGCCTGTAGTTTTTAGGGAGTTTAGAGTCCTTGCTCTCCTTGGGTATTACTGCAATTACTGCTTCAGCCATAGTGCCTTTAACCTCTCCCGTGGTACTAATTTCTTGAAAGACCTCTAATAGTGGAGTGGTAAGAACATGAGCAAAGGTCTTATAAAATGGTGCTGTATAGCCATCTGGGCCAGGGGCTTTCCCCTTCTTGAGGGATTTGATCGCGGTAATAACCTCTGATTCAGATACCGGTTCGTTTAAGGATTCTCTTTCTGTGGATGTAAGTGTTGGAAGTGTACAATTTGAGAGGTACATCTCCATTTTTTCTCTGTCAACGTGTACGTTCCTGGCATAAAGTTTCTCATAGAATTCTTTGAAGATGTTCGAGATTTTATTGGGGTCAGAGCTAGGAGTGCCATTCTCATCTATCAGAGAAGTAATGGCGTTTTTTTGAATTTTAAATTTGAGATATGCCGCTAGTCCCTTCCCTGCCTTGTTAGAATCACAAATTTTAAAACGCTTCCTCCTATCTAGCCAGATACCTGCCTTCTCACTTATAAGTTTGTTATAGGTGTATTTTTGGTTGGACAGTTCAGTTAGAGTCTCAGGGTTTCTATCATTCAGGTATTTGCGCTGGAGTTGTGAGATGTCTTCTTCTAATTTTAGCAAGGCCGCGGTGCGGTTCTTGTTAATTGCAGAGGATATTTTTATAATAAGTCCCCGTATGGTGGATTTTAGCCCCTCCCACCGAATGGTGTCTGAAGTTTCCCCTTTTTTGTTTGTCAACAAGAAATCTTTAATGGCGTTGTCAATGGTTTCTTTGTGTTTTGTGTCATTGAGAATTGTGTCATTGAATCTCCACATGGACTGATGAGTAGTTGGCTTAACATTAGATAGTGTGAGAGAGACGCAGGAATGATCAGAGACTAATCTGGGAGCAATGTCCGAGTCCTCAACTCTGGCCACCGCGTTTTTAGATATGAGTATGTAGTCAATTCTCGAGAACGAGTCATGAGGTGGGGAAAAAAAAGAATAGTCTCTACCATCAGGATGTAATAAGCGCCATGTGTCTATCATATGAAACCTACTGCATAGTGTCATGAACGCCTTGTGGGCCTTACCTGGGCGAAAGACACATTTGGAGTCTCTATCTATTATCGGGTCAAACGGAAGATTGAAGTCGCCCGCCAGGACATGAACTGCTGTGTCTGGAATGGAGTTGATCTGTTTCGTGAGGCCCAGCCAGAAAGACGGGTCATGTACATTAGGGGCATATATTGTCGTAATGAAGAATTCAGTATCATCTTTGAGTAGTTTTGCCGAAACCCATCTGCCTTTCGTGTCTGTTGTAGTGGAGATCACCTCCACGTTTGCAGATTTTGCTATGAGCATCACCACCCCATTTTTCTTAGAAAGTGCTTCAGAGCCTATTACCTCAGTGTAGTGTTTGTTGCGTAGTGTGTGAAATTGCTTCATTTCCAATTTTGTCTCCTGCAACAGGGCTATGTCTCCACGTTGCCTACGTAAATAATCAAGTATCTTCTGGCGTTTAACCGGTTGGTTAAGGCCTTTCACATTCAACGATAATATTTTGAGGTTGGCTATAGTGGTTGTCACTATTGGAGTATCTATAACAGGAGCCATCAATTATATAAGATCTGATATTGTCTCATAACGCATTTATATGCATAGGACTTAGACCGTAAAGAGAGCATTAGACATTTGTCAGTATCGGCAGTAGCATATCTTATATTGACTGCAGGGCACGCACAATATGCACAATATGCAGGAAGTTGAAGGATAGAATGCAAGCTTCGGAATGCAGTGTGATACGGTAGATGCAAAGTAGGATGCAAAATGTGATGCAGAATAGAAAAAACAAAGCAAAACAAAGTACAGAATGTGAAATCAATCCCTCCCTTCCCCCCTACTAACCTCCCTCCACCCTCCTCCCTCACCCACAGCCCACCCCTCCCTCCCCAATAGTAGAAAATAAACATGGAGACTCGGGAATGACGACCTCGAGACCGCCTCCGTACAGCCTATTCATAACTATTAATCCTTGGGGCTGCGACCCCAGATTAGCGAAACAGTGAAACAGGTATGAAGGCATCGAGAAACAACAATAATGCCATAACATTGAATTCTTTAACAAACAGGGGTGGTGATGGAGAGTCTCCTAATTAAGCAGAATGCTCTCACCCAGTCAAGAGATCAGGGCTAGATCCAACACCGTTTTTTAGCTCACTGCACCATCCCAGCTCAGAACCTGGCTATATGCAAATTAGTCTGTTCCTGTCCCAGTGCATGATGGGAACAGGGCAAACCAAACTACCAAGCCAATTCTTACACTGGGAAGGAAACAAGCTTCCGGGGACCGGTTTCTGGCATTTCAGCCGTTGTCGGCCCGGCTTGCTTGAATCCTGATGGTGCAATGAGCAAGGGACTCACATCTGAGTATACCCTTCCACGCTTAGGGTGGACAAAATATTTAACAAACAGGGGTGGTGATGGACAGAGTATCTGAATTAAGCAGAATACTCTCACCCAGTCAAGAGATCAGGGCTAGATCCAACACCGTTTTTTAGCTCACTGCACCATCCCAGCTCAGAATCTGGCTATATGCAAATTAGTCTGTTCCTGTCCCAGTGCATGATGGGAACAGGGCAAACCAAACTACCAAGCCAATTCTTACACTGGGATTTGCATATAGCCAGGTTCTGAGCTGGGATGGTGCAGTGAGATAAATAACGGTGATGGATCAAGCCCTGATCATTGGACTGGGTAAGAGTGGTCTGCTTAATTCAGACACTCTGTTCATCACCACCCCCTTTTCTGAATCGTTTTTGGCCACTATAGGTGTGGCAGGGTATACTCAGACATGAGTCCCTTTCTCACTGCATCATCAGGATTCAAGAAAGCCGGGCCGAAGACGGCTGAAATGCCAGAAACCGGTCCCCGGTAGCTTGTCTCCTTTCTGGTGAAGAATTGGCTTGGTAGTTTAGTCTGCCCTGTTCCCATGATGCACTGGGCCAGGGACAGACTGATTTGCATATAGCCAGGTTCTGAGCTGGGATGGTGCAGTGAGATAAATAACAGTGATGGATCAAGCCCTGATCTTTGGACTGGGTAAGAGTGGTCTGCTTAATTCCGTCACTCTGTTCATCACCACCCCCTTTTCTGAATCGTTTTTGGCCACTATAGGTGTGGCAGGGTATACTCAGACATGAGTCCCTTTCTCACTGCATCATCAGGATTCAAGCAAGCCGGGCCGAAGACGGCTGAAATGCCAGAAACCGGTCCCCGGTAGCTTGTCTCCTTTCTGGTGAAGAATTGGCTTGGTAGTTTAGTCTGCCCTGTTCCCATGATGCACGGGGCCAGGGACAGACTGATTTGCATATAGCCAGGTTCTGAGCTGGGATGGTGCAGTGAGATAAATAACGGTGATGGATCAAGCCCTGATCTTTGGACTGGGTAAGAGTGGTCTGCTTAATTCAGACACTCTGTTCATCACCACCCCCTTTTCTGAATCGTTTTTGGCCACTATAGGTGTGGCAGGGTATACTCAGACATGAGTCCCTTTCTCACTGCATTATCAGGATTCAAGTAAGCCGGGCCGAAGACGGCTGAAATGCCAGAAACCGGTCCCCGGTAGCTTGTCTCCTTTCTGGTGAAGAATTGGCTTGGTAGTTTAGTCTGCCCTGTTCCCATGATGCACTGGGCCAGGGACAGACTGATTTGCATATAGCCAGGTTCTGAGCTGGGATGGTGCAGTGAGATAAATAACGGTGATGGATCAAGCCCTGATCTTTGGACTGGGTAAGAGTGGTCTGCTTAATTCAGACACTCTGTTCATCACCACCCCCTTTTCTGAATCGTTTTTGGCCACTATAGGTGTGGCAGGGTATACTCAGACATGAGTCCCTTTCTCACTGCATCATCAGGATTCAAGCATGCCGGGCCGAAGACGGCTGAAATGCCAGAAACCGGTCCCCGGTAGCTTGTCTCCTTTATGGTGAAGAATTGGCTTGGTAGTTTAGTCTGCCCTGTTCCCATGATGCACTGGGCCAGGGACAGACTGATTTGCATATAGCCAGGTTCTGAGCTGGGATGGTGCAGTGAGATAAATAACGGTGATGGATCAAGCCCTGATCTTTGGACTGGGTAAGAGTGGTCTGCTTAATTCAGACACTCTGTTTATCACCACCCCCTATTCTGAATCGTTTTTGGCCACTATAGGTGTGGCAGGGTATACTCAGACATGAGTCCCTTTCTCACTGCATCATCAGGATTCAAGCAAGCCGGGCCGAAGACGGCTGAAATGCCAGAAACCGGTCCCCGGTAGCTTGTCTCCTTTCTGGTGAAGAATTGGCTTGGTAGTTTAGTCTGCCCTGTTCCCATGATGCACTGGGCCAGGGACAGACTGATATGCATATAGCCAGGTTCTGAGCTGGGATGGTGCAGTGAGATAAATAACGGTGATGGATCAAGCCCTGATCTTTGGACTGGGTAAGAGTGGTCTGCTTAATTCAGACACTCTGTTCATCACCACCCCCTTTTCTGAATCGTTTTTGGCCACTATAGGTGTGGCAGGGTATACTCAGACATGAGTCCCTTTCTCACTGCATCATCAGGATTCAAGCAAGCCGGGCCGAAGACGGCTGAAATGCCAGAAACCGGTCCCCGGTAGCTTGTCTCCTTTCTGGTGAAGAATTGGCTTGGTAGTTTAGTCTGCCCTGTTCCCATGATGCACTGGGCCAGGGACAGACTGATTTGCATATAGCCAGGTTCTGAGCTGGGATGGTGCAGTGAGATAAATAACGGTGATGGATCAAGCCCTGATCTTTGGACTGGGTAAGAGTAGTCTGCTTAATTCAGACACTCTGTTCATCACCACCCCCTTTTCTGAATCGTTTTTGGCCACTATAGGTGTGGCAGGGTATACTCAGACATGAGTCCCTTTCTCACTGCATCATCAGGATTCAAGCAAGCCGGGCCGAAGACGGCTGAAATGCCAGAAACCGGTCCCCGGTAGCTTGTCTCCTTTCTGGTGAAGAATTGGCTTGGTAGTTTTAGTCTGCCCTGTTCCCATGATGCACTGGGCCAGGGACAGACTGATTTGCATATAGCCAGGTTCTGAGCTGGGATGGTGCAGTGAGATAAATAACAGTGATGGATCAAGCCCTGATCTTTGGACTGGGTAAGAGTGGTCTGCTTAATTCAGAGACTCTGTTCATCACCACCCCCTTTTCTGAATCGTTTTTGGCCACTATAGGTGTGGCAGGGTATACTCAGACATGAGTCCCTTTCTCACTGCATCATCAGGATTCAAGCAAGCCGGGCCGAAGACGGCTGAAATGCCAGAAACCGGTCCCCGGTAGCTTGTCTCCTTTCTGGTGAAGAATTGGCTTGGTAGTTTAGTCTGCCCTGTTCCCATGATGCACTGGGCCAGGGACAGACTGATTTGCATATAGCCAGGTTCTGAGCTGGGATGGTGCAGTGAGATAAATAACGGTGATGGATCAAGCCCTGATCTTTGGACTGGGTAAGAGTGGTCTGCTTAATTCAGACACTCTGTTCATCACCACCCCCTTTTCTGAATCGTTTTTGGCCACTATCGGTGTGGCAGGGTATACTCAGACATGAGTCCCTTTCTCACTGCATCATCAGGATTCAAGCAAGCCGGGCCGAAGACGGCTGAAATGCCAGAAACCGGTCCCCGGTAGCTTGTCTCCTTTCTGGTGAAGAATTGGCTTGGTAGTTTAGTCTGCCCTGTTCCCATGATGCACTGGGCCAGGGACAGACTGATTTGCATATAGCCAGGTTCTGAGCTGGGATGGTGCAGTGAGATAAATAACGGTGATGGATCAAGCCCTGATCTTTGGACTGGGTAAGAGTGGTCTGCTTAATTCAGACACTCTGTTCATCACCACCCCCTTTTCTGAATTGTTTTTGGCCACTATAGGTGTGGCAGGGTATACTCAGACATGAGTCCATTTCTCACTGCATCATCAGGATTCAAGCAAGCCGGGCTGAAGACGGCTGAAATGCCAGAAACCGGTCCCCGGTAGCTTGTCTCCTTTCTGGTGAAGAATTGGCTTGGTAGTTTAGTCTGCCCTGTTCCCATGATGCACTGGGCCAGGGACAGACTGATTTGCATATAGCTAGGTTCTGAGCTGGGATGGTGCAGTGAGATAAATAACGGTGATGGATCAAGCCCTGATATTTGGACTGGGTAAGAGTGGTCTGCTTAATTCAGACACTCTGTTCATCACCACCCCCTTTTCTGAATCGTTTTTGGCCACTATAGGTGTGGCAGGGTATACTCAGACATGAGTCCCTTTCTCACTGCATCATCAGGATTCAAGCAAGCCGGGCCGAAGACGGCTGAAATGCCAGAAACCGGTCCCCGGTAGCTTGTCTCCTTTCTGGTGAAGAATTGGCTTGGTAGTTTAGTCAGCCCTGTTCCCATGATGCACTGGGCCAGGGACAGACTGATTTGCATATAGCCAGGTTCTGAGCTGGGATGGTGCAGTGAGATAAATAACGGTGATGGATCAAGCCCTGATCTTTGGACTGGGTAAGAGTGGTCTGCTTAATTCAGACACTCTGTTCATCACCACCCCCTTTTCTGAATCGTTTTTGGCCACTATAGGTGTGGCAGGGTATACTCAGACATGAGTCCCTTTCTCACTGCATCATCAGGATTCAAGCAAGCCGGGCCGAAGACGGCTGAAATGCCAGAAACCATTCCCCGGTAGCTTGTCTCCTTTCTGGTGAAGAATTGGCTTGTTAGTTTAGTCTGCCCTGTTCCCATGATGCACTGGGCCAGGGACAGACTGATTTGCATATAGCCAGGTTCTGAGCTGGGATGGTGCAGTGAGATAAATAACGGTGATGGATCAAGCCCTGATCTTTGGACTGGGTAAGAGTGGTCTGCTTAATTCAGACACTCTGTTCATCACCACCCCCTTTTCTGAATCGTTTTTGGCCACTATAGGTGTGGCAGGGTATACTCAGACATGAGTCCCTTTCTCACTGCATCATCAGGATTCAAGCAAGCTGGGCCGAAGACGGCTGAAATGCCAGAAACCGGTCCCCGGTAGCTTGTCTCCTTTTTGGACTGGGTAAGAGTGGTCTGCTTAATTCAGACACTCTGTTCATCACCACCCCCTTTTCTGAATCATAACATTGAATTCAGCAAAAGCCACTACATTAACTGTGTATGCGGGAACTAAGCACACCAGAATAACAGTTTAAGCCCCATGGATCTGCACCAGACCAAAGAGGTGTGCTACATAGTAAGGCTATAGCATAATGTATTAATTTAAGGCATAGGAGCATTAGTATGGTAATCTAGACATAGCAAGGGCTTGAGAGACCGTTCCGACATAGTTCAGGATAGTGGAAGATTCGCTGGCAGAGTGCACAAGAAACTCGCAGAGCAGAACAGAACAGAATAGGTCGTCGGCTTGGCAGAATTTAAATGAGCAATGAACAAATCTATTTGTGGTAAGTAACCATGTACCACATTCGGCCAAAGACAGTCTTACTCAGTTTAGGCCAGAGTAGGTGCATTATGCGGAGCTAGGAACATTAGATTAGCAGCAACGGTAGACAAAAAACTCATCCTAGGCCGGATGAAGAGGCTCCCTGTTGAGTTGAGGGGGAGACCTCGATGCTGCTATCTCCCTGGTTGGAGAGGGGCTGTCGCAATTTTCGTGGGTCAGAGAACACATGAGTCACGCCTTGTATTGTTACTTTAAACTTTGTCGGGCCTATGAAGCCATACATGCAACCAAGTGTCTTCAGCTGTGGTTTTAATGCAAGGAACGCTTTCCTGATTTCCATAGTCTCCTTACTGAAATCTTGTGAGATGAAGATTTTGTGGCCTTTCCATAGCACATGGTTATGCTTGCGGACGAAGGTGAGTATCTGCTCTGTGTGTTGGTATTTTAGTGGTTTGCATAAAATCGCTCTCGGACCCTTCTGCTCTTTGGTAATTCGTCCCGGTACTCTATGCGCTCTGTCGAACTACAGTGGCTGAGTGAAGGTTAGATTTGTGGCCTGTGTGAACCACTGCTCAAGGAAGGGTATGCAAGAGCCATGGGATTCCTCTGATTTTTCTGGCATACCAAAAATTCTCAGGTTCCCCCTTCTATTTCTGTCTTCCAATTCCGCAACTTTCCTCACAAGATGGTCCGAACAAGAGGAGAGATTCTTGATGGCTCCAAATGTTTTATTTTCGAAGTCTTCCAATTTACTTATCCTGCTCTCAGACTCCGTTAATCTCGTATTAATGACTTTGATGTCCTGGCGGATTGCAACAACATCCTCTTTGGTGGATTTGGCTAAGTCCCTAACTTCTTCCAGTCTGCTCAGTATTGTTTCCATAGCTTCTGCCATTACCTTATTTCCTTTGACTGGCGTTGGTGGGTCAGATTTCAGGCGCTTTGAATTTTTCCCATTCTCCTTGTCTCCCATTATTAAGTTGTTTACTGCAATTTGGCTTCGTCTAGCCGTCGGCTATCACTGCTCGCCACCGAGCTCACCTAGGACACAGTTGTTGATCTGTATCTAACCTGGTATTGCTTTGATGTTCACCAACCTCACCAACCTCACAGCACTGAGACTGAATTGCTTTAGCACATTATATACCTTTCTGCTTTATTCTGGTGGTTGTGAGTAGTGAATAGCGATTTGCTAATAAGGAGTTATGCGTATATTACCAGCATGATAGTTGCAGACCGCCCCATGTACACTCATTTACATTATCCGCCATTTTGTACATTGCGTGTGTTTACTCCTTGTAAATATCAAATGCAAATGGCTGCTGTAGAGGTTCAACCAGCACAATTCACAGTATTACAGATTTTATCTACTCAAGGGTGTTACAGGTCACAGAGTCTCAATGCCTTAGTATGAGTGACTTAGTAGATCCTCTCAATTGTCTTAGTAAATCCTCTTAGTAAAGCCTCGTAATTATTCCAACCATTTCAATGCAGCTCTGTCATTCAAACACGATCCAGTCTCTGTGGGCGTTTACATTTGTGTGTTCGATTGCAGCGTTATACTCGGGAAATGTGCATGGACACAATGATCAGAGTGTTAGAGTGCAGGGCGATTCAAGCGCGATTTTAGACGTGCTGGGGAGCCGCCATTTTCAACTGTTATTTCTCGCGCCGTTTTTCACACAAATGTACATTTACCAGCAGCCTCATCCGTGAGGTCCGTTTACTCACGGTACAGTTGTTGCAGCTCGCCGGTCCGCAGCCGTGTTTCTACTTGTGTGGGCATTCCCGCTCAGCGCGTTGTGGTACGGCCGAAGCTCCGGGAGACCGCGTGGATGTGTCCGGAAGTGGGCTCCGCAGTGCAGTGCAGGTTCCTCCGGTCGGGGCAAAACTGCAATTAATTCCTGTCTCCTTGGACGAATTTGTCTCAAACTTCCCTCATCACTGGTTCTAATGCTCCGACAGCCAGGCACTCGTTCTTGGCCAGAAGTAGAGTTGGATTGCAGCTCTTTTGGCAAACTCAATTACGGCCGCATGGAGGAGGAAAAAGTTACGCTGCCATTTCTCCGGCGTCCAAGCCACGCCCCGCACTAATAATCAATAATAATGGAATGTGTGTGCAATTCGGAATAAGTACGATTTCGACTGGAATTGCATATGCAAGTCGCCATGGGACGGCTACTAGCAACTCATAGAATATTCTTAAAGTAACCGTGGTAATCGAACTACTTAGTCACAGTTAGCCAGTCGCCGTTGATGAATGTCTGAATACTTGGAGAACAGTGGTGATGCCTCTATTATCTCGCTCTCTTACGTATATTGGCTAGAATCCCATATATAGTTTTACAAGGGACAGCTACTGCCAAATCTGTCAAATCTGCAGATACTCATAAGCCAGTACGTAAAAATGGCCTCTATAGATTTTGCCCACCATTAATAAGGTAATGCTAATCAGAATGTCAAATGTTGGTGGCATTGATGTAATGGTATCATCAGTGACTGTATACAGAGGTCAGCAGACGACTAGATAACATATATAGTGCAATTTTATCCATGAAGAAAGAAGTCTATTTTGCGGGATGACTGTCTGGGTGATACAGAAGCTAATATTATAGCGACATCCACGGAATGTCCTCATTTTATCCCGTCTTGTCTGTCTGTAATCTGTAGACCCATTTCTGTTCTCGTTTAATTAAAAAGGCACTGATATCCGTAATGTGAGGCGAAATCATTGGCTGTTCTAGTACAGTCCAGCGCGAATCTGTTGGCAGATGTTGTGCCTGAATGAAGTGGCTAGTGAGTCTCGTGGCTTGTCTCGAGCATCGTATAGAGCTTTTATGCTCGGATATCCGTAGCTTGACTTTCCGAGTCGTCATTCCCACATACTTCCTATTGCACGGACATGTGATGAGGTAGATGAGGTTCATACTATTGAAGTTGGTAAACCTTCGCTGCTGCCATGGTCGATCTGTCCCAATATCGATGGTCACCGTTTTTGATGTTTGTGGGCAGGCGGCACAGTTGCCACATGGGTGGTGACCTGTTACTGCGGGCATGTCCCATAAGGTTCCCACAGCTCGTGGGATCTCACTTTTTGGTCTTGTGTGGACCAACCGGTCCTTTAAATCCTGTCCCCTTTTGAAAGCAAATAGTGGGAAGGGCAAAGTATCCTTGCCTGTGTTCAAAATGCTGAAGTGTTTCTTTACAATCTTTTGGATTTGGTTGGACTGTACACTAAAGGCACTGACACAGGTTATGCGATCTGATTTTCGTTTTGGAGGCAAGATTTCTAGCAGACTAGCTCTATTGTTATTCGCAGCTCTTTTCTTCAATTGCCAAATCAACTTTTTAGGATACTCTTTGTCAGCTAGATCTTGTGCCAAGCTATTGGCATGGACTTCAAAAGTTGTTTTCGTCGAGCAATTTCTTTGAATATGTAAAAATTGCCCATAGGGCAAATTGTCACGTAGTGACTTGGGGTGACAGCTGTTATAGTTGAGCAAGGAATTCCGTGCCATTGGCTTGCGGTATAGTTCTGAGGCAAGACCAGACGGAGTACTTGAAATTAGCAGGTCCAGGAATGCCAGTCTGTTATTATTATATTCCATGGTGAATTTGAGGAATTGATTACTTTGGTTGAGCCAGTCGTGGAAGTCTTTCAGTTGGTTCTCTGTACCTCGCCACACGACGAAAATATCAGCTATGTAGCGCTTCCACGTTCGCAGACACCTAAGATGTGGGTTGGTGTCTGCGAAGATGTGCTCTTGCTCAAACCTGTGTACGTACAGATTAGCGAGACTAGGGGCAAAAACGGTGCCCATGCTAGTCCCTCTAATCTGCAAATACAGAGAATCTTCGAACTGGAAGAAATTCTCAGTCATCGCCAGAGTGGCAAATGTCATAATCAGTCTGACTGGGGTTATTGAATTGAGCTCTCTTGTTGCTAGAAGCCCCTCGACAACCTTTAAGGTCTCCATTTGTGGTATCGATGTATACAAACTTTCAACATCGAATGACACCAAGATGTCAGTTTGTATGTTGTATTTAATGTCAGGCAACAGCCTGAGAACATCTTTGGTGTCCTTTATGAATGTTGGGATTTCTATTACCATGGGCTTTAAAAAGAAGTCGACAAATGTCGACAGGGGCTCCAGTAGAGACCCCATCCCTGATATTATGGGACGTCCTGGAGGGGGTCGCTGTGTTTTGTGTATTTTAGCGAAAGCATACCGTAAACTTACATCAGATCCTACTGAAAGACTAACAACTGAAATTGGACATATTGTTGAGGAGGCGCTATCTGAAGGGTGGATCACAACCAAAGAAGGGCAACATCTTCGTACATCAAACACTAAGACACCCTATTTTTATCAATTGGTGAAGGATCCCAAATGATGTAGGGCGGTACAGGTCGGTAATCTGATGGGAATAACTTTCTCACCACGAAATACTCTAAGTGGATTTCACGGCTGTACCGTATAGACACACAGATAGTTTTTAGTTTTTTGACCCATTGCTATCCTTGTTGTTGGTATTTATAGTTGTTAGGGGTGATAGTAATGCTCGGTCGGTAAATATCCCCTAGGACCCTCCTCCGTTTTTTGTAATTATTTTTAATAAATTTTTTATTGGTATTGATAATTAATTTAATTTTATTTTAATATTGAATCATTACTTTCCCTACTGTTGCACTCTCTGGAGTGGGAATAGTAATTTTTACCCCTATGGTAATCAACGCTTTCCATACTGTTGCACTCACTAGAGTGGGAACAATAATTTTTACCCTCCCGCTATCCAACGCTTTCCCTACTGTTGCACTCTCTGGAGTGGAAAAAGTAATTTTTACCCCCAGCTATCCAACGCTTTCCCCACTGCTGCACTCTCTGGAGAGGAAATAGTAATTTGTATCCCTACGCTATCCAACGCTCTCCCTACTGTTGCACTCTCTGGAGTGGGAATAGTAATTTGTACCCCCCACTATCCAACGCTTTCCCTACTGTTGCACTCTTTAGAGTGGGAATAGTAATTTTTACCCCCCACTATCCAACGCTTTCCCTACAGTTGCACTCTCTGGAGTGGAAATAGTAATTTTTACCCCTACGCTATCCAACGCTTTCCCTACCGTTGCACTCTCTGGAGTGGGAATAGTCATTTTGACTCCTACACTATCAACGCTTTCCCTACTGTTGCACCCTCTGGAGGGGGAATAGTAATTTTTACCCCTACACTATCAACGCTTTCCCTACTGTTGCACTCACTGGAGTGGGAATAGTAATTTTTACCCTTCCGCTATCCAATGCTTTCCCTACTGTTGCACTCTTTGGAGTAGGAATAGTAATTGTTACCCCAATGCCATCCAACGCTTTCCCTACTGTTGCACTCACTGGAGTGGGAATTGTAATTTCTAACCCCCCCCCACTATCCACGGTTTCCCTACTGTTGCACTCTTTGGAGTAGGAATAGTAATTGTTACCCCTATGCCATCCAACGCTTTCCCTACTGTTGCACTCACTGGAGTGGGAATTGTAATTTCTAACCCCCCCCACTATCCACGGTTTCCCTACTGTTTCACTTACTGGAGTGGAAATAGTAATTTTTCCCTCTCACTATCCAACAAATTCTCTAATTTGTTTTCTCCCTCTCATGAGTTTAAAATGTGCTTTACCAGAGACCAATTGAGAGACACAACGAGGACACCACTTTTCTACCTCTCATTAGTTTAAAAGGTGCTTTACCAGAGATCGAAAGAGGGACGCAATAAGCACGCCTCTTTTCTAACTCTCATGAGTTTCAAAGGTGCTTTACCCGTGATCGAATGAGGGACACAACGAGGACACCTCTTTTCTAACTCTCATGAGTTTAAAAGGTGCTTTACCAGAGATCGAAAGAGGGACACAACGAGGACACCTCTTTTCTCCCCGTCATGAGTTTAAAAGGTGCTTTAGCAGAGATCAAATGAGGTGTAGATCTATAAACCCACACTAAATCGCTGGTTGTACTCCATTGTCAGTGAGCAGCTCCTCGGGAGTCCGTTCTTTAGCAAACACTTCACAAACAAAAGGATTCAAAGAGTTTGTATTGGGTTCAGCTATACCACGTACTTCCACCCCCCTGGAAAGATGATCCATCATGACAATAAAGTGTCTCATATTAGAAGGTAATACATGAAAAGGGTCGGAAAAAAAATGAAACGCAACTCTCTGCCACACCTTGCCAGGACATGAAACAGGCCCAGCAGTGCACACAGAGGTCACCAAATGTTTATCACTCAAACAGCATGGTGCACAATTTCTCACTAATCCTTCTACCTCCACATCCACTCCAGGGCACCAGAAATCATTTCTTATCCTACGCTTAGTGGCACTCAAACCCAGATGGCCTACATGAGCTGTCTCCAAAACCTTTTGGTTGAAACATCCTGGGGGAATTAACTTATCACCTGGGGAGATGTTGTTGATACTTGCCTGCCCACTAAGGATCTTTGCCCCGCTGCTTGCTTTGCGCTGTGAGTGCGCGGACACCTCGGCTGTTGGTCCCCCCCGCTGCCACCCATAGCACCATCACGCGGCCGCCGAGCGGGGGGACTAAAGCCCCCAGAATCCTCTGCGGGATCTCCCCGCTCACTCAAGCCCACTTCCACGCCCGGAGGCGCTGAAAACACCGGCGCTCCCTCGGTGGAGCGGGAGATGTTTTTGATACTTGCCTGGAGACTTCCTGCCACTAAGGATCTTTGCCCAGCTGCTTGCTTCGCGCTGTGAGCGCGCGGACACCTGGGCTGTTGGTCCCCCCCGCTGCCGCCCATAGCACCAACACGCAGCCGCCGAGCGGGGGGACTACAGCCCCCAGAATCCTCTGCGGGATCTCCCCACCCACTCATGCCCACTTCCGCACCCAGAAGCGCTGAAAACACCGGTGCTTCCTCCGCGTCGCGGGACCCGCGCGGGCGGCACCGGGCTAACCCCGGGACAAGGGCAGGACCGTCTGTGGCCGTCCGAGGCCAGACGAGGCTGGGCTGGGCCACCCCCTTTACATCTGCTCTTCGGGACACTAACAGTAAGATTGTAGTACTCTAATAGTGACATTATTTACTAGAGTCATAATAGTTCGAACTGTGTAACAATACTGCTATAATTACCTCTCCGCTATCTTGAGATTTTTGTTGTATCTGATTCTAGCCCTGTACACACACGTCACAGAAAGATGAATTCACGTCCCAGCAAAGGCAGGAAATCCTTGGTGGGAGGGTCTGTTAGAGGGACATTAGACCAGTTTATAACCAGGGCCGCCTCAGTGTTAGAACGCGAGATAGCTATAAATGAGCGTCGTCTGTCTTCAGAACTCCTGTATAATAAACGCTCGTCCCTGGGTCCGATCCAGCTTGCGACCACCCCACCAAATGAAAGTATGGAAAAATATTTAATTAGTGACATCAGTGTCCCTTTATAGTTACAAGATCTAACAGCATCAACTGAATTAAACAGGGAACATAACACCAATGATTTAAATATAGAACCACCATTAGAAATTACAGCAGAGGAGCTCATATCAATAACACCTCTTAAGCCCACCGCAAGAAAGAAAAAACAAAACAAATCATCGGGCCCAGGGCTTGTAAAAAAAAGAAAGCGCAGGGGGAATTGTCAAAATGGTAGGTGCGCAAAAACACCAAAAATACTCCTGAGCCCCTTAAAGGGCCCTGGACCAGCTGTAAGGAAGACCCTGCCTGACCATTTTGCCCCACATTCTTATCCCACGCAAGATCTAATGGGAAATATTGAGCAACTCGTTAAATCCCTATTATTACCACTTGTGGAGAGGGTGAAAAGAATGGCAGAACAATTGGGGTCCATAGAAGAGGCAATTATAAGCAATACCGAACGAACTAGGGAACTGACAACTCACAGGCAGAAACAGCCCACATGTGCTATATCTACAGGGCTGAAACCAACTAACGTAGCGAACAGAGAGGATTTATTACCCGTACCAAAAGAAAACATACTGGCATCCTCGATATTAGATAAAGGTCATACGATCCATAGGGAGAAAGAGCAGGTGGTCAAGTCAACAACCCAGATAATACCCATGGAAACACTGTCAGGATGCTCCCCTCTGATAAGAACCCAAGGGGAAATCCACAACATATAGATTTGCCACCGGAGGCGGCACCCTATGTTGTGGTACTTACCAGGGTCCCGGAACTAGTAGCCGGGAAAACAGAAGGATATCTAGAACTCAAAAATAAGTAGTACACTGGCTGAGAAAGAATAGGCCATTACACCCAATATTGATCGCAAAATCCTGCACGTAAGAAGACTAGGCTGGCTGGGGCACAGACCGAAGGACATACAAGGGGATGTTATTATTATCAACTTTAGGGATCACATGGTAATTACACATATTGGATATTGGTATACTGAGAGAGGTGGGGGAGGAATTTCGACACATGACTTAAGTTACTTCTACCCCCAATCCTTATTGACTAATCCTCCAAGACCCGGACCCCATACATGTCCAATATAGCAGGCCCCAGTTTTAACATTCCTACCTTTAATCGTTTTGCCACGTCTTCCGGACTGGAAGGAGTAGATTGACTCTCTAGGGGGCTCCGTAATCATTTTGGAGGCACTTGCACTCACCTCCCACCAGCCACAGCAGCACTGGGCTCCAGCTTCCTTCCCCTCTCCCGCAGCCCACAGTCACCAACAGCCGCAGTGCGGAGGGGGAGAGACACCTGAAGGACTACCCAGCACAGACGCCCTAGCAGCAGCCGAAGCCGCACCTACCACGATCCGCGCCAGGAGGCGCTTCAAAAGGGACACTACCCCTGTGGAGCGGGGGCTCCGTAATCATTTTGGAGGCACTTGCACTCACCTCCCACCAGCCACAGCAGCACTGGGCTCCAGCTTCCTTCCCCTCTCCCGCCGCCGCAGCCCACAGTCACCAGCGGCCGCAGTGCGCAGGGGGAGAGACACCTGAAGGACTACCCAGCCCAGACGCACTAGCGGCAGCCGAAGCCGCACCTACCACGATCCGCGCCAGGAGGCGCTTCAAAAGGGACACTACCACCGCGTCGCGGGACCGTGCCCGGGGCTAAGCCCGGGCAAAGGGCGGGCCCTCTACGGCCCTCAAAGGCCGGATAAGGATGGGACGGGCCACCCCCTTTGGCTGCCACACTGAAGGCCTACTATCACGAAGGTAAAGACCCCCTCTAATCGATCTGTCTCCAAATTTGTGGACTTTTCCATATATCGCCGCCCTATATCCCTTTATCACCATGACCTCCAAGGGGTACCATTTAACTAGCGTAGCAGGTATTGGGCACATGTTCTCTCTGTTAGACGAGTTAAACCTCCTATGTAAAACCAACTATGCTACATTGGAATCTCCCCCTCCGCCCAAAAGCGTTAGTACACTACCAGACAAGGCTACACTCCTAGATCCCCCCATATTATTTAACAAAACCTGCAGCCCAAACACTCAAAGTATTGAACCCCCTCAGGTCCCATCTGTGAAAAGGAAATATAACGGTGTCAATCAAGGAGGAAACGACACCAAAACCCAAAAATTGTGCCTAAGCCCATCCACTGCTAATTCCTCAATGATCCCACCGACTGTTGAGTATCCAGAGGCCATAACACCTCCTCCCCACTTGCACATACTACCCCTTATCGAACAACTGGTTAGCTCCATGATAGCTCCGTTGTTAGAAAAAATTAACATGTTAGGGGATAGGCTCTCTGGAATAGAGAAAGTTATCAAGTCAAACCCGCTGGTTGACAAATGTAGTGACACATCCAACCGCCCTAAGTCACCTCCTACTCACCTAGGCTCTAAACCATTTGTGCAGGATAATAGGCGTCAAACACAACCTGCTGGCCCTAGTGCATCAGGGCAAAAAATAGCTAAATACCCCGCTAAAGTTTCCCTTCCCCAGCTGACCGCACCCAGAGTAGGTCACAACAAAGTTAATTCTATACATTTACCACCGGAAGCGGCCCCATACGTGTGCATCCTTGCGGGTGTACCTGCTCTTCCACTTGGAAAAACTGAGAGACAACACGATTTAGTTAACAAAACCAAATTCTGGCTGTCAAAAAATAGGCCACTGCCTCGTAATTTATACGGAGCAATAAGGAGCGTCAGAAGGGTGGGCTGGTTGAGCTCCCTTCCCAAAGATGTTGCTGGGGACTTGGTACTTGTGAGATTTAGAGACAGAAATATTGTCCCTTACTTGAAAACTTGGCCGCCTCAAGTAAGAGACGGCCCAATATCCATATGGGACTTACATGACTTCTATCCCAAAATCCTGTGTTTTCCTCCTCTTCCGAAATCATACCCTATGTGGCAGGATTCATAAAATGCATCATGATTTTTTGGGAAACATCTGGACATGTAACAATGACTAACCACGAACTCCTCTGATACTGTCTCAACCTTGGAGTGGAAAAGAATTCTTATGATTGGGACCTTACCTTACTGTATCTTGGTCTCTTAAAGTGTTTTTATTATAATCTGCATTGTAAATTGTATGTATTATGAACTTTTATGGCTTTGTATCACAAAAACCGAATAAAGTATATTTGAATTTGGACTCTCTAGTCTGGCGCCCAGGGATCGCTATGCACCCAAATATTCAGAAATGCTAGCGGCCCCAAACGGTGGACTTGAAGGTGAACAGATCAATCCAATGGATCCCAGTAAATTCCATATGGAAACAAAAGCCATTGAATGGGATGGCTTAAAGGGAGGGAGCATATAAGGGAAGAACACATAAGCCATAAAGATAAGGCCACATTGCCCAACACCAACTTCGCAACGATCTCAGGCACTTATGACGTACTTGTAGGAAAAATCAATCTGAGAGAGACAAGTAAGATGGCACAACAACCTATACGGTTTAATCAGACACTGACTGAATCAAACGAGATAAAGGGAAAGGACCCTGTAAACATCAAGGACTCAGATATGGCTACTATCATCTCCCCTCTAATCTGTGAGTTTATTAATCCGAATACCCTACCATCAGTTAACACCCCATTAATTAAGTCATTAACACACCATAAGGAGCACAAATTGCACTTTAGCTCCCCACTACCCCCGGGCACAATGGAGGGTTTACCAGTAAGGGCGGATAGCCCCGTTTCCATCACAGAGGCTCAACCTACTAACAACTTATTATGTTGGAACGTGGCGGGTCTATCTGACAAAATCTCTAATCCTCTATGGCTGGAAACCATGACCCTATACAGTATCGTTTGTATACAAGAAACATGGACAATCAATGAGATTCACCTCCTGGGTTACAAGACTTTCCATACTCCAG
The DNA here is from genome assembly GCF_964263255.1 of Lissotriton vulgaris. NCBI lineage: Eukaryota > Metazoa > Chordata > Amphibia > Caudata > Salamandridae > Lissotriton > Lissotriton vulgaris. Next base: position 286,750 of record NW_028240857.1, on the reverse strand, counting down.
CCAGGCCTAGTTTGAATGGCAGAAATAAGGGGGGATTATGTACATATATTTCAACCAATATAGGACCCACAGATGTAAAGTTCACATCCACAGAGTTTACCAAATCATTGTCACCTCTTGGGGATCTTTAAAAAATCTTACATTGGTAAACTTCTATAACAATATTCCAACTTTATAAGCTGAAACAGTTGTTAATAACCTTAGGGTAAACCTATCTAAAATAGAGGAGCAGACGGACGGAGACATGGCCCTTTAATGGGTAGTTGACTTTAATTGCCCTTTGTGTCCCTGGGGCAAGGCGGGCATTTGTGGATTAGGAGATAAGAAGGAAGATGCTCCCACGCATTTCTGTCACTCTAAATTAGGGGACCTTTTGAATAGTCTAATCTCCCATTTTGTTTTGTCATGTGTTAACGAACTGTACTCCCCAGTTAAGCCCTTCCGTCCCACCATTAATGGGAGAGGTTGCAATTCAACCGTTGATTATATACTTTTATCATCAAGGTACTCAGGGACAATACTCAATTGGGATACACTAGATATCGCCCTAAAGGACCATTATCCCATTGTTGTGATTTTAAAATTAAACGATTCATCAAATAAAATGAATAGTTTTTTACATAGTCCGCCACTAAAACTTGCTAGTACCAATGGGTACTACATCAAATGGGACAAAGTGGTGCCTGCAGACTTTTTACAAACTCTAGTTAAAAATACTTATGAGGATATCCAGACTTGCCTCTCGACCAAAGACAACCACCAGATAGTTATTAACTTGTTTACTAAAATCCTATTAGAGATAAAAAGACTTTTGACAAGGGCACCTAGACACGCCTCTCAAAACAGACAAGGCTGGTTTAATGAGAGTTGCACTAGGGGCACTTAAAGCACTTAAAGAGGCCTTACACATCATCCCAAGATCACAGGTAAAAATCCGGACAGCCAGGCATGCTTACCGTGCTGCCTTAACAAGCAGGGAAAACAACTCAAGAAGGATGCATGGCTGTCACTTCAGGAGGCAACCGACAGGAGGGACAATACAGCCTTTTGGAAGGCAGTAAATGCCCCCTTCCTGCAAAGCAACCAGGCTGCTAAAATAGATCTACTAATACCTGGTGACACCTGGGTCACACACTTTAGTAGCTTATACGATAAAGCGGAACCTATGGATCCTGGGAACGTACAGAGAACTGACTATGGTGCATCTACAGGCCAAAAAATACCCAGTCCATTCCCGTTGGATATTACATTTGAATGCGAGGAAGTCCTTATGGCATTGAAGGAAAGTCCTTCGTGGAAGGCCCACAGCCCAGACTGTGTCCCCATAGATGAATACAAATCAATGATTGATCTATGGGCACCCCTGCTCACTAACGTGCTAAACTCTTTAAATACCTCCGGCTTTATCTCAACCTGGCCAGAGGTTATTTTAGTGCAGATTTTCAAGAAAGGTGACAGGAATGACCCTTCCTGTTACCGTCCAATTTCATTACTCGATGCCCTGATAAAGGTTGCTGAGAGGATTATTTTAAACAGAATACAGGAGTGGACAGAAGAGCACGATGTAATCTCGAATTTACAATATGGTTTTAGAGCAGGCAAAGGAACCATAGAACAAGGCTTAAACCTGGCCCAATAATAGCCAAATACACTCAGGCAAAAAAAGAAAACCTCTTTGTGACCTTCGTGGACTTAAGTTCAGCATTTGATTGCGTAGACCATGAGCTGCTCTGGGCGATACTTTCTGAGATCGGCTTAGATAATCACATCCTCCTGTTCATTAAAGAACTCTACAGGGGGGGCAGGAGCACGAGTCATATACGGAAGGGGGGATGAGTGCTCTGATAAGTTCCAGATCTGCAGAGGAGTAAGACAGGGGTGCATCTTAGCACCCCTGCTCTTTACCCTATACATAAATGCAGTTGGTCAACATCTTAACGGAGCATACCACGACTACCCTACCATTAACGGGATTTCAATCCCCATACTATTATATGCGGATGATGCCGCTATAAAGTCACAAACAAAGGTAGGACTACAAAGGGCAGTAGGGAAGTTCACTGAGTTTATGAAAAATAGAGGTCTACATGTAAATGTCTCAAAAACTTTTACCATGTCCTGTAGAACTGGGACTAGAAAGAAACAATGCCCAATTTTCCTGGACGGTAGAAAAGTGGAGAACACAGATAGGTTTTCATACCTTGGCATCAATTTTGATAGAAGGGGCACTTGGCAGGCAGCCGTAATGGCAAGGGGCCTAGCGTTCTCCAGGGCTACGGGCGCACTGACTAATTTTGCGAAAAAATTGGGAGGATGGCCGGTTAAAGCCCTCTTACAGATCTATAAAGCCAAATGTATATCAACTGGTACTTATGGCGCTGGGATCTGGGGGATCAAGCATGCAGCCAGTCTGAAATGTTTCGAGAACTTTTTCCTTTGTTACCTACTAGCTGCTCCTCGGGACACAGCAACATATGTGGCCCACAGTGAATTAGGTCTTACATATATCACGGACACCATCAATTCCTCACCTATTTTACTGTGGCACAATGTCTGGGCAAAGCAGGAGACTAGCTTGAACAGGGAAGTTATAAAAGATTGTCTCAGCTTAGCCGGTGCTGATAATATCAAGTGGCTTAAATACGTGAGAAATACGCTCAATGACATTGGGCACCCGGAATTCTTTACTAATCTGGCAACCATGAACACCCTTCCCAGAGCTACCCTTAAAACATTGGTCTTACAGTGCCTGGATAACAACAGATGGTCTGTAGAAAAGGGTAAGCGTATGGTCGCAGAGCATCAATTGACCATTAACACTGAAGGGGTAAAACAGTATTTAACCTTAGAACCATCCCCCTTCACTCGTATGCTCTTGACCCGCTTTCGTACCAATACTTTTTTTAGATTAGTCACTTTCCCACAATGTAACAATTGGACAAAAAATATAGAAAACTGTCCGTGTGATAACATCTCATCCCAGTCTAACATCTACTGCATATTATACTGCAGGTTCCATTTGTTCCCGAGGGAAAGTTTCTTGAAACCCCTTTTGAAGTTTTGGGGCATACGAACCTGCAGAGTGGCCTATTACAAACTGAAAACCCTAGAAAATGCATATGTCATTAAAGTTGTATCTACTTATCTAAAAGTGGTTGTCATGGTCAGGACCTCGATGCAACTTTAGAACAACCGGTAAATAACTAGATTAGCAAATGTTATTGTCTGTTTTTAACATCAATTTATTCTGTTTTTGTGAGAAAGTGTCCCGAGTACTGTATTACTTTTTAGCTATTTTTAATGTATCTATTTTTATATGCTAATAGCATTTTATCATGCTGTTCTTAATCTGTATGCTTTTATGATTCTGTCTTTACAAATCGAATAAAGCTTTATGAATTTGAATTTGAATTTATCACCTCTTACCAACAATACACCTTTCAAAGATAACTCATCCGCCACCTTGCAATAAGATTGCAAAGAAGTCTCCAAAGTTTTTTCACCGGCCCCCCAAATTTCACAAAATTCATACCCTTGGTCAATACAGTATCCTCCCTCAACCGATCACACAATTCCATTAAATTGGAACAAATGACCAAATCTTCAATTTATGCAATGATACATGCCTCAATTTCTTCATGTAAATCTACTGAACACATATATAGTGGTAACCAAGACCGAAAGTCCACTCTAATGTTCTTTCATCCTGCAATTTGAATCACACTAAAACTCCAATAATTTGATAGATAATCTGGTTGAGGATCTTAATCTGGATCCGAGACAAAATAGCAACGAGCGGTCTGTGATCGGTCCTCAAGCTAAATTTTCTTTTCAAGAGATATGGCTTACGCTTGCCGACACCCCAAACACATTCCAACATATCACTTTCTATTACAGAATATTGTGTTTCCAAATCTTTCATGCTTCTGGAAGCAAACCCTACAGAGACTTCCGTCCCATCCATTACTTGTAGCAAAAAAACTCAATGCCATATTGTAGGAAATTGGTTATATATATACTACACAAAAATGAGGTATAGTGTGTATAGAGACCAGGTGAACCCAGAGGTAGGCAGAGGTTAAAGTTAGATAGAACCTTACTCTCTAAAGTGGTAGCTTGGTCGAGCAGTAAGGCAGTATCAGAGGACAGTGTTAAGCATTTGATGTACACACTCAGTCAGCAAATGACAAATAAACATGGCACAGGTATGCATTAAATACTTTTCAGTAATAAGTTACTGGATATAAACCAGTTTTGAAAATGCAATAGATATTGTACTTTGTTTGATTTACAGGGTATGCAGAAGGATGCAACAGTTAGCAAATACAGTACATTGAAATGAATATGCTTTTTCAGTAAATTACAGGTAAGTTACTTTCTACGTTACTTTTCTTAAACAAACATGGATACCTAGATTCAGCACTTGGACATTTCCTGGAAACAGGTACGTAAATACGTTTCGGTTATTCACATGATTTAAAAAAAAATATTTTTAGGTTTCAAAACTCCACACTTAGAAACTTTTTGTAGAAAAAGTGTCAATGTTATCCTATGGAGAGAAAACAGGTTAACAGTCCGTAGGTAAGTAATCGACTGTGGGAGTTAATGTTCTGAGGTTAGACGCAGGGGTCCCCCATGGTCAGTGTTGCACTGTTGTTACACCCTCGGCACTGGGGCGGCGGGGTGCAGAGTGTTGAGGCTCACTGTTATCCAAAGGGGGACAGGGGGTCTCCGGATGGTGGCTGCTAGCAAGCAGGTCACTGGGTTGTGAGAGCAAAGCTCCTAGGGTTAAGGTCAGGGCAAATTGGGAAACAAAGTAGCACAAAAGGTGCACCTCAGCGGCACTGGGGCGGCCGGGTGCAGAGTGCTGATTCGACGTTGGGCGCCCTGTTTTTTTCTATGGAGAACCTCAGGCAGGGAGAGGAAGGACTTCTGGGTGCGACCACCACTGGGAGTGGTAAGTTGGGAAGTTAAGGATTGGTTAGTCACCGTTGGTTTGGGCACACAAGGCCGCGGGGCGTCGGGTGCAGGGGTCACTTCTGGGGTCGGATCTTCTTACCAGCTCCTGGTCGCGTTTAAGGGGGCCTTCTGGATTTAGGCTGCATTCCTCAGCTGGAGGCTTGAGGCAGGTCAGGGGTCACCGGATCTCGGGTCAGGATCGCCATGGTGACCTCCTTGTGGTATTTTTCCACTCGAGTTCGGGCCTGGTTTGGCAGGTGCAGAGTGGGCTGTATTTACGGTCCCTGACTGCTGCCAGGGGTTGCTGTTTGAACAAGTCCAGTGTTCACAGGAGATTCAGTCTTTGAAGTGTAGGCAGGCGGGTCCTCCGTGGTTTTGAGGTTGCTGGCTGCAGGACACACCGGGATTTTGCAGGAGCAGGTTCGAGGGGAGACAGGCCTGTAGGACTGGGGTAAGTTAGTGGGCGCTGTCCTCTTGTTAGCTCTGCACGGCTCTTCGGTCCTTCTTCTTATCTTCTTTTCTTGTCGTTTCTGGATCTGAGGAATCGAGGCTCAGGGTTCCCCTTAATACTAGATTTAGGGATATTACAGGTAGGTAAAGGGCATGGACCAAAGGGTCCATTCCCTGGGGTGGGTACACCCCCTATTCTGCCACTCTCCAGTGGGAGGGCGGCTGGAGCCTGTCCCTGGTTGGCTGCGTCCCCCATCCTCAAGATGGCGGGGACTCGAGGCTGTGCTTCAACCCGCTTCCCCCACCTGAGAGGTGGAGTCGGCAACACCCCTCTTCCTCACTTGTTTTTCCTGCCCAAAGTGGGGGGTAGAACCACTAGGGACCAGTTGCTGAAAGCAGCAAATTGTCTGGAGAGGCTCACAAAGGCGGTATGCCTTTGAATCTTCTCCTTCGTGAACCCTGCCCATCCTGGGGGAGGAGGCTTGGTACCTCGTCCCAGGATGTGCATTGTTTCAGGTCCCCGAGAGCAGCAAGCTCTCGACCCAGGGGTCCCGAAACATGTCAATTGGTGGCAGCCTAAGCAGCCACTCAGTCAGATCACTAGGAGTTGGTTGAGTTTCAGGGGCATCTCTAGGATTCCCTCTTTGGTGCATTTTACATTAAATCCCACACTGGCATCAGTGTGAGTTTTATGTGCTGAGAAGTTTGGTAACAAACTCTCAGTCTTTAGTGTAGCCATTATGGTGTTGTGGATTTCGTGATGAAAAACTCCTAGCACCATATACTCTTAATGGCAGCACTGCACTTACAGTGCCCTGGAATGGCCCTGGGTACTGTAGGGGCACAGGGCTCATGCACTTGTACCCTCACCACTGGCTTAGGGCAGCCAGCTAGAGGGGTGACTGATCTATGCCAGGGCAGTGGCTTGTGGGCATGGCACACAGAGATGTTTGCCATGTCGACTCTTCACTTTGTTCTGTACCAAGACACGCAGCCTGCAAGGGCAGTGTGTAAGTGTCAGGGTACAGGGCCTCTAAGGGTGGCACAATAAGTGGTGCCGCCCTTAGGGGTCTTTTCTGGTCACAGTGCCCTTGGTACATGTGGTACCATTTACTAGGGGCTGACATGTGGCCAGAGATGCCAATTGGGGTTAGGCTTCAAAACAGTTTTAGGGAAGAAACATAGGCCCTGGGTACCTGATTAGCAGGAGCCCAGGGCACACTCAGTCAAAGAACATCAGCAATTCATCAAAAAGTGGGGGCATACCATGCAAGAAAGAGGGCACGTTCTCACACAACCCCCCCAAACGAAAGAAGATTAGACTAACCTTTCCCTAGAGAGTCTTCATTGTGTAAGTGGAAGAACCTGGAAAGTCCATCTGCATTAGCATTGGCAGTCCCAGGTCTGTGTTCCACTTCAAAGTCCATTCCCTGTAGGGAGATGGACCACCTCAACATTTTAGGATTTTCTCCTCCTATTTGCATTAGCCATCTGAGAGGTCTGTGATCAGTTTGAACTAGGAAGTGAGTACCAAACAAGAATGGTCTCAACTTCTTCAGGGACCAAACCACAGCAAAGGCCTTTCTCTCAATGGCACTCCAACGCTGCTCCGTGGGGAGACGCCTTCTACTTATAAAAGCAACAGGTTGGTTTTGGCCTTCATCATTGGTCTGGGATAGGACCGCTCCTATCCCTGGCTCAGAGGCATCAGTCTGCACTATGAACTGCTTGGCATAATCTGGAGCCTTCAGAATTGGTGCTGAGCACATTGCTTCTTTCAGGGTGTCTAAAGCCTTTTGGCAACTAACTGTCCAGTTTACCTTTATGGGCATCTTCTTGGAGGTAAGTTCTGTGAGGGGAGTCACAACGGACCATATCCCTTCACAACCTTCCTGCAGTACCCAGTCAAGCCTAGGAATGCCCTGACTTGGGCCTGGGTTGTTGGAGATGCCCAGTCTAGGATTACCTGGCTCTTGGGCTGTAAAGGTTGTACCTGGCCTCCACCAACAAGGTGGCCCGACTACACCACAGTGCCCTGCCCTAGCGGGCATTCGGATGACTTTATGGTTAGGCCTGCAGTTTGCAGGGCTTTTAAAACCGTCCCAAGGTGGATCAGGTGATCCTGCCAGGTGGAACTAAAGACAGCAATATCATCAAGATAAGCTGCACTAAAGGACTCCAACCCAGTCAGGACTTGATTCACCAACCTCTGGAAGGTGACAGGGGCATTTTTTAAACCAAAGGGCATAACAGATTTCTCATAGTGCTAATAGTGTTCCAACAGTTTAGCAGAAAAGCAGTGAGGTACGCACACATTACTAATTGATCAGGACAAATCTCAGTAGTGTTAAAAGATGTTTCAAAGTGTATTAAACAGCAGTTCAGAATGCACAATCCATTGTGCACATATTTTTCATACAGCAGCATAGTGTGTACAGATTCCAGAGTACAGTAAACATCACTGGAGTGTACAATGATTTCTCCTCGAGTAGTAAGAAGCCGTGCAGCGTCCCATTATTTCTCAAGGTGTAGCAAACAGTAGTGCAGTGTGCACATATATCTCATTGTTCGGTAAACTACTGCATGCAATGCGTTATCATAGTCAATTACAAGTAATGAAGCGTAACACAGAGCATAGGAAAAAGCAGTGCAGTGTGCACAGATTCGTCAGTGCAACAAAAAGCAGTGCAGCCCATATATTGCCGTCACACTGAAAAAACAGTGTGGTGTGAACAGATTACTCAGTGTAGTAAGATGTAGTGCAGTGTGCACAGAACCCTTATATTGCAGTAAGATGCAGTGCAGCGTGCACAGATTTCTTAAAGAGCAGTAAGATGCAGTACAGTGTGCACAGAACCCTTATATTGCAGTAAGATGCAGTGCAGCGTGCACAGATTTCTAAAAGAGTAGTAAGATGCAGAACAGTGCGCACAGATTCCTCATATTGCAGTAGGATGCAGTGTAGCGTGCACAGATTTCTTAAAGTGTAGTAAGATGCAGAACAGTGCGCACAGATCCTTCATATTGTAGTAAGATGCAGTGCAGCGTGCACATATTTATTAAAGTGTAGTAAGATGCAGTGCTGTGTGCACAGATCCCTCATATTATAGTAAGATGCAGTACAGTGTTCACAGATCCCTCATATTGCAGTATGATGCAGTGCAGCGTGCTCAGATTTCGTAAAGTGTAGTAAAAGCAGGGTGGACAGATTCCTCAATGCAGTGAAAAGCAGTAGAAGAGCCCAGCTCAGCCCCAGGGGCACCCAGATAGAAGAGCCCAGCTCAGCCCCAGGGGCCCCCCAGATAGAAGAGCCCAGCTCAGCCCCAGGGCCCCGGATAGAAGAGCCCAGCTCAGCCCCAGGGGCCCCAAATAGAAGAGCCCAGCTCAGCCCCAGGGCCCCGGATAGAAGAGCCCAGCTCAGCCCCAGGGGCCCCTGGATAGAAGAGCCCGGCTCAACCCCAGGGCCCCCGGATAGAAGAGCCCAGCTCAGCCCGGCTCCTGCAGAGATTCCCTCCAGGATTATTCAGTCTATTTCTACAAACACAGCAGAAGGTGCTGACCATCTCCTACCTGAGCAGAGACCTGTGCAGACATGTCCAAGCTCTCTCCTCCCCCCTGGGGCTTGGGGGGGTAATGAAGATATCTGCCTACCAGACAGGGCTCCTTCCTCCTCTGCAGCAGGTTGCACACACAGTGAGAGGCCGGAGGTGATGTCTCCAGCGCTGCTGGTGCTGTCTCTGCCACCGCTGACCCGGAAGAGGAAACCCTTCTGCTTTCATCCAATGTGCAGCTCAGTGGATTCATCAGCAGGCGAGGAGCACCCTCTGGTGGCCGCTGACGGAACCACCGCCTCCAGGCTCCAGCAGTAAATACATTTCACACAAACAAGCATTTATACCTGTAAAGACCTGGGTGTTTTAGATTTCTAGATGTGACAGACAGGGTTGACACCTAAAAGCAGCTGAGATGGCAAAACTAGTCACAGACATGGATGGTCTTAAGACACACAATACAAATACGGCATTTGCAATCCAGCGGGCCACACAGATGTGGCATTACTAGGCTGTCAGGGCGATGGATATGAAGTTTGTTTTAATTGCAGGAATTATTCATTTTAGGGAATCTTGGTTGTGTTAATGTATTTTTATAATTGCGTTGGGTGGTCTGTTTTAAAGCAGGTTTGAGTGGGAGCCTGACTCGTGCACAAGCTAATATTTAAACACAGAGTTACATAATATTTGTTTTGGGTGAGTGTCCCAGATGGTATTTATGTATTATGTATGTACAGCGTGATTATGAGAATGCTTACATTAATTCAGGAGTGGAGTTTTAAGTGTGATTGTATATTTCAAGGCGTAAAACATTTGTTTCAAAAGGATTGAACATTTCTGTATGAAATACAGATTGTGAGGATGGATTTTGGATAGAACTGACCAGGATTTAACTACTTGGATGTTTCATAGGTGGGGACATTTCCACAGGTACACTGGACAGCTTGTTGTGTTCTCCATGCCCAGGGGCTCCAGGTGTTGTACACTTTTTGGGGTGTCTTTTTAGGTCTCGCCTATGCAGCGCACATGCGCTGCATAGGAGACCTTTAGCCGTCGTTCAGCTCTTTTTTAAGCACTGCACTTGTGCTTGTGGCGGCATACACCTTGCGGGAGCACGCAGGGGCACGCCACAAGCACGAGTGTGTCCTTCGAAAAAGAGCAGACTACTCTCCAAAGCGCGCGCCTCGCTCCGCCTCTCCATCTTGCTCACGCTTCTTGCTTCACTTTCCCTTTGTTTGCACTTTAAGGTTTATTCTTTGCGGATGTATTTTTCATATGCTTAAATTATTCTTTGACATTTGCAGATTGAGACTCACTCACCGTTCACAAGGTCATACAACTTTATTGAGGCTTTGAGCCAGCGCACTGGTAGAAATGAGCCCTGCACCTTTGAGGTCGACCAGGATTATGACATTCACGTCACGTTTTCACGTCCGGTTTCTACATAAACATACTGTTTTCTTGCGCGCGTTGACTACTTTGTTGGTTTTGGGTTATATATGGATGGCGGTCACAGATGCACCGGTAAGGAATGCTTATATTTCTTTTTTATGGGACTTTTTCACTACTGTGACTTGGTCTCATTTAATCATTTGTTGCCATGTGGGATTAGATTTGGGTTAAGCCAATCTCCAATCATAATAACTTTCACGGGTAGCGGTCACACATTTTTTGTTAAATTGTACAAGTATTCCTAGACTCTTGTATTTACTACTCTGGTCTGCATTTTTACAGGGTGGAATATTCCAGCTGTATTGTTTTCTGTCTTTTGATCAGGTTACTGTGCATCCCTGTGTCCCCTTACCAGTTTCTGATTTTTGCTTAAGAATTTGGGGACTCCGTGTGCTTAGCTGGTGAGTTTTAGCTTCCTACGGATCATTTCACCATTGGGTTCATTCCAATTCTCTAGTAACGTTTTAATGCCTATTTGTTTTCAGTTGGAATGGGACATATGATGTCCCATTCTGCCTTTCATCCATATCGAGTTCCTTAGGTATTGTAGTACAGCGATTAGCATGGCCAATAGGTCTCGCTTTTGGGACCTAATAAATATTTAGTTATGCAGCACAATATCCTTGGTGCAACAACATTAACTGTTGCATGGCTAAACACTTATAAGGTCCCAAAGGCAATACCTGTTTGCTATGCCAATGCTTGTTTGTTCTTGATGCAACAGAGTTCTTGATGAGAAAGAACCTGTTTGTTGTGGCGCATTTTGGGTCTTTTTTTTTCCTACGTATTCTGTTACCCGACTGGTGAACACATTGATCCACCTTGTAGTTGCTTTTGAATTAAATAACCGAACATGAACTGATGAATATTTTTGGAGATGGTTTTTTGGCATGAATGTACCACTGACTGTTTTTGGTTGTGGTTACTCTATTAATAGTACTTTTGGTAGATTTTGTTGGTAACTTTTTTATATGTTGTATGGTTTTCCAGCACCAATGAATTTGTATCAAAAAAAAACACGTCTTCTCTAGAGGTCTAATAAAGAAGAATTTGAACATCAACAGTGACTTGACTATCATACATTGAACTACTGTAGACTTGGAGTGCTCACAGGATAATTGTTGAACTTTAAGTAACATTATGGTTAGGCTTGAGAATAATATCTTACTTTACGTTAAAAAAAACTAGGAAATTCACTGTGCAAAAACCATAGGGGGGGATTTTGAGGGACGATGCTGAGGGAAAATTAAATAAATAACTAATTTTCCTTCAGCAATGTCCCTCAAAATCTCCCCCAACCCGGCCTCACCACCCCAATGCTGTTACCCGCATGGCCCGCGGCTGGACACGTGTGCACAAACCAGCGCCATCAAGCTAGACCTAAAACGCATAAGACACCATCATGGTTAGTTGATCAGGAGACGTATGTCTGGGTAAAACAAACCCTAATTGAAGATCTTTATTTTAAAGAAAACAACAAATTATTATAACTCATGCACCTCCACACAGAGTGTATTCAGTAGCCAAGCTACTCTAACTATAACTTGCCACTCTACCATGCACTCGGTTCTCACAAAAGATTTGATCTGCAATGTCATTTCTGTTCTTGTAAATACTGGTATTTTAGACAGCATAAGCAAGATATTATAAAACAGTATAAGTAGTTCATGGAGAAGGCATGAGTTATAGTTACTGTAGTGTGTATACTGAGTCAAATAAATTGGGGCCCTATTCACAAAGGTAATCTGAGACAAAGTCGAACTTTACGACTTTTGGTATTCACATCAGTAATTTTCAAGTCGTAGCTTTTCGTCTGCAGTTGGGCAGGAATCTCCGGCTGTGGCCATACCCTCCGCACCCAGGCTGTACTCTCCGGCTAAAGCCGTACTCTGGGTCAGGCCGGATGAAGTGTAATCAGGGGGCTGGAGTGCAATTTTTACAAAAAGGAACATTAGGAACGTGTGGTAAATGGTAATGGAGGCCATGAAATTCAGTTTGGGAAGGGAAAAGAGTGTGGCCGGATACTAGATCATGTCCCAGAAAAGTTTGCTCATTTGCATCATGGTACATGCAATGCACAGTTTGCACTTCCCTCAGTGATGGCTGTAGTATCAGCACTACAGTAAACACTAAGGGGTGATTCTCGCCCAACTGCGGACATAAAGATATGAATCGTAAATTACCTCTGTGAATACCAAAAGTCGTAAAGTTAGGTTTTTGTCTCAGATTGCATTTGTGAATAAGGCCCACTGTGTATGGAGGTGTGTGAGTTTTAATAAATTGGCGCTGTTGTGTAAATTATAAATTAAAGGTATACGTTTAGAAATTTGGGTTCTGTGTGGTTTCAGTTTGAGTTTGCAGATAAAGAATAAATACATTTATATTAAAGGTGGTATCTAATTTATAAGTTTAAGGCACACTTACAACTTAAGAATTGCTACAAACAAAGTAATGACCAACACAGTTGACAACTAGTTGAGCACCTCAATCAAACAGTCCCAAAAAGTATCATAAAGTCTGTGCTAAAAAGGCCTTCGGGATCCGCTGTGCTCGGATCCCACTGGTTTTCTGAGAAAAGCTTCAAACAACGTGGAGGCAGCACCAGTTAAGTAGTCATGAGCCAAGTCTTTAAGTTGTTTTTCAAAATATTTTTTATTTTTCTTCGTGATGTATAGTGCAAAGGACAACCAACGCGTTTGGTTCCTACCAAAGGAACTTCGTCAGGGCTGTAAGCAACGTGAAACATATAAAAGTAAATATACATATATTACAAGAACAGCACATATACAATTTTAATCCACAAAGCGAGGCAAAAAGAGGCACTAACAAAAATAAATATAAAAAACCCCAGTGATCACATATACATATATATACACACCATGACAAAATCATGTTTGAACAAATGAACAAAACATAGAAACATAATGGATAAGATACATTATAATAGTATTACTTAAAAAGACACACAGGTTGGTCTTGATAGTGATATTTAAATAAATTTCTAGATTAGTTACAATCAAAATCTATAAAAATCTATAAAAAATGACTAACAGTGAGTAATTACAAACTAGAGTAAGAGAGAGATCACAATAAACAAATACCGAAAACTCAGTACATTATGGACCTGACAGTCAAAGCAAAAGTAAAATAATAAAGAAATATATAAATAAGTTTCAGGGAAAAGGTAATTCCAGAAAGAGAGATAAAAAGAATGGAGAGAAGAGCTAAGAGCACGAGTGAGAAGAAGAGGCAAACAAGAAGACTTGCAATGTGAAAGAAACCGGTACTAAATCAATGTTTAGTGCAGTCTGTCCTGTATTGGTGGACAAAAGAATAAAAAGAGGCAACGTAACAAATCTCAAAAGAAAATATTGATGAATGAGGTTTAGAGTTGTTCCAAAAATATGTTAAGACGAACAGGTGAGAAGTGCACCGATATGGATCAATAGTAGCTGTATACAGATAAAAATAATCATATAAGTTGATATGCTACGACCGTCACAGTCTATGACAATAAACCAATCAGGGAGGGAATATATCAATACCAGAGATTTTAAGGTTATAATCAAGGACAACCAAAAGTGGTGTGTCATCTCAAAGCTTGAGCTAGTAGGTTGTCTATTAACATTCCTAAATAATAAGATGCACAAATCCCCTATGATAAGGGAAGAAACAATCCACTAGCCAATAGGTTCAAAAGAAGATTGAATGAAAAACATGTTTTGAAAAGGATTAAAAGAACATGCATAAATGAACTGAAGTAATCCTATTGCTTAAAAAAAATCGGCGTAAAACTCTAAACACATACCAGTGATTGGTTTCTCAATAGCCATTCACCACCAAAGGGAAATCCACAATAAGGTAATATGACATAAAGTCCATGTTCTTTTGAATCCGTAATTAGGAAAGACCAGAAAACAACTGCATGGAAAAAAAATATATACACACAAAGCAAATGACAAGCACAATAGTGTGCCGACTTATTGATATACTTATCGATAATTAGCCTAACTAACTAAGATCTGATGTCTCTTTATTCCAAGCAAGTCTGTAAGGGGAGGTTTGAGATCATGCGTGAGGCGGCGTGATACGCCGTTACAGTGTCATGATCTAAAGTAAGGAAGAAAAAGAGGAGGGACAGCATATTAAAGCGGGTGCACAGAAAACGTGAGGTAGCCATAATAGGCTATTAGAGTGTCACTGTCTGAGCGGAAAAGCACACACATAGTAAAAGAAAAAACAAAAAAGGGGGAGACAACATATTGAGAGCAGTACACAAGAAACCACATCTCTGGTGCAAGTGCCTAACTAACGAGTGATATTTATAAACATGTCCCGACGTGGAGATTTTGATTACTTCGATCACGTGACCAGGCAATGGTCTTCATAAACCGGCTTTCGGATTTCCATAATGGCGACTGACAACTTTCGAGGTGCGGGGGAGGCTGTCACAGATTCCGTGGTCCGAGGTGAGTTCTTTCCGCTTCCCAGGGTGTACCTTACTGCTAGGAGTTCCGCCTTAAACACCCTTTTGACGCTTGGCGAACTTTTTGCTAATTTCCGATGGGCTCATGAGAGACTCGGTCGCCTTATTCAGACAGCCTCTCGGGTGTGGGCTGTGTTTTTAACCAATACCTATGTGGGTCTGGGCTGTGTATTTAGTTCATACCATAACATTATAAGTTTGGGGGCATATACTAGGTACTTTCCGAGGAATGCCTCCGACTGCTGATGGAAACTCTATGTCAAAGTAATCAAAATCTCCACGTCGGGACATGTTTATTAATATCACTCGTTAGTTAGGCTAGACATACATTTCAAGCATTCTCAGATCCTAAATAAAAGATCACATAAGATCTGACAGCATGAGAGTGAATTAATCAATCAAGATTTATTTAGGAACTAATTAATATCTCACGAAAGTGATACAGCAATAGTACAGAAGAACAAGTAAACAACTGAAATGCATTTTAACATCATTGAATCTATTCATAAACACTGGTAGGAAACAAGGAACTGGTGGATCAAAAGGATAAGATACATCCTATATCTAAAACTGATTACACGTTTTGATTAAACATTCAAAGATACACAAACTGACTACAAAGATTCCATGGTTAATCACGCCACCAAAAAATTGTCATCCAAGAATGCAAAATGGTGATTTTGCCTACCTATCACACAACATGCGGCTCAGTGACATTTATAAATGATTCCTCACTCTCCTGAAGAGAAGTCGTGTGCTCACCCTGGCTATCACACAGCATGCGGGTTGGAGAGTTTCATTATTAATCCGTATCTGCTGAACAGACACCGTGTGCTCGGCCTGGCTATCACACAGCTGCAGCTCCGTGCCCTTCATTATTGATCCACCACTCTTCTGAAGTGAAGCCTGGTGCTGAGCCTGGCTATCTCACAGCTGCAGCTCCGTGACCTTCTTTATTGATCTTGCACTCTTCTGAAGTGAGGTACGTGGCCTGGCTATCTCACAGCTGCATCTCTGGGACCTTCATTATTGATCCTGCACTCCTCCGAAGTGTGCCCGGCCTGGCTATAATACAGCAGCAGTTCTGTGACCTTCATTATTGATCCTGCACTCTTCTGAAGTGAAGTACTCGGCCTGGCTATAAGACAGCTGCAGCTCTGCGACTGTCATTATTGATCCTGCACTCTTTTGAAGAGAGGCTGACGTCTTTATAGGTTTGAAAGTTAACAAAAGATCTTCACACATTTACTGCACTGATATGGCTTTTTCCCTGTGTGTTTGTTCGCTGATCAATCCTTAATGTTGAAGATTCACTAAACCTACGTCAACATTCACTGCACTTGAATGATTGTTCGTTTGTGTTTTCTAATACCGTATATCTCTTCTCACATTCATTGAATTTGAATGGTTTTTCCAGCTTGTATTCACAGATGTTTCCTTAATGTTGACGATTCACTAAAACTACTTCCCCATTCACTGAAATGATACGGTTTTTCCCTAGTGTGTGTTATCTGATGCTGTTTTAGGTGTGATTATCAACTGAGCTTCTTCAAACATTCACTGAAATGATATTTTTTTCCAGTGTGTGTTCTCTGGTGCTGTTTTAGGCTTGATAATCGACTAAACATCTTCACACATTCACTGCAATTATATGGTTTTTCTCCAGTGTGTGTTCGCTGATGAATCCTTAATGTTGAAGATTCAATAAAACTGCTTCCACATTCACTGCACTTGAATGATTTTTCCTGTGTGTGTGTTCTCTGATGTCGTTTTAGTCCTGATACATATATAAAGCTCTTCCCACATTCACTGCACTTGAATGCTTTTTCCCCTGTATGTGTTCGTTGATGAACCTTTAATGTTGATGAGTCACTAAAACTACTTCCACATTCACTGCACTGGAATGGTTTTTCCCCAGTGTGCGTTCTCTGATGCCGTTTTAGGTTGGATAATCGACTAAACCTTTGCACACATTCACTGCAAGGATATGGTTTTTCTCCAGTGTGTGTTCTCTGATGAATCCTTAATGCTTTAGATTCACTAAACCTCTTCACACATTCACTGCACTTGAATGGTTTTTCCCCTGTGTGAGCTCGCTGATGAATCCGTAATGTTGATGAAGTCCTAAAACTACTTCCACATTCACTGCACTGGAATGGTTTTTCCCCTGTGTGTGTTCCTTGATGCTGTTTTAGGTGGGATAATCGATTAAACATCTTCACACATTCACTGCAATGATATGGCTTTTCTCCAGTGTGTGTTCTCTGGTGGTATTTTAGGTCTGTTAATTGAAAAAAGCTCTTCAGACATTCACTGCACTTGAATGGTTTTTCCCCTGTGTGTGTTCGCAGATGATTCTTTAATTTTGACGAATCAATAAAACTACTTCCACATTCAGTGCAATGATATGGTTTTTCCCCTGTGTGTGTTCGTTGATGTCTTTGTAGGCCTGATAACTGAATAAATCTCTTTACACATACAGTGCATTTGAATTGCTTTTTCGCTGTGTGTGTTTGCTGATGGTGTTTTAATATTGATGACAAATTAAAGCCCTCACTGCATGTGTCTGAGACTTCTCTCTTAGTTGGTGTCTCTGGGTCTGGCATATACTTGTTTACATCGTGTGACTGTACTTCCTGAAGGGCCATCATGACTGATAAAGCACTTGTGTTATTCCTGCATTCCCTGTATGTGTCGTATTTTGCATGTTTGCTTTCAGATTAAAGAATAAAGTGTAATGGTCAACAACTACTTCCCAAACTCATAATGTGTGTAAGGCTTCTTCGTGGGCAATTGTGTCTTTAGGCTGGATAATGGTTCTGCATGCTTGCAGGTAAAGATCCATCGTCCTTCTGGTCGGTGCACACTGGGACAGTACTCTGTATTTTAGAAAACAGAACCCTTATTTCTTTTAACCTTCAGTTGTCTGACTCCACTCCGTTGCGCTTTTCACTGGTTGCTGTGGATTGGTCTGAAACAGTTTACAATGCACCTCTAGCACTGAATGGTGGTCGTTAGTCTTTTAGGAAGCAGAGCACTGCTGTAACCACCACATACCAACCTCGTGATCAAAGCTGTTATTGGACATGTTTACACAAGAGGAGGTTTATCAGTGTTGTCTTAATTTTCTAGAGGTAATTTCTTCGTTTTGAGGCACGGAGGTGCACAGCTGAGACTCGTAGAATCACTGAATTCCAGGATGTCCCAGTTTATGTTCAGGTCCGGCTGGCTCTGACGGCACTTAAGTTTTCCTCAATACTGGAAC
Source organism: Lissotriton vulgaris (assembly GCF_964263255.1). NCBI lineage: Eukaryota > Metazoa > Chordata > Amphibia > Caudata > Salamandridae > Lissotriton > Lissotriton vulgaris. The sequence continues at coordinate 268,587 of NW_028240857.1, read as the reverse complement.
TCAATATTTTGGACTTTGTTTTTGTAGATTTACAGTGTTATCTTCCTTATTTTGAAACATTTTGTACAATCAACGATTGTTTTCTGTTGGATGTAAAGAGATTTAAAATTACTTAAAGGGAAACATAACGGAATGTGCATACACAATTTGTAATTGGTTGTATAAACATCTCTTCATTACCATTTTTCAAACTTATGATGGCATATGTAACCATACACAGAAATTTACATAAACGTTGCTTTCAATATGCCACATCTTAATTTTTTCAGCAAACGTTTTCATGAGTAACTTAGTAAATAAAAAAAGGGCGCTCGCATAGCACTCATACACTAGTTACAGCTTTAGGTAGGTGCATATGGTCAAGGTTTTGTTAAAACAAGTACAACTCTTTGAGTAAGAGATGAATCAGGAAGACTCAAGACAGAAGGGCGGACATCAGGATGTTGCGCCATAAATCAAATATTCCTGTTCACAGAGGTGCCTGTCTTCATTCACTACACCCACAATATGCAGTAGAGCAGCAGTTTAATGATTGTATTTACTTTGTGGTTTTACTTCTCTCAAATATTTTTTTTATTTAACTTTGTTTTATTGATTTTAGCATAAGGCAAGTACAATACAGTTATCATATATGCCCCAAGAAATACAGTGAAGAGGAGTCTTGGTACCCGCTCGTCCCCTACATGATAACGCAGTTCCGCATAAGTTTGTTCATATACGAAGTATCCTTGGGTGCTGTCTGTGTCGAGGCTCCTATCTCATCCCTACCCCAAGAACACCCAACAAGAACAAAACCCTCCCCCCCTTGAAACTACCCCCACCCCAACCAGTGTGCCATGCCTTTGCCTCCATGTGGCGTTGCGTGTGAGAGCAGCTAGGTGTCTATGTTCCAGAATTGGCCTTAGGAGGCTGTGCATCAGTAAGTTGCAAGAGGTAGAGATACATTGGGCTTGTTATTTCCTTAAATTCTGTTGCCAAACCGTATGAAAGGATGCTGTGGATTGCGTAAGAGTGGCTTTGATGCGTTCCATACCCAGCGTGTACCATAGTTTATGTAGCCAGCCTGTGTGAGTGGGCCGAGTGCGTGTACCCGAGAGAGATAAGATGTGCTGAACAGCCGCGCTCATGACCAGACCCATTTGTTGTCCTCTGGTTGATTTCAGTGGGAATGTGAGTGCGTTAGGAAGCCCCAGTAGTGTGTAGGTGGAGAATCGGGGAATTTCGGTATTGAAGTGACTGACAATATCATTAAGGACAGTTCGCGGTCTGACTCTTTGGTAACTATCCATTTTTCAAATGTCTTCATTGTCCTACCGACTAAGGGGCGTATTTCGGGTTGTGTTAGCCAATGTCGGATTTGAAAGTATTGAAATCATTGTGGGGTGGTGATGTTGTAAAGCTGTGGTAGCTCTGTGAACTGTATGAATCCCTCGAGGTCAAAAAGATGACCCGCAGATCTGCAGTCTGACCTTCGCCTCTGCTGGAACGTGTTCGCGTCCATCCCCGGGGTGAAGTCGGGATTATCGAACAGTGGTGTAAGTGGTGATGGGAAAGCAGTGAGCCCTCTTTTAGCTGCCACTGAGTCCCACACAGGTAGCACTGTGTTTGTATGTATGTAGGTCTATTAGCACGTTTCAAGAAAGGTATCTTCCAAAGCTAGGTTTGCGCCCTCGCCCTTTCTTCTCTGACTCGGGCCTGTACCACTCCACTAAATATCTCAATTGTTCTGCTTGGAAATATTGCTGTAGGTTGGGGATCCCCAGACCCCCCTCATCCGGTGCCCGATAGGACAAGCTTCTTCACATCCTTGGCTTTTTCCCGGCCCATATAAAGTGCTGCACCGCATCTTGCAGTCTCTTAATGGTGCCCACGGGGGGAATCACCGGAATGGTCTTAAAAATATATAAAAGTTTGGGGAGTGTGGACATTTTCACCCCAGCGATGCGCCCCAGTACTAATAGAGGCTGTTTCTGCCATCTCCTGAGGTCCCCTTGGATTTGGGAGGTGATGTTTGTGTAGTTCAGGGTGACTGCTCTGTAGAGGGGGGTGAGGACGATCCTCAGGTATGGGAGCTCCGTCTGGACCTGCAGGCCCCCGTAGATCGGAGGCGCTTCATGAGTGATATGTGAATGGCTGCCTAATGGTAGGATCATTGATTTCCCCCTGTTCATTTTGAGGCCCGACACCCTCCCAAAGGCCTCTACCTCTTCCAGGAAGGCAGGCACTGACTGGGTGGGATTGTTTAAGGCAACCAAGATATCATCGGCATATAAGCTCATTGGGTGGGGTTCCCCCCCAAGGTAAAGCCAAGGATGTCCGGGTTGCCCCGAAGTCTCTGCGCTAGGGGTTCTACATAGAGCGCAAAGAGGAGGGGCGAAAGCGGGCACCCCTGTCTTGTGCCTCGCTGGATGTCAAAGGGTTTTGAGTAACCCTGGGCGTAGTACTACGCTACGCTAAAGGAGCATACATAGTTTGTGCTGATTCGTACTCTGCAAATTGCACAATGTACAGTACAAAAACGGTGCTTCATCAAATAGCGTAGCAGTTAAATCAACAAACACCCTCAGATGCTTTGATGAAGCAATTTTACTTGCAAAATATCCAATATCAAAATAATTCTACAAAGAGCCGCAGTTCAACTGGTCATTACTAGATGTCCCTCACGAGTCAAATGAAAATGCATTGAAATTATTCTTACATCAAGCTGCAGTTCCACTACTTGTTACTAGATGTCCCTCACAAGTCAAATGCAAAATCATTGAAACCCTTTCATCAAGCATTTGCAATTGACTCGTGAGGGACATCTAGTACCCACCAGTTGAACTGCAGCTCTTTGTAGAATTATTTTGATATTGGATACTATAATATTCACTGCCCACTGCTAATCTCATCCCATAATGCTTTGCAGGGCCTTTGTTTGGGATTGTTTTTTTGCCCATAATAACTGTGCTTGGGGTGGTCCTAAGAGGATAGGACCACCACCAATATTGTTCAACAAGATGTGCTTTTTGTTTTCAAGGCATCTGCTTGGTTCCCTCCCGAGGTTAGGGAGGATCCCGATATCATCACATCTCCCACTGCTTGCTAATTTTCTAGTTTCACTTTTGTGAAAGTACTGAGGTTCCGTGACGATTTGAACCCGTGTTTTCAATATTGTCGGAAATACATAATATTGGTATCAGCGAACCGCAAATGATCCATTTTAGTATATCCTGGTGTTTTCGCTACGCTACGAGCAAGAGCACTCCTTTTATAAACACATTTCTGATCTACCCACGGCATCCATCTTAGATCATGGCCGCCATTTTGTGTTTCTTGCCCTCACATACGCAATAACCTCTGACCACTTCATTACGATTAAGGACACGTAGCCTTAGCCGGAGATTCACCTCTCTAGTGACACGTGCACCTTAGACCAGATCACGCTGTAGCTGCATGACTCGACAAAGGCTGCCTCCTCTGCCCGAGGCCAGTCCAGCTAAACTGGTCTTCGTGTCCATTGTCCTGATCACGATTAGGCGGCCGAAGCCGGTAGCCTTGCCCATTTACAACCTACAAACATCTCTTATCCCGCTTTTCTATCTTCCACACCTGGCTCCGTTCCTTTCTTTCCGAATCTTTATTAGGGGGAGGTAACGAAATTTACGATGAGGCGGTCCAGCTCTTGAATGCAATATTGACAAGGGATTGTGATGAACTAGTGGGAACCCCTCTTCGTAGATGTTTTGTAACAGATTTTATCAACGGTTCCTATGTACGCCAAATATTTATTGTTTATGACACAAAGGTTTTGGGAACGCACCAACATGTAAAGAATTCGCCTGAAGGCCAAAATTTAGTATATAAGGAGCAACCCTCTTTGTACAAATCGAACAGGCTCCTGGTTACTGCCCATGCGTAGTTTCTGTGACTTCTGTGTCCCTGCAGTAATAAACCTTTGGTCTTTGACGCCACCATCGAGAAGCCCGTGTTTCTGTTCATTTGTGCACCAAGGCAGGTGGAACTCCGGGGTCTTTGGGTGTTGTTCCCTGACACCTCTGGACGGAACCAAAAAGTCCAGAACTCCAATTGGCGCCCAACGTGGGGCGACGTCATTCGGTACCGGTCCAAAAGCTTGAAGAGTTCGAGAAGCTTCGTGTGAAGATTCCTGAGGGAGGCGCCCCACTTCATCGATCCCGGCATATCGCAAAAGTGGCCCGACGTTCTCTTCCACGAGGGTTCCCGTTCAGGACAGCTGCAGTGGGCCGTTGCCTTGACCGTCGCCCTGTCTTGGACCCAAGGTGCAGTCCTTAGTACAGCGAAACGTGACGGGTTTCTCCTTGGTGACGTCTTCAGTGCCTCAGTTAAGTATTTAGTGATAGCTAGCTGGTTACTTTGTGAGGGTTGCTAAAATCCTTGATCGGTTCTTGGTTTGGTTTGGTTTCGTAAGATTATCACTGGTTGTTCTAGTTACGATAATCTATTTGGTTTAGTTTGGGTATCGATACATCAGTTCGTTTTGGTAGGCCTAAGTTCTTGGTTCAAGTGCACATATTTGTTTCGTGTTTTGTTTGTTTTGTGTTCCGGACTGAAAATGGTAAGTCGGAAAAACTGTATGTTGTCTTGTTTTGGTTGCAACAGTGACTCACAGTTGGAGGACTCATGTCTGGTACCTCCGATTGGGACTCCCCTATATGACTTGTATTGTAAATTTGGTGTGGGTCCTATATCTTATAATGAGGTGTGGGTCCGTTACTGTAAGAAGGATGGTGTCCTTAGTTGGCCACTACATGGTAGTTTTGAACCCGAAATTCTCGACAATTTAGAAGCGAAATTGTTTAAGAAGAAAGCCCGGCCGGCAATGTTTGATTCTTTCCGTTTCTGGCGAAAAGAATCCAAACAGAGAGAAATGAAAAGGTTAAAGAAAGAACAAAAAGAGCAAGAAGAGTTAACTCTGGAGCAAGCGACTAAGCAGTTGCAGGCTAACGAGTGTGAGAAAGCCATAGAGGTGGCCATTAGAGAGCACAATTTAGCGATTGACAAGTGCTATCCTGCCTTGCCATCGAAAACAGCTAAGATATTGGAGGATTTCGAAAACGATCCTCTGCTATCTTATTTGTTACGATCACCTCCACCGTATGCACAGGGTGCTACGGCTCCACCTTTACCGAATGTTCAATTGCCGGTTGCTGGACAACCTGGTGTTCCTGCTCCTGTCCCTCAGAATCAAGCTCCTGTACCTCCTGTGGTCAATGTAAATGTTCCTACGGCTCCTCCTCCTCTTCCTGGATTGCCGACTTCTATACCTGTATCTGTTTCGCTTACACCTACTGTTCCACAAACTATCTTCCTTGATACTTCTACTAATCCGTTATCTGTTCCTACCTCTACTGTGTTTTCTACATCTGCAAGTGTGTTGACTCCACTTTCTGTTCGTCGGAGAATCACTGATTCTGTGTCTAATATTCTGTCTCCTTTCTATAAAACTTTAATCAAGACTCCTACTTCCGATTCTGTTCAGAGACGTAGTCAGTTTCCGAGTACTGAGGAACGGGGAATTCTAGATTCCACGGCTCTCAGGTGGATTTCGAAGAGTAGGAGATATAGTACGAGAGATGTGCTAGATACGTTCATGCAGTGGAAAGAACCAACGCAACGGTATGTCTTTGACGAAATGTGCTCGTTGTTACGTGAGGAGATAGAAGAAGATGATGTTGAATCAAATCTAGAAGATTTGATTAAGGTTCAGAAAGAGTTTGCAGCAGGAATGATAGTGGGTGATAATATAGAAGAAGCGATGGAACTGATTTTAAGTTATAGGAATGATCCATCACTTCGTTCACCGAGAGATTTAGAGAAAAGCAAGACGAAGCTAAATCGCCAATATCCAATGAGGGAGGTTCCTCCAATTTGGCGCGAAGCTGTGCAAGCTGACGCACCGAATAATATTGCAGCCGCTCCGGCCCAATTTGAAAGAGTGTGGATACACATTCCGTGGAAGCGAGCTGAAGTGTTAGCAGTGAAGCAGGCCTTGCCAGATCCGCGTAAGAATCCTGCTGGATATTATAAGGAATTAACACAGACAGTTGAGGCTTGTATAATGAACTTAGCAGACATCGATATGTTGTTTGGTAACGTAGTTCCGCAACCAGTGTGGGCTAAAATTCGTAGAGAGGATCATCAAGTTGCCTTAGGTGGTGATTGGGCAGCTATCACTGCAGCGGATGGTCAGCAAGTAGGTGGTGCAAAACCCGAACCCCTAATTGCTAATCTTCCAGGTAGAATAATTGATCTAATGAAGACTTTGATGCCCGCATTGCGTGTTAATTGGGACAAGTTATCAGCATGCAGGCAGAAGAAAGACGAAAGTGTCTCTGACTTCTTCACGAGGTTCGAAGAGACTTTTGTAGATCATAGTGGTCAGGACATGAGTACAGAAGGAGGGCAAAGACTGTTTGTCGATAAATTTGTGCATAATTTGTTACCTGAATTATGCAATAAACTGAAAGATTCAGAGAGTGCGTGGGCTGTGTCCACAACTGCGCAAATACTTGCGACAGCACAGTACTACGAAAACAGGGATAAAGAGGAAAAGGAGAAATCAGAGAGGAAAACAAAGGATTTAAAGACTAAAGTTCTTTTACAGCAGGCGTATCCGCCTCGCACGAATCAAACTAATATGCAACAGGGTTCGTATCAAAGAACAGACTATAGTACATCGAGACCTCAATATCAGTGGAACCAATGTGCGTACTGCAAGAAAGAGGGTCACTACAAAAATGAATGTCCGATCTTAGCGCAAAATAATGCTGCAGCAGCTCAGAGAGATCGTGGTGGTTTTGTGCAAAATTCTAGAGGTCGAGGACGAGGTGCTATGCCTCCACAAACGAATGATCGTCCTTCAAATCACTTTGATCAACGAAATGGACAGTCTACTCAGCAAAATAGATCTCAACAATATCTTGTTGAAGACTATTGTGAAGTGGATGAGGGATTTCAACAAAATGGGTACTAGGACAGCCATGGACAGAGAGAGGGAGTAGTATCAGTTCCAGTGGATCAGAGTGGGCCTTATGTCGCAGTAGCAACATCAGGTGTAGTCGAACCGTTTCTGTTGGATACTGGTGCCGCAAAAAGTTCTATCATTCATGCGAAACTCCCTGGCGCACCTTTGTCTGGCTCAACAAATGTTTCTGTAGGTTTTTCAGGCGCCCCCTGTTTACAACCCGATATCTGGTCCTTTGTCTATTTCTGTTGGACCATGTCACTTGAAAGCACCTCTGATTTTGACGACAGGTTGTAATGAAAATCTGCTTGGTTTAGATTTGTTAAAACGACTATATGCGACATTGTACTGTTCTCCGGAGGGAGTACAGCTTATGTTGGGTAAAAATATCACTTCTCCGATGTACTTGTCAATGGATGCACTCCCGCCAGAGCTACGCTCACTCCCTGATTCTCTTTGGGCGACTGGTCCTAATGATGTAGGCCTTTTAGAAATACCACCATATGTAGTAACGTTAAAAGCGAATGTAAAATTTCCAAGAATTCCTCAATATAAAATATCTAGTGAAGGTGAGCGTGCACTTTTATTGATTGTGCAAGATTTGATTAAAAAAGGTGTGGTTGAAGAAACGAGAGGAAATGTCTGTAACAGTCCTGTACTACCGATTTTGAAACGAACTGATCCTACAAAGCCTCCAGTTTATAGGTTTGTTATCGACCTTAGAGAGGTTAATAAAATTGTGGTCCCGCAGTTTCCTGTAGTGCCAGACATTACTGCCTTGTTAACACTGATTCCTGCTACAGCTACTTGGTTCTCAGTCATCGACTTGAAGAATGCCTTTTTCAGCATTCCGATAGCCGAAGAAAGCAGAGATATTTTCGGCTTCTGTCTAGGAGGTCGCAGTTTCAGATTTAAACGCGCTCCACAAGGCTATTGTGAGAGCCCATCTATTTACAGTCAAACATTAAAAAGCCAGTTAGATTCCTTTGTCCTTCCTCCAGGTTCTGCTCTAGTACAGTATGTAGACGATCTTTTAGTGGCTGCCGATGACAGGGAAACTTGCAAAGCAGCTACGATTTCGTTATTGCATCATTTGTCTAATTTGAATCACAAGGTGTCACCTTCGAAAATGCAATATTGCTGCCAAGAAGTGACCTACCTAGGTCATCTCTTGTCAAAGGAGGGAAGGAAGTTGACCCCAGAGAGAATAAAAGCAATTACGCAGATGAGTGTTCCTCGCACACAGAGAGAAGTACGTGCTTTTCTAGGTATTACCTCTTACTGTAGACAGTGGATCCCAAATTTTTCTCTTTTAGCAAAACCGTTGGTAGCTTTGACTGGGAAAAATGTTCCGAGTCCGGTGCCATGGTCTGATGAATGTCAAGAAAGTTTTACTGAATTACGAAAAGCCTTGTGTTCAGCTCCTGTATTAGGTACACCCGATTACAGCAAGCCATTCACGCTCTATGTTCACGAGAGAGAAGGATGCACGTTGAGTGTTTTGACACAGAAGTTCGGTGATAAACAACGCCCTTGTGCGTATTTTTCATCAACATTAGATCCGGTAGCTAGAGCGTTGCCTAGTTGTTTGAGAGCTACAGCGGCAGCTGCGGCTTCCATTCGACAATCTGCTGGTTTGGTGATGAACAACATGCTAGTGGTCATGGTTCCTCATGCAGTGGATACACTCATGAATCGAACAAAGACACAACACCTTACCAGTGCGAGACTATCTGGTTACGAGCTGACATTACTAGCGAGTCATATTCAGATCAAAAGATGTAATGTATTGAATCCAGCAACACTGTTGCCGACTGATCAAGAGTCGAGTGATTCCGAGCCACATGATTGTTGTTTTAAAACGGAGGAAGAGACAAAAGGACGAATAGACTTAAAGGATACTCCGTTATCCGATCCAGATGGCACGCTGTATGTGGATGGGTCATGTTTTAAATTGGAGAATGGTGATGTGACTGCTGCTTACGCAGTAACGACTTTGAAGACGATTGTGGAGACTGCAAGAGTGAGTCAGAATTCTGCCCAAGCTGCAGAATTAATAGCTCTAACAAGAGCATGTGTTTTAGCTAAGGGAAAGAGAGTGAATGTCTTTACAGATAGTCAGTACGCATTTGGTGTGGCCCATAGTTTTGGCCGCTTGTGGAGAGAAAGAGGTTTCATTACATCCCATGGGACTAAGATCCAACATGGTCAGCTAGTTAACGACTTGTTGGAATCTCTAACCTTGCCGACTGAAGTTGCGATTGTAAAGTGCAGTGCTCATAAAGCAATCACGGATGATGTTGGTCGTGGGAATGCTTTTGCTGATGAAATTGCTAAACAGACAGCTAGAGACACGATGAGCAGAATGTATGTTGCTACGTCTGCAAGATGGATTGCTGACTCTGGAATGTGTGAGGATACTATGGAAAGTGTGAAGGAGATTCAGAAAGAAGCAACTGAGGAAGAAAAACGTGTATGGAGAGAAAGTATGGGCAAGTTGGATTCGAATGGATGTTGGATTGATTTGACAGAACAGCAGCGTTGGATCTTGCCTGACGCGTATGTGCTTGCAGTGGTGACAATGGCGCATGGAGTAGCGCACATAAGTTCTAAAGGAATTTGTAAGATGTTGGCTCCAGTCTGGAAGAATGATGGGATCAGTAAGTGTGCAGAGAGTGGTGAAAAATTGTATGGTATGCTTGATGCATAATCCTGGCAAGGGAACTCCAACTCCAGCTGGTCATTTCGCTCCTCCTTCCTGCCCCTTTGAAGTGATTCAGTTAGACTTCATTCACATGGAGCGCTGCAATAATTTGAAGTATGTCCTGGTGGTAGTTTGTGCTTTTTCCAGGTGGATCAAAGCATATCCACTAAAGGACAATACTGCCCTATCAACTGCCAAGATTCTTCTCAAAGAATATTTCCCTAGGTACGGAATGCCACGGATTGTATGGTCAGATAACGGAAGTGAGTTTATAGGGAAAGTTATGCAGAGTGTGTGTGCTGGTCTAGGGTTGAAACAAAAATTCCACAGTGCGAACCATCCCCAGTCTGCTGGTTTAGTGGAGGTTTATAATGGCACCCTTAAGCTAAAATTAGCTAAAATACAAGCATCCACAGGTTTAGCCTGGCCAGACGCACTTCCTTTGGCTTTGTTATCAACGAGAGCAACTGTACATTCTAGAGTGGGGCTTAGCCCTTACGAGATTGTTTTTGGCCGCCCGGCAAATATTTGGGGCGTGCCGAGGCCTAAAAAGTTTTGTTCCCTAGAATATCCTATGTTGATAGACTACCTTTACGACTTGACTGCTAAATTGAGTCTTATTCATCAACAGGTTTTCGATGCTTTGCCAAAGCCTCCGGAGAGTCCAGGGCATCAGCTGAAACCAGGCGAGTTCGTAGTCATCAGGAACTTTGCGAGGACGAAGAACCTTCAGCCGAGATTTGTCGGCCCCTTCCAAATCCTACTGGCAACGAGGACAGCGGTTCGTGTGGCTGGACGCAAGCACTGGGTGCATGCATCCCATGTAAAGCGTGTGCCTTTGCCACTTCCTTACGACGACTGGGTGAAGAAGGGAATTGGTTCCTCCGAATTTCAAAGCACTCCAAAACTTATCCCTTTCAGCGATGCCGAATTGATCACTGACACTCCAAGCTTTGACTCTCCTCCAGAAAAGACTCTTTCGAACACTGAACATTTGTCCCCCGCATCAGAAAAAACTCTGTCATCTGCGAACTTGAACACTGCAACAGCTACCAGTGAAACGCTATTTGCTGATCAGACAGTACCTGCGAAGCAGAGATATAACTTACGAAACCGTAAAATGGACAAATAAAGCAGGCAACTGCCTATTGTGATATTTCGACATTTTGAACTTTTGCCTTCAGCCAGGAAGTTTGCTATTTGTTTTATTATTTTTAAATTGCCTTGCCGTCTGGGTAGCCGTAGGGTCGTGGCTGTGTGCCTAGTTGAATTTGCAGGGGTCTGACACAAGGTCGATCTTTCTGTTGGTTCTGGGAACTCCCAGGGCTGATAGAGGCATTTTTACCTACGCACACATCATCAGTGGTCGCGAGCGGATTGTAGAAGATGGAGCTTCCTGCGCTGCAACGAGAAAATGTGATTTATGTTCGCAGAAACAGACTTTATAGAATTCTTCATAGCAAATGCTTTTTGATGCAATGTGCCATTACATTCTTGATTATTTTGATAACGTTGGTGGGTGGAATCGTCTTCAGTATAAATTTGATTTTTGTGCCAGTTACTACAGTACCTCCCCTTGATCCTGCTACTTCTACTGTTTCTTCTATACACTCTTTTCATTTGTTTCCCGAACATGAGCAAGCCCGACGCTCAGAATTCATTAACAACACTTTTGTACAACTCTTGCATCAACACCAACTGGTAGTTAACACTACAGACTGCTGGGTGTGTGGCTTGATACCTCACACTATGGATAAAGGTATTCCCTATCTGGTTTTGCCTTTCAGCTACAATGGATCATTTCAGGCCCTTCAAACCATCTTTGCTTATGCCCTTGAGACCTATCCTCCACGTCCACCACGTTCCACTAAATATAACTCTGCCAACAAAGCTTTAGTCCAGGGAATTATTGACATGATCAAGGACGTCAATAATACTCCATCATACCCTAGAGACGAATTGCGAGTGTATTTAAGTTGGAATACTTCAGAGTATCGCCTTAGTTTAGAAGAGACCAAGCGTAAAAGCTCAACTCCAATCTGGGTCGTACCTCACCGAGGTCAGGTCTGTTTGCAAGGGAATGGGAGGAATCCGAGAGCTCAGCTAGGGAGGAGTGAGTGCGTGAAGACTTATGTGTTTCCGGCTAACTCTTCCCCTGCCTTTCTTACTGCTAGGGGTACCTACTTCATCTGTCGAGATAGAGCTTATACATGGTTACCTGCCGACTTTTCAGGATCATGCTATATTGCTTGATTGTTGCCTCCGACTCTATTCACGTAGACAAGGGAAACTGGTCCTTCATGGAGTGGTTTTGGACTCTGATCTCAGCGTGGGGATGGAAGGTTCTGATGGTCATTGGTGTCATCTTAGTATTCCTATTCTCATGTTGTCTGATTATCCAGTGTGTCCTGCTCTGTGTAGTCTTTGTGCTGCAACTTGTTTTAGGAAACCACCTGCGTTTGGAGAAAAGGCACGAGAAAGGATGATGATACAACAGCATGTCACTGACCTGATGAGCATAGAATTAGACTCTGACATAGACTGAGTAATTGCCTATGTAAGGGCAAAAGGAGGGTCTGAGGTTCCGTGACGATTTGAACCCGTGTTTTCAATATTGTCGGAAATACATAATATTGGTATCAGCGAACCGCAAATGATCCATTTTAGTATATCCTGGTGTTTTCGCTACGCTACGAGCAAGAGCACTCCTTTTATAAACACATTTCTGATCTACCCACGGCATCCATCTTAGATCATGGCCGCCATTTTGTGTTTCTTGCCCTCACATACGCAATAACCTCTGACCACTTCATTACGATTAAGGACACGTAGCCTTAGCCGGAGATTCACCTCTCTAGTGACACGTGCACCTTAGACCAGATCACGCTGTAGCTGCATGACTCGACAAAGGCTGCCTCCTCTGCCCGAGGCCAGTCCAGCTAAACTGGTCTTCGTGTCCATTGTCCTGATCACGATTAGGCGGCCGAAGCCGGTAGCCTTGCCCATTTACAACCTACAAACATCTCTTATCCCGCTTTTCTATCTTCCACACCTGGCTCCGTTCCTTTCTTTCCGAATCTTTATTAGGGGGAGGTAACGAAATTTACGATGAGGCGGTCCAGCTCTTGAATGCAATATTGACAAGGGATTGTGATGAACTAGTGGGAACCCCTCTTCGTAGATGTTTTGTAACAGATTTTATCAACGGTTCCTATGTACGCCAAATATTTATTGTTTATGACACAAAGGTTTTGGGAACGCACCAACATGTAAAGAATTCGCCTGAAGGCCAAAATTTAGTATATAAGGAGCAACCCTCTTTGTACAAATCGAACAGGCTCCTGGTTACTGCCCATGCGTAGTTTCTGTGACTTCTGTGTCCCTGCAGTAATAAACCTTTGGTCTTTGACGCCACCATCGAGAAGCCCGTGTTTCTGTTCATTTGTGCACCAAGGCAGGTGGAACTCCGGGGTCTTTGGGTGTTGTTCCCTGACACCTCTGGACGGAACCAAAAAGTCCAGAACTCCAGTACTATGTGCTTTGTAGCATATAAAGATAGAGATACTTATTTTATGATAACGGGTACCCACTGTGCAAGCTGTCATTTGCAATTATTTCACAGAGCAGACAAGTACACAAGTACAGTGCCATCAGCTACGCTATGCAGTTCTACGTGAGTACGTGTAGTTCAAAGTATACTACGTGCAGCTAGGTGTAGTGCTGCTACGCAAACTACGCCCAGGGTTAGTTTTGAGCCCAGGCCATTGACACGGATACTTGCTCGCAGTTTATTGTAGCAGCTGGCAATCCATGCTCTAAAGCGTTCCCCGATGCCGAAGTGCACCAAAGTCTTCTCTAAAAAAAACCAGTCCATTCTGTCAAACGCCTTCTCGGCGTCTATACACAGGAGCATGGAGTCTGACTGCACGTAATGGGCTTTGTCTAGTAAGTGAAGGATGCGTTTCGTATTATCACTGCATTGTCTGCCAGGGATGAATCCGGATTGGTCCGGCTCTATGATGCCAGGGAATCGTGTTCCAAGCCTAGAAGCTTGCACCCCAGTGAAGATTTTGAGGTCGAGGTTGAATAGGGAGATTGGTCTATAGGCAGCGCATTGAGTAGCATACTTACCCGGTTTAGGCAGTACAATGATATCGGCCTCTAATATGTCAGTGGGGATCGAGCCAGGCCCCTGGAATGAGTTGAAAAGTCTGGTAAGAAGCGGTGCTATTAATGGACAGATAGCTTTGTAAAAACCAGTGGAGAAGCCGTCTGGCCCGGGTGATATCAGGGGTTTGAGGCGGGATATTGCGCTGATCACCTCTCCTATTCTGATAGGTGCGTCAAGCGAGGCTGCGCCTACTGCATTAATAGCAGTTATCGCCGCTTCACACAGGAAGGCCTCTCCATTTTTGTCAAGAAAAGGATCTGCGCTGTATAAGGATGCGTAATATTCTCTCAGCTATCTGCTCATCATCGCTTAGCTTCTCACCCCGTCTTTTAATGGGATTATTGAGCCCTTTAACATTTAGGGTGATAACTTTTAGGGTGGCCTCTGTCATTTTGCATGTTGAGCAGGAGATAGCTTGATTCTAGGGGGGACGACCCCTACGTAATATCTCAATCGAGCTCATTTCCCCCACGGCACACTGGTTCCCTTCCCCTTCCCATTTCCCCAAACCCATCCCGGACCCCCGGGTTCCCCGCCCTCACCGCAACATTTACTGAACCCCTGACCCAGACCGCTCCTCCCCCCGTCCTAACCCCAACAAGAAAACCCCAATAAGTTACCATAGACCCAAGCCTGTATACTCGTGTCACAGGCCTGCAGTGAAGTTACCTGGTTGAGCGTGTAGCCTCGGTGATCCCTCCGACCCCCCACATTCCCCCAGACCAGCTTTGTAGTAATGCAATTGAGTCCCCATCTCACAAACAGATCATGCAGTAGATGATGTGTCTCTTGTCACCGCATTCAGGGCCGAAGCCCATTCCTGTGACATTGTGGCATGGCCTGGTTTCAGTTCTTCGAAGGGGAGCATCTGTGGCCAACTCGTTGCCACCCTCCTCTCGAGGGTTTCTGGGAGTGTTCTGGGGAGGTATTCATCTTGTTGTGTTTGAGACCCAGTAGAGCACAGGTTTCCTGAAGGGATCTCAGCTGTTGCAAGGTTCCATTCCATTTGAAAATCAGGCGTAAAGGGTGACCCCAGGAGTTCGGTATCCCCTTGTCCCTCAGGAACGTCGTGACAACTCTGAACGCTCAAAGATTTTGGAGCGTGATGGTCAGCCAATCTTGGAACAGTGCCACCGAGTGCCCCTGATATTGAAGAGGTTGCTTCAGACGCGCCTCTCGAAGGATCCTCTCTTTCAGTGGAAAGTCCGGCAGGAAGGCCAGGATATCCGGGGGGAGAAGGCGTGCGCCTCGCCAGACCTACTCTGTGTGCCCGGTCAATACGAATTGCAAAGTTTTTGGGTACCTCTAGTATCTCCCGGAAAAGGCCCTGAAAATTCTTGGTGATATCTGCTCCTTCTTCTTTGGATGGAACTCCTCTGACTCGGATAATATTGCGTCTGGACCTATTTTCTAAGTCCTCTGCGTGTGCCTGTAAGTCCACTTGTTGATTTCTAAGGTGGAGAAGTTCTTGTTGGAGGTGTTCGACTTCCTCGCTTCTGGTCTGAGTCTTCGAGGGACGCCACTTGCTCGCCTAAGCCGTCCACATCGCAGCCTATCTCCCTCACCTCCCCGCCACCTCTTGTTTGAGCGTGTGGAAATCCTCAAGCAGGGAGTTGAATAGGGTTTCAAGAAAGACTTGGTGATATGCACCTCCTCGTCCCCTTGTTCCATTTGATGCTTTGATGTTGTAGGGGAGGGAGGCCCTCTGTCCTCCATAAGGGGGCCCTTAACAAGCATGTCAGTAAGCGTGCGTTCCCTCTTCATTCTCGTGTTGGCCGTGATATGGCGTTGTCCTCTGAAGCTCTTCTCCCCCAATTTGCTTAGGCCGTACGGGGCCCTCACCGTGTGACCTGGTTGCTAGGGGCTGGCATGCTGGCCGGGGAGCCTTGTGTGGGAGCGCCGGTTTGTCCTTCTCGCTGATTTTGAATGTTGATTCAGTGGGTGTGGGTCTATATGTGGCGCGAAACCAGGCTCCTCCTGACTGGTGTAGTGCAGGGCACTGTGTGTGTTTCGGGCTCAGGCCGCAAGTGTGCTGGTGTCAAGGCCTACCCACGAGGGCCACTGTCTTCTGTTGCCAGGTCCCGCTTGCTCTCTGAGAAACAGGACCGGCCAACCGCACCCCCAGCCACTATTGAGTGGGCCGCAGATCTACCTCTTTCTTTACTCCTGAAGTAAGTGGGGGCACCCGCTCTCCTCCGTATGGGCACCTGTTAGGTGATTTAGTCCCATGCACGCTCAGCCGGCATCCACGTGTTGGGCTGACCGTGTGCGCTGCCCTGCTGGGAGTGTCAGGTTCGGTGCTTCGCTTCTACTCTTAGCAGCGCCTAGCGGAGCCCCGGTGTGTCCGTTGCCAAGTGCGTATGCAAGGAAAGGTGAAGGCCCTGCTGCCAAGTCACACTCAGACACCGCTCCCCCAGGGGCCTCACTGCTGTGCTTCGAAGTGAAGGGCAATGGGCCTCCCTCTCTCCGCTTCCCGGGCGCCCTTGAAGGAATAGCAGGGGTCGCACTACGCTGTCTTGCTGCTGCTTGTTCCTGCCCCACCTCCGCTGCAGATACTTAGCGGTACCTGTATACTGCTCCGCTGGGGGTCGGGTCCACCTCCGCGTTGCTTCAGCTCCGGGGTATTCCCCCGGGGACCGGCGCCGGACCCCTCAAAGCGGCACCAGGGAGGGCGGCATCCGGTCACAGCTCCATAGGCCCAGGAGCCACGGCCTCAATTTTCACGCTCCCGTCAAGCAGCGATGCGCCCCGCAGTGCTGCCGGTGCTCCACCTGGGCCCCCGGTCTCGCCGCCACACAGCCGCCACCACTCCCCCGCAGCGTGGTGAGGCCGGAGGGCGGTGATGAACGGGGCACAGTAAATGCTGAGACCTCCTGCTGCTTAGCCTTGCGGAGTCCTTCGCAGTGACCGAGCGGGCTGGGTGCCATTTCGCAGCCTCGAGCTGCAAGTTGCTACAGGGTCATTCGGGAGTGCCGAGCTTCTCAAAAGTGCATTCCAGGTAGACTCCTCAGCTCTGTATCTCTCTCCACCAAAATCTGAGGGACAACCAGGGATATTATGCTCAAAATTGGCCCAGAGAGGTGTTTGGTGCGAGGAGCCTCGAGGTCCTACGTCCTCTCAGGTCACCATCTTGGCCACGCCCATCCTCTCAAATATTTTTTACATTTGTCAGTATTATCCACCGAGATGGGAGTTTCCTGGCTGGACTAGGAGATTGAGCTGGGCTGGTCTGTTGTTTAGTTGTCTCACCTCTAACTTTAGAGCTTGAGATAGCACACTAGCCTGGCGGCACACTAGTTGACAGCTGTGGTGCATCTGCGAAGCAAGAGCACAGATGGTGCGCCAAAGCCAAGCCTGTTAGCACCCCTTCACCCCTGGATATACCCAGCACCCCAAACACTCTCTTAAAACATCTCCTAAGTCAAACTGCTCTGTTCGTATCTCCTCCACCTCTGCTGCCGTCCATACAAGGAAGGGCCTGTTCTCAAATGTATTCACCTGCACCTCACTTGCATAGACCTGATTTCAACATTCCTTTTCTAGCACAAAACCTCCGAACAACATTTTCCAATCATGTAATTCCCATGACTTTTCATGGGTCCCTCCTCCTACTCATGCTTTTCAACATCGCCTGTACAAACCACTGTGGCCACATTTAATGGAGCAATACTGAGGTGCGCTCATTCTTTCCACAAGATGGAGAATGCACCAGAACAGCACACACTGCACATAAGACAAAGATAACGTGCCTTCTGCGACTCTCACACATGCCCGGCAATGACACAGTCCCTACACAGCTTTCACAAAGGGCCAGATGCTTAGCATTGCTTTTCAAATACACACAAAATGCCATAGGCACAGCTCAACAATGTAAAATACAATTCATTCACACACAATTCACAGTGTAAAATCCATCAGCAAATGATCCAAAGTGTACTGCATGCCACAAGGGTCTTTACTATCTCAGCTGCGTTGACAGTTTGCTGTCACCAAAGTGTTCTTCCTTTGAAAAAGGTGCTTTTCCTCTATGAAATGTAGAGCGGGTGCAGGCCCATATCAGACAGAAATAAAAAATGTATAGCTCAGTAGTATTCTGAGATAAAGAACTGGGTAATAGGACAATGGCTTCTAATAACACGGCACTGAGCACCTCACTTAAGCCAATCTTAAATGATTGTTTGAAGAACAGGGCAACAGGAAGGTGTATTAAATGCCGACCATTAACCTTTCACCAGCTGCACACGGGGACGGCATTGGATAGATGGAACGCTGTTCCCCCGCAACCGCTCAAGTCATGCATACAGGCGCTAAAACATGTTGTCCTGGAACTCTCAATTCCAATTCACACAATCTAAATACACACATTACAGTTAACTCTCACCTCACCGTACCAAGTGCGTGTTTCTTGATTCAACACCACAGTGCCCGCGCTGTAAGATGGCTGATGCCAGCTTCTAACATATGGTGTGGGAGTGCCACCACTACAGGTGTCATGGCTCGAGATTACAGCCACCACAGCTGAACTCACAGACCATACACGGTCACCTACCCCTGAATCCTGCCTGCTAGGCCTTCACCCTAAAGCAAAGGGGGGCAAACACTTACACAGGTTCATAGACCTTGCATACGTACTTTTCAAGTGACGAATAGCAACGTCTTGGAAAGCGGCCTCTGTGCCGGACACTAAGAGGCGGCTGCATACTCCCCTGCACTGTGCACTAGCAAAGACCAACACACTACACATGCTACTCCCTAGAGGAGTGGGGAGAGTCGATGGGGGTGGGAAAGAAGGATCTGCTTTCATGGCTACCCCCACTTTTTCCTGGTTTCATGCTATTTTCCTGACCAGCCTGACTGAGATCCTGCTAATCAGGACCCCAGTCACTGGGCTTCCTCCCTAAATTGGCTATGGTGAGTACCTTGGTACATTCCTAATTGGCTGCTGGTGTACTCTAGTAAGTCCCTAGTATATGGTACTAGGTCCCTAGGGCCTAGGTACTCCAGGGATCCCCCATGGGCTGCAGCATGTGTTATGTCACCCATAAGGGACCCTCCAAACTCTGACCACAGGCCGGCCAATGCAGCCTGTGTGAGTTGGTGCTTGCACCTCTCATGAAAGGTATGTCTCTTTATATCCAACATCCCTGCACTTGAAACCTATTAGTCACCCCTTTAGCAGGCCTTTCATTCCCAAACGCTGGGTGCTTGGTTCCGAGTGTGAGGGTGGCCCTGCATGAGCAGACAACCCCTACAAACCCCGGAGTCCATTCTCCTGGTATTGAACATAAATCAGTCATTATGATATAGCGAGACCATCTCTAACCTGGCTGGAAAGAATCTGTGTGTGTTTGGTATCAGACATGCTGGCATCATACCCCAACACCGTACCTGGTGTTGTAGGTATGATTCCATCCATGGCAGGGCTCCTCCGGGATGTATTCCATGCTCTCGGGACCGATCTTACAGAGCCTGACAGCAACCTAGGCCTGCTGCCTACCACAGACAATATTCTGCCCTCCTGCTGCTGGGCCAAGCCCGAGCAGGGGAAGGTAGGACAATCGGTTTCTGGTCACAGGGACCATCTCCCAGACAAGATTTAATGTATTAGGTAGGGGTGGGGGCTCCTGCCAGCGCCACATAGGCTGCTGGAAGGGCACATTTAGTGCCCTCCTTTCATACTCCAGTTCAAACCAGCTCAGGGAGCCGTTAGTTCCAGCACTGGCGCGAACCTGGACAAACGACATGGGAGTATCAACCCCACTGTCCAACCCCTCCTCCGAGAGGGACCCCTAAATCCTCCCAACCCTCACTTTCAGGTACTTAATGACTTACCTGTGGACGGGTCCCTAGATTCGTCATGGGATTTGAGTCAGATATAACTCCGCGTCCTGTTCAAATCATCTGGACATCGAGACCGAGTCAGACTGACCGCTCAAACTTCATTTCAGGAACAGAGAAGACTTTGTCTGCTCAGGACCTCTTCGTTCTGCGAGTCGCTGCACCATCAGTGTCCGTGCTCCATACAGGTTCCACCCTGATCCGGTGGCCATCCAAAGACATCCGAAGGAATCTCCCTTGGAGTGAAGGAATCACTCCCCTGTGTCTGCAGGCACCGCAACACAGCTGACCTCATCGCTGATTCTACGCTCCTACAGACTCCAACAGGTTCAGTAACATACAAGACAGTTCTACAACGTCTTCGAGGCCTGCACTGTTTTCAGACCTAGTCTGAGGATCCCTCATCGACACTGCCCGAATCGAGTCTTGGTGCATTTCGTCAGCTGTATTGCATTGAGTTAGGGAGTTTCTGTAATAAATAACTATTTTTGTTATAACTACACTGTGTGGTTCTTTTTCACTTAATCTACAGTACCAGATTAGATACTGGTGAAGCAAGCTGCTTTACACTCCTCCTAGACTAAGCCTGAAGGCTGCTTTCCACAGCTACCACTTAGAAAGCTTTCTAAGGTTGTCCATATAGGAAGGTGGAATCTGACTACATGGTTACCCCCACTTTTTGCCTGGTGTTTTGCTGGTTTTTGACTTAGTTTGACTGGGATCCTGCTAATCAGGACCCCAGTCTATCTGCTTTCTCCCCGCTGGCCGCTAAGAAAACAGTGACTGTGGCTCTCATACTATCGCGGCTGGACCACTGTAATAGCCTCCCCGCAGGAATCAATAAAACCATCCTGAGGAGACTACAGGTAGTCCAGCACGCATCAGCTAAGCTGGTCCAAGGGCTTTCACGTAGAGCATCGGCCTCGGCTGCCCTGAACACCCTCCACTGGCTCCCAGTTCAAAAATTAATTTTGTTCAAACTACTACCGACGACTTTTAGAGCACACCGTCATTTGGGCCCGATATATTTTCAGAAAGAGTCAAGCATATACTACTGCAAGAACACTATGTTCTAGTGCTGCAAGCTTGCTCAAAGTGCCGGCCTTCAAATTAGTAACTAGAGACGGGAGATCAGCCACTGTACTGGGAGCAAAGGCTTGGAACTGTAACTAGAGACGGGAGATCAGCCACCGTACTGGGAGCAAAGGCTTGGAACTGTAACTAGAGACGGGAGATCAGCCACCGTACTGGGAGCAAAGGCTTGGAACTGTAACTAGAGGCGGGAGATCAGCCACCGTACTGGGAGCAAAGGCTTGGAACTGTAACTAGAGACGGGAGATCAGCCACCGTACTGGGAGCAAAGGCTTGGAACTGTAACTAGAGACGGGAGATCAGCCACCGTACTGGGAGCAAAGGCTTGGAACTGTAACTAGAGACGGGAGATCAGCCACCGTACTGGGAGCAAAGGCTTGGAACTGTAACTAGAGGCGGGAGATCAGCCACCGTACTGGGAGCAAAGGCTTGGAACTGTAACTAGAGACGGGAGATCAGCCACCGTACTGGGAGCAAAGGCTTGGAACTGTAACTAGAGACGGGAGATCAGCCACCATACTGGGAGCAAAGGCTTGGAACTGTAACTAGAGACGGGAGATCAGCCAACGTACTGGGAGCAAAGGCTTGGAACTGTAACTAGAGACGGGAGATCAGCCACCGTACTGGGAGCAAAGGCTTGGAACTGTAACTAGAGACGGGAGATCAGCCACCGTACTGGGAGCAAAGGCTTGGAACTGTAACTAGAGACGGGAGATCAGCCACCGTACTGGGAGCAAAGGCTTGGAACTGTAACTAGAGACGGGAGATCAGCCACCGTACTGGGAGCTAAGGCTTGGAACTGTAACTAGAGACGGGAGATCAGCCACCGTACTGGGAGCAAAGGCCTGGAACTGTATGCCAAAGGAACTTAGAGTAATTGAACAGGAGGAGCAATTTAGAAAGGCATTAAAGACATCAATCTTTGGAATATCTGATGCCTGCTGCCTAGACCTAATCTAGGTCTTATTCTACCCAATTGATCCGTGTCATTTACAGCGCCAGGAGACTCTGTTAGGAGTGACAGTTGCGCTATATAAGACTCACTTTTCAATTCATTTAATTTCAAATTGGTTGTTCATGTACTTTAGGTACACTCCAGATTGGACTCTGGGGTACCCTTTTAAGTCCCTAGTATATGGTATACTATATACCCAGCGCATAGGCACCCCAGGGGCCTCTCAAGGGCTGCAGTATGTATAATGCCACCCCTGGGAGACCATTCAAAATGACACAATAGGTCTGCTACAGAAGCCTGTGAAGGCAGTGTACACACCCCTTACTTACATATAGGTTCCCTATATCTATCCATATCACTGCACATTTAAACCTATCAGTCACCCCTATGGCAGGCCTTATCAATCCTAAAGGCAGGGTGCTGGGTTTTATGTGAGAGGGTGCTCCTGCATGAGCAGAGCCCCTCTGCAGCCTTCAGAACCTCTATTCCGTGGTTGTTTGTGATGCAGCCATACCATTTACTCTTAAGTGCATTATAACCTCGCAGTAAATACTAACTTTAAAACGCCTGCATGGAAACATACCTCCACACAAGTAACTGGTGTGGGAGGTATGATTCCACCCTCCTAGAGGGAGAAAGATGACAGCACCGATACCAGCTTTCTCGACCCTGGCATCACAAGATGGATGCTGCCAGCCACAGACACACGTCTGCCCTCCTGCTGCTGGATAAAACTCCTGCAGGGGAGGCTGGACAATAGGTATCCTGTCACAGGGAGGTGTGACCACCTCCAAGACAAGCTTTAGTGTGTTGGGGCTGGGTGGGTGCACTCTGAGAGAGCTTTGATGTCTGCACTGGGGGCACATTTGGTGTCCCTGTGCATAGTCCAGTTCAAACCGGTTGCAGAAGCTATCAGCCACGAAAAACTATCTGGCACGAAACTGGACAAAGGAAATGGGTGTAGCCACCCCTCTGTCCTGACCCTCCCATAGGTGGGTCCCCAGAGTTTTTCCCATCCCTTCCTTGGGTATTAAGTAGGAACCCCTGGCTACAGGACTTTAGATATTACCTGGACTAAACTCTGCTACAGAAACCAAGTATCCTTTGACTATCTACACTTTGCTGGACAACTGAAGAATCTCCCTTGGTGTAAAGGGTGCAAGGCAAGCACCTCCACACATCTGACCAGTTTGCATCTACGCAGCTCCTGAAGGACTCCGAAGATTTTACATCACAGGAGGTGGGTTCCTAAGCTTCCCCGAGGCCGACCAGTGCTCTCAGCAAACCTGAGACCCGCAGCCCTTGTGGGGACCGTGCAACCCGAATCCCTAGACACCATGCACATTTGCAGCAGCATATGCTTTTTGGCGATCCCTGAGGCTGTGCTTTTGGGCTACTTGTAGTCCACACCCTGAGCAGTGTTTCCACTGAAGATTACTGGCCTATACTCCACAAGTGTTCCATGGGCTGGTATTTTGTGATTCCTCTCGTGGTCCCTTCACGATCCCTGGTCCGTTCTACCTGTGGGTCCCTGTGAAGATAACTTTGAATTTCCGTGGGCTTTCCTGGTTGCTCCAAAAGTGACCTGACTCTCCATAGATTGGGGAGTCGCCAGGACCTTGCTGAAGCATCTTTTCTCTAATGTCGCGGGTTACAGTTACCAAGGCTTGTTGGTCTCCAATCCGGATACTGACCCCCCAGCATTCAACATCCTTCATGGAAAAGCTCGCCTGCGCACTTTGGTCATTGTCGACATCTCCTGGTCTCAGTGGCAGAAGAGTCAAGCTTCACCTCTACGCACCTGAAACACCCGACATCGGTGGGCATTCGTCTACGGAGACCCTGTCACTGGCAAGTGACCCAGACTCGGTCTCCTCTGCTTTCAGGTTCTTCACAGCTCTGATCCAGGCTTGGATCACATGGGCACTTTTCCTCTTCAAGGCAGCAGCACTTTGCAGCATCACACCATTGAAAACAAAGAAGATTCCCAACACCATTTGACACCTATGCACCGGCTTCCCTGGATTAGGTAGCACAAGTACTCCGGTGCTCACATGGGTGCTGGCCTTAGAACCTTCTAAGTTTTAAAGGGTTTGCTCAAAGTCCTCTCCTAAGTGTCCTTATACGTTAAAATTCCAACCGCGACTTTCCCATAGGATTGTACAGAGCTCTTGGCTGTGTACTCACACTGCAAGCGTCCCTTGTGGGTCCCCTGTGTCAATACCTTGGGTGGTTCCTTGGAGTCCCAGCGATTCTATGTGCTCCAGGCACTGTGTCTAGTCAAATCTTGATTGTTATACCACTTTCTTAATATATGTGTTGTTCTCCCCCTGGGGCCCACTGTGTATTGTGCTATTTACTGTAGTTCTATTGCTTTAATATTGAGTGCCTTATTCTCCAATCTCATAAAAAGGTTAGTAGAGAGTGTTTAGAAATAAATACCTATATTTTATATACCTTGTGTGGTTCTCCTTTCATTTGGTCATTAAGGAGGTTATAATCTGGTAATCCAAGCTGCTTTACATTCCTTTGAGACTTAGCCTGAAGGCTGGTCTCCACAGCTACCACTAGGATAGCTTTCGATAAAGGTTGTCTTTATCCTAATCATCAATAAGGGTCGTTTGGACCGATGCAAGGTGCCCACTATAACTAGTGGTCAGCATAAACCAGGCCAAATTTTCACAGTCCAAACCACAGGGTAGTCTGGATTGGTGCTACACTTAAATAAGTGTGCACCATATACCAAGCCAGCCTCTCACAGGGGGAACTGGGATATGTATATCTTTAACATAGAAGCCAAGAATGATATTCGACCCACATTAAGAAACTACGTCTGCGACCTCATGAATGCAGCATTTATGTACAATTGTACCCAAGTATGATGTATATCCTCCTGCTCATGTGATTTCTGTTCCCCGGTGGATGGCGGGGCCGGGACCCGCGCGTATACATGGCATGGATTAGACATCATGTTGATCTAACCTTATGAGCTCCCTGCAACCTCCCCTTAGGCAAAATTCTGCATTTTTTTTTATGGGAAAAAAGTGTGGCATTAGACAGCATCTGTTTCTTTCCCTGCAAATGGTATCAACGAAGGGTCTGTGGTGATAAAATCACCATCTTCCCAGCTTTCAGGAACAGGTAGACTTTTGTCAGGACACCAAAATTTCCTACACTGTTTTGGCATTTTACTGGGAAATAGCCTATTTTTGGTGCTTTCAACCTCCTTCCAGTTAGTGGTAGAAATGGGTATAAAATGAATAATGGATCCCAGAAAGCTATACATTTCTGAAAAAAGACATGATTCTGAATTTAGCAAGGGGTCAATTGTGCAGATCCTTCAAGCTTTTCCTATAGAAAGTAACAGTTGAAAAAATAAATATTGAATTTGAGTTCAAAACAACAGCCATTTGTGCCTACATTTTCACCTGTAACTTCTTCAAACTATGCTAGATTTTTTAAAGCAGTATACCATTATATTTGCAGGACCCTTCTGGGAGCGGGGATATATCGGGCTTGTAGGTCCACCAAGAACCCGAGATACCCAGAGCCAATAACTGAGCTGCACCTTACAATGGGTATTCATTGTGTCCCGGGTAAACTGCAATTCATTTGGTAAAATATAAAGAGTGAAAAATAGGTATTAAGGAAACCTACGTATTTCTCATATTGGGTACAAGATTTGGAGTTTAGAAGCAGTGGTTATTTGAGTTCTCTGAATTTGTGCGTAGCAATACCAGCATGTGAATTAGGGGGCATTTTTCAAAATGTCTTCTTTTTTACACACTGTCTTACATTTGGAAGGCAGAAATGCATAGTAAAACACTTGTTCTACTATTCTGGGTTCCCCTAAGTCTACCAATAAAAACGGTACCTCACTTGTGTGAGTAGGCCTAGTGACCGTGACAGGAAATGGGTCAAAGCGCAACATGGACTTTTTTTAAAACTAGACACAAAGCAACGTGTTCACATAATTTTTTGCAAGGAAACTTGACCCTTTTTTTTCAATGTGCCTACCTGTGGATTTTGGACCCTAGTTCAGCCAGCATGTAGGGAAACATAGGAACAGAAATTGCCCAAAACGTACTGTGGAGATTTCAAAATTATCGATTACAAAAAGACATGGTTTTGCGAGGGAGTCACATGTGCTTTGGGTCAACGCCTTGGTGGCCATCTAGGGAAACCTACCAAAGCCAGACATTTCTAAAAAGTAGACACCTGGGAGAGTCCAGGGAGTTGTGGCTGGTGTGGATCTCCCAGTTTTCTTACCCAGTATCCCCTACAAACCTCAAATTTTGCTACTAAAAATGATCTTTTCCTCACATTTCTGTTTGGGATGACCATGCCGGCACAAATTTCCTACCACCCAACGTTCCCTTTAAAAATAATACCTAACGTGTTTGTGTGTCCAGTGCAGAATTGCCTAAAAATGTAAAAAACAAATATGGGGCTTGAAGCTCACTGTGCTATTTCCTCAGTCTCAATGTTTTTGGCCTTTCCCAGTCACAGACCCTTGGCCACCCACACAAGTGAGGTATCGCTATTATAGGGAGACCGAGGGGAACACTGGGCGGTAGGAAATTTGTGCTGGCATGGTGAACACACACAGAACTGTCAGGAAAATGTAATTTGTTAGCTAAATTTAATATTTGCAGGGGATTCTGGGTAAGAGAACATTGGGGAATCCATGCAAGCCACATATCCTTGGACTCCCCCTGAGTCTAGTTTTCAGAAATGTCCATGTTTGGTAGGTTTCCCTAGATGGCCGCCGAGCAAGGGAGAAAAAACGTAGGTGCCCACCTTGCATAATCAGGTAATTTTGTGACAGATAATTTTGTTGTCTCCGCAATATGTTTTGGGACCCTCCCTGTCGCAGGCTCTTGGCCCTCCCACACAAGTGAGGTAGCATTTTTATCAGGAGAGCTGGGAGAACTCTGGGTGGTAAGAAATGTGTGTGGGCTTGGTGATCCCACAACTTTCCCACACAGAAATGTGAGGAAAATGTGATAGATTGAGAGCACCTGCATTTTTGGTCCTGGCCCGCAGGCCATCAAGGGAAACCTACTAAACATAGGCATTACTGAAAACAAGACACCCGGCAGAGTCCAGGGATAAGAGGGTTGCATGGATCTCCTAAAGTTTTCTTATCCAGGATCCCCTGCAAAGCTCAAATTTAGCTAAAATGATACATTTTCCTCACATTTCTGTGTGCCAAGGTTGTGAGATCACTGCGCCCGCACAAATTTCCCAACACCCACCGTTCCCCTCAGTCTCCGGATAAAAATGTTGGGAAACAGCCGTAACAACGCACGCCTTACATTGCATGCCTTTACAACGCGGTTGTTACAATGACCGCGTTGTTACAATGCGAACCATTACATCGCAAGTCGTTTCAACGACTTGCTGCAGGGGGCGCACTGGTGTTGGATTTAGAATCCAACACCTTCCCCGCTGCTGCACAAACTGGAGTAGGAATACTATTTTATACTATTTACTATTCCTAAGTCCAATGTTGAAAAGACTTGCAATGTAATAGTTTGTGTTGTAACAACGCGGTCGTTGTAACAACCTCGTTGTAAAGGCATGCGATGTAACCCATGCGAAGTTAAAGTATACATTCAAAAATGATACCTCACTTGTGTGGGTGCCCAAAGCAGAGTCAGCCTACTAATTTGTATGAAAAAAACAGCCCTTTTGTACCCTCTTTGGTTACCCCTCAGTTTTTCATTTTATACGTTTTTAGGTTGTCCGTTTTGGGCACCCACACAAGTTAGGTATCATTTTTATCAGGAGGCCGAGGGGAATGCTGGGTGGTGGGAAATTTGTGCCGGCAGGGTGATCCTACAACTTTTCCACACAGAAATGTGAGGAAAGTGTGACTTTTTAGCTAGATTGAAGGGTTGCAGGATATTTTGGGTAAGAACATTTGGAGGATTCATGCAAGCCACACCGCCAGCCAAGCACCATCCATGTACACTGCCAGCAACACAACATCCACGCACATCGCCAGCCAAGCGACAGCCCACAGACACCGCCAGCAAAGCGAAAGTCTCATACACACTGCAAGACATGGTCCATCCATGCAGACCGATAGCCAAGCGACAGTCCAAGCACACTGCCAGCCACGCACTAGTCCACACACCCTGCCAGCTAAGCGCAAGTCAACACACACTACCAGCAAAATGCAGGTTCATATACAGTCAGCCAAATGCCAGTATACACGGACCATCAGCCAAACTCATACACAGAAGCGAGTGTCTAGCGGTTTTCTGCCTATAAATATCGCTGATCTGCCCAAGAGGGTTGGGGGCAGAAGCAGCAAAACTCTGGTCTCAAAAAAGGGGAGCAACACTTGTCTAAGGCCATAAACATATCTCTGGTTCCTAGTGGGCTTTCTGCCCCCCCCCCGGAGCAGATCGGGGGCTGTTGCCCTTTTAGGGGAGGGGGACATTGGAATCGCAGCCATCTTTTATTAAAAATAAATCCTGGTGTCTAATAGGCTTTCTTCCCCCAGGGGCAGATCGGGGGTAATTACCCCCATCTGCCCCCTCAAGACACACAGAAACTGTCACAGTTATTTTGGGGGGTGGGGGCATTAGCATACATGTTGAAAACAAGAAATCCCTGGGGCCTAGTGAGTTTTCGGCCCCCCAGGGCAGATTGGGGGCGAGTACCCTCAACAACGGCATAACGAAAGTTGTGGTGGCACCCCTGCAAGGTACTTGGAGGGGCGCGCTCCGAATTTAATCCAGAACTCTCAGGCTGGAATACAGTGCTGAGGGGCCCCCTGCACCGCGGGGGCTGTGGGGGCCTGTGTTACACCACCGACCCTCAACTGCCCCCAACGTGGGGCAGAAATACTTCTTTTTTATAATTGTGGGTGGGGGCATGGCCTTGCCCATTGTGGGTAGCCCCCATCCCTCTTTTATAATAAAAATGAAATCCCTGGTGTCTAGTGGCTTCACCCCCCACAGGAGGGCAGATCCGGGGTAGTAACCCCCATCTGCCCCTGGGTGGGACAGAAATACTGTCCCTTTTGTTTTGGGGAGTGGGTACATTAGCATGCTCATTCTGGGAAGCCCCTGCTCCTCTTTTTGGACAGAAATAAAATCCCTGGTGTCAAGTGAGCTTTCTGCCCCCCTTGGGGTAATAAGCCCCATCTACCTCCCATGGGGGCAGACATACTGTCCCTGTTGCATTCGGGGTAGGGGCATCGACGTGCCCATTGGGGGCAGCCTCCACCTCTCTATTATAAAAAAAAATCCCTGGTGCTTAGTGGGTTTTCTGTTCCCGTGGGGAGATGGGGGCAGAAAGGCTGTGCTACTTTTTGGACAGTTGGGGACAATTATAATGCCCATTTAGGGCAGCCCCCTCCCCTAAATTTAAATAAAAAAGAATCCCTGGGGTCTTGTGTGCCTTCTTACCCCCGCCCCCACCAGGAAAGACTGAATATGGACAAAATATTATGGGGGAGCAGAGGCCCTTGCCCAAGGGGCCCCTCCCTGGTGTATAGTGGTGGATCCCTGCCTGTGGCGATCCCCAAGCAGAGATACACTAGATTCTCTCCTTTCCGATGATGCTCTCCCGTCTGCCCACGTGCTCGGGCTGAGACAGATCCAGGAGCTTGTAGGCAGTCAAAGTGAAATGAGCCGATCAGCTAATTTCACTTTCCCTGTAGTGACGTTAGCGCGCCATGCAGGACGCTCGTCAGTACACTGAAAAAAAAGTGCCTCTGGCAGTTGGGGTACCTCTACCCCAGCTCCCAAGGCTGAAGAACAAAAAAAAGGGATTTCAAAATAATGGGCCTTGGACGCAACGGTGACATCCTTGGCACCGGAGCGCCACAACTTTGGACGTAACCGTTACGTCCAAGGAATGAAAGGGGTAAGTAGATCTTGCTCTGACACTGATGTAAACTGTCGTCAAATGGATGAAAAGCAGATGCTTACAACTCAACACCGACAAAACAGAAGTACTCATCATGGGCCCACACCCCGACGCCTGGAACGGTACCTGGTGGTCCACCGCCCTCAGAAGCCCACCCGCCCTCACAGGCCAGGTGCGCAACTTTGGAATAATCCTTGACTCTGAGCTTAAAATAGACTGCCAGATCAACACCGTCACTTTGTCCTGCTTCCACATCCTCTGCCTCCTACGTAAGACCTTCAAGTGGATCCCCCTTGAGCACAGAAAAGATGTCACCCACGCCCTTGTCACCAGCAGACTCGACTACGGCAACGCACTCTATGCCGGAATAAACAACAAGCATTGGAAATGCAATAGGTCTCGCATTAGAAAAGTGGGAGCTATTGGTCTTGTAAATGATTTTTTTTTTTGTGTGTAGTTTTTCCAAATAGCTACATTGATAGATTAGTCATTTACAATGACAATAGTTTTAATTTTTGTGAATGTGACACCTATAGCATTTGGAATGCCACATGATTTGTATTGACGTGACTTTGATGGCAGCTTATGTTGTTATGCCACATTTCTAGAGAGCAGTAGAGTGCAGCAGGGGATAGAAGTACAGCCCTGCAAGCTGAGCGTCCTCCCATCGCACACCCATCTGTGGCTTGAGTGGTGTGAGGGTGAGGGGTGTGAGAGTGAGGGATGTGAGTGTGAGGGGTGTGAGCGTGAGTGTTGTGAGTGTGAGGGAGTGTGAGTGTGAGGGGGTGTGAGTGTGTGTGATGGTGAAGTTGAGTGAGTGTTTGTGAGGCTGAGTGTGTGTGACGGTGTGTGTTGTTGAGGGTGTGTGAGGGTGAGTGAGGGTGTTTGATCTTGATTGAGGGAGTGTGAGTGTGTGGGTGTGTGACGGTGTGAGTCTGAGGGTGTGTGAGGGTGAGTTAGGGAGTGTGATTGTGTGTGAGTGGGTGAGTCTGAGAGTTAGGTGTTGTGATGTTGATTGAGTGTGAATGAGGCTGAGGGGATGATGGTAAGGGTGTGTGAGTGTGAGGCGTGTTGATTGTGACAAGTTGCAAGGCTGAGGGTGGGTGAGTGTGTGGGAGGGTGTTTGATGGTGAGTGTGCGAGGTGTAGTGAGTGTGAGAGTGTTGTGACGGGTGTCAGGGGAGCGTGTGTGTGTGAATGTCATGTGTTTGGGGGTGAGGGGGTGTGTGTGTGAGGGTGAGTGAGGGGGTGTGAGGCTTCGGGTGTGTGACGGTGCGTGAGTGTGAGTGTGTGTGAGGGTGAGTGAGGGTGAGAGAGGTGTTGTTACGCAGAAGGTGTGTGAGGGTGAGGGTGTGTGAGTCATTGTGAGTGAGTGTGAGTGAGTGTGAGTGAGGGGGTGTGAGGGTGTTGTTGTGTGAGTCTGTGTGATTGTGAGTGTGTCTGAGGGTGAGTGAGGGAGTGTGATGTTGTGTGAGTGGGTGAGGGTGGGAGTGAGGGTGTGTGAGGGTGAGTGTGTGAGGGTGACTGAGGGTGTGTGAGGGTGCCAGAATGAGTGTAAGGGTGTGTGAGTCTCAGGGAGTTGATGTTGAGCGAGGGTGAGTGGGGTGAGTCTGTGAGGGTGTGCGGTGTAGTGAGTGTGAGAGTGTAGTGAGGGGTGTGAGGGTGAGGGGGTGTGAGTGTGGGTGAGGGTGAGTGAGCTGTTGTGAGGATGAGGTTGTGTGTCGGTGTGTGAGGGTGAGTGTGTGTGTTTGATGGTGAATGATTGAGTGTGAGTGTGTGGGTGTGTGATGGTGTGAGGGTGAGGGTGTGCGAGGGTGAGTTACGGAGTGTGAGGGTGTGTGAGTGGGTGAGTTTGAGAGTTAGGGTGTTTGAGGGTGACTGAGGGTGAATGTGGTTGAGGGGATGGGGGTAAGGGTGTGTGAGGGTGAGGGGAGTGAGCGTGTGTGAGGGTGATGGGGTGTGAGGGTGAGGGGGTGTGAGTGTGTGTGAGGGTGAGGATGAGTGAGGTTGTTTGCGGCTGAGAGTGTGTGAGGTGTAGTGAGTGTGAGAGTGTTGTGATGGGTGTCAGGGGAGCGTGTGTGTGTGAGTGTAAGGTGTTTGAGGGTGAGGGGGTGTGTGTGTGAGTGTGAGGGTGAGTGAGGGGGTGTGAGGCTTCGGGTGTGTGACGGTGTGTGAGTGTGTGTGAGGGTGAGTGAGGGTGAGAGAGGTGTTGTTAGGCAGAGGGTGTGTGACGGTGTGTGAGGGTGAGGGTGTGTGAGGCTGAGTGTGAGTCATTGTGAGTGATTGTGAGTGAGTGTGAGTGAGTGTGAGTGAGGGGGTGTGAGGGTGTTTGAGGGTGAGTGTGTGAGGTGTAGTGAGTGTGAGAGTGTTGTGAGGGGTGTGATGTTGTGATGGGAGTATGAGGGTGATGGCGTGTGAGGGTGAGGGGGTGTGAGTGTGTGTGAGGGTGAGGGTGAGCGAGGGAGTGTGAGTGTGTGTGAGTTGTTGAGGTTGAGAGTTAGGGTGTGTGAGGGTGAGGGGATGAGGGTAAGGCTGTGTGAGGCTGAGGGGTGTTGATGGTGAGAGAGTGTGACGGGGGTGAGTGGGTGAGGCTGTCCGGTGTAGTGAGTGTGAGCTTTTTGTGAGGGGTGTTATTTTTTGAGGGGAGTGAGGGTGTGTGAGTGTGTGTGAGTGTGAGGGGGTGTGAGTGTGTGTGAGGGTGAGTGAGTGGGTGTGAGGCTGAAGGTGTGTGATGTGTGAGGGTGATGTTGTGTGAGGGTGATTGAAGGTGTGTGAAGGAGTGTGAGAGTTTTGGGGTGTGAGGGTGATGTTATGAGTGTGTGTATGTTAATAATAATTTTTTAATATGTGTCGTGTAAAAAAAAACGTGATAGATCTTCCTTTTGTAATTGTCCTGCCTTATGTGTATTTTTGTATGTAATAGAACTGTGTGTGTTTTTTAATTACTGTGTGGTGTTATGTGTGTTTTTGGGGTCTGTGGAGTCCCGTATTAAAATGTATTATTTTAAAAATGGCCGACGCAATGCGTCACTTTGACGTTCCCTACGTTAGCGTTCTAGTTTATTTTTGTGTTGTGAGTGTTTACGTTTCCTTGACGTTTATTTGTAGCCAATCGGAGCGCGACGTTTTTGACGTTGCGTTCCGATTTGCTTACGTCAACGGTGGAATTCCCCAGAAGATCGAGAATGTTGGTGCGCGGAAGGCGTGTTCTTGTTCCTGTGCTGTTGCTGCGTCGTTTGACAGGTAAGAATTTATTCCAAAGTTTTTTTTTATGTAATGTAATGTAGTATCTATAGTATCTTTAAGTTAACGAATGAATAGGAGTGTATTTTTATAACTGTTGACATTTTTTTTTTCGATCGTAATATTTGTAAATGTTTATAATGTAATGTAAATTAAAGTCTTGTTTTCAATTGTCGATATGTAATGTATATGTTTTCGAAAACTGTAATGTAATGTATTTTTTGCTGGTGTTTGTTATTTGACGTACAAGAGCTGTTGTTTGAACTTTGAAGTGCTATTTAGTTTCTATTATATTTATGTATGTTGTGTTTGCATTGTTTTCCTGTGATGCTGAAGTAGCCGGATTTTATGTTATTGAGGTACTCGATGTATTAAAGGAAACTTTTTGGATTTGCTGAATTTATTTTCCCTATCAATGTATTAAGAGGATGTACAGTGATGTAATGTGTGTATTTTATGCGTTTTGTGAAAGAATTGTTTTATTTTCCAATCCCTTTTTGCATATTTGTGTATTAATAGCTGCACTCTCCTTGCGTTGCTTTAAGTTTGCATTTTGGAATAGCTGCAAGTGTGTAATCCGCTTTTTACGTATAATTCAAATAGTTGCTTAACGATATTTATGTGTACAGTTGGAGGCTGGAGTTGTATTTGGAGTGTAGAGTTTTAGAGTGGTATTGTAGTTATAGGGTGTAGTTGGAGGCTGGACTTTGACGGTGTGAGTGTGAGGGTGAGTGCATGTGAGCCTTTTGGAGTTTGCCACAGTATGTGTGAATTAGTAGTACTGTATGCAGTCTATTTTCTTTCCCAAAAGTGTTTTGTGTTTTTTTAGCTTTGTATGTGTTAGATCAGAATGTGTATGTGAACTATCTTTGATGTATGCAACAGTGAGAATAAGGGTGTTGCTTCGAATTTATGGGCATAAGGGTAGACGTCTTAGGATGTTTTTGTATTTTCTGTACTTCCCTAAATTTTTGTGAACAGCTGCGTGGGCAAGGTGCGTTGGCTGTTGTGTTGTCGAGTTGTGCTCTTTTTATGTTGTTTGATGCTGTTTTGGTGTACGGTGTTCCTGTGGTTGTGCACTTAGCACCACCAAAACACTTCTTGCAACAGCAGCATCAGTCAGAGCTACACCAGAGTCTTGTGCTTTTGTGATGACGCATTTTGTTTGTGTTTTGATTATTTCTGGCATTTTGTACTGGTTTATTTTCCCTTACTTTAGTAAGTGCTTTCTGTTGTGAATTTTTTTCCTTTAGCTCACTATGTCCACTTTAAAACTGTTGTATTATTTGCTGTGTATTCATATGTTTGGCTATTTTGTGTGCATTTATGATCTTTGTGAAAGAACTGTTTTATTTTACAATCCCTTTCTTTATTTTTGTGTATTAATTGCTGCACTGTCCTTGCGTTGCATTAAGTTTTAATTTTTTAATAGCTACAAGTGTGTAATCCGATTTTTACGTATTAAAATAAATGTTGCCTGACGTTATTTATGTGTGGATTTGGAGAGTGGAGTTGTAGAGTTGGAGTGTAGAGTTGTAGGGTGGTATTGTAGGTATAGGGTGTAGTTGGAGGGTGGACTTGGACGGTGTGAGACATAAAGTAAATGTTTGCATGTATTTATTGTTCCCAAGCATTGTAAAGGTTCTAATAACGTAATGCCAATGATGTCAAAATAGGAAAAGTTTTTTAGGTGCAAGCCTATAGATACAATCTCATAAATTTCCGTATCACGCTGTAGAGGGAGTTGGGGAAATCGTAGGCCTGCTGAGTGGGGTGATTTTTTTTTTTTTCGTTTTGACACAAGTCTTTTGAAAGTAAAGCTAGCCATCCCTCCTGTGCCTCGAACTTGCTGTCATTTTTCTTTGTTTTGGTGTGCGTGTAATTTAGTATGTGTTGTGTGTTGTTGTAATATAACTCTGGAATTAAAGAAGGCAAAATGAAGGAATTTAGTAAAACTATCCTTGAGGATAGAAATATCCTGGCAAAAATGCAGGGATCTGTTTAATAAACAGTATGTGTCTAGAGGGTCTGTAAGGGTCTAAAAATCCCGTAATCCTAACTAAGTCTTACCGTGAACTAGAATAAAAGCCACGGACAGCAAGATGGTGCTGCTCCAAGGCGAACGGGATGTCACGTCACGTCTTCATCGGCCGCCCGAAAAGTAAATGTCTGCGCAACCGGGCGGATATTTAAAGGTCCGGAAATAGCGCGAAAAAGATAAGTGCAAGGAACGGTGGTAAAGAGCAAAAACGGACTATTGGTCATAATCGACTCATCCAAGATGGCGCTCCAAAAAGGGGGAAATAAAAAACGAATTACGAGTGTTGCCAGGAAGAGGCGATATCTGAGAAATGGGGCTGCAGTCAAAAAGTATATAAGATGAAAAATAAAGAAAACAAACGGGTCAATGTATAAATATTCATAATCCAAATATTAATGATCGAACTGGTGGTTTATAATGAAAGCGTGCTGGAGCACATAATTAAGCTGGAGTACATAGGAAGTGGTAAAGAAGCTATTCCAAAATGGTGTCTACAGAAGCTATAGATACATCAATGAAGGCAACATTAACCCACACTCCATCCTGTGTACTTTCAAAAGTTAAGGCTTTTTTCTAACGTTTTTAACTGGCATATCGAGCATTTTACCACACTATTTCCTGTACATTTTCACAGTCTCAATGGAAATTAACCATTTTTTAACGAAACCGGGGTTTGCACTCACGATTTTAGATTGAATTTCAAGCTAACTATTACGTTCTATCTTATGCGTTTTTTTTAAAAAATGACTATGGTAGCTAAAAGATTACGCTATTATTCGTCTTACCTTCAGAGATCGAGTCGGCCTCCCTGCTCCTCTTGTGTCTCTCCGTATTCCAGATCGACTAACGAGCACTCGCTAGAAGCGTTTATATGTGCAAAAATATTCTTACAGCTGTGTGTCATTACTCCTAAACGATATGTCATTTCCTGTGCGCCCACTCGCCTAAGAACTAGCGGAGTAGTTTTTAGAGCTTTCGTGCATTACCTGATCTCAGTGCCTCATTGCTGGAAAGAGGCTAACAAATACATTGGTCTTTTATGTAACAAGTCTCCACTGTACTTATGTGATCCACATATGGAATGTATTTTGATTAGAATTAACTTATCCTTTAAACGGACTACCCGGGTAGTTCGATGATCCGATCTCGCGAGATCACACGGGAAGCCTCTTTTGATTTTTTTAAACTCGGATTTCTGGAAATACGAAATCGCCAGAAATATTTCGGTTTTCCCTGCTTAATCAACAATAACTTTGCATTTTTGACATTACTCACCAATATTTACTCCAGACCACGGAGTAGTTCGGGCATAAAATCTCTAATCTTTACACCGAACTACTGGAGAAAAACTTCTCTTATGCTTTATTGCCTCAAATATCCGGAACTGTCATATACCTATATACCGCACTATAATTGGGAATCAATATTATCGTATGTCTATACAAGTATACGTTCTATGTAGTGCTTAAAAAAAATTGAAAATGTCAAAATAACACGCCAGTGGCCAGCGTCGGCTCTGCTGCTCCCTGCAGACCTGCCGCCCGGGCGCTGCCACCAGCACAGGCTCAGTAACAGTTAATTAATTCTGTGCACTGCTGCTACAATGTAACTTAATGGCCTGCTGTATTAATATTCCCACTCGGGCCGCATGGGGCCGCTCGGCTGAGATACTTACTGACTACAACCTGTCATGAAGTCACCTGGCCCGGTCGAGGTAGTGCCCACTAAAATAAAGTAAAATAAAATAAAATAAAATAAAATAAAAAAAATAAAAATAAAAATAAAAAAATAAATAAATAATAAAATAATATAATAAAATAAAAAAAAAATAAAAAAAAATAAAATAAAATAAATAAAATAAAATAAAAAGGTAGTGCCTTCTTCTGTTTCAGCGCCTGGACGCCTCAGGGCAGCTGCAGCGCTCTACAAATCACATTTTCATTTCATTTTCATTTCATTTCATTTCAATACCGAGAGACATCCGAGCATGGCCTCTGCCTTCATTGGTTCTGATAACTGGCTTGTGAAGGCGCGGGGGGTTGTGACCTCACGTCCTCCTCGTCTTGGAAGGAACTAAGTGAGGTCGGATTCTTCAGGAAGCCCTGGGACTGTAGAGGTGTGCGCCAACAGTGGGACGAGCAGGTGGCCAATAACATCAAGGCCTTTGACCAACATTTCGTCCTCTGGGTAAGGTATATTGATTATATATTTTGTATTTGGAGTGGAACAGAAATGAATGCTAGTAATTTTGTGGAAACCCTGAATAGGAATGAATTTAATCTTAGATTTTCTAGTGAAGTACATGCAAATGAAATTGAATTTCTAGATGTAAAAATACGGGTTGTTAACAACAAATTGGAAAGCACATAATTTTGCAAAACAGCTGGTAACAGTTTCCTGCATGCTGATAGCTGTCACCCCACGGATTTAATTAACAGCATACCATACGGAGAACTGCTTGGGGCAAGAAGGAACTGTAGCTCCAAGGAAGCCTTCAACGATGAAATGAATAAGATGAAAGTGAGAGTCAGAGAAAGAGGCTACTCTATGAAAGTGATAGTACAGGCCTGTAATAAAAGTAAGAACTGTGAAAAGGGATGACTTACTGTGGTTTTGACAAAACAAACGAACATGGTTTGCTAATAAGCCTTGATTTAGATGCCAACTATTGGCTTGGATACAAGATATACATATTCTTACTTGTCAAAATTGTACGGGAGTACCACTAAAGCTACTACTTTAGTATTCTAACAAATGTATGTAACTTCACTCGCTGTCCACCTTTAGTGTTGCCATGACCTGTGGGGTTTAAATAGAGATCAACTGACCACATCACATGATGCATATGAATAAAGCCTAGAGGAGGCTGAAACGGGTTATGCTGAACCTTCCAACAAATTAATGAAGGATTTTAAATGACTACACCAGCTGGTGGGCTCTATTTGCCTCTGGGAGCAGAGGCTGTCTCTTTTGGAATATATGATACGGACGACGCCTCTGTAAAGAGCCCCTGTCCGCCAGGCAGGGCATCCCGGGAGCAAGGGACATGCTGTCCTAAAACGCGTAGATCTGTGCCTGCCTGCCATGATCTGAAAACTGTAAAATAAAAAGTGCAAAAGCAAAGGGAAGCACGAGTTCGTCCCATTTTTCCTCCTGCTGGGAGATTGTAAAAGGATATTTAATTGCAGCGTGGTTCTGCTGCTGGGAATTACGAACCGACATCAGTGCACTGCATGCCCCTGTAAAAGGAACCAAAGAGACGGATATATATATATATATATTCACTGAAAAAAACCATAGGTTTCACACCAGTTATAGTTAGCTGAACATTTTATTCATACAAAACCATTGAAATTGCCACGTTATAGTTAGTTGGACTCACTATAACTCGCGCGCCCTCAATCCACTGCTGATGATGTCACATATTACATCATTCATGACATGGTCAGTGACATCACTGATGACATCTCAAATGACATCACTGATGACATCACTGATGACATCTCAAATGACATCACTGATAACATAACTGATGACATCATCCAGTGTCTGTGTGTTCCTGTAAAGTTAAAAAAATTTATTAGCTGTTTTTTATAACTATTAATTATAATTGTTTTAAAAAAAAATTATTTGTTCACTGTATTTTTCTTTTTTTTAAATCATTTTTTCCCGGTGCACTCAGGGTGCGCGCACCGGTGAGCTTTCCAGTATCATTTTGTCTTGGAGCACTACGGGTGCGCGCACCGGTAAGCTCTCCCGAGAGCGCAGCGAGAGCGCTATTTCTGCGTTCGTAAAAAAAATATGTATGAAAACTAAATAATAATGCAAGACATTCAGTACCATGCTTATAAAAGTAGTATTTTTGATTTTCCGAATGAAAATGATTTTGCATTTCCGTAAAACTACCAAAACGTCACTCAGGCGCTCCGCATAAGCGCCCCCGGAAGCACCTACGTTCGTGCCGCGTAAGCGCCCCCAGAAGCGCTCCGGTGCGCGCAGCGTAAGCGTGTCAAGTCATGTGACCTTAAAATAACTCTTTTCATTGGTTGTTAACAGTTTTTTTTTACAACTAATGAAAACCCCACCCTTTTCCTTCACTTCTTCTTTCACTTTGGTAAGAGAAAGACCTCTTTTTTTCTGTGCTAACAATTTGTGGATAGAATGGCTGCCAGAGCATCCAGCAGCAGTGAGGAGTCAGATGGTTTCATTGATGAAGAGTCTCCTCAGCCAAAGGTGAAAGAACATTTTATTTGGAAAAAAAATTCTATACCTGACGGACTTTAAAAAGTAAATGCACCAAAAGTTGAATGTAAAATCTGCCAAACTGTACTTTCCTGAGGAGACCCCAGAAGGAAGTACAGTTTTGGTAATTCAACCATGATTCGACACGTCCAGAGGAGGCACCCCCAGAACTATGCCCGGGAGAGTGTCAGGGCTCTGGCACGAGAGGCTCCAAGGGATGGTGGTTCTACTTCAACTGGAGGAGCAACTGTATCGGTGAGGGGGCGACCAGAACAGCTGATCCCAAATAT
Source organism: Lissotriton vulgaris (assembly GCF_964263255.1). Classification (NCBI taxonomy): domain Eukaryota; kingdom Metazoa; phylum Chordata; class Amphibia; order Caudata; family Salamandridae; genus Lissotriton; species Lissotriton vulgaris. The sequence continues at coordinate 229,140 of NW_028240857.1, read as the reverse complement.
TCAGCCTGTTTTTAATGAAGCCACAATCAAATGCAAACATTGTGATCAACTACTTTGTTATGGTGAACAAAGTATTTTGAACATTGTTCGAGCAATAGAGAACCACCGCTGCCGTCCCCAGCCCTAATTTTGATAATTTGTTTTTGCTCCTGTTGAGCAGTTTTGCATTCCCTGTTTTTGTTTTTGTTGAAAAAAACGAAAAAAAAAGTTCTTTTTAGAACTACCTCCAATTCTCAAAAAAGAGCTGTATTCTTAAAAACTCCCAGCGCTTACCCAGCGAAAATTACAAAAAAATAAAAACGTTTTTTTGCTCTTCAGAGTCCTTCTAGGCCCCCCTCTGAAAACCTAGGGAGTCAGGGGGTATCTACCCTGCCCCCTTTTAATTCTTTCCCCCTTTCTTTTACACCTCTCGTGTCTTGATTCTACCGAGACACAAGATGGCAGACTCTCCGGACTGTTTAGAATGTTGACAGACACCCGACAGCCAATCAGCTTTCCGCTTGCGCACTCCCGTAGCGCACCGGGTGCGCTCCCCGGTACGCGTACCGGTGAGCGCTCGGAGCACGCCTTTAGATATATATGTGTTTTTGAAGTTAATTTTCAAGAAAACCACTGGAGCAATGTTCACCAAATATAGCAAAGGCACATCTGCGTACCAGTCCCTACAATTTTGCCAAGTTTAGCGTAATTCCGTTCAGCGGTTCGGGCTGTAGACTTGTCAGACCGTCCTATGGAAATTAACATGGGGAAAACACGTTTTGGGACCCCCTTTTTTCTCAGCCCCCCCTTCACGAATCCCCCCGAAACTTCCAGGGAAGAAGCAGAGCGGAGCTGGCCAAAATTTTGGAAAATTACACACAAATTCCTCAATCGGCGCCAGAGTTATTCCCAATAGAATGTTGCGGATTTCCTATGGTAGCCAATCCTAACTATAACTACCTACTGGCGACCGCCAGTAGGTAATATATATATATATATGCTCCAACAAGGTATGAATGATATCTTAGTACCATACGGAAAGCACTCACATGAGCAATTTTCAAAGTATGAAATACTTTATTGGTGCAGACCCCCCACTTACTGACAGAAAAAAATTATATGTATATATATATATATATATATTACCTACTGGCGGTTGCCGGTAGGTATATATAGTTAGGACCTAGTTTCCATAGGAAATCCGCAACATTCTATTGGGAATAACTTTGGCGCCGGTTGATTAATCTTCGCGAATTTCTCAAAGAAGATGGCCCGCTGTGCTCCTTTCCTGAAAGTTTTGGGGGGATTCGTCAAGTGGGGGCTGAGAAAAAAGGGGGGTCCCAAAACGTGTTTTCCCAATGCTATTTTCCATTGGACGATTAGACACGGCTAGAGCCTGTACAGCTGAACGGAATTACTAGAAATTTGGCAAAATGGTAGAGTCTGATTCGCAGATCACGCTTTTGCTTAAATGGTGTAAATCCCTCCAGTAGTTCCTGAGAAAATTAAAAGGAAAAAAATGTATATATCTGGGCGGAGCCTAACCACACATCTCATCGTGAGATCTGATTGGCTGTCAGCACTTCATCCAAGAAGTGTTGGCATCCATCTTGGGACCAATATACATGAACGCACCTCATTAAAAAGCATTGCAGTTAATAGAAGGTTTTAGGACTTTAGTTACATTATAAATCATTTGTTGATGGTACCATACTCATTTTAGGAATTGTGGTGTGTTCTAAGGTGATTTTACCATGTGAAAAAGCCTTGTGCTGGGATATCATGAATCATGTTTTAAAGAAAACTATTATCTCATGCTTTTCCCACAGTGGTAAATGCTAATTCCTAACTATATAAGGCCTGAAACCTATGGTTTTTTCAGTGAATATATATGTATAATATATATTGCACAAAGGGCTTGTCCAAACTGTTGCTGCCTACCGAAATAAAGAACGGTGAAATCAAACAAAGTGAGTGGCATCTTCTCGCAGCGAGCAGCTTTAATTTGGAATATGTTGTGGTCCGCTCTGACCTCGAAGTTGCCCCGCTGCTGACGGAGCAGATCCTAGTGCCTTGACTCTGAGACACTGTGTGGAACTTTGTACCGGTTCGAGTGGGCACAAAGAAGCAGCGGGCTGACCTTGCCCGTATCAGCATTTTAATTGTGTTTTTGGAGGAGTAGTGACAGCTCAAAACTCTACTACAGAGTAAACATGAACTACGGTATCCAGCATGTCAAGTAAAGACACGCCCACTGGGCAGAGTCTAAACACTAGAAAACAGCTGTGCAATTAATGCGGATGTCGATCCCCACAACCGCCAAGCCATGATGAAGGAAGTGTTCCGAAACGCGTAGCAGTAATTGGCGTATATTTTGCACGAAGGGCTTGTCCAAACTGTTGCTGCCTACCGAAATAAAGAACGGTGAAATCAAACAAAGTGAGTGGCATCTTCACGCAGCGAGCAGTTTTCATTTGGAACATGCTGTGGTCCGCTCTGACCACGAAGATGCCCCACTGCTGACGGAGCAGATCCTAGTGCCTTGACTCTGAGACATCGGTATTTACCGAATCATCATTTACCGATTAGGTATTTACCGAATCGGTAAATGATATGTAGGAAGCACTTTGAAGAGTGCTTCAGTGCTTTAAGGATTTGTTATTTACCACCAACTATTAGTTGGTGGTAAATATGAATACCTCTGTAAATGCAAATCTGTGCATTTACACCAGTGCCATGTGGCAGACATACATGCCCTTAGGGCATGTATGTCTGCCACATGTGCACACAAGCACTATTCAAGGGTGCAACAGGGTGTCAATGTGACACCCTGCCACCCTTGAATCTTTCCCTATTTTACCGAATCGGTATTTACCGATTCGATAATTGCCATTCATTCCTATGGGCCTCCAGGCCCATAGGAATGAATGGCAATTATCGAATCGGTAAATACCGATTCGGTAAATACCGAATCTTAACGATTCGGTAATTTTTACCGAATATTAGAATTGGTAAATACTATTTACCTACATCTGGCCCTTAGAGTCTAATAACTTAAAGTATAAGTAAAAGATTCATATATTCATTAGACATTTCAAAACTCCATGTTAGATTTCTGAAGAACGAAAAAAATAATTGTGGCTTCTCTTCGCGCTTCTGGTGAACGAAACACGGCAGAGAAGACCTACAACATAAGCGGGATGCAGCTGGCAGCCCCAGCGTGTACATGCACGTTTTTACAGTGTTTAAAGATGGCCAATCAGTTGGGTGGCGGTTTAGCTGCTGCTTGCTGTATGGTACAAGTGGGATGATACGAAGTATGCATCTCAGACTACCCAATGTTATAGTCCTGTTTTTCAATCACAAACTTACTTCAAATGTTTAGTTGGATTTAAGCTATTCCTGTAACTGTTAAAAACGAAGGGATAGATCTTGAGAACACAATTTGTCAGAAGGAGAGGCTGAAAAACAAATCTCCTGGTTTTATAGATTCCATCTTGTTTGTTACACAACGTGGATGTCACTGTCTGTGATGGTGAGACCGGGACTGTTCTTATCAAGGAAATGCCACTGAGTGCGCGCTGCCCAGACCTTTAATAGAGAGTTCTGAACCACAATATTTTGGCAAAGAGGTCAAGCCAGGAATAAATGGGTGAGGTTTGTAGCTGCCCAACTCTGTAAACTAAACACCTTGTTGCGGGGTTCACAAGGATTTTTTAAAGCACTCTGTACTTTAACAGAGCCTGTTTCCAAACACTCAAAGTGTTTACAGATAAGAGAATAAAGGAATAAGGAGATAGTGATGCCTAAGAATATATTTCATACCAATCAAGTTACAGCCTGTGTAAACTTGGCTCACCAAATGCAGCAATAGCAGGCAGAAAAGGCTTACTTTAAGATCCATTACGGTCTAATCTATGTTTCTTCTAAACATTAGGGGATTCAACAAAATGTATCCGGTTTTATAAAACAAAAACACCATAAAAGTCATACATAGGATGTTTTTTTGGCAGCATGCTGCTGGGGTTCTGAACAAGGAGATGGAATTGGCTATAAGACGATTATCTCGCTCACCTTCCCATCCTTCCCTAGTGGTTTCTTCTGTTGCTCCATATGCTGGTTCCCATTCTCAGCCTCAGTCCCCTCAAGTAGGCTTGGTGGACTTGCCTCAAAATATGCCTCAAGACCAAGCTGGGGGTATCGACCCCCTTACACCAGTTGTTGTCACGTGAGTCGGTGCCCAGTCACCAATTTTTAGGGCAGCCACTGACATCACCCCTGGCAATGGGTTGGGCCCAGGAGGCGCTAAGAGGAAGCGCCCTTTGGTTGGGGGCCCTTGTAAACGCAAAAGAACATTGGATCACAGTCATCTTCAGCAGTCCACCCAGTAGTGCCTAACCTGGATGCTCTTTCCTTAGACATGCTCAAAGCAGCCTTGCTGTCAGCACTTGGAACTAAATTGGACCCCATCCTACTACAACTTCCTGCACTGGAAAGCAACCTGTCTGCACTGATCGCCTCCTTGCAAGGGGACCATGCCCTTATCTCCACAAGTATTCCTCCTACAAGGCCTACGATCTCGACCACCATTTCCAATACCAGTGGTAGTGGCACGGGGGCAGGAGACAGAGCAGTGTCTATCACGAAGCAGCCTAGTCACATGGTAGGAGATACAACGGCACCTATTATGCCCAGGACTGACCCTTAAGACCGTCCAACCAACCGGAGGAGGGCAGGCGTCACCCTGAACCCAGTTACTTCTCAGTCTCTGCAATCTCAGGGTTTCAAAGTGGGCAGATTTTACAGTTCCGATGATAGGTGGGAAGACTGGAAGCCATGAAACCCCCGGGGACTTGAATAACTATTATCCTAGTGTGGGCTCTATTCATCTCCTACCAGAGTCCACGACGCTTGTTGTGGTGTTAGCTAGAGTACCATGCCTCAACCCTAGGACCAAGGAAAGCTTTTACCAGCTGAACAATAAGGTGGTGCACTGGCTCAATTCCAACATTGCCCCTGGGCTTAGGGTGGAAAACAAAATTGTCATGGTGTGCTGGACACAGTGGGTTGGTAGCGCCAAGAAATCCTGGGTGGGGGACTGAATTATCATCAATTTTAACAATCCAGTCATGGTAAACCGAATCTTAAGCAAGGTTGCCCAGTCTAACTACAGGTGTTGGAACTCCGCAATCTCGACACTTCTACAGACCCAATTATTACCAACTACGGTCCCTGCGCGAGCAGCTCCAAGAAGTGGGCCATAGGGGTTGTGCAGAGGGGATGATAGGGGTAAGCACAGCAAATAGGTTTACTCCTCTGAGCTCATTGGAAGATTGCGATTGACGATGTGTGGGTCTCTTGGACCCTGTGGTACCCGCATCCCAGGGTAATGTATCGCCCCCAGAACAGGCATCGAGTGTGAATGGAGGGTGTAAATTTCTTTCTTGGAATATCGCGGGGCTGGAGAGCGAGATTGAGAACACCGAATGGTTGGCCCTTGTAAGGAGTTTTGATGTGATATGCCTCCAGGAAACTTGGGCTATAGACAATAATTATCACCTGGATGGCTATAAAACCCTCTTCATTCCAGCTACCCCGTCCAGGTCAGGGAGAGCCAATGGGGGGCTTATCACCTTTGTTTCTCTAGCTGTGCTTGTCATCTCCGCTACATCACTAAACGTCTCTCCCAATTTACAAGTGATGTTGTTGTCCAGTGGAAAGAGCAAGCTACTTCTGGTAAACTTTTACAACGCGGGAGTTACACACTTGGATGAGGGCAATATAACTCTGCTGGGGTCTGTACTTCAGGATAGCATCTTGAAAGGTCAGAGTTATCACTAAATGTTTCTAACGGGATTTTAACACTCATGTGTGGGGACATCAGGCAAGGAGGAGTGAAAGCCATGGACTGTGCACGACAAGCAGGTTTACACATGGAACATACTCCCCAGGGTATTGAGCTTAACTCCATCTTGCTTGAATTTGATTCAACATCTGTAATAAAAAAGCTGCCTCCGGGGAAGACAGACATTACTCCCACCGTTATTGGGAGAGGGTGTGAGACCTTTATTGATTTCACCTTTGTATCTCCCCCCTTATTCTCTGGTTACCGATTTTTCTGTGCAGGCGAGTGAATGTAGTGACCACAACCCCATTTGTGTCTTAATAGGCTAGACCCGAACACTCAGACATAGCAAGGTGGGCGGCTGCTGGTGTCCCCCTTAAAGCGGTGGAAGCGGGAAGGAGCGTAAAGTGGGGGTGTATTGTCCCAGAGCTACTCCACGAGTCCCATTTAACTCAGTGTCGTAGCGAGTTTGCCACCTGTCTCGACGATGAGGCAAGTGCTCTGGACATCATGGGTGCATTTGGATCCATGTCTACTGTCATAAGGAAGTTACTACGGGCCTCGGGTGGGGGCTGTAAGCAACCAGGTCCACGATGGTTCGGCGTGCTCCCAGGCTTCCAGGAACCTGAGACAGGACTTGGGTGTTAAGCCCCGAGACCGGGTAGCGCTAAAAGGTCACGAAGAGCATATAAAGCTGGTCTAGCAACTCATGAGTTTGTCCTGAAGATGGAGGCCTGGATCAATTTAGTGGAGGCGAGTACACTGCGTATTAGCTCAAAGTTCTGGGGCATTATTAACAGCCCATTTCTATATGGAAATAATGCTAATTTACTGGAAGCCCATATCACTGAGGACAATTGAGTACATTATTTTGAGGGTATCTTCCAATCAGATACCCCGCCAACTGAGTGGCAGGAAAGGGTGGAAGGCAAGTCGGAACTTATTTTCACCACGCAAGAGGTGAGAGCTGGTATTCTGGGTCTGTCTAAAAACAAGGACCGCACGCCAGATGGGATCCCGCCATATCTCTACATCGCCCACATAGAAACCTGGGTGCCTGTCCTCAGCTGTTATCAATGCTGAAGTTCAGGTTGGCCACCCAGATTCTTGTGCTTTATCGATTATAGTCCCGGTATTTAAAAAGGGAGATCGGTACAGTACCTATTGTTATAGGCCCATTTCTCTGCTGGACTTTGTGGTGAAGGTGGTGGGCCACATGATACTTGACACACTTGTATCATGGGTTGATGAAAACAACTTTTTATCCGCTATCCAATACGGCTTTCGCCCAGGTCGTTCCACTGTGGAACAGTGTTTAAACCTGTACATGGTTCTGAACAAATACACTGTGGCTTGTTCCAGCCCCATATACCTAGCCTTCATGGACCAGTCCTCAGCATTCCACTGGGTCAATAGGTCCAAGCTGTGGCAGTTGATGTCCTCCATTGGCATAGACAGTAACATAATTTTATTTCTGCGGGATCTTCACCGTGATTCAACCGCGGTTGTCCGCTGTTCAAGGGACCTGAAAGTGTCCAGTCAGCTTGACATCAAGAGAAGGGTGTGTCAAGGGTGCATTTTAGCATCCTTTCTTTTTAACCTATATATTAATTCCTTAGAGAAGACCCTTTTGGCCAACAAATGCTGATTGTCCACAGGTAGGCAAGCGTAGCCTGCCAGTCCTATACGCAGACGACGTAGTCCTTGGGCGAGGACAGCTAGGTGCCTGCAACTTCTTCTGAAATATTTTGCCCTTTTTATGAAGGACTTGAACCTTTCGTTTAATCATTCAAGTCGTTCCTTATGCAGGTGGAACCTCGTAAAGCTAAGCAGTTCACTTTTAAATTCAGGCTTTTGTCAATACCGAAGACCAATGTTTTCTCCTATTTGGGAGTTGTGTTTGACGATTCCTTAAGTTGGCGGACATACCTCAAGATAGGCTGGGGGTATCGTCCTTCTTACACCAGTTATTGTCACATACGTCGGTGCCCAGTTGCCAATTTTTAGGTCAGCCTCTGACATGGCCCCTGGCAATGGGTTGGGCCCAGGAGGCATTAAGAGGAAGCGCCCTTTGGTTGGGGGCCCTTGTAAATGCAGAAAGAATATTGGATCACAGTCATCTTCAGCAGTCCACCCAGAAGTGCCTAACCTGGATGCAATTTTGTTAGACATGCTCAAAGCAGCCTTGCTGTCAGCACTTGGAACTAAATTGGACTCCATCCTACTACAACTTTCTGCACTGGAAAGCAACCTGTCTGCACTGATCGCCCCCGTGCAAGGGGACCATGCCCTTCTCTCCACAAGTATCCCCCTCAAGGCCTACGATCTCGACCACCATTTCCAGTCCCAGTAGTAGTGGCACAGAAGCAGGAGACAGAGCAGTGTCTATCACGAAGCAGCCTAGTCACATGGTAGGAGATACAACGGCACCTATTGCCCAGGACTGACCATCAGCACCGTCCAGCCAACCGGAGGGGGGCGGGGGTCACCCTGAACTCAGTATATTTTCAGTCTCTGCAATCTCAGGGTTTCAAAGTGGGCAGATTGTACAGTTCTGATGATAGGTGGGAAGGGCTGTAAGCCATGCCCCCCGGGGACTAGAATAACTATTCTCCTAGTTTGGGCTCTGTTCATCTCCTACCTGAGTCCACTCCGCTTGTTGTGGTGTTAGCTAGAGTACCATGCCTCAACCCCGGGACCAAGGAAGACTTACCAGCTAAACAATAAGGTGGTGCACTGGTTCAATTCCAACATTGCCCCTGGGCTTAGGGTGGAAAACCAAATTCTCATGGTGCGCTGGACACAGTGGGTGGGTAGTACCAAGAAATCCTGGCTGGGGGACTGCATTATCATCAATTTTAACAATCCAGTTATGGTAAGCCGCATCTTAAGCACGGTTGCCCAGTCTAACTACAGGTGTTGGAACTCAGCAATCTCGACACTTCTACAGACCCAATTATTACCAACTACTGTCCCAGCGCGAGAGGCTCCAAGAGGTGGGCCATAGGGGTTGTGCAGAGGGGAGGATAGGGGTAAGCACAGCAAATAGGTTTACTCCTCTGAGCTCATTGGAAGATTGCGATTGACGATGTGTGGGTCTTTCGGACACTGTGGAACCCGCATTCGAGGGTAATGTATCACCCCCAGAACAGGCATCGAGTGTGAATGGAGGGTGTAAATTTCTTTCTTGGAATATCGCGGGGCTGGAGAGCGAGATTGAGAGCACCAAATGGTTAGCCCTTGTTAAGAGTTTTGATGAGATATGCCTCCAGGAAACTTGGGCTGTAGACAATAATTATCACCAGGATGGCTATAAAACCCTCTTCATTCCAGCAACACCATCCAGGTCAGGGAGAGCCAAGGGGAGGCTTATCACCTTTGTTTCTCTAGCTGTCCTTGGCATCTCTGCTACCTCACTAAACGTCTCTCCCAATTTACATGTGATGCTGTTATCCAGTGGAAAGAGCAAGCTACTTCTGGTAAACTTTAACAATACAGGAGTAACACACCTGGATGAGGGCTAAACAACTCTGCTGGGGTCTGTACTTCAGGATAGCATCTTGAAAGGTCAGAGTTTCACTACATTTTTCAAATTTTTCTAATAATGCTAATTTACTGGAAGCCCATATCACTGAGGACAATTGAGTACATCATTTCGAGGGTATCTTCCAGGCGGATACCCCGCCAACTGAGGGGCAGGAAAGGGTGAAAGGCAAGTCGGAACTTATTTTCACCACGCAAGAGGTGAGAGCCGGTATTCTGGGTCTGTCTAAAAAGAAGATCTGCGCCAGATGGGATCCCGCCATAACTCTACATCGCCCACATAGAAACCTGGGTGCCTGGCCTCACAGCTGTTATCAATGCTGCAGCCCAGGTTGGCCGCCGAGATTCTTGGGCTTTATCGATTATAGTCCCGGTATTTAAAAAGGGAGATCGGTACAGTACCTATTGTTATAGGCTCATTTCTCCTCTGGACTCAGTGGTGGGCCGCATGGTACTTGACACACTTGTATCTTGGGTTGATGAAAACAACTTTTTATCCGATATCCAATAAGGCTTTCGCCCAGGTCGTTCCACTGTGGAACAGTGTTTTAAACCTGCACATGGTTCTGAACAAATACACTGTGGCTCGTTCCAGCCCCATATACCTAGCCTTCATGGACCTGTCCTCAGCATTCAACTGTGTTAATAGGTCCAAGCTGTGGCAGTTGATGTCCTCCATTGGCATAGACAGTAACATAATTTTATTTCTGAGGGATCGTCACCGTGATTCAACCGCGGTTGTCCGCTATTCAAAGGATCTGAAAGTGTCCAGTCAGCTTGACATCAAGAGAGGGGTGTGTCAAGGGTGCATTTTAGCACCCTTTCTTTTTAATCTATATATTAATTCCTTAGAGAAGGCCCTTTGATCACACATGCTGATTGTCCCCAGGTAGGAAAGCGTAGCCTGCCAGTCCTCCTATACGCAGATGACGCAGTCCTTGGGCGAGGACAGCTAGGTGCCTACAAATTCTTCTGAATTCTTTTGCCCTTTTTATGAAGGACTTGGACCTTTCGTTTAATCATTCCAAGTCGTTCATTATGCAGGTGGGACCTCGTAAAGCTAAGCAGTTCACTTTTAAATTCGGACTTTCGTCAATACCGAAGACCAATGTTTTCTCCTATTTGGGAGTTGTGTTTGACGATTCCTTGAGTTGGTGCCCTTTGCTTACTTGGAAGAAAGGGGATGTAGTGAAAGGTTTTACAGCTGTTTTTAACTTTGCCAGCAGAGTGGGAGGGAAGCCAATAGGGTCTCTTTTGAAGACATATGAAGACAAATATATCTCAAAGGTTAGTTATGGGAGTGAGATATGGGGCCACATTGGGTTAGGGGCAGTGCAAAGTGCTGAAAACTCTTTCCTGTGATGAGCCCTTTCTGTCCCACAAAGCACTCCAGTTAATGTTGTGCACGAAGAGTTGGGGATGCCTTTCCTCTCAGATGTACTGGATTTCCGTCCCCTGGCTTTATGGCTTAATATTTGGGCTAATTAAGAAAATACACTTAGCAAAGATGTCCTACAGGAATGCCTTTCACTTGACCATGTCTCAAGCATCCGATGGCTCCAGTATAGAAGAGTTGGCCTCTCCAGGGTAGGTAGGAACTATTTGCTAAACCTGAGCGCATATGTAAGAGGGACCTTTCTCTGGTCAAAGAGTGTTTTTAAAGAATGAGCTGCTGTGATAGAGAGGGAAATGAATGTGTAAGCCTAGTGTGCGTAAGTACATTGTGTTAAAAACTGTAACAACCACCGAACCTTATCTTCTAGGGCTTAAAAGCATTCATGATCGTTTTCTATTGATCCGGTTTCGGCTCAACATCTTCTATTACCTCATGGAACACCCTCGCGGCTTCCACAGAGGCCAGTGCCTCATGCCCCGTGGCTGCAACGGTGAGTCTCCTCAGGACATGATGGACTTTAATGTTTTGTATTTTTTATGCTGTCCCTAGAAAGTTATTTATTATTCCAATTCTCAAAAAAGCGGGTTTTAGGCGGGTGAGACCAGCTCTTATCTTTTACAACTGCTCTCTAATGACACTGTTTCGCATGCGCTTAACTTTTTATGGGTCGCTGTTAGTCTCCGGTCAAGCTGCGATTAACTTCTGTACTGTAATTCATGAATTTTTATCTTGTGTTCTGATTAACTTGGATATGTTATATTTGTCAATCTGTAACTTGGAAGATGTTTTATCATTTTATATATGACTTTTATCGTTTTCTTTTATAAAACCGAATAAGGTAGGTTGACAATAATCACTAGGGGATTCATTTAGAGGGTAGCATGGTATCCCTCACAATAACTCCAGGAGTCACAGTTCACACAATGTACATGTTTTGTTCCCCCTACTTCCAACCTTACATGTATCCCCAATCACCTGCCCAAACCTCTCCCTGCTGATGCCAATGTGGTCCTCCGTCAACCCAAAGACCATATTTTTGGCCCCTTTGTAAGTGCCCATACAATAAAAATGCTGCAGTTGTAAATACATATCAACTACCATTTGTTGTGATTGAAACATTTTATTGAATAATAAAACCTAATAAACATAAGCTGATTATTAAAGCAAAACAGAACATCAGTTGCCCTACACATAAGAGACAATAGTTGTACATACAAATCAACATACTGTAACACAGCAAAGTTATGTGGAGCACAATTCTTAATTTCAGGCAATCTTTAAAGTTTAACAATAGAAACATTAATAAAGAATAGGAAAGGAGAGAAAGAAGGTGGGATGCAGTAGTTTCATTAATGTAATGCTTCCTACGTATAGAAAAACAAATACTAATTATTTTCCTTAAGCAATAAAGTCCTCACATTAAGATACTAAGATAAATATATTGAACAATGAACATTTCATATGTAATTAGAATTCAATTTGAATATTTTAACTTCCTCGGCATTATTTGACTCATGATTACAACCTGAATGCTTTCTGGAAAGTAACCGCCTCATAGGGTTCAAAATCACATCTTTTCCAACAATAGGATTAAAGTGATAAACTTGAATTTCAATTCAATTTATTGATTTAGGCCTTTTTGGAGATCAACAATTTTAAATATATACAAAATCCATACACTTTTGTAAAATTGTCACCAAAACTTGAATTCAATCCACCTTTTGATTAAACACTTCCCATTCCAGCAAGCATCACAGGACCACTTGTTGTTATCTTCCCAATTAGTGATAATGTTTCAGATGGAAACAGCAATAGATATGTTTAGTATTTTACCTCCGAAAGCAAAAACATGCCATTTTAGAATCATGGTGCACAATAAAATGTAGGAACAGAAGGGCATATTTAGGTATAGCATTTATTGAGGTTTGACCAGGCTTGAAACTAGAATTCCTGAACTTTTGGACATTTAAATGTCACATTTTAAAAGAATTCAAACAGACCCAGCATGAGCTCCACAAAAAATAGAAGATGACTGAATTGTACTTAGACAACATGTGCTGATTAGCAATCTATTGATGTTTAATACAGTAGTCAGGCAATGCTTGTGGATCTAATCTATTCAGATTTTAACTCCATAGTTTGTTCAATAAATTGACTAGGCATAATACTTGAAGGTCCATCTCTCAAATCAGTTCTATTACAGTTTTATTTGCGATAACACTGATAGAGATCAATGATAAATAGATTTTAAAAGCCATGAGTGGAATTGATCCTTGCTCTAAATCTAGATTATTGTCTGCAACAGAAACCAGTACAAACAGATCAAATCTAAAATCATTGAATATGTTTATTATAGTGGTTTAGAGTAAACATAGATGACACACATTGTTCCTGAAACTCAGAAATTCTATCTAAAGATTATGATTACATACTATTTTATGAACAGAGACCGGTTAAGATGCTTTCCTATTTAAGTGACAACATTTGCAAATATATTTAACAAAACATTAAAGCTGGATGTCAGAAATTCTGTCTTTAAGTATTGTGTAAGAGTCATGTGTGATGGTTTTTATTTGATCTGAAGTAACACTAACACTATATAGGTACGTGCACCGGTTATCATTCAACTAACATTATTAGCAAACTTAATTTCGAGGGAATTGAGAAAAATTGACTCATGTACCAAGGGTTTTATTGTTAAAAAATCCACTGGTTCGGTAATTCACAGAGTTTGCAAATGCTAAACCCCTTTTTGAAATGTACTAAGCCCATTTAACAATTAAGAATTTGGAAGGGGAATATTAATAGTGTCCCTTCTCAATACGTAATACATCCTTAAGGTATGTATTAAGCTTTGAAACCATACGTGGGCTGATAAACAGTAACAGGAGGTAGTAACCCGAGGGGACATTTGTGAATCTGAAAGTAAAATGGGGTGCATTAAAAATGCCTTTATTTAAAAGCCATCACAGGCAGAGTAGTGTGCTGACTCCACCAGCAACCACTTTTACCAAATGGATTAATAATACATGAACCTCAGTATTTCCTATATATTGCTAAAATGTAGTCTTTAATATTTTTGTCATGTGGTGTAAATATTTGTTTTTATTATTTTATTTCCCAATTCAATATTGTCATGAAATGTACCTATTCTTTTTGTCAAACATATTGAAATATCTTTATCACAATTTTTGGGGCATTCTAAAAAGTGTTTTCACTCTCTAACTTAAAGATTCCTAAGAAAAATACTGAGGCCAGTTCCTGCTTTTTCCTAGATCATTTAGCTTTCTCACTAAACCAAACACAATATTAATTTGAGAGAGGTGGTTATTGTAGTCATACTCACTGGGGTTAGTTTAGAAAATACAAATGTAGAACTTCCTTTATCTTTAGAAATAATACTTGCAAAAGTTTATGTCCAGTAATTTCAGATAATTTACTGATAAAGATATCAGATAAAGTTCCCCTAATTTCTTATACCTTGTGGTATTAAAAATCAAAAATGTATTTCTACCACAATCAAGAAACTCTTGAGTCTATGAGGATTACTGTTGCAAATGAAGACCTAGCTAAGATGAAATATCCCTTTAAAGGGTAGATTTCCCTCACCCACCATAGTTGGCATGCTTCCTCATTCGGAATCTCCTCCCACCATTATAACTAGTCACAGTACAGGGTACAGCCCCCTCACTGAGACGGAGGAGTTCAGGCATGTTTTGTTATAGAGAAAGGTATACTAAATACCACAAAAATGAGCTCAGGGTAGTGGGGGCAGCCGAGTGAAAGTTAATAAGAGGTCAACATGTTTCAGCCTATTAACCCTCCAAAGAGGTGTTTGCGGCTTTCTTCAGGACCTAATCAAAAGTGCTGCTGCTCATTGTACTCAATCAATAACAAGCATTGACATAGCCACTAATGTCAATGCTTGTTATTGATTGAGTACAATGAGCAGCAGCACTTTAGTGGAAACAAATATAGCTCCTTTAATAAATAAAGTACGGAAGGATCTGGATAGATTAGACAACTTGCACCTGTCAATTGTGGGACGAACTAACGTAGTAAAAATGCTGGTTTTACCTAAGTTTCTTTATTTTTTTAGAACACTTCCTTTATTATTTGAGACCAACCTATTTAAGAAGATAGAAAACATGATTAATAGATTTATATGGGCAAAGGGAAAAACCAGGAGAGCACTCAGGTTTATGACATTACCAAGAGAGAGGGGAGGGTGGGGACTGCCAGATTTAAGGTTTTATTATTGGGCAGCAGTTTTACAACATATGGTTGGCTTGGTGGGAGGGGGAGAAGGTGAAGGGGGGGACGAGTTAGGATCACTGGCAATTTATGGCTTGCTATTGGGGCCAGAAGCAGATTTTTTTTTTTTTAAATACACTGAACCCAGCTACTACAAAAGGACGCGGTTTAAGACGCTCATTGCAGCACATACCGTGTGGAAAGCTTTCACTAAAAGATTCGGGCTGGGGCGATATAACGCATACACCAGATTGAAAGGAAACCCAAATCTATCTGCGGAAGTTGTTTCTGGGCCCATATTGGCAGAATGGGAAAGAAAAGGACTTAGAAAGGTGGGAGACATTTTGGGGCAGCAAGGAGTTTACCAGTTTTCTGAACTACAAACCAAGTTTGCATTAGATAAAAGACAATTTTTTAAGTATTTACAAATTATTAGCTTTCTTTATAGTAAGAAAGGTGGTCCATCAGGATTTAGTAAAAATGCAATTATAGAAGTAATACAAGTAGGGGAGGAGTGTACCATTAAGAGATTTTATGCTGAGCTATTGATCTCAAAAGAGGATGACATAGAAAAATGGGCAACTAAGTGGAAACGAAATTTGGAAATTAGTGAGGAAAGTTTTTATATATCTTTAGAAATGGGGTACACATTGTTATGTTCAGCGCCTTTACAGGCACAACACTATAAAACACTGTATCACCTCTACCATACGCCTGCTAAGATAGCCCAATGGGGCGGCACAACTGGTACCAATTGCTTTAGATGCGGGGGCTCAGAAGCAGACTTAACACATGTATTTGCAACATGCCCTCACCTGCAGCTACTTATAAAAGACATTGAGGGCTTTATAAACAGAGGGTTAGGAATAGATACTCATCTAACTCCCTCAACTATTCTTTTGGGGGTACAAGAGGAGGAGGGACAACAGCAGAGTAACACAAGGGCGAAGGATAGAGGGGAATACTTTTTATTTTTAGCTATGTCGGTTCTAAGACTCTGTATTGCATCGGTATGGCTAGACTCTAAACCACCGACATTTCATCAATGGCTGGCTAAATTACTATCAACTTATAATCTGGAGGTTGAGATCTATGCAAGGAAGGGGAAAAAGGGAAGGAAAACTGGTAGACAGATTTGGGGTCCTATTACTGGATTGAAAGGCTTGATTAAATTATTTGTTTAATATGGATTGGATTGGACTGGATAGAATGCATTAATATTGTTTGATATCTATGTAACTGATGGGGAAAAAGTCTTCCTTTTTTTTCACTTTTTCTGCTGGCTTTTTTTTGTATTTTTTGTTTCTCTTCTATCCTTTTTTTTTTTTCTTTCTCTTATCTTTTTGCTTTTTATGGCCCTGATTGGATTTGAAAATACTGTATTTTTCTTGTTGATATACCTTGCTATGGAGTACTGTATAGTCCATTGTCGTGCCCTGTATGTAAAAAGTGGGAAAAATTTGGCAATAAAAATATTTTAAAAAAAAAAGACATAGCCTTTGGGACCTTATAAGTGTTTAGCCATGCAGATTCAGTAACAATGTGAAAGAATTTCTCTTAAAAAAGAAGACTATAAACTAACTAAGCTAGACGTGACTTTATAACTGGTTAATCGAATCTTTCTGGAGGTTAAGTATATATAAAGAACTCCTTTATTCTATGGCGTGTCATATAAAATTGATGCTCTAAATTTTGGTAAGACTACACAATGTCATCAAAATTCAATACTGCTTTTATATCATTTTACTTTTGAAAGCTTGAAGTGAAAGTGAATTCTGAATGTCATTTGCTAATGAGTAGGCACTAATGACTATTTCCGGATGACAATGTAGTTAGCATTTTTTGTATAAGATGCCTTAGAAGTATGGGTAGGGAAAATGGCTATTTTGGCCAAAGGCTCCCCTTTCTTTATGCATGCTAGTTTTAATTTGTACACAGAATCACAATTTTTTTAGGTGGTACACTGTAGTGTTAGATGAATCTGTTTTACACTTTTGATAAGCAAGAGATGAGGATGAAGCGTTTTTTGTCCCTGGTTTTTAATGGATTCAGGTTGGTTGACTGCCTCTGAAATAGTTGTTTCCCGCATGCTTCTTTCATGTGACTTAAATCCCTTCAGTCGAAGAGGCGGCTGCATGCCTGCAGATATGGCCAGATCAGTACTTGGCTGGTTCAGTTCACCAGTGGGGCTAGAATAGAAGCTGTTATGGGCAGGGGATTAGCTTCCCATTGGTGCAGCAGGTGCAGTGGCACCAGGTCCTAGACGCCTTAAAGGCCCACTGAACCCTAATAACTGCTGTTTGTCACAGCTCAAACAAAGGCCTGAGGGGCCCACAGAACAATGAGGACTGAAGCAGGAATAGATCTCATAATATAGGGAGGCCTACTTACAAATGCAGCTCGATAAGTGGCTGCCTTTTAACATATCGCTTATCACCTTTCCTAATTTACAGTTTTATATTAGATGCAGACTTAAATCGTGACCTATGAATATGTTTATCTATCTTTAGGTTCCAAATGGCCCATCTTTTCCATATGCAAGTATCAGACAGGTCGGGACCGCCCAATGGCTTTGAACTTCATAAAGCCACATTAATCACTGGTCTTGAAATGCAAATGGCAGCATTAGGCACGCAGAGGTGTATTCTACGTAATCTCATTATGTTCAGGGTACGGGAGAGTGTTTAGGGTATAAAGCACTTTGACAAAAACATTGCCGCTACCGTAGGAATTCAATCTTTGTTGTCCTACCTTAGTATACAAGTAGTACCACATTCTTTGTATACCTGAATTAAATAGGCACACAAAATAGTACCGTATTTAAAGGCCCAGTTCAGAATTACATGGAAGGTGCACTGTCCCAGACTACACAACGGTGCAGTTTTCAGTGGGTGCTATCATCCCACATAGGGGGTACACCAGATTATGCTGGAAAAAGCATGTGGTGCCCCAACGTAGGTACAGTTGTAAACCACCAGTCTGCTTACATAGTAAAGCGTCTGGCAGCTATTAAACAAGGTGGCACGTTTCCCCTGCAGGTGTTTGGGGTCTGTCACCATCCTGTCAGGTGGGGGTATACAATCAGTGCGCCTCCTAACTGCTCGTTTGCCCTTTCGCCCGTGTCAATAATACAGTGCAGTCGCAAGACAAAAGGTTTTCCCACATTTGAATGTGGCCATGCCCAATACAAATGTAAGCATGCCCGCTTAGAATCTCTCCTACGTGATCCACACTACATAAAGGACTATGGAAGTGTCTGCAGCCTCTTCTGTAGAACAAAAGCCAAAATGCCCAAGGGACGCAGAAAGAGGGTGCACTCTGATGCTTCATCATGTACGAAGCCTTTGGCGTTCGTCTGTACTAAGCTAGTGACAGAGGAAGTGGAGTGTTGATTGCCCTCTATGTCACTCTACTTCTATGCACCTACTACAGCTTGTACAGTGCTTACTGTCATCTGTTCACCTACATTATGCATAATATAAATAGTGCACAATTTCGGCATAGGTGTCTGCCTACAATGTGGACCTGATACAAATAACAGTACCTACAAGGTGGATGGTACAATTCAACAAGAGTATAAAATACTTCAGCATAACTGACTTTGCATCAATATTACGGGGCATCAGTCTTGATGGCAAGCCAACTTAAAACTTATCAGTATTGTATACATTATTGTCAGAGACTATACTTGCCTCTTGGATACAACTTTAGAACAGAATTTGATACATTTTTGTACAGTTGTATTTATATAATAAAACAACCTACTCACCATAATTGATCTATCTATTCATCTTTTTGGGTTCTGGAGTAGCATGCTCCACGCCAAAAAGCACTTCAACACTTCATCAGGGGTAGCAAGAGCTATATAAATGCAAAACCTTCCCTCTTCTATCCCTCCACTATCTTTTTCAACCCAACTAACAGACCAACATTTCCAGCTCTCTAATACATTTTATATTTCCCTACACTAATTCACCACTAATCATTTTTGGATCCTGGAGTAGCATGCTACTCGCTGAAAAAGCTCGTCAAAGTTCGTCAGGGGTAGTAAGAGTTATATAAATGCAAATACATTACAATTACAGTTTACATCAAGCTGCACTAACACGAGGATAGAAGAAGAGTGGGGCTTAGCGTTTATCTGCCAAGAACGAAGTATACTACAGAAAGTGTGTGAACAGTCTATATGTTGTGCGCCTGGCAGAGAAAAACACAGCGGATAATATTTATCGAAGAGTCTATTGGCTCAGTCAAGGCTTGTATTTTGAACACAATACATGATTGCAAGCACAAGGATAGGAAAAAAGCTTTCTAAATATACAAAAGAAAATTGGATGATTTTGAAAAACGCTCCGGCCCACACCTGTCTCCCACATAGCAGGAAGGATACACAGTGTCCATTTTTCATGGGTTCGACGTACTCCAATCTGCCAAGGCCTCTAGGCACAGGGTGATTTAAAAAAACGCCTTATTAAAAGAACAACTATCGGTCAGCAGGTTTTACAGCTTTTTGTTAAACATTGAAAAGGTCCCAAACCAAGAGGGGGAAAGGCAGAAAAGGGGAAGGTGATAAAGAGAGACAGTAAGGATGAACAAGCGCGCCCGCACGCGCCAGGTCGGCGGCGAAAGTGAAAGCGCTGCGTTTGGAGCAAATGTGCACCAGGGCCAGCGCGACCGCCATCTGTTTCCAATTAACGCAACAGCGAGACGCGGGCGTGAGAACTGGAAACGGATGGCACAGCTGCTCGCTCCCGAGCTCCCTAGGCCAGGGGAGAGAGAAGGCGGGACATGCACCCACCTTTGGCCACTTGCATGCTGTCTATCCTAGAAAAACAAATGAAAAGGCTAATAGCTGGCGATGAAAAAAACAAAAGCACACGCACAAGCGTGTGTTCAGAGTTTAAAGCCCTTACTAAAAGCCTTGCAGGCGAGACCTAAAAATGCTGTATAAACCAATATAAGTATACAGAAGGGTTTTAATATACAAAAACCATCCAGTGATCATATTAATCTTCATAGAGTGGTGAATTCACTGGTGATACCTAAAAGAATTCATACATAGGAAATATAAGAACGGGTTGAAAAAATCTAGTTCAGACATTTGACCAACTCTGCCATTATCAGTGGTGTTGCCGTACCGGACTCTTGGAAGGTAGTGGAAGTCGTCCCGATATATAAGAAGGGGGATAGATTCCATCCAGCCATTTAGAGGCTGATCAGCTTGATCAACTGTGCAAAGAAAATTTCTGCCCAATTGGTCTTGAGCAAGAATGAGGAATGGACTGCTCAGACAGGCTTGAGGAAGAAGATATCCACGATTATGCCCAGGTTCGCTGGAGAACCCAGGGCCAGGCGACTGAACAATTTCCTATAAATTAAGGTGTTTGCCAAGGCTGTGCACTTCCACCCACCCAGTTTTCTTTATATCTTAATGTTGTTCATTATCTGCCCTCAATTGCTGCACCATAACTGGCAGGCACAAAATAAACAAGTTACTTACCTTCGGTAACGATGTATCTGTAAGAGACATGTATTAGTTATAGATTCGTTACCTTAGAATTACCCCCAGGCGTCAGACTGGAGCCAAGTAATTTTATCTTAGCACTACCCCTGCGTGTCAGTAGGTGGGAACAGTCCAGAACGAACTGCCAAGTCAGGTCTCAACTGGACCGGAAACACGCATTCTGGGATTCAAGCTAGCCTGGCTGATGAGGGGTGTTACCCCGAAACCAGTCCCTGGTTACTAAATAAATTGCACAGCTACACTACTATGAATTCCTTAGAGTTAAACCTAAAAAAAACTCAAGTGGTAATCTTTGGTAGAAAACGCTACCTTGGAGGTGGATGGCTATACAACAAGATGAACCTCACAGCTGGAAAAACAATAAATACTTAGGGGTCAATTTTGATTCCAGGGGTTCCTTCGTAAAACAACACAGTGAAATAGCACTAAAAGCCATGAACCTTCAGGTAACTTTTTCTAAACTCTTAAAAAAGCTATCCGATTTTACAAAAAAAAAAAAAAAAAAAGCTGTCCGGTCCGAGTTTATCACCACTACTGGAAGTCATGAGAACAAAAATCGGACCAACTTTGTCATACGGCATTGAAATATTTAGGGGAAAATTAAACGCCAACCTACACCAACAGGTCACCAAAATCTACAAAAAACCCTGCACATGCCTAAATCTGCTTCTGCAGCACAGATCAGATTAGAACTGGGCCTATTAAACCACGAATTTACGAACCCTGGCTTTTATTTGAATCTGTGCCACAAACTAAGACAAGCAGAGCCAGTTACTCTGGAGTCACTACCTTGGTCAGATATCTCCCAGAAAAATCTAGGGGGGTCGTATGGCTGTCTCTTCAAGGATGCAGTCAAGCAATTATCTGTGGGCGAACTATGGGATCTCAACCCTAGTAAGGCCGCTTTTATAATCAACATCAAGAAACGCACTCGACCGAGGTCCCGAATTGCTGACAAAGCTCATTTTGCTAAACACAAACATGCATGGGCAATAATGAATTCCTATAGGCTGCCCACTCCCCTCCTCTATCTGTCTTGCACTTATCCCTTGTATTTAAAGCTTGGCTTCTTGGCTCTTAGACTGGGTGACTGGCAATTTTTAAAGGATTTACCTCACTGGCATCGTACTTTAGAGGATGTAATGTGCAGGGGGTGTGGTAAGGCGGCTGAAGCTTTAGAGCATGTAGTCTGTCTCTGCCCAGCAATTGCGCCACAGCGCAGACGAAAACTGAAAGTTGAGTGGAACAGGCTGGGAACCCGGACCTGCAGCCAGGCAGTAATTGCAGCTCTGAATCCAGAGAACACAGTTTTAAACATTGGCCTTACAACTCTTATACGCTACGTATACTGTAATTTTACTCAATAACCGGAAGGGCTGGTCATCGTTTTTATTCAAAAGGCATACAGTTTACATTAAATCGCACCTTATTAAATGTTGCTAAAATTGGTTACATTTGATTGCATTTTCCTACTACCTGCTGCTAGTTGTTGACCTTTTGATTGCATCCATCAGCATAACATAGCTATTGTTATGCCCTCAAATTTCTTTTTTGTTCAAATGCCATTGTTGTTACGGTTGTTGTGTATATTTTGCCTTTTTTATCACATGTAAGCCACTGAAGTCCGCTAATCCAATTTGGAAGTGTTTATGTACCCACTGTTTTTATGTTTTGCTATTTTATCATAATTTGTATTGTTGTTGATATCCTCTGACCTGCACTTTTATGGATATTTTATATCCAAATAAAGCTAAAGTTACCTGTACATTAAAAATTGTCCCAGGATGCTGATTTCTTGTCCAAGGAAGACCTAGCTTGAAAGTACTCTCTGTACTGTTCCCATGAGGCACAGGGTCAAGACTGATTTGCATATGGCTGGGTCTGAACTGGGGGGGCGAAGTGAGCTAAAGAATGATAATGGATTCAACCAGACCTGTGACTGGGGGTGTGTGTCTGAAAATTTTAAGCGCTCTGTCCATCATCTCGTTGTGTTTGCTGATGAAACGTATTTCAAAAAGCAACCAAGTCTGCTCTAAAGTAAGTGCAACTAAAAAAAAAAAGCAACAGAAATAAAATCACAATGGAAAACATTACATTTTTCAAATGAGGTTGCATGAGCACAGAGAAATGAAAAAAAGGGCAAGATCAATCACCTGCAAAGAAAGGGAAAACAAAAATGTTTGAAGCAAATTTGTATAAACAGAGTTTAAATATAAGTGCATAGAAGTCCATTGCAGTCAGGGAAAAAAACAGGATAAGATCAGATGACAAGGGTAAGATGAATTTCAAATTCAAAGTCTGCTGTACGGTAACCGAACGTGATCAGGAAAAAGTGAGAGTAAAAGTGCGCAAGGAAAATCCGGATTCATACCAAAATCACCCTCAGCAAAAAAGGGAAATAAATACTGAAACCTATGCACTATGCAACACTGGTGGTGCCAAAGAATGGAAAAAAATGAACAGTTTGCAAAAAATCCACTAAGGAGGGTGAAAATAGATCGACTGGGAGAAAAAAAAGAAACCTCGTCAATTCACGTTCTTAGAAAAGGTTTTTTAAAAACACCAAAAAAGGAATACAGTTTCAACAGGAATACAATGGACACATAAGAACTCATGATGTAAAAAGGATGAAACAAGAATGTATGGGCTCAAAATCACAACAGAGCCCTCACCCCAAAACATCAAACTCCTAAATATTTGGAATGGTTTTTGGACGAATTTTATAAAATGTAAAGTAGGTGTCTCCAACCAGTCGATCGCGAGCTACCAGTAGCTCCCAGACACCACTGGATTATCTCACAGCTTTGGGTTAAGTTTTAAATAAGAACAAGGTCATATTTTCCTTTTAAGTTAAGGGAAGGCTGTGTTTATTTTATATTATTATCATCAGACTGCAGCTAGCAGAGTCTGATGTTAATGGTAATTTTTTTATCAAGCCCACGATTACCAAAAAGGCATCTTGGCACTTGTGTCATTTGAAACCTGACAGTATGGGATATAAAATACCTAAACATTTGCTAAGCAGTTAGATGAGAACATTAAACCATGGGCTGGAAAGAAAAGGCTTAAGTTCCTTCCTGAACTTCAATAGTTGAGGCTGACCTCAAATGATTGGATAGAATTCCACCATTTGGAGGTGGAGTAGGCGAAACGTCTCCCTCCCCAATGGACACTTTTTATTCTGGGTAAACATACCTGCCTAGTATTGCTGGACCATAGAGTACGAGAAGGGGCATGTCATTTGAAAATCTTGTAGGAATCGAGGGCCAACCTGATGCAGTGCCTTATGGGCACAGCATGAGGCTTTGAATTTAATTCTTTCCTTAATAGGCAGCCGATGGAGGTCTGAAATGGCTTTAAAGGCTGAGCAGAATCAGGGGAGGTTCTTCAGCACTCTTGCTGCCACATTTTGGACTGTTTACAACTTATTGAGAAGACAACTGGGAGCCCATATAAAGATCAATAAAATAATCCATTTTAGATACGACAAGAGTCAGGATGACACTTTTCCTAAGCTCCATGGGAAGGAAGGGCAAGATTTTCTTTGAATCTTTTAACATAAGGAAACAGGAAGAGGTTACCTGATTGGAGTGGTCAATAAAAGTGAGTTTTGAGTCAAAGACGACTACCCAAATTTCTAGCCGTCTGGACTGGGAGTGGAAAAGGCTCGAGATTGTGAGGCCACCAAAAGGAGGAATCCTTACAAAATAGCACTAACTGTTTTTTCTGTACAATTTTAAGAAATTCTTCTGTATCAATAAGTGATGCTAGTCATATTCGTTTTAAAATCTTTTGCCACTTTTTCAGGTTCTGCAGTAACCAATACCACTATTATATCATTGGGATAAAAGAATGCAGAGAACCAACAGGATTGAACTAGTTCAATTAATGGAGTGCTGTAGGCATTAGACTACGTCAGACTTATTGAAGATCCCCGAGACCCCACAAGGCAGTGAAAATGGGGCAGAGGTAAAATCTTCCAAAGGTACCAATTGCTCTCTGCTTGACAAAAACAACCTGGTCAGTTTGAGAGCAGTACTGTTGATGCTTATACTTTCTAACTGGCTTACCAAAGAGAAATGGTTAACCTGATCAAATATGGCTGAAAGATCAAATAGGATCAAGGCTGCCTTATTCTCCTCTATCCACAATGGATCTGATCTCTTCAGTTACCGCCAATAAGGTTGACTCTGTACCGTTGTAGGGTCTAAACCAATGTTGAACAGGATCCAGACAGTCGGTATTTTCAAAGAAGGCGGTGATCTCCTGATTCATGGCCTTTTCTAAAATTTTATTGGGAAGAGGAAAGACCAATTTGGATTCGCAGCACTTTACATCTGAGGGATCGAGGGAAGGAGTCTTTAGAAGTGGCAAAATAGATGCCTTTTTCCAAGCAACTGGAAAAAAGACGGACTTCAGGACCATTGTTAGTAACATAATGAGATGAGCAGAAATGGTAGATGAAACCGGATGGAGGGCAAGAATCTGCAGGGGCTCCACATTTCATAGTGTTGATAAGATTAATGTACTCATTACCAGGAAATGGTAAATTAGTTTATTCACCATACGTTCCTCCACTGTATCTGTCCCTAAAGATTATCTGGTGTTATTGTAAAATCTAGGAATATTTTATTAACTTTGGAAAAAAGATTTCGGCTACTTCATCACAACTTTTTGGCTGGGAGTTACAAAATTTTTATAACCAAAGGATGAAAGTGATTCAACTGTGTTGAACAATAGGCTGTTACTCTTCCTCCAAAAATGTCATTGGTGCCTACATTTCTCGAGATCATAGGAGTACCATGGTGCGGAAGGCGCAGACATATGGTTAATCTTCAATCTAAAAGGCCCTACTTGTCAAATTGTCTGGTAACAATGTGCGAGATGATTAGCCTTAAGTAGCTCAAGACTTTCACTGATCAGAAGTGACACTCACTTCAGAAAAGGTTGAAGACCCCTGTTGTAAACACTTAGGGCCAGATGTAGGTCGCCAATTACCGGTCGGTAACGGCCGATTTCGGGCGTTACCGACCGGTAATTGGTTTTTGAGATGTGGGGGGGGCCCGAATTTTACCGAATCTGTAAATTTACCGATTTGGTAAATTTACAGTTTCGGTAAAATACCGACTCGGTATATTTACCGAATCGGTAATTCCAGATGTCGCTGGCACTTCAAAGATTGCCACAGGCTCTTTAGGAGTCGGTATTTACCACCCAATCCTATTGGGTGGTAAAATACCGAATTCAGGTGTACATGCACATCTGTGCATGTACACCTGTGCCATGTGACACACAGACATGCCCTTAGGGCATGTCTGTGTGCCACATGGCACACAAGCCTGGAATTGGGGTGCTACAGGGTGTCAAAGTGACACCCTGTTCCCCCTTGCAGGAATCGGTATTTACTGATTCGGTAAATACCGAATTGGTATTTCCCATTGATTCTTATGGGCTTCAAGGCCCATAGGAATCAATGGGAAATACCAATTGGGTATTTACTGAATCGGTAAATACCGAATCTTACAGATTCAATATTTGTTAAATAAAAATTACCTACATCTGCCTCCTTCCAATTTACCTACTCTTAAATACCGAATCGGCATGATTCGGTATTTAAGAGTAGATAAATCGGAATTACTTACATCGGGCCCTTAATATCCCTAAAATCAAATAATTTGAAAAATGCAAAAAAAACAGAAATGTGCTACAAAACAAAGAGTTTCCATTGGGCCAATTGAAAGGGGGCTTGTTTTTACACTAGCAACAATTGTCTAGGAAACATAGGATAGGCATGATGCAAATTGTG
Source organism: Lissotriton vulgaris (assembly GCF_964263255.1). Taxonomy (NCBI): domain Eukaryota; kingdom Metazoa; phylum Chordata; class Amphibia; order Caudata; family Salamandridae; genus Lissotriton; species Lissotriton vulgaris. The sequence goes on along the minus strand of NW_028240857.1, from coordinate 202,793 downwards.
AAAGGGAGAGTGCACATGTTACTTCCACCCTTTTCAAGTGGGAATTCAAAAATATGGATCCAGCCCACAAGGTTCTGAGTTTCCCAGAAGTGTACTGAACCCCAGACTGACCGGAGTCTTGAAGCAACAAGAGTATATTGTAGTTACAGCCCAGGAGCTCTATAGCCAGCAGAATCTAGCATCCACGACTCTACACAAGAGCAAATAGGAGTTAGAATAGCCTAGCCCTTTTCCATGTCACCCTACCCCACAGCACTGTCACCAACCCCACCACACTAACCTTGAAAACCATAGCCCCTTTCCCCAAAACACCGCCATCATCTGTTCTCACAAAACACTGTCCCTTTCTGCTCGCCCTAAAACTAATCCCCTACACTGCAACCTACCCTCAAAACACTATATGGCTACACTGTCTGCTTATGCCATAACGCTGCCCTCTATCCTGCCATCCCCACCCAAACTGACCCCTGCCCTACCATTGTCCCTATTGCCAAACTGTTGGACTTGGCCCTTTAAGCAGGTTCACCCCTGAACTTTTTGCCTTGAACTCTGACCTGATGTTAGTTGATTTGCGGCCTCTGCGCACTTTAGCACTGTGGCCCAGTGTAAAGTGTGTGCGCTCTCTGAGTGCGTGTGGTGTGAATGGCCTGCCCTCCCATAGGAATGCATGGAGGATATGAATGTCCATGATAATTCCTGATGTGAGAGGAGTGCAGGGGCAAGTTATGGTATGGGCGGACTCGAGAGATTAAATGCTACGCAATGGTGTGCACAGATTTAATGTGACTAGTGGAGAAGTGCAACTTTTTAGAAGTTGCCATTTCTGTGTGCAGTGAATGTGAATTGACTGTCTGGCTTGTGATTGACAGGAGCTGGCTGGTGTGCTTGGCTCCAGGAGCCAGGATGGGTCTGCCCGGTGGTGAACAGGGAGATCTGCATGTAGATGGGAGGGAGGAGTTGCATCTGGGACCTGAATAGAGCTGGGCCTCCCCTCCACAATGCTGGCTCCACCTCCTGTTGTGCGTCTGATGTCCCTGGCCTGTCCTGTGACTAGAGGAGAGGAGCTGAGCAAAACAAAGTGCTCAAGTGCTCCTGAACCAGTTATAACTGGTTCTCTCCTAGACCTGTGCAGTGTCACAAAGGGATTTAGCTGTATAAATAAGGGGCTATGACCCCATGAAAATGTTCTTGTTTGCTACTTGAATCTACCAGGGGCGTGCTGTTGCTGGGGCCCAGGGGAAGACTTGGAGGACTTCTTGGGGACCCTTCTACTTTTGGATCCTGACAGAGAGGGGCTTGCTGCTGGTGGGGCCCAGGAGTGACCCCATGGGGGCTGTCTCCTTGCTGGAGTGCCCTGTGTGCTGGCCCATGGGCCCTACACTGCCCTCCCTGATGCCCAGGACTTCTTGTACCTATTGCTCTGTGTTCTGCTTTTACCAAGGCTTGCTACAGCCTTCCTGCGCTTTATATGAAGACTGGGCGTGCTTTTGATTTAGTGCCCCCAGCGAGGGAGAGCCTGGGGTCTAAGCAGCGTGGAGCTGCAGCCTGGGCTGAGGGAATCCCCCTCGTAGGGATTCCCCCTCGTAGGGATTCCCCTCTCCTCCTGAGCCTTATGGGTGCCCACCCCGCTTCTCTCGTTATTTATGGTGTGCAGGTGCCCACCCTGTATCTTAGCGTGCTATTTTTTATTTATGCGCTGGTGCCCACCCCGCGACTTTGCCTGATTATGCGGATGCCCACCCGTTGTATATTTGTACTTATGAGGGAGCCTACCCCTTTTATTGCTGGAAAAGATTACCGCCGCAGCCCGTGGCAAAACAGGAAGTCAGGCACCGTAGTGTCTGACGGCGGGCGGGACTATCGGTTTTGAATCCACCCGAAGGAGAATGCTGGCGCCTGCCTGTGCAGGGCACCCATTGCTGAGGGAGAGCCCCCCGTGCAACAGGACTTCTTTAAAGTTCGTGGATCCATCCTGGCATGTGGGAAATACTCACAAGGTGAGGAATCTGCAGGTAAAGGAGTATCTACCAGAAAGGCAAGTAACTGGTTTGTTAGGTTTTCCTGCTGTCGTATATTATCTTAATTCTGGGTGGTGAACTCATCTAGCAGAGTTATCCGTAATCAGCGGAGCTTGCGGAGTTCCTTAAAACTCTGCGCTGTGGAGCGTAGCAAGGTTTTTTTCCACGCTCGTGCTCTTCAACGCCATGTACTGGAGCGCTTGTCGAGGTCTAGTTGGCGAGCAAATATCAACTTCCTGGCGAGATTCGTCGTCGGATTTCTCAATGTGAGTAGTCGCGGCAGGATACAACCACTCGCATTGAGAAACCTTCCTTCGGATTGACAAAGCTGCCGCTCGAGTAGAATCAGCTGCACTCTCTTGCGCTGCACATGGTGCAATTCACGATTAATTTTACAGGGTGGGACTAACAATCGGAGATCAATATCACCACGAACTGCATGACCCTAACACACTCCGCTGCTTGCAGAACTCCACGTAGAGCGATTGAGTTTTTTTGACACTTTGCAGAGTTCTTCATTGAGGAACACCGCCTAGGCCTAATCTTATCATGAAAATCTAGATTTTAGTCATATGTTAAGAAACAAGGGTGAGTAGAAACCTTTTGGGGGGAGAACATTTAAGACATTAATATTGTGAATTTTTTGGTAATTAGTTGATTTTTGCAAGTACCAACACTTCTCTGTGTCAAGTAAAGACCTTGAGAGTTTTGTAACTTTCAGATAGTCAAATTGTGGATTTTGATGCAATTAAAACATTTTCAGGGCCTGAAATTTCTTTGGAGGTTGCATGCGGGCAGCCTAAGTTATCCTGCAAGAATTTCTTGATCAATCCTGTTGCAACTACAATATGTGCTCTCTCATGTAAAGTCAGGTTGTTAGAAGCTTTCCTGCAACTCAAGATATACCTTACTTTTCACCTGGTGTGGGTATATTTCTCATGTTTAGTGAGATCTCCTTTCTGAGTATAACGTTTCTGGCTTTCCCCTCCTGTATAAGGCTTTAGTCCAGCTTGAATTCTCTCATGTGAAGTGACATTGTATTCATGATTAAACCTTATCTGACATTCAGAACACACATAAGGCTTTTTTCCCCCGTATGAGTTCGCTCATGACAAGTGAGAAGTCATTTGTGACCAAAACTTTGCTTGCATTTCGAGCACTCATAAGGTTTTTCCCCAGAGTGGGATCTCTCGTGAAGCATAACTCTGTCTTTCAGATTTAAGCTTTTATGGCATAAGGATTTTCTCCAGTGTGGAGTTTCTCATCGTGAGATAGCGTTTTTCTCTGCAGCTTTTCTGGCATTCAGAGCACTCATAAGGTTTTCATCAGTATAGAGTCGCTTATGGTTAGTGAGGCTGTACCTATCAAATAGGAATTTCTGGCATTCACAGCATAGGTAATGTTTTTTCCCTGTGTGCGTCTGCTCATGTAGAGTGAGATTGGGTTTAAAATTGATGTTTTCTGGCACTTGGAGTCCTGAAGTATTTTTGATGGTGTGTTTTCTTATGGTGCATGTACCTATCTTTACCTCTGATTCTTTTCTGACATTTAGAGCACAGATAATGTTTTTCCCCCAGTGTGGATTCTCACATGTGCAGTGAGATTAGATTTACGGCTGAAATATTTTTGGCATTCGGAGCACTGATAAGGTTTTTCCCCAGTGTGGGTTCTTATATGGTGAGTGAGCTTGGTTTTTTCACTGAAACATTTGTGGCATTCAATGCACTGATAAGGTTTTTCCCCAGTGTGGGTTCTTGTATGCCGAGTGAGTATTCTTTTTTCACTGAAACATTTCTGGCATTCAGAGCACTGATAAGGTTTTTCCCCAGTGTGGAATCTTACATGTGCAGTTAGATGTGATTTAAGTTTGAAATCTTTTGGGCATTCAGAGCACTGATAAGGTTTTTCCCCAGTGTGGAATCTCACATGTTCAGTTAGAAGTGATTTAAGTTTGAAATATTTTGGGCATTCAGAGCACTGATAAGGTTTTTCCCCAGTGTGAGTTCGTATATGCAGAGTGAGACGGAGTTTGTTTTTGAAACATTTCTGACATTCAGAGCATGGATAAGGATTTTCCCCAGTGTGGGTTCTTATATGATGAGTGAGCTTGATTTTTTCACTGAAACATTTGTGGCATTCAATGCACTGATAAGGTTTTACCCCAGTGTGGGTTCTTGTATGTCGAGAAAGACTTCCTTTGTCACTGAAACATTTCTGGCATTCTGAGCACTGATAAGGTTTTTCCCCAGTGTGGACTCTCACATGTGCAGTTAGAAGTGATTTACGTTTGAAATCTTTTGGGCATTCAGAGCACTGATAAGGTTTTTCCACAGTGTGGATTCTCATGTGCCGTGTGAGATTACTTTTTATACTGAAACATTCCTGGCATTCAGAGCACTGATAAGGTTTCTCCCCAGTGTGCTTTTTTATATGCAGAATGAGATAGCGTTTTTCAATGAAACATTTCTGGCATTCAGAGCACTGATAAGGTTGTTCCACAGAATGGGTTATTGCATGTTGAGAAAGACTTTGCTTTTTACAAAACCTTTTCTGGCATTCAGAGCACTGATAAGGTTTTACCCCAGTGTGGATTCTTGTATGTTCAGTGAGTCTGAATTTTACACTGAAACATTTCTGGCATTCAGAGCACTGAAAAGGTTTCTCCCCAGTGTGGGTTCTTATATGATGAGTGAGAGTGTTTTTGTCAATGAAACATTTCTGGCATTCCGAGCACTGATAAGCTTTCTCTCCAGTGTGAGTTATTCTATGCCGAGTGAGACAGGTTTTGGTTCTGAAACATTTCTGGCAATCCGTGCACTGATAAGGTTTTTCCCCAGTGTGGGTTAATACATGTTGAGAAAGATTTTTTTTTGTCCAAAACCTTTTCTGGCATTCAGAGCACTGATAAGGTTTTTCCCCAGTGTGGGTTAATACATGTAGAGAAAGACTTTGTTTTTTACAAAACCTTTTCTGGCATTCAGAGCACTGATAAGGTTTTTCCCCAGTGTGAGTCCTTGTATGTACAGTAAGGTCTCTTTTTTCACTGAAATATTTCTGGCATTCAGTGCACTGGTAAGGTTTTTCCACAGAGTGGGATAATACATGTCGATATAGACTCGCTTTTAAACTAAACCTTTTCTGGCATTCAGGGCACTGATAAGGTTTTTCCCCAGTGTGGATTCTCATATGCTCAGTGAGATAAGATTTATCTCTGAAACTTTTTTGGCATTCAGAGCACTGAGAGAGGTTTTTCCCAGTGTGCATTCTCTCAAATTCAGTGAGATGTGATTTATGGCTGAATCTCACATGTCGATACAGACTCGCTTTTAAACTAAACCTTTTCTGGCATTCAGAGCACTGATAAGGTTTTTCCCCAGTGTGGATTCTCATATGCTCAGTGAGATAATATTTATTTCTGAAACTTTTTTCGCATTCAGAGCACTGAGAGAGGTTTTTCCCAGTGTGCATTCTCTCAAATTCAGTGAGATGAGATTTATGGCTGAATCTTTTTTGGCACAGGTAACTTTTTTCCCCAACTTGGGTTATTTTGCTTTGATTGAGGCGGGTTTTAACACTGAATTTGTTCTCACAGCCCGTGTTTTTATAAGGTGTATTCCTAGAGTTAATATCTCTACATTTAGTTTTCTCTTGCTTATAAGCCACAGTAAGAGTGAACACTATTTTAGAGTCGGGCTTGTTTAGATAATGTTCAGCATTTATCTCTAATAGAAATTGTGTGTAATCTTCTTAACACTTGAATTGAGCAAAATATGTCTGAATGCAGCCCTTTAAAACCTGTCGAAATGTTACTAGCACATAACAGTCTTTTGGTTATAGCCTCTCCGGCAGCAACTTATTTTGTGACTGAAGTTTTTCTCCAATCTATTTGTATAGGTTCTTAGCAATGCAGTGATAAGGTGTTAGTCTGATATTTAATGATTAAACTGAGAAGTACCTTTTTGCACTGGCGTAATGGCAGTAACTGAGAACATTAGAACATGCACAGTAATATTGTGGCTCACCAGTCGCAGAACATCAGTTCCTTTTACCCTTTCTATGTTTGGTGTAAGGTTAAGGATTGTAGTTTTGAAGACGAGGATTTATTTACATTAGCTATAGAGCAACGGTGCTCTCTTAATCCATTTTTATATTTAACAGTTTTACATATCACTCCTGCACAACAGATAATGTTGAGGCGATTTACATAGAATTACAGAACAGTACACAATAAAAAGGAAACAATCTGAGATGGTCATGAACACAATAAAGTGGTGAATTTTTAAGTTTTTTGCCAGAGTGAGCAGAGTGGGTCGAGGTGTTATATCCCGAGGCAGATAGTCTCAAACTTGCGTAACTGGTTAAAAACGGTTGTTGAACAAAGGTGATTTTCCAATCTTTTGGTTGTTAGCGTGTCAGCTTCGGAGTCTTCTTTCAGTGTCTTTTCTTTGATGGTTTGCAGAAGAAACCTTTTGTTATATCTTTCTTTTATGCAGTGTGTGCTGCAACTCTGGAATTACATGATGCTTTAGATCATGCGTGCTTTAGATGAACGTTATTCTGTCATGCTGAGGCAATTTGTCTTTCTGATAATATTTCAGATGAGGATGTGGTGATTGGTCTTTCTGGCATTATTTCTGATGCTGTGTGGACATATATGACTTTGCTTGGGTTCATGAAATGCAAAATTAGAGACTTCAATTACAGGCATAGTACTTTCCTCAGCTCCCACTTCCTCGCCACACCTAGATTTTGGAAATTGTTTAAACTTAGAATGCTGGATGTTTTTCAAAATAATCCTCCTTATGGCAATAACATTCAGTTGGCTGGTGCTAAATCTTGCTTTCTTCGTCCGTAATTTCAATCACCTATAGTATTAAAATTAAATAGTTAATACATGTAAATTTCCCCAAAAATAATTTGCAAGCCATATCAATGCAGAATTGCAGAATTTTGAAACAGTTGTGCTATTCTTCAGACAGAGCAGAGTGTAGAATGGTAGCCTGAGAGCACTTGGATGTAGGAGTGAGGATTTGTAGAATTTCCAACATTTTATTAAGCTCAGAAAGGATACATGTAGCCTATGGACTTGTAACATAGAATCCCAAAAGCAGAAATTAAAGTCACATGGACTGGCACCAAACAGATATTTAAAATAGAATACTATTAATGAATTTTTAATGTAGATTTCTAGGATGGGAATTTCCCCTCCAGGGACAACAGGCGTTTCCCCCTGCCCTGAGTTACCACCTACTTGTATATGGTATCCTAACTTTTGAGCTCTGGCCTCTGCCGCACGCAAATCTATGTGTATTGCGAGGACTATGCCTAGACCTATCCCTCAACTATGGTACAGAGTATGAATCAAGGGCAATGCAATTAAGGAGTACTTTCATGTGTTCATTTTATTCCACCTGATTATCAGTTGTTAGGCTTTTCTGCACCTGGATTTACCGGACAGAAAAATTAGACTGAAAAGACCCACAAGACTCTGGATGCAGCAGAAGCAGCCAAGACTTATGCTGTTTTTTTACTAACTGGGGGAGCTTCTGTTTCTAATCTTTTTGGGGCAAACACTCGATCACTGGCGACCTCCTACCTGCATTGATGCGCCGCCAACACTGTGGGCCATCGGCTGCTGGTCTCCCCCGCCGCCGCTGCCAGAAACACCACGCGGCCGCTGAGGGGGGAGACTACAGCCCCCAGAACTCTCTCTGCTGCATCACTCCGCCCACCTCTGCCCACTTCGGCGCCCGGAGGCGCTCAAAGGAGCGGCGCTTCCTCAGTGGAGCGGGAGCTTCTGTTTCTAATCTCATTGGGGCAAGCACCCGATCACTGGTGACCTCCTACCTGCATTGACGCACCGCCAACACTGTTGGCCATCGGCTGCTGGTCTCCCTTGCCGCCACTGCCAGAAACACCACGCGCCGCCGAGGGGGGAGACTACAGCCCCCAGAACTCTCTCTGCTGCATCACCCCGCCCACTTCCGCACCCGGAGGCGCTCAAAGGAGCGGCGCTCCCTCGGTGGAGCGGGAGCTTCTGTTTCTAATCTCTTTGGGGCAAACACTCGATCACTGGCGACCTCCTACCTGCATTGACGCGCCACCAACACTGTGGGCAATCGGCTGCTGGTCTCCCCCGCCGCTGCTGCCAGAAACACCACGCGGCCGCTGAGGGAGGAGACTACAGCCCCCAGAACTCTCTCTGCTGCATCACCCCGCCCACCTCCACCCACTTCCGCGCCCAGCGGCGCTCCCTCCGCGGCGCGGCAGGCACGGGCTAAGCCCGGGCAAAGGGCGGGCCATCTGTGCCATCCGGGGCCAGAGGAGGCTGGGCCGGGCCACCCCCTTAAGACTCTCCACGGGATCTGCCTATTGTTGTCAAACGATCCAGGGGGGACAGACATCTAGCAGCCTCCGGAAGTGCAACTGATTGACAGCTCATTTGTCCGTGGAGAGCTTACTAAAGGTACTGCTTCTTGTCATTGGAGTAAAGCTAGGATTCTTTCTAGCCCCGAGTATGGCGAACTGTAAACCCACACCGACCAGGGTGGGGTGAGGAGTGAAGGGGACCCTGGACGCTTTTATATTGAGAGCAGAGTCCCTTCTCACACATGAAATACAGTTAACTGTAAAGCGATTGTCCTTGGACACCTTGATTGTACGGAAACGATCCTCTTTGGGCAAATTAGCGGCTTGCCCCTCCACCAGAGTTGACACCCCCTCAGATCAAGAAACACTGTGCACACTACATCTACTCAATGCACTAAGGCACAGGTTGACACCAGCTCGCTAGAACAAGGGGTTGGCGAGTTAGCCAAATCAAATGAGCAGACGGGAAGCGATTCAAACCTAGTACAAACGCCTATGGGCAAAAGAAATGGGCATGCGGCCCTCCCCTCAGGGTCACTGGAGATGAGTGGATTGGGGGACGGGATAGCCCTAGTAACATTGGATGTGGGTGAATCAGATTCCTCACAAAGGTCAGTTAGGGAAGTGGTGACACGCTCCAAAAAGTTCCTACTCACTACAAACTCCGCCCCTATAGTTGCCCCCCCAGTTGTCTTCAGGGCTACTGGTAACTCAGCTAAGGGAGGGTCACACACAACAAGACCCAAAATTACAACCAAACGGAAAGGGGGACAAGACTAACAAAGATGGGGGGAGGGGAGGAGGGGGGGAACGCGAGCACAGCATGTCAAAGTTGCCCAAATTGTGGAGGAGTGGATTGGTCCCAGGGAATTGTTACGGCTCTAGAGTTAAAGCTGGAATCACTTTTAGTCGCATAACTCGGGCCAGTGCTCGAAGAAATAAATAGATTAGAGGGGAAAATATGCAGGATACTAGATCAAGAAAGGGACAACCCACCGCGACTAGTGTAAGGGCGGCGGATGAGAGGACAGGGTCCTTGCCTTGCCTGGAGCCAGTTAACAGCAATAAGGGAATAGGGGAGGGGAACTCTAACGTTGGCAAGCCTATAGGTGGGAAAGAGGTAGCCAAGGAGGGACAAAGGGAAAACACTAGGAACCAATAAAGCTCGGGCCAAGTAATACTTCCAATCCCTTTACAGCTACCACACATAATGGGGAGAGAGAGACTGTCACTATTCCAATCCCAATCTCATCTGACCATGCACGTAGTACCCAGGGTCTACAGACCTTGGATCTACCGCCAGCATCCTGTCCCTACACTATAGTACTGACAGGGGTTCCAACATGTAGCCTGGATAGAGAAGAAACAACAAGAACCCTGATTAACTAGGCAGCACACTGGATGGTCAAAAACATGAACGTGAGTACATTCCATCAATTGACCACATTCACTTCTAGCCTCTTCTAGGGTCACACAACCTTAATTAGCTGACACCTAGGAAGCTAGCCCCACCTTTTAACTGTAGCCAGAGGACCCCCAGAATAAAGTTCATTCCGGTACCCCTTGCTACATTTTAACCAGCTTAACAGGAATACACCATCCTGCCCACATACCCCCACTTCACCACAAGGCTGTTGGAAAAAGATCTCCGCCAAAGAGCCCCTCTTTGAGGTGAGCCCGTCGGGGTTGCACCGCCTCCCCGACGAGGAGCAACCGCCGATGATGAAGCATGACACTCTTCGGGGTGTGTGAGGCAATTACATCCAACATAATGGATGCCCCAGGGTATCATTGGAACACCCTTGGTCACGCCAGGTAAAACCCTCCCTAAAACTTTCCCTACTTCCTCATCTCTCTCCAGGAACAGTGCAGCACCCCCCCTTTTTGCTTGCATCTCTAGTACTCAGTACGGACACTAAGCTGCTACTGGACCTTCCACCATCTTGAGTGGTAAATAGTGTCCTTTCGCCTCCCTTCTTTTGGAAATCTACATTCCATCATAGGCACTTTCTCATGGCACGGATTGGATAGGAGCTAGTAAGAAGAAGTTCGCGGGAGATTGTGTAATTGTAAATTTTAGATACCCAGAGCTCGTTAGGGAGTTGCTCTCCTCAAGGCAGTGGAGCCTCAATGAGGTAGAAGGTGGCTCCTGCATCAAAATGCTGCCCCTGAGGTTTTTTTACAGGGACACAGCCAGAGAAGTAGGTAATGCAGGCTATAGGCGGCGAATGAACACTCCGGAATGGGAAGACTGGTCGAAACCAGTAACCAACAGATATGTGCCACTTGCTAATGCATTTACAATGGACGAATAAGATTGACAGGGGAAGGGGAGGGACCTGAAGAAGCGATAATTCAGGAGAGCCCGCTCAGGACTGAAGCAAAGGGAATGGTATATACAACAGAGGCAAGTAACCCAACCTCCCTGGAAGGGTGTGGGGAAGCGTGGAGGGAGGGAAATGAACTGTTGGCAAGGTGGCCGGAGACACTTTTAATATTAGGGAAGGGCACCACGGGGAATAGCATGGATAACCTTACAACCAGCGAGATTAGAGCGGTCTCATGGAACATTGCAGGATTATCGGCTAAAGTACAAAATAAAGAATGGCTAGATTTTATCAGGAAATGTTATATCAGCTGCCTTCAGGAAACCTGGGAAATCAACATCACTGCCCCTCACTTAGAAGGATATAAAATGTTTTTTGTCCCGGCACGCAAAACCACCATGGGACGCGCTAAGGGTGGCCTAATTATTTATGTGGACCTGACTATGCAAGGGACTTGGGAAGACTTGGGCTGGGACTCGGAATCCATGCAGGGAATTAGGTACTGCAAGAAGGGACTAAAATAAATTTTTATTAACTTCTACAATGCAATGGTGGTGGGAAAAACCACGTTAACACTGGGGGAGCTAGATAACAGGCTGGCTGGTATACAGGAGGCAGGGGATGCATCCTCCCAGCTGATCTTGGTGGGCGATTTCAACTGCCACCCATGCCCATTCCTGAAATGGGACAGGGGAGAATGGGATTCATGCCCAACTAATAAGGGTTGGCATTTAGAGCACACAAAAGAGGGCAGGGAATTAAGCAAGATCCTGGGTTCACATGCCCTCATACCCACGATGGATCTTATCAAAATGGGGGGAAATAACACAGTCATCCCAACCTTTAAAGGTAGGGGAAGGGATACCATAATTGACTATATATTAGTAACTAACACACTTAAAAGAAGGGTTACGAATGTCAGCATAGAGGTCAGGGTTTTCAGTGACCATAACCCACTGGCATTATCCATCAGGGATACTAACCCACCGACTGAGCCCGGTCAAGGGAAATCTAGTGGCTTAGCTCAAGCCACTGATCAGGGCAGGAGATTGAGATGGAAGAACATAGATGGGGAAGCGTTTTACAGAACGCTACTCGCCAAGTCGGAAAGCCAGATTTGGAAATGCTTAGACCCAGCAGTGGAGGGGATTGATCTGATCAGCGCATTTGAGAGCACAGCACAGCATATAGACGGGTTACTGAGGGGCAAAAAGACGAAACCTGACCCACTGCTCCCTAGATGGTTTGACCATGAATGCACCCTGGCTCAGAGAGAACTGAAGCTAGCACTTAAATCCGTCCCCAAAAATAAGAGTAAAGTGGTGGAGTGCAGGGCACATTATAAAAGGACCTTTAAACAGCGTAAGACCAGGCTTCAGAATCAGGCATGGGAGACACTAAAAGATGCTGCAGAGCGCATGGATACGAACGAATTCTGGAGAGTAATTAACGATCCTTGCTTCCAGGAATCAAATAAACCAAAAGTGGTCTGTCATATCTCCCGGAATTGTGGGAGGAGCATTTTAAAGGCCTGTACAATTATGCTGGATAGGAAGACTCAATGAGCCCAGATGTAGAAAACGCAATCAGCACGCAGATCAGCTTTTCCCTGGGAGAGATCAAAGCAGGAATAGACGGGCTGACCTGTAACAAGGCCCCAGGCCCCGATGGGATCACCAGATGTCTTTAAGAGCCAGGCAGACCTCTGGGCCCCTATACTCACAAGAGTTCTTAATACAGCAGTGGAAGCAGGGATGCCCAGGTCATGGTTCTTGGCCACTATAGTCCCGATTTTTAAAAAGGGAAATAGGAGCGGCCCACAATGTTACCGTCCGATCTCGTTATTAGACGTGACTGTGAAAGTCCTGGGAAGGGTTATCCTTAACCAGCTGACAGATTGGGCGGAGGAACATGACATCATTTCGGACACCCAGTATGGGTTTAGAAATGGCCGATCCACAACGGACCAATGCCTTAATCTATACCACCTGGTGGCCAAGTACACCGTGGCAAGTAAGGAGACGGTGTACTTGGCCTTCATGGACCTGACGCCAGCCTTTGACCTGGTTAATCGGAGGAAACTATGGGAATGTTTGGGGCAGCTCGGTGTCGACCCAGCGTGATAAATATCTTGAGAGTGCTCCACCAGAACACCGCTGCACAGGTCAGATTTAATGAAGAGGGGAACACAACTAATCACTTCCCTTGTTCAAGAGGTGTGAGGCAGGGACGTATCCTGGCGCCTTTTCTATTCACACGTTTGTTTTTAGACTGTTGGGGGCATTTGGACACTGACCTTGCTGCCTGCCCTTGCCACTGGCCGTCTCCCTCCCGCCACCGCAACCTCCATTCTTTTGCGGCCGCACTGCGGAGGGGGACCACAACCCCCAGGCTCCTTCGCGGCGGAAGCCGCCATCGCCATTCCCGCGCCTGGAGGCGTTTAAAATCGAGCACAGCCCCGGTGGAGCGGGCGTTTGTTTTTAGACTGTTGGGGGCATTTGGACACTGACCTTGCTGCCCGCCCTTGCCGCTGGCCGTCTCCCGCCCGCCGCCCCAGCCTCCATTCTTTCACGGCCGCAGTGCGGAGGGGGCCATTAAGAAAATGAAGTATAACCCAGAGAGGGTCAAAGGACCTGGGTATCGTATGATATAGAAAGCAAGGTGGTCCTGGACACAATTTATCTAACACATGTAGATGCAATATTCATCTTAACATCTGAATGGTCATTTTAGGAATTAATCCTGAAAGAAAAAAGGAAGAAAAACAAAAAGACAAATGCGTTTACGGTTTTGTCAAAAAAGTACCCAAAACAGATTTCAGTTTAGTAATATAAATTCACAATTTAATCCATATTCATATATACATAGTTCAATAAATCCCAAAGGTTGGGAGAGTTCTACCAGGAGCAGTAGATAGTGCAAAGAGTGAGTGCTCAAGTGAAAGAGGGAAAAATGAATAAAAAAGAATAAAAAGTTAAATCCAATGGCTATGACAAAGACTAAGGTTCAATTTACCGCAGTGCGGAGGGGGACCACAACCCCCAGGCTCCTTCGCGGCAGAAGCCGCCATCGCCATTCTGCATGGTGGCGTTTAAAATCGAGCACAGCCCCGGTGGAGCGGGCGTTTGTTTTTAGACTGTTGGGGGCATTTGGACACTGACTTTGCTGCCTGCCCTTGCCGCTGGCCGCCTCCCTCCCGCCGCCGCAGCCTCCATTCTTTCGCGGCCGCAGTGCGGAGGCAGACCACAACCCCCAAGCTCCTTCGCGACGGAAGCCGCCATTGCCATTCCCGCGCCTGGAGGCATTTAAAATCGAGCACAGCCCCGGTGGAGCGGGTGTTTGTTTTTAGACTGTTGGGGGCATTTGGACACTGACCTTGCTGCCTGCCCTTGCCACTGGCCGTCTCCCTTCTGCCGCCGCAGCCTCCATTCTTTCGTGGCCGCAGTGCGGAGGGGGACCACAACCCCCAGGCTCCTTCGCGGCAGAACGCCATCGCCATTTCCACGCCTGGAGGCGTTTAAAATCGAGCACAGCCCCCGTGTCGCGGGACCGCGGGCGGGCTGCGGCGGGCTAAGCCTGGGCCAAGTTCGGGCCCGTCTGTGCCCGTCAGTGGTCGACCGGGGCTGGGCTGGGCCATCCCCCTTGGCTAATACCTATTTCCTGTACCTTACCCTAATTGTAAATTGTGACAGTAGGACCATACTTAGAGAGCATGGGAATGGGAAAAAGGAAGCATGTCAGCCCCAATGCTAAGGACGGGGGGAGGGCCGTTGCGGATACACAAAAAACACTGCTAAGCTACCTAACGGGAGCAATGGGCGCCCTAGAAAATCAGATTAGTACAGCTGAGGAACAGATAAATGCAAATTCTTTGGAACTTAATCCATCGGCCCAGTCATCGAACTAAAGACAGATAGTACCAACAAAACCCTTTGTAAATGGTTTGTCCAGCAAAACGATGTTAGAATCACTTTAAGCGATTCAGATTCTATCGAACAACCCCCACAAAAAAACAGAAATATCCGGGTCATCAGACCAGGAGAACCCCCTAAGCGACACAAGCACACATCCCCCTCCTCCAGACAGCGAGACAGAAACAGTAACCCCTAGAAAGAAACACACCAAGCAAGGAAAGCGGAAAGGAGGGATATCTAAAACATCGACACAAGCTCAGAGGGCACACAACAAGGGCCGTGCTGGTGTAAATAACGATATTAAGTCCCTTACTATAGTACTAGAAAGGCTGGATATGTATCTTAGGTTAAGGCTGGACCAAATGGAAAACAGACTGAGTCAAATTGAGCATACACCATCCTCTTACTCAGGGCTGCTTAATAAAAATATTTACTCCCCACAAAGTAATCAAACTATAAGCCATGAAGGAAATGAGAACATACGTCAAACCAAACAAGTTCTAGTTTAAGACCAAAGACTCAGTCATCTAAACCTTCCCAAATTAAAGCTTGTGGAAAGGTCAATAATTCCGCTGAGGCAACCACAGATACTATTCTATCAGGTACCCCCGCTCTTCCCCCTCGCTTACAACAGATCATCAAAGCCCGATAAACAGATTACGAAAAAACTAAGGCCGGATGAAATTTTTAATCTTCCACCGGCAGCAACACCTTATGTTGTGGTGCTGGCAAACGTCCCACATAAATCTACCTCAGATGAAGAGGGATGGGAAACGCTTAGAAATAAAGCCCTACATTGGATAGGTTCAAAAATAGGTCTAGATGAGGCACTATTTAGAGATTTTAAAATGGCAAGAAGGGTGCAGTGGGTGGGTTCTGGCCCAAGATCATGTCCTGGCGATTGTATAGTGCTTAACTTTGGATCACCTAGGTTAGTAAACTGAATTCATTAGGAGCTGGGCAGAAGTTACTTTGTCAGAGGTGAAATTAACATACTTCCCCTGGGCTTTTTTTCTATCCCCCTTTAACCTGTATGCCATTTTCCCATCAACTTGAGAATTGTAAGAGACATGATCTCCAACAGATGTTTCCCACAGTAAATCGATTTACCCCACTATCGGGATTGGAAGAGCAAGACTGACCCCCTATTGGGGACCCAAAAGATAGAACATTATCAGGAGGAGAAAGTTCAAATTCAAGTTCAAAAACAATTTGTATAGCGCACTACTCACCCAGATGGTCTCAAGGCGCTTGTGGGAGGGGGGGTACTTTACTTATCGAATATCCAAGTTTTAAGTTGCTTTCTGAAGGAGAGGGGGTTCTGTGTAAGGCGGAGGTGGGTGGGGAGAGAATTCCAGGTTTTGGCCGCGAAGTAGGAGAAGGATCTTCCCCCCATGGTGGCTCTATAGCTGCGTGGAATTGCGGCGAGGGCTTGATTGGACGATCGTAGTTGGCGGGTGGGGGTGTAAAAGGACAGGCGCGTGTTGAGGCATTCGGGTCCTAGGTCGTAGAGGGCTTTGTGTGCGTGGGTGAGGAGTCGAATGTTATCCTATTGTTGACGGGGAGCCAGTGGAGGTCTTTCGGGTGACCAGAAATGTGAGCTTGGCGGGGGATGTCTAGTATGAGTCTGGCTGAGGCGTTTTGGATGCGTTGTAGTTTTTTCTGTAGTTTGGCTGTGGTTCCGGCGTAAAGGATGTTTCCGTAATCCAGTCGGCTTGTGACCAGTGCGTGGGTGACCGTTTTTCTTGTTTCGGTGGGGATCCAACTGAATATTTTTTTGAGCATGCGTAGGATGTTGAAGCATGATGATGAGACGGCGTTGACTTGTCTGTTCATCGAGAGGGAGGAGTCCAGGATGAAGCCCAGGTTACGTGCGTGGTCCGTTGGTATGGGTGCTGTTCCCAGGGCCGGTGGCCACCATGAGTCGTCCCAAGCGGAGGGGGAGGTGCCTAAGATTAGGACTTCCGTTTTGTCCGAGTTCAGTTTTAACCGGCTGTTCTTCATCCACTCGGCTACATCTTTCATTCCTTCGTGTAAGTTGGTTTTGGCGGTGTTTGGGTCTTTGGTGAGGGAGAGGATCAGCTGGGTATCGTCTGCGTAGGAGATGATGTTGAGGTTGTGTTGGTGCACGATGGATGCGAGGGGCCTCATGTATACGTTGAAGAGGGTGGGACTGAGTGAAGATCCTTGTGGTACGCCGCAGCTGACTTCAGTGGGCTCCGATCTGAAAGGGGGGAGGCGGACTCTCTGGGTTCTTCCGGTGAGGAACGAGATGATCCAGACCAGTGCTTTTCCTTGTACTCCGACGTTGCTGAGGCGTTGTATGAGGGTGCTATGATAAGACTGTGTCGAAGGCTGCGGAGAGGTCAAGTAGGATGAGGGCAACTGTTTCTCCGTTGTCCAGTAGTGTTCGAATGTCGTCTGTTGCTGCGATGAGGGCGGTTTCGGTGCTGTGTTTGGCTCGGAAGCCGGACTGTGAGGGGTCGAGGGATTTGTTGGATTCGAGGAAGGCGGCAAGCTGACTGTTGACGGCTTTCTCAATAACTTTGGCAGGGAATGGGAGGAGCGAGATGGGGCGGTTGTTCTTAAGTTCAGTGGGGTCTGCTGTGGGTTTCTTCAGGAGGGCGCTGAGTTCGGCATGTTTCCAGCTTTCCGGGAAGGTAGCGGAGTTGAGGGAGCAGTTGATGGCGTCTCGGAGATGGGGTGCGATGATGGAGTCTGCTTTGTTGAAAATGTAATGGGGACATGGGTCGGTTGGCGATCCTGAGTGGATGGAATTCATCAGGCGGATGGTGTCTTCAGTGGTGATTGGGTTCCAGGCGCAAAGGTTGTTAGAGGGGGGTTTTGGTTCAGAGGTGGGTAGAGTGGACTGGTCTCCGGATTGGTTTTCAAAGCTGTTATGTATGTCGGCGATTTTGTTGTGGAAGAAAGAGGCTAGGGAGTCGCAGAGGTCTTGGGATGGAGTGATGTCGTTGGTGCCGGCGGTGGGGTTGGTAAATTCTTTGACGATTATTATTTTTATTTTAAGAATTTATAAAGCGCGGCTGTCACCATTGCAGGCATCCTGGCACTGACAGCGTCTGAGGAAGGGCGAGGGATGGACCAGAGGGGAGAAAGGCTAACCAAGGAAAAGCCAAGTTTTAACTTTTTTTCTAAACGGTAGAAGTTC
Source organism: Lissotriton vulgaris (assembly GCF_964263255.1). Taxonomy (NCBI): domain Eukaryota; kingdom Metazoa; phylum Chordata; class Amphibia; order Caudata; family Salamandridae; genus Lissotriton; species Lissotriton vulgaris. Next base: position 184,996 of record NW_028240857.1, on the reverse strand, counting down.
ATTAATGTGCCTAATCTCGGTGGGGAGGGTGTTCCACAGTTTAGCGGCCGCCACCTCGAAGGATCTACCTCCGGCTCTAACTTTCCTAAATCTGGGGATGACTACCAATTTGGAATCCGAGGAGCGAAGATGTCTGGTGGGAGCATACCACACAAACTTAGATTGTAGAGGGGCTGGACCGGAACCATGGAGGGCCCTGAAAACAATACAGAGGGCCTTAAACTGGATCCTCTGTCTAAGCGGGAGCCAATGCAATTTTGCCAAGGCAGAAGGTCCATGAGCTCTTCTCGGCAGCCCTAAGGCCAATTTCGCAGCCGCAGATTGGACCCTTTGGAGCCTATCCAGCAGGAACTCAGGTGACCCGAGCAGGAGGGCATTGCAGTAGTCCAACCTGCTCAGGATTGTACATCTAACCACTTGGGCATGGGCCTGGGTGGGAAGGAGGGGTAGGACTTTCCTTCAAGAGCGTAGAATGGCAAAGCAGCAGGCTGATATTTTTTGAACATGGGTCTCCATGCTAAGCCTGTGGTCAAGCATGACCCCTAGGTTGCGGACGGAGTTTGCAGGCTGTACAATGGACACTGTTTCAGGGGGCCAGAAGTTGTTAGGAAACGATCGGGGGATCCTCGACCCAGCACTAAAGAGCACCTCAGTTTTCCCTGCATTGAACTGAAGTGAGTTATCCTTCAGCCACCTAGATGTGTCCCGCAAGCAGTTATGTAGGACCTCTACAGAAATAGAATCCTCTCCTTCCAAGGAGAGGATCATCTGCGTATCGTCGGCGTAATTGATGGTTTTGATGCCGAAACTTTTAATAAGAAGAATAAGCGGCCTGAGGTGAACATTAAAAAGTATAGGGCTGATAGCAGAGCCCTGAGGGACTCCATGCGTTACAGAGGAAAGACTGATTGAAAAGGTGGCAGAGATACTGCCTGCTGCCTGTCCTGCAAAAAAGAGTGAAACCATTGCAGTGCCGTATCCCTCACTCCAGCCTCCCACAGCCGCCTCAATAAGATCTTATGATTCACCGTGTCAAAGGCGGCAGACATATTGAGCAGTATCAAAAATGATGCCTGTCTTCTGTCTGCACGCCTTTGAAGTTCCTCCATCGCGGTGATGAGGGCTGTTTCGGTTCCGCGAGCAGGCCGGAAACCAAATTGGTCCCCGTCAAGTAGTAGATGTTGTTCCAGGTGGTTAGAGAGAGTGTTACTGACCACCCGCTCCACTATCTTGGCAGGGAACTGCAGCAGTGATATAGGCCTGTAGTTTTTGGCACAATCAGGATCTAGGGAGGTTTTTTTTAGCAAGGGGGAGACTAACGCTCGTTTCCAATGAGCAGGGACAGTTCCAGTCATCAGAGATTGCTTACAGATTAGGTGGAGAGGAGGGAAGAGTTCATCTTCAAATTCCTTCCACATTTTGGGAGGCACCGGGTCCAGAGGAGACCCGGAAACAATCCCACTTGCTACCTTAGTAAAGCTTTCATATGTAAGCGATGGAAATCTGAGGAGTGGTACTTCTAAAGTCCTAGCTGAGTCAGGTGGTCGATCATCTGGAATGACAGGATTCAAGACTAGGGGATCTTCAGTATCAGGAGGAGAGTCCAAGTCTGTAAGGATAAGTTCTATTTTCTCCTTGAATGTGGCCAAACTGTCGCAGAGGTCTTGGGACGGGACGATTGCATTTTTGCATGACTCCGGGTTAGTGACGCTATTTAGGATGTTGAAAATACTCCTAGAACTGTTGGTGGTGTTACAGATCAAAGAGGAGTAGTGATCGGCTTTGGATTTTTTAATGAGAGTTTTATACGCCTGGACCTTAGTTTTCCACGTTTTTTTGGAAGTTTTATTATAATCGCGTCTCCACATTCTCTCTGCTTGTTTACATTCAAGTTTTATCCATTTCAGGTCGTCGTTGAACCATGGAGCAGAGTCTTTACCCCTGCAATGTTGATGTTGCACGATGTTGAATAGTTCCTTGCTGTTGTGGGCGTTGTTGTCAAGTCGATCCTTGAATACTGATTTCTTGGTGGATCGGATCAGTTGGTGGTGTTTGCGGGTGGCGTTCTTGAAGGTGGTCAGGTTGTCAGTGGTTGGGGTTTTTCTCCAGGCTTTCTCGAGGGTACGACATAGCTTCTCGGATGTCTTAATATCATAGTTGAACCAGGGGGCTTTTTTGCTACTTTGCTTGATTTGATGGTTTTTCAAGGGCGCTAGTTCGTCGGCGCTGTGGGTGATCCATTGTGTGAGGTTGGTGGCTGCTTGGTTTGGGTCCGATGATTTGGCAGGAGGGTTTTGGTGAAGCGAAGTGAAGAGCTTGTCGGTGGTAATTTTGTTCCAGTTTCTTCGGGGGATTGGTTGTGGGAGGTTGTGGGTCATGGTCTTTTTGTAGTTGAAGTGAACGCAGCTGTGGTCCGTCCAGTGGAGAGCTGTGGTGTGGTTGAAGGAGATGTGCTTGCTAGAGGTGAAGATTGGGTCGAGCGTGTGTCCGGCATAGTGGGTGGGGGTATCAACAAGTTGTTTGAGTCCGAGATTGGCCAGGTTGTCCAGAAGGGTGGTGGTGTTGGCGTCGCTTTTCTTTTCCAGGTGGAAGTTGAGGTCTCCCAGTAGAATGTAGTCCTTGGAGGGGAGGGCGTGTGGGCTGATGAAGTCAGTGATGTCTTCGCTGAATTGTGTGCGGGGTCCTGGTGGTCTGTAGATGAGGGTGCCTCTGGTCGGTGTGGATCTGGAAGTGAAGGTGTTCGGCGACCAACTTCATGAAAGCAAAGCATGGTGGAACCTAAACCCAGACAGGATCCCGTAGGTAGTTCCACTGTGACCCCATAAGGGCCCTCTAAAACTGAACACATTGATAGGGCCGAGCTACGGTTGCTTTTTTGGAATATCGCAGGCTTGAAATCCAAAGCAAATAGTGAATTTTGGATACATTTTATTAGCAAATTTAACATCATATGTCTTCAGGAGACATGGCTGACTACCCAGATCCATACTGAGGGCTATAAAAGTTTTTACTCTATGGTTTTGCCTTCAATTTCTGGAAGAGCAAAGGGCGGACTGGTAATTTTCGTCTCCAATACTATAAGGTCATTGAAAATCGATGTATCTAAGGTAGCACCTAACTATCAAATTATAACCTTAAACATAGATAAAACTACCCCCATAGCCCTTGTTAATTTCTACAATAACCTCGCTGCAGATGAGGTCATAAATGTACTAACAGAGATCTATACTAGTCTGGTAGAACTAAAAAGAAAAGTAAGGAAGGACCTAGATACAATATGGGGTGGGGATTTTAATCAATATATCTGTGGATAGAGTGCTGACGGATTGTGTGGCATTGAGGACGAAAACGATAATCCACTTACCCACTTCAATCATACACTGATGGGAAATTTCCTAAATGAAAAAATCTTCAATCTTGAAATGGGCTTATAAAATGAACTCGTGCAGCCTCCAATTTCCCTAACAAACACCTATAATGGGAGAGGATCCTCTAGCACTAAAGACTACATATTGGTCACTACATCTTCGTCCCCCAGACTATTAAAATTTCCACACGATATCGCACTAAGCGACCATTATCCAAACAGTATAACTCTATCTTTGCCACCATCTGTAGATAGAGGGAATTCATTGGAGTTTTTGGGCCAGACAAATCTGTCGATAAACCGACTAAATGGCTATACCCTTAAATGGGGAAACATAGGCCCACAACAAATTACAACTAAGATAGTGACGAACTCCCTTGGAGCCATTAAAAAATGTCTAGATGACACAAGTAACCACCGGCTGGTTCTGGATAATTTTCAGTTAATCAACCAAGCAGCTAAAGAAGCCCTGACGGCCAATGTAAGATCAAAGACTGTAAAATCAAACGGGTGGTTAACACACAGTGCACCAAAGCCCATTCCAAACTGAAATGGGCTCTTCAACGACCGGTAAGGGATAAAAATGAAATCTCACACCTCAGAAAGGAATATAACTGTGTATTAAAACTAAGGAAAAGGGAATTAAAAGACGAGCTGTGCCATAAATGACAATACCACTTTTGGGCCATAGTCAAGTCACCACTTCTGTTGAGGACAGCTATTTGTCAAAACTGGTCCTTGAGTTGTGTTTTCAACCTTTGATCGTGACAGACACTAATAAAACTCATAGTCTGTTCACGCATCAATTTTATATTTTTGCACTTCACATTTTGCACTGCACTTAATAACTCGATCCCACATATTATATCCTGCTCATCTTGGTAACTAAACCTTTTGACATCGAGCTCTGATACATATAGAGCTGGAATGTTAATCCATACAAAAGGATACCCAAATGATGAAGCTTATCACCAGGCTTGGTGAATGGTGGGAATCCACACACATAAATTTCTATGTCATCTTGCTACATTACATTTTTGAGTCTTGTTAAGAATCTTTCTTCTTCTGTTCTCTTATCATATAGACACTGGTATATATTTTGTGTTTACATCAAATATGTATGGCCGCTCTGGACCTAAAAATTAATATAAAAAAAAACGTTTGTAATGACCTTAGGAAACACTCAACAACGGTCCAAAGCAATTTTCCGAGACAGTATTAAGCTGGAATCAGCGATTACGTATCCATATTTGGGTATTGTCATAGATAATAAACAGACATGGAAACAGGCCATTGACGCAAGGAAGTTGTCGTTTACAAGAGCAACTGCGGCCTTAATTAGTTTTTCACGCAGACTGGGTAAGCGGCCTCCAACTGAGTTACTAAACATCTACAAGGCAAAATGCATATCCACCGTAATCTATGGGGCTGGGATATGGGGCTACGTGAAGGTGGAACCAATACAAAGGGTGGAAAACACCTTTTTGAGATATCTCCTTGCACTGCCTCAGGGCTCTTCAACTTAGTCTTGCCACATGGAGTTAGGACTCCCATTTCTGACAGATTTGATACCAATCCAGCCCCCCATGTTGTGGCATCGCATATGAACATCCACAGAAACATCTTTTTCACAAAATCTCATCTTGGATTGTCTTTCACTTGAAAAAGTGCACAGGATAGGTTGGATTGCTTATGTCAGAAATGTTCTTGATGATCTAGGAATGGTGGACTAATTTAATAACCCCACACAGATCGCAGGATTGTCAAGGAAATCATTTAAGCTAACCTGTCTGACCCACCTAGGCCAGCTGCGCCTCAGCAGTGAGGTCAGAAAAAAGAGTGTACAGCACTCTATAATGGTTCAAATGTCCTTGCTTATCCAGCCTTATCTAACTTTCAATCTAACATCCTATGAAAGGCTATTATGAACTAGGTTACGGTTTAATATTTTCCATCATTTTGTCACCTATCCTAGAACAAATGATTGGTCAAGAAGATTACTCTTATGCCCATGGGATGAAACATCAACTCAAACAACCATCATGTTGTCCTATTTTGTAAATTTTATTAGGCCCAAAGAAAACGATGGTTAATTCTGATACTAAAATTAATGAAATTACGCAGATGTCGCCCAGCTTTCCTCCGATTGCAATATTTGGAGGATGAGGTTAAGTCAAACCAGCTAGCTAGATTTTTGAAATCTGTATTAAGATCTAGGACTAGCGCAGAGAGTAACATGTCTCTACTATGAACTTGAAATTGTTACAGTTGACTTTATGTGTAATTTCTTAAATGCTATAATTAACTTTTTAATGATTTAGACATCAAACCGCATGTACTGTATTTTATATGTATATTGATACTGCTCTTCTTTTAAAAAATGTGTTTTTATTGTACAATCAACTGTTTTTTTTAATGTACTTTTATGGTTATTCTAAATTACGAAAACCGAATAAAGTATTTTTGAATCTATTCACATTATACATAAATGGACTGGACAAGGCGCTAGGAGACTTAGAGGTGGACTGTCCGCATATAGGTAGGAGAGGCATACCGGTCCTACTATACGCAGATGATGCGGTACTCCTGGCCCGCACAGCTCGGGGACTACAGTCCCTTATTGACAGCTTTGTCAGCTTCATGGAGGATACAGACCTAACACCCAATCTTATTAAAACTTATATTATGGAAACAGGGAAAAGACCGTCCAAGAATGTTATCTTTACAATTGAGTCTCACAAATTAGAAAAAGTGCAGGCATTTAATTACCTTGGGATTTTATTTAACAATCACCTTAGTTTTAAAACTCTCTGCAGAAAGAAATTGGCGCTGTGTGGACTCCTAGCTGGCTGTGTATTGAACTGCTGCCGCAGAATTTGGTGCCTTCGACCTCCCGCCTCCCGCTGCCGACCCCTGCTCAACTCCTGGGTCTGGCAGCCGCGTGAAGCGCGGTGGAGGTCTGTAAAAACTACAGTACCCAGCAGCACTAGCGGCGCTAATCGCGCCAAACGCGCGCCAGGAGGCGCTCAAATACAGAGTCACCCCGGTCGAGGGGGCGACTCTCTGCAGAAAGAAATTGGCGCTGTGTGGACTCCTAGCTGGCTGTGTATTGAACTGCTGCCGCAGAATTTGGTGCCTTCGACCTCCCGCCTCCCGCTGCCGACCCCTGCTCAACTCCTGGGTCTGGCAGCCGCGTGAAGCGCGGTGGAGGTCTGTAAAAACTACAGTACCCAGCAGCACTAGCGGCGCTAATCGCGCCAAACGCGCGCCAGGAGGCGCTCAAATACAGAGTCACCCCCGTCTCGCGGGACGCGAGCGGGACGCCGGGCTAAGCCCGGGCAAAGGGCGGACCCTCTGTGCCCTCAGTGACCGAGGTAGGCCGGGCTGGGCCCAGTTATTTCTGTTTTAATTTCTGATTCGCTGCTTTGATATTGCAGCAAACTTACATATATCAATATACGGACGACCTCTTGACTATATTCTTGCTAACTGCTTATTGTGATCTCTTCGGCTTCGGCTATCCTCCGTAACCGACTATTTATATTTTTATAATTTAACGGAAGGACTATATCTTAAAGATTAATCATGTCTACCACGAAACTACGTTCTGGGAAAGTACTAAAGGATAAAGAAGAGGTGATATCTGAACCTATACGCCTGAAGAAAAAATCAGAAAATAGTGTGTTAATGAAAGGTCAGATGCAACTGGAACATATTTGGGGAAATTCAGGAAACAAACTTGCAAAAGACCCATTCATCTCTAAGTCTGGTTTATTGCCTCACTCCCAATCACAAATTAAGTTACAAATAGACTCAAACATTGATGTACCGATTGAATTAAAACAATCTATTTCCACTCAAAAGATGGATAGTATTCTCTTGGCACATGATCATGATATCTTTACTGAGAGAGAAAAGGATGGTGAAGATTTTGCTGCTACATCCATTTCCACTAGTATTGATCGTGAACTTTGTGGTCGACACATGGATAAGAAATCTTCCGCCCAGGTTACGGACAGTAATATTCCAATTAGAGCAACACCATCTGGAATGCTTCTATATAGTAGCACACCAACAAACAAATCTCGAGATGACTATTTAACAAACAGTGATTTGAAATCTCCTCACCTTAATATATCAGGGATTTGTTCTTTTGTTCAATCTAGCTATCTAAAAAATGAGAAACCAATATCAGAATCGTTGATTGCGCTTGAACAAATATTGTCATCTATACTGTTGCTCCTTGGTAAATTTGCTGTGAGTTCCGATTGTATTCTATCATCTGTGTCTGAGATTTTGAAGGAAATGTTGGCGAAAAAGGGTGCTAATGTCCAAGCACCGACCTCTGAACCTGTAGTAGAAAAGATTAAATTACCTTCTACAGAATCCGCAATTCAGAGCCTGTCAACTTGTACTAATCTTTTGCAGGGCAATATTCCTTCGAAACTAATTGTCAAAGTAGACACCCATCCATCCCCGAAGAGCTCTGTCTTATCTGGAGACAGTAAATCTATAAAATGCACTGACAAAGATGATAGTCTAATAGAGATGGTGCAAACGACGGGAAATGATCTCTTCCCAATCTTTGTCAATGGAAAAAAGGGCCAAGATGGAGTGCAGGCTCAGACTAAAACTAAAACTAGAAAAGAAAGAATAAAAGGAAAAAATAGGAAGTTACTACGTAAATATAAGAAAAAAAGACCAAGGCAAATTATTTTCCAAAGCATATGTGCTAATGCACTAGAGGAGCCAGGACATGGGGAAAATCCACTATTGAATGTAACTAAAAATAAAGTAGTGGTCGACGAACTCAATGATGTATTAGATGATAGTACGAATAAGAGCTGTACAAATGAGCAGTCTTCTGCTCATGTGGTACTAGTTCCGGAACCTCTATCTGTGTTGACTGATGTTATAGACATTCCGCCACAAACAGTAAAAGTATTAAATCCAACTGCATTTACTTTCCGACCCCAATTTAATACTATTAGTGGCCCAACTCCTCAACCAGTAAAATGTGAAATGAAAACAGTAGATACATTAATACTGGATTTTCTCCCGTTATTTGACCAAGACGTAAAAATGAATAGATCTCGGCTCCTAAACTGCTTTAAAGAAACAGAAAATTTAAAATTGATTTTGTCGAATGATATTGACCTGGTTTTCCCAGTAAAATCAAGTATTGGACAGCGAACAAGAGTAATATTCTATTCAAAAATAATTTCTAATCTTGTTTTACAACAAGCTGAATTTTTCCAATGTAGAGGAATTGATGTATTGCCATTCTATAATAGATCCACATCTATTGCCCTTAGAGATAGTATTAGTAATCCAGCATCTATATATAATGATGGTTATTTAGGTAATAAAGATCTGAAAATCTGGATCTCAAAAGGCAAAAGAATGGTATCTCAGGCCTTGCCATTGCCTGAATATGCAGATGTTCCTTTAATAGAAGACAATCAGAGATGGAACTGGCTGCCGGGGATTCTCTCTACTAATTGTGTGAACAACCCAAGACTTTTCCAACATCTTTAACAATAACTTAAAAATTGTCTCTTGGAATGCTGCTGGCATGTTTAATTCCTCTGAGAAATTTGACTTTCTATCTAAATTAAATGTTGATGTAATATGTTTGCAGGAGACGTGGTGTAAAAAGCTACCCTATATAGGGAATGAGTTTTATGTTCTAGAGGCCCCTGCAAAATCCTCAAAAAAAGGTCATGCGAAAGGAGGAATCGCTTGTTTGTTATCTACCTCCTTTCAATGGCATTACACGCATTATTCTGATTCTAGTAATCTTTTTCAATCTGTAACTATCACTAACCTGGGCAAAGTTGGAACGCGGTCTTCGTTTGTTATCTTAAATGCATATATCCCCCCTGAGGAATGTTTTAATTGTGTCATGAAGCGAATGTTTTCCTATGTAGCGAATCTAATGAATGCTGAATATCCCCCCTTTTTACTAATGGTTGGAGATTTAAACAGTAAAATATCCCACTCTACTCTAGTTAAGTTTAGAAATAAACAGAAGGAAGAAGTATATAACATACCTCAAATATCCTGGCCTCCTAATATAAAAACTAGTAAAAGAGGTAAGATCCTATTGGAGGAACTAAGCCTTTTAGAAGGGCTTATTATTAATGGCAGAATGCCCTCTGATAGCCCTGCCCATTTCACACATGGCTCGTATAGGGGAGAGTCTATTTTGGACTATGCCATTACGGATTTTGAGTCATTCCACTTGATTGAGGACATGGAGGTCACTCATTCTATACTGAGTGATCACAAAATAATAAATCTGACTCTTTTATTAACCCCTTCTGAAACTGATGCTTGGTCCTTAAAGCATAGAGATCTCACTATTGATCGAAGATCAGGTAGATGTTTTTGGGGTTCCTCTCCCATGAAGGAAGTACAAAGCCTTTTGGCTCAAACCCTATTAGAACTTGACCAGTGGGAGGGAATGGAATTCCTGCAATTTGAAACTTTTATTAAAAAAGTCATTGGATTTGCCAAGAAAAAGGGAGATTCAAAAAAACCTCACTTCTCACCTAGTCCACTATTTTTTCTGAATAGGGAGATAAATGCACTAATCAGGAACCAGTATCTTAATAGAACGGTAGAAAATGAGTCCCTACTAGCATTATTAAAACGCAGAAGAGTTAGATTGAGATTGAAACTGAAAAAAGAAAAAGAGGATCTTCTTTGGATTAGCCTGAGGGAGGCAATAACCTTTAATCGAACCAGAGAATTCTGGTCTATAATAAGAAAAGGTTGTGGTACCATAATAACTCCCCGTCCTATATCCATAAGCGAAAAAGTATGGACAGTATTTGTAACCGCATTATATGCCCCAAATGAAGTATTGGAGGATACTGGTATGATGGAATCAAATGATTTACAAAAATGCAATTTACCTACAGAAAAAATAATAGTGTCGGCAATAAAGAGTATGCGCTCTACCGGAGCCATGGGCCCAGACGAACTCCCTATGACAATCATTAAGCAGGATATTTCTAGTTGGAGTCGGATTCTTCTCCCCTTATTTCAGGCCTGCTTCTTAACTAAAACTGTCCCTGACTCCTGGAGGGGCAGTATACTAATTCCTATATTTAAAAAGGGGGATCGGGAGCTGCCATCTAATTACCGCCTAATAGCGTTACTAGATGCCATAGGGAAAATTTTCGCTAAATGCGTATTATTGTTAATTATGGAATGGGCAGAAACTAATAAGATTTTACCAATGGAACAAACTGGTTTCCGTGAAGACCACGGAACGCTTGATAATTTGACGATGCTACAGGTGATCAGCGACAAGTATGCACGTATCCGTGATGGTGGCTTATATGCCGCATTTATTGATTTCTCCGCGGCGTTTGACAGAGTGGACCGCCCAGCGCTGTGGAGAAAACTGGCGACATTGGGTATGCCCGGATACTTACTTGCGTTGGTCCGTTCTTTGCATATGAATACATGGTGTAAGGTACTGCAAGGTGGTAAAGAGGGTATTACAACATCCATTCCCTCCCAGAACGGTCTTAAACAAGGGTGCATGTTAGCACCTATATTGTTTTCCTTGTATATAGCTGACCTCCCAATTTATATCTCATCTTGTGAGGGTGCTGCTCCGAAAATTGGAGGATCAGCTATATCCATCCTAATGTACGCGGACGATATTCTTATTTTGGATTTGACCCCGAAGGGTCTATCTAATCGCCTGCTTGCATTGCATGAATTTGCTGTACTGCACCATATGAAAATTAATTCGACAAAAAGTAAAATCATGTGCATTTTTGGTAAAAGAAAATGTAGATCAAGCAATTATAGGTGGTCTATAGGGGGGCAAAGGCTAGACGTGGTTAAAACATATCCGTTCTTGGGTAAAATAATATCATCTAATCTTAGCGAGACACCTCATATCGAACATAACTCTCGTAAAGCTTTGACCCATGGAATGGGGTTATGTTCGTTATATAAAGCTACGGGGAAGAGACATTTCTCTCTTTTTCTGGAAGTCTTTAAAGCAAAAGTGCCAGCTACTCTCCTGTATGGAATTGAATTACTGGAAATGAAATATTGGGGATTCCTCCAAAAAATGGAAGGACGGGTGCTTCGGAAAATTATGTCCCTAAGCAATGCATGTTCTACATCTTCATGCAGACTAGAACTTGGACTTCGCAGCTGTTGGACACAGGCATTGGTGGCATTAGTAAGATGGGTAGCATGCTTGGCTAGAGGAAAACCAGGTACATTAAGAGAGCTTGTAAAAAAGGAATTACTGGGTAATCTTAATGATTTTTCCTCTTTATTAAAAAATTTTAGGAAAGCCGTGGCACTGTTGGAGGTGGATGAGGATACCCTATTCTCACTTTCTCCTTCTGAGCTTAAAATTTCGCTAAAAAAGGCCTCGTGGGAGCTATGTTATAGGTTGGATACCCTTGCCCAACCCAAATTATATAATAGGGAACCTTTGTTGGAGACATACTCCCCCAAGCTGACCCAACAATATTTGACTTGGAATGTTCCCCATGGAGTGCGTAGGTTATGGTATCTCCTACGACATGATCTACTCCCACTTAACTCACTCCTAGCAAAATGGCACGGAAGCTCCCCGATATGTAATTTTTGTAATGTCACTGTTCAAGATCGTAACCACGTCTTGTTTGTTTGCCCTGCCCTACGTTCTCTGCGACTTAAATGGATTAAGCCTATTTGTCTACAATTGGGAATCTTAAATGCTAAATTGTTTATACATGCCCTTTACTGCCCTCCTAATGAATTGTTTTGTTGTAGGATTTTTAAATATTTTAAAGGGTTCTTAAATATTTATTAGGTTGCTGTAATGATGCCGTGGCTCACTTTAAAACTGATAAATCCTTGTGCTTTGTCCTGTATTATTGATTATGCAAGCTCATATATTCATTTTATTTGTCATTATTGTACTATGTAATGTCTATTTCTTTTTTATGTGGCCCTCATTGAGAGCCAAAACATAATAAAACTTGACTTGACTTGGAGAAGTTTTAAAACACTGATTAATGACAAATGTAGATCCCAAATTAGCTCGGTGGGCTCAATCATGAATTTTGCAAAAAGATTAGGCCGCTGGTCACCAAAGGAAATCATGCACTTGTACACCTCAGTATGCTGTGCTAGGACCTTGTATGGAAGCGAGGTATGGGGTTTTAGAGACATCTCGTTGCTCCAAACCAAGGAAAACAAATTCCTGAGAAGGGTTCTGCAGGTACCACAAATCACGCCTTCCCATATTGTTCACGAGGGTTAGGCCTCTCTAATATTAGCGACAGGTTAAGACTCAAACCCATACCTTGTTGGATTAAAATGTGGACGAACCCTGAGGCCACACTAAGCAGGCAAATACTAACGGACTGTATTGCCCTGGATAGGGGACTAACGATACCTTGGCTTAAATATGTAATGGATACCCTGAAAGGGGTGGGCTATGCTAAGTATTTTGATGAACCTGTTAAACTCAGACCTAAAGATAAGGGTATCATAAAGATGGAATTCATAAGGCAAACAGCTTCGGAAAGGGAGGACAGAGAACTGATGAATTCCTCGGTGAGAGCCCACTTGCTAACCAAATCAACCCCAAGAATGGAATTTTACCTGTCCAACACGTAGAATAAACACAACAGATTCTTAATGACCAGATTCAGGTTGAATCTCCTGCACCATATTTTATCAGTTCCAGTAGGGTACACACCAGACATCTACATAAAGGGACCGTGCGGCTGCGACCAGTGGTCTCCGCAGGACACTCTTCATTTTGTTTTAATATGCCCCTTTTAAGCGTACCCCAGGACATTGCCAGATTCAACCAGGTAAAGGTGGCACTACTGTTTTTGAAACTGTCAGTAGATCCTCTAACATTGTTTAGTATGGTAAACTTCTTGAGATCGGCTGTGAGACTGAGGAACACTAGAGGTGATGAATAACTGTCCTTCATCATCTCTTGTGATAGAAGGGTTGGCTTCACTAAATGGCCCAGGATTCTGTTATTATTGTACAAATCATTCTTAACCGGACTTTTAAGACATGAAATAGCTTTATTGATTACATATACCCCCATTTTATCATGTAACTTTTACCAGTTGTAATGCCTTTCTTTTTTATAATAATGCACTTTGTATGGTATTGTTTTTATACCGAATAAAGTATTCTTGAAATTGAAACTGAAATACTAACTGGGGGAAACACACAATTCTTCCCTCCGTTAGAAAATGCTTACCTCTTCCCTCCCCTGCTTCACCCGTCCCCCCCCAAACCAACCACATTCATATATCTACCACCTGCTTAAAACAAGTGGTAAATAAAAGCAGAAAAACACTATGAAATAGTGAATGGCATGTGGTTTGACAGGCAGAAGAATCTTTTCCTCGTGGCAACTCCCCAGTACATGGCGTCAAACTTGTAACTGCACGTTACTAGAATAAATCTACCACAAAACAATTACATGAGATTTTTCTGCCACCCCAGTACTGTGCAACTTCTAACAAGGGACTATAAGAGATCTTGGACCGGTCCTGTGACCTGGAGGGTCACATCAAGTGTGCCCTCATTTAAGGCAGAGGACTGTCATGGGTTTAACAGCTAGAGTGGGGATGGCAATGCACCCTGTTGTAAGGACCAATAGCCTGATTAGATCTTTGCATCATGGTCAGTGGAGTGGCTTTCTACTGACACACCCATGTAATGCTCCATTTCTATACCTGTGCCCAGACTTTGCAATAACATCAAGTGCATGTTTAGGGTGTTGGTGTGCGTAGCATAAATGCAATGTGAGAGTGGGACAGATTAGAATGCATCTCCTGCCTGCCAGTTGTGTATACAAGAGGGACCATCTATCCCTCATTTATACCAGAGTTCAAAGTCCTCTGTTACCAAGGAATAATGTGCTCTACAAAGTACGCAGGTGCCTGCTGTGGCACCAGGGATGGTGTCAGCCTGACAGTCTATCTAAATTGAATGGACATCACCTGTAGGCTGAATTACTTAATGGAAAAGCTGTGTACCTGTCCTGAAGAGCCTAGAAGTCTGCCTAGAAGCCTGCCTGTCTGGTAAGAAAGGGAAGGGAGTTTGACTATCCATCAGGAGGACAAGGCTGTCCTGGAAAAAGCAAGGTCCGACACATCCTCGTTATTTGTAGGGCGGGCCGGAAAGCCATCCAGCAAGACCAGCTAGTCTGAGGGATGCCAAGACTCTCCCAACAGTTCAAGGCAGAAAATAAAACTCTACGACAACATGATTGTTGAGGCCCAGTAGGACGATTGTGTGCTGCCAACAGGCCCATTCAAGGTTGCATTTGCCAAATTCCTAACACAACAAAGTCTGAATATACTGACTTCTTGGAGAGCCAGTGTTGGGCTTTTAGCTGCTGAATTTCTGACCACTCTGTGTCAGAGGTCCATGAGGGACTACAACTACTCCAGTGTCGAACACCCTGTCTGAGCTTATGCCTGTGGTCCAGCCGGCCAGAATGTGGGCTCAATTGCTGATGGTCAGGCCTCCAGACGGGGCTGCACTTACAGACAGGCCAGGTGTGACTGCTACCTTGGGACTGCTGATCTTCAGGCAACTGCAAAGAAAAGAGAGTGGGTGCCCTACTAAATGCAGCACTATATCCAGGACAAAAGCGCTCCACAAAACCTGCTGGTGGGTCACTGCTCTCGCGAGTCTTCGGAGGTGCCATTCAAATGTCGGGAAACAGGAAAGAGACCCAGACAAGACTGACTCATCCTGTGAAAGGGTAAGACACTTACGACAGAGCATACACGCATTGGGGGTAACTGGAGTGACAGAACTGACCCTATACTATATTCATGATACTCCTAAATGCCCCTAGAGCGCAAGAGGGTATCAGAACTGGACGCACCTGTCTGCAGCACATGGTAGTCTGGCATGCCTGCACTATCTTTTCACCCGGACAGTCCATAAAGAAGACTTTAGGGCCGCTACGCACATAGCAGCCGCTGCGATCGTCCGCTGCGCGGTCGAGAGTGTGATGTCATTTTATGCTGTCTGGAGGTGGGATCGTCCAGCCAAATTCACCGTCACCCAGCACCTTCCCTAAGATGGCGGCAAAACTATCAATCAGTTTCCCCTCCCAGCGCCTGATCGGCTGCAGAGGGCAAGGCCACTAAATTAAATGGGTATGGGTAAGTGGGATATGCAAAATGAGCCATGTGAGCTGCTCCCGGCTTCCGCCTCAGGAGACAAGCGCTCTGTCAATGAAATGCGCTGCTGAGGAGGCGCCTTAAGTACTGACTGGGGGTGGAATCGTCTGGCCAAATGCACCGTCACCCAGCACCTTCCCTAAGATGGCGGCAAAACTAGCAACTAGCATAATGATGGATTCAACCCAGATCTCTTGACTTGGGGTGAATGTTTTGATTTGTTCTGCATTCCGTCCATCAATTGTGTGTCTTTTGCTCTATTATCATTGCAGCACATAAATTCTATACAAGAATTCCGATGGTTCAATTAATAGTGAAACTGCTAATGATATGTTATTTTGATTTGATATCGTACCCAAGTTACCCCTAAGCAGAAACTACTTTAAGGAGAAATTTAGGATTGGTACGTAGAACCACTCTGTCTTTGTGAAGTTGAAAGAAAGGCTCTTGTATAGGTAATGCCTGAAGTTCATCAACTCTCCTTAGTGAGGTTATCGTTATGGGGAAAGCAACTTTCCATGATAGGAATTGTAACGGACATTTGTGCATTGGTTAAAAAGTCGGGCCCATTAGCCTTGGAAGAACTATGTTTAAGTTCCACTCTGGAGCAGGGGGAATACATGGCGGTATAACCCTTTTTAATCCTTCCATGAAGGCTTTAATCACTGGTACTCTGAAGAGAGATAGGTGTTGTCTATTTTGCAAGTATGCAGTTACGACTCCCAGGTGTAAACAAATGGATGTGTAAGTTAATCCACGTTGCTGTAAATGCAACAGTTAACAAATGATTCTGCACAAACGCATCAAGATGATTGATATTGTTGTTGTTACAATAGGCAACAAAACGTTTCCATTTGCTGCATAACATGCTCTAGTACTGGCTTCCAAGCTTCCTTGAGAATATTCATCCAGTCTGGTTGTAGTTGTAAATAACCAAACTCTATCACTTCAGGAGCCAAATCGCTAGGTTGAGTTCTCTGGGAATTGGATGCCTGATTTCTCCATGGCTCTGAGTGAGGAGACAAGGTGTGAGATGTAGCTTTTGATGTGGAACCACTGAGAGTTCTAAGGATGAGAGTACCAAGGTTGACAAGAATATGTGGGGGCTATTAAGATCAATGTGAGGGACGTTTGTCTGAGTGTCCGAACCAGTAATGGAATTAGCAGGAGAGGCGGAAAAGGGTAAGCAAATATCCCTGACCAAATCATCCATAGGGCATTGCCTTTGGATGCTGGGTGTGGGAACCTGGATGCAGAGTTTGGGCCTTTTGCGTTGTTCACTGGAAAACCTCAGTTTTGAAAGTAGGGAAGAAGAACTTGGGAATGAAGTTTGTGAGAAGTTAGCCTTGTTGTGTTCTATCTAGGACCCCGATCAATATTGTGACCTCATGCCCCTATACGGCTATAATCAATACATATCCCTATAATGGCATAAACAATCAGAGCCATATTTCAGTAACTCGCCTCTGCAGTCCATGACAGTCCATGACACAGCAGAAGCCACTTCCTTAGATTCCTAGATAGCACACCGAGTTCTTTCGACATACCAAACCCCCAGCAACCTGGGAAAGCCCCGCTTGCTTTGTTTTGATTAGTAATAGAACTCCTGCGAGCACTGTAAGAACGACCAGTTCTTAATGACATCTTTATTGACGTCTTATGTTCAAAAACTTACGTTAAACTCTGCACCTTTCAGGTATAAATATACCAAAGTTGCCTTAAGCAAGCACACGGTGGTGGTGAATACTGGAGCAGAACAGCTGTCCCTTGCAGAGCCCAGCAGATGCGAGAAGCCCACGGACGCTGCCCCTCCTCCTCCTTGACGCGCTGAGAAAGACGCTGTCTTTTCTCCTGCCGAGAAAATCCAGCTCCGGCGTTTCCAGCCTTCCCTTGCGGGTAACTGGGATATCGGGTCCTGAGAGGAGATACCAGACCTCCTGCATTCTATTCCAGAGGTACGGTGCTGACTAAACCCTTAGAGAGAATTCTTGAAACAAACTCTTGGCAAAACCAACTTAACTTAAACTGCTACTTACTTACTCCCTCCCATGTATTAGGCTTAGGTCAGGTACAGAGGGGTAGGCATAGTTAGAAGCACCAGTTGAGGTCGTTAGCTAATGTATATATGAATGTATATATATTTTATTCATTTTAACCATCTTATGGCTGAGAAACCATATCAATGCTTTTACAGTATTATTTCGTAATACTCCTTTTACTGAACGCACTTTTCATAATAACAAGTTTTGCAATTGTGGCAATTCATTTCTCTTGCATGAGAAGGAAGACTGCTGAATAAATAATATATTTTATTGAAAAACGCCCGTCTCTCTATTCTCTGCATCCTGGTGAAAGTAAAATCTGCACAACTGACTGAGTGAAATAGCTGTCTATTGTTTCACACGACTCTAGAGATTGACTCTTATTCTGAGGAGCAAAGTTGTCATGTTTATGCGGTTGTCGGAAGCTGAATCCCTTCTTGTCTGAGCCAGGGAAGCTGATCACTTCCTATTCAGTCAAGAAAGTTTCCAGTGACCTCTGAGCTAGCTGGCGCAAACCTAAATTAAGTCTAACATAGTCAGTAGAGACCTAGAAGACCGCAGTCCTACGTCTACACTGCTGTTTATGTTATTCCAATGCGCAGGGCCTATAGGGAAAATAGGAACTACACTACATGGCGCCCAACGCTTGGTAAGGCGATAAAACTAACGCAAGACGTTAGAGTAACTCAGTCGTGCTTTTTCACACAGACCCTTTCTCCTGTAAATACTCAAATAGACGTCTGGAGTGGGTGAAAGGTTAAAATCCACCGGAACTTAGTAGGAAGAGATTCCTATGTAAAGTTTCTGGTTTAGTAAACGTTGAAGGATACAGTGTTCCAAGATATTGTGCACCTAATCTTTGTTTCCTTGGAAACCTGCTCTGCAAACCTTCATTAATACAATGCAAGAAAATGGCAATAACAACGGAACCAATGAAGTCGCAGTAGGCGCGAATCAACAGGGTCCCGATGTTACAGGGATTAATGAACCGGGTGCGATTATCATCCCGGCAAACATAAGAAAATCTATAACTTCAAAACTTATAGAAAACGGACAGACATCACAAGGTGGTACAGTCATTTTCGTGATAGAGGCACACGAATATCGGCAGACAGAGGTATTCTATTCTTGGATAAACTTTCCAGCGGCAACCGCTACAACACACGAGTTTCACTATTACAAAATAGAGGAACCACCGGAAGAGTACGCTCCTTTCGGGGAGATTGAAATCCCATTAAAATACCAAGAGCATCTGCTCTGGTTTAAAGGCGCCCTAAAACATAATGATCACATCACCAGGCTCGGTCCACTAGGTAGACCAGGAGCAACGTGGCCGGTTCTAGCCTGCTACACACCACATCCAGACATTGAAAAAATGTCAAGAGAAGAACTTTTAGCACAGCTAAAATTACTGATTAAAATACATAGACAGTTAGTCCAATATGTAATGCGGACTGCAACAGTCCAAACAGCTGTTAATGTTCCACAGCTGACCCCTCATCAGGGGAACACAAATAAAATTACACCACAAAACATACAATCATGTCTTGGAAAAACTCCCGCAAAACGGGAACAAATTCCTTTCTGGTTAGCACAGAAAATTACTCAAATAGAGGCAGTATTTCCGAATACTACCCCTATTGAGAAACACAGAATTCTGACTATCTGCCTTCTGATGGGGGTCGCACCACATGTGGAGGACTGTGACACTTGGGGTACAGTCTTTGCTTCCATTTACACAAAAACACATGGTGTTCCGTCCATGGCGGTAATACCGGATGTGCTAAAACAAATTCAGAATGAATACGGTCCAGAACCTGCTTTAACTCTTGGTATGAAATTACTGAAAGACTTCAAGCAGGTCTCGGCTATATTACTAGCCAATATTAAAAGGAGAAGCAGCATCTGTGGCGATCCGCCAGAAATTGAAAGAAACAGATATAACAGATCAACCAATTGAGCTTGCCAGAATCATAGAAAAATGCTATGAAGAATTAGGTAGAGATAGTTTGGGTGGGAAACCAGTAAAACCCCAACTACTCGAAAATCCTGAAAAATTATTTATTCAAAATAATCTAAACACTCCTAAAAAGAGCTGGGATGGAAATAAACAATCCACTCTCAAAGAAAAAGTTTTCCAGTCCAGAGGAAGGTCTCCTCGACGGAGGGAAAGAACTCCGACTCGAGAACACCAGTCTCCCCAGAGGGAGCACTCTGAGAAAAGATATAACCTTAGAAATAGGGATAACTTGAAAAAGCCTGATAGATATCAAAGTATTGATACACGTCCCTCTCGATCTTTTTCGCAGAAATCGGAATGAAGAGGACGGTCAGACCCAAGGGAAGAGCACACCAAGTCCAAAGACAAGGAACCTGCTCAAAGTATAAAATTACAATTCCCAAGGAAGAAGGTAGCCAGTATTAGAGTAATCGAACATGCCGAGAATACTGAGGACACAGCTGAAAAACGGAGAGTGGGCACAGACAATGCTAGACAGTGCAGCAGAAATCACCATAGCTCGCAAGATCCTGATGAGTCATCTGGAGACAGTGGACACGAATGAATACATTCAGGTAGAAACTGCAGACACCAGAGTTAGCGAACTTCATAAGATATACGAAATAACACTGCGTATAGAGGGAGATAAGACTAGAAGAATAAGGGGTCTATTTTGGGATAACCTCTCAAAAGGCTATGATATCCTGTTAGCCGAGAAAGATTGGCCCCAGAGTTTGTCAGGGAGTGCCCTCATGGCGAAGAAATGATTATGCCTGCCTTCTCAAATCACATTCCAATTCACACTAAATATATATATGCAAGGAAATGGGCAGTAGCCCAGGCACCAGCATTATGCAAAAATCATGTAGGATGGGATGAGGACTCTCCTCCTCACAAAATCCAGTTAAAAAGTCAACCGACTGCACAAAGGCAGTACCCAATTAAGCAAGAAGCTAAAAAACAGATCAGGGAGATTTTAGATCAACTTGAATACCAAGGGGTAATTGAAACATGCACCTCTCAAATGAACAATCCTTTGTTTCCTGTCTCCAAACCAGACGATTCATATTGTCTAGTCTTGGACTACAGACACCTTAACTCATGTTGCAAAACATTTGCAGTGCAAAATTCCCACAGTGCGGCACTAATGAATAACATAGTTCGCAAAAAATACAAAACGACATTAGACATATCTAATGGGTTCTTTTGCCAAAACATTGCACCAGAAAGCAGATACTTGACCGCTTTCTCAATAATGGGGTCACAGAAAAATTTCTGTAGGCTCCCACAGGGATTTAAGAACAGCCCAGGACTATTCTCAGCCAGAGTAACAGAGTTACTACAAATCTATGATGATGAGGCATTATCTTATGTCGATGATATCTATCTCACAGACGACGACTTGGATACTCACTTGAAAAGGGTGAACACCATAATACTTGGGTTCGCATCAGAGGGTTACAAATTCAACTTTAAAAAGTCGAGAATTGCCCATCTAACAGTCTTATTCTTAGGATACGAATTATCAAGTGAAGGAAAAAGCCTAGCGGACAACTTCTTAGAGAAGTGCGCTGTACTCCAAGCACCAAAAACGCTGAAGAACTTACAATCGATTCTAGGCTTCCTGAATTTCGGAAGAACTTACATTCTAAACTACGCAGAGAGGATTAAACCTCTCTACGAATTAATTAAACCTGATTTTAAACCAATCAACTGGACTCAAAAACACACGGAAATTTTGAGATCACTGCAAACAGACATGCTAGCGAAAACAAAATTAGAAACACGTGACAATACACGCAACCTTGTAATCCGAGTCATCCCAGGAAGATGCGGATTCACGTACCTGACCTCTAATGAGGGAGAAACGGTACCAATAGCTTACAAATCACATTTGTACACACAAGCAGAAAAAACATTCAGTCTCACAGAAAATACTGTAAAGGCAGTGCAAACTGCTATAGCGAAAGAACGAGCACTAGCACAAGGCAAAAGGATCACTGTTCTCACAGCAGAATCCAACTTCGAGGCACTATTCAGCCCAGTAAACCTGCCTACAGTGTCACTGGATCCGAAATGGATACAGTGGGAAAATTCTCTTGCTGCAGAAGACGTGAAATACTATTTCGCCCCGCACATGAAAAAACTGAATGATTTAAAATATGAAAAAGAATATCCTCTGCCAATCGAAATTCTCCCTCTAGAACAGTACTCCTGTATAATCTATACAGACAGATTTGTACAGCATTACAATGTAGAAGATAAATCCTACGATGCAGCCTGCGCGATTATTAAAGGTCGCTGGCTCTGCGGTAAATTCAGACCGAAAATAACAAAAACTGAATCACTGAGAAAATGTTCGGCTCAGCGAGCTGAAATCAGATCTTTAAAGATGGCTCTTGAAAATGCCGAACGTGAATCCTCGACACTAATCGTGTGCGATTCGCCTTTTTGCGTCAACTCCTACAATAATGATTTGCAGAGCTGGGTTCAAAATGATTACAAGGATGACACAGGTGCCACAATCAAGCATAAGATGCTTTGGAAACAAGTAGTTCTTTTGCAGAAAGAACTACAAAAGACTCACGTGATACACACTCTGAATCATTGACGTGATGGCGTTCATGTTGCAGGGAATTCATTGGCTAATACAGCCATAGCGGAAGCAAGTAAACCGGCTTCCGTAGCCACAAAAAAGCGTTCAGAAAAATACATAGACGGGGAAACCATGCTGGCAGTTAAAACGTCTTCAAAAGGCAACTGTGCAGCATTACCTGTGAACTATCCACTCAATTATGCAATTTTGCTCGAATCCCTGGAGTGGGGGATAGGGTAATTCCAAACACGAATCTGAGAAAGTTATTAATAGCAGACGCACACATGGGTGAAGGTCCAAGGCACAAACAGATGAAGGAATCTCTGACCGAATTACAATCAGTATACTGGTGGCCGGGGATGAGCCTGCACCATTATAAATTTGTAAAGAACTGCCCAGACTGCGACAGAGACCGCAGTAACGAGTCAAGCGGAGTAATGCCATGGCCATGTATGAAGGTAGCATAGAGCTATCTACACATGCAATCCAGCGTCCTATTCAATGTTCCCTCTAATTTTTTTCCTCTGTGTGCGGCAGTGTAGGGTCTCTGTACGCTGCAGCCATGGCTATGCGCACGAGGAACCAGACCGTGTGTGTGTGTGGGGCCTAATTTGAATGTCTCTTCTATACGAATTGATACTTTAAGCAGAATAAAGTCTGTACTTTTGCAGACAACAGTGCCCATCACGTCATCAAAAGAAACGTGTGTATAAGAACCAGTTTTGGAATAGAAAGCAGGCCTATAGCCTGTGGAATCGCTGGGGCTACTCTAAACAACCAACGGTTAGGATGCAGGAGGACCACGGGAGACGCGTGCATGGCTAAACACAGCCGCAGGTTACCATTGACTTTCTATGGGAAACGAAGAAGTTACAAAGTTACAGATTATGGGCACACGGGAGTGAACTACGATGGAGCCCTTTTAGACTAGGACACTAGGAGAGTCAATACCCGCAGCAGCACCAGAGTACTCGAGTTACCTCACCCAGGGAAGCCGGGTGCATAGGTGTCTTTTCGCGTCGGGTTTCGTCGTCGATTCCAATGGAGAGCTGCGAAGAAGTGCAGAAGGCGACCAGAGGAAAAGTGTCCAGGTGGATCCAAGAGTGGATTGAAGATCTGAAGAACCTGAAAGCAGAAGGGACAGAGTCTGGGTCACTAGCCAGTGACCAGGAAGGAACCAGGCGATTTCGGGTGATTTCAGGTGAAGAAGTGAGGCTCGTCTCTGCAGCCACGAGGACCAGGAGGCGTCGACAATGACCAGGAGCTGGATTCGAGCTGTCCCACGAAGGATCTAGTGGACTGCGGTGTCGGTATCTGGATTGGACCCAACAAGCCTTGGCAAACGCAATCTACGCAGGAACTAGTTGGCAGTAGAGTTGACTTCTGGTTTTGAATATTTGCAGGATTTAAGGTACAGGGGTCACTACTGACTGGAGTTACTTAGCAGGATAATAGGTCTCAGGGAGCCAATACTGACTGAAGCTGGTTAGTATGATCACTAGTCCCAAGGTGCTACTAATGACTCAAGCTGGCTAGAATGATAACAGGTCCCAGGGGCCAGTACTAACAGGAGCTAACTAGTAGGCTTACATACAGGTCCAAGGGGCCACTACTGACTGGAGCCGGCTCAAAGAATAACAGGCCCAAGGGTGGTGGGGGTGCGAGTAGCACCAGTGACCGGAGTTGGCTAGAAGCATTGACGACCTTTGGTATTGATTAAATGCAGGATTCCAGGTCACAGGAGGCACTGCTGAATACGGCTGGATAGCAGCAGTGGTGGCCTCTAGGAAGAAGGAATTGAGAAAGCATAACTGGACATACTGGTTTCTTTAATACCGATAATTGTTTACACATCATACACATCACTGTCACAACGTGCATTGATATATTACATTACCAAATTACAATAGTCTGTTCGCCTTAATATGCCTGCAAAGTTACATGACTTTATTAGGGCCCAGAACCATTTTATTTAGTGATGTCCATCTGCACACTTTCCTGTATCTTGTAGTAAATTGAATATTGACAAACAGAAGTGTTATTTCCAGAAACAGTGAATTCTGCAGCTTGTCTGTGTATCTTTGATCTGCACCTCACGGACTCCTCACATTTCTCTTGAGAGAAGATCCTGCCTCCTACTCATTAGTGTCGTTTCAGTAACTGTTTCTATCACGTGTTCATGTTTCATTGATTTGTATTAGGAGAAAAGTGTATAAAAATACATGGGGAGCATTAGCATTATATACTCAAACTTGCTTTAGGGTGGATGCTCTCGTCCATTGCAAAGACAATTGTCACTTGTTAGTTTGCTTGGCCTTTTGCTATTTTTGCATTAAATGTATGATAGATTTGTTGGCCTCCCAGTGAGTTGTGTTTTATTTTACATAGCACAAGAGATGACGAGGAAAATGACAGTCCAGTAAACACATTCTTCATATAAATCAACTCACAGTATACTGTTCTGGAGGTTCAGTCCCACAGACATTATCTCTAACTGAACGCAGGCACTCTAGGAAGCATGTGCTTTTCAAACCAGTTGCCCTCTGATGCGGCGTGCTCGCTATTGGACAAGTCAATATGTCCTGAATTTTAGGAGGGTTGAGGTTCTTTAATTTCGACTCCATTTTACATTCAACTTCATTTTGTGTTGCCTTTACACAGGCTGCATGATTCCCGAAGTGTCTCTGCCCTTTGGACTGCAACGTGCTGAAAACCCCCTCCGTCCTTGTCTTGAAACCCATCTCAGACACCAGCCGACCTAAACTAATCCTTGTCTGGACCACCTAATTCCTGTATCAACTATCTGTTAGCCTTTAGTATTCTTCTCGTGCCGTGTCTTATCTTTTGGCCTTCGCTATTCTCTCCCTGTGTTTTCCTATTACACAACCTTCCCTTTGAAGCACGCAAACATGTTCTGCCATAACTGATTGAGCTCTAGGTGCTGTCATTGTTTGACTTATGGGACGGGCAAAAACACGACTCAAGGGGGACGTTCTGGTTACATGATGCCTTGTTTTGAATGTTTTCCTATTGGCTAATATTTGGCAGATCTTGCATGTCCATATTAGGCATTTTGCATGCTTGCAAAAGCTAGGACTGCCCCTTACTTTTCTGCTGAGTTTGTAATTCTCACATATATATAAGACCCCAGTGTTCTGTACTCTTTAGACTGCCTCATTTAGTTGCTAAGGCTTCTGTGTGACGTAGTCTCACTTATTTGAGTTTAATAAAGATGTTCTTTTTATATTCGAGCTTTTATGTCAGATTCTTCTTTGTATTAGTGAGACCCCTGAGAATGAAGTTTAATTTCTTCAATGTTACCGTATGTAGTGCACTCTGTTAGACAGCGCTCACCTGTGGTAGTAAGATGGTAATAGGCACCTTATCACTTATGCACGGTGCAGGGCTTTGAGTTACAGAGCTCCTCACGCTGTGGAGAAGATTAGGTCACATTTACCCATTTTCCCATATTTGGTCCTGATGAAATGCCAACAGATTGCTCCATGACTACACAGGGCATGAACAAAGTTGACCTGAAGTACAGACCCCAGCTTACCAGCAGGTCCATAGGTGATCAACACTTTCACACAGTGATAGGGGCCATTAGTTCCTCAATTTCTCTGCCACTGTTTTTAATCTCAACATGGACCAGGAAGATCACATGAACTATATTGTGGCAACTGGCCGATAGTTGATCTTATATTCAGACTTTCACCAATCTCACATCGTATGACACAACATCCTCTGTCCTACTATGCTCATCCGGCATACTTAATAAAAAATGTCCGACAAAGTGTGCTCTTGTGGTGCCGCCAGGCATTGTAGCGCCGGCCTGGTGAGGAGTATAGCCGAATGATGAAGCATGTCATCTTCAGGTGAGTGAACGCAACTTGCCTTAAAAGCACATGCTTCCTAGGGTGTCTGCGTTCAGTTACAGATAATGTCCCTGGGACTGAACCTCCGGAACAGTATACTGTGATTTGACTGTGTTTTATTTTAACAAATGTACATAGCAGATATTGGCGCTTGCTCGTTTCAACAAAAATGATCGGATACCTGCCTCGGAGCGCACTTCTTACAGACGAGTATGGGGGTATCATGTTGCTGCTACATCTCCTTACCTGTGCGAGTTATCGGGAAAGATGCAGGGGGCAGACCCAAACCAGCCACACGTGGAGATCAATGGCAAATACTGAAGAATTAACAGAGCTTCCAAGCTGGTGACCATTACTTATTTGACCTTGAAAATAAAAGACACGTTTTTAGTATTCTGGTGACTCATGACCATAAAAAACAAAGGTTATAAATTCAATATTGTGTCAAATACTTAAAAAATGGAACTGGATGTGCTGAATCGGATGTTGTCCGAGGTCATGTGTGAAACCTTCCACCACTATTGCTTATGGGACTTGTAGGTTTGTTTTTCTCATTAAAAGGAAGGGCTCTAAAGTCCCAGTGGTCAAAATCAGAGGCCTGACGGAGGACGAAGCATGACACTGCTCTGCTTAGCAGTGAGATGAATGACAGTTTTCCAGCCCTTCCATTCTTTGACCTACAGAGGCTCGTCGGCCATTCATATTTTTTTGCAACGACAAAGAAACGTTTATTGCAGTTTGTGTCACTAAATCGATAAAACCCCTGGGCGTGTTTTATTAACTAATGACAAACATGAACAATCAAGAACATGAGTTTCTGGAAAACTATCAAGCACCCAATCAGAATCAGCCGCCCTTCACACCCAGGAATTCTTGACGCTTTGGAGAGGATGAATTGCACGTGGTACAAGAGGAACACTACATCGACTCAAAGCTCACCTCTCAGGGATGTACTGAAATGCCAGCCTCAGGGCACACTTAGCCAGCTCTTCACCTCCTCCTCATCAAACTGTTGACCAGCTATCAGGGCAAATGAGGCTGCAGAAAAAAGCATCGATGGCTTGTTTCCACACCCGACCAGGCAAGGTGGTCAACTCTATACTCCTCCGAGTCAGCAAGCACTCTGGTCGAGCCAGTCCTAACCCCACATGAATGTTCCCCATCACAACTATTTTAATGGTCCTAAATTATGTTTCTGCCAAATGTATGACTTAAAAAGTGAAAGATTTTACTATGAAGTGCTGAAAGAGAAATCAAGAAGATTTTCAATCTTTCTGAGTCTGCCTTAGGACACAGGAGCATTATTTCTCTACAGCAGCAAATCATGTATGCACTCTGTAGAAAGCATGTTTGAATGAAAAATGGAAGGCATTGCAGCCAAAGATCTGTGCAACATCATAGCAGAGTACAAGATAACTTGTGCTATTATTTCAGCAGAATGAAATGCCTTTCCTAATGTGTACGTCATTTTAAAGATGGTGCCAGGAAATGTATGGTCAGTGTTGTTCTTCTCCCAGTTAAAAGACTAACTGCATTAATGTGCCAGGAAATAAAACACTTTGAGAAATCCTACTCTATGGAAGGGTGCTGCCTGCCACTATATTGCAGGTTACTTCCAACATAATCTGATTTATACATACATACTCCAGGGTGCTGCCAGCTATCAGGTCTGCACACAGCAGTCTGGAGCCACTAAGGAAGGAGGTAAGCTCTACATTTCATCTTAAGCTCTTAGGTTACATTCACAGACTGATGGGTCCGGAGAACTTTATCTGCGCTCTAACTGCGCCGAACAGATAGACGTAGCCCTTCATAGGCTGTGTTGTGTGTTGGGGGATGCCTGCCATCATATTATCGTTGGCGGGAGGATGAAGCTCTGATAGGCTCTGATTGGCTCTGGCCAACGACCCCGCCGCCGCCAGAGCCAATCTGCACGAAGGGATGAAAGATGTAGCCGAATGGATGACGACCAGCCGCCTGAAACTGAACTCAGACAAGACGGAGGTCCTCATCCTGGGCTCTTCGCCCTTCGCCTGGGACGACTCCTGGTGGCCCCCCGCCCTGGGCAGCGCACCCAAACCGACAGACCACGCACGCAACCTGGGCTTCATCCTGGACTCCTCTCTCTCCATGACCAGGCAAGTCAACGCCGTCTCCTCGGCGTGCTTCAACATCCTACGCATGCTACGGAAGTTCTTCTGGTGGATCCCCACCGAGACCAGGAAGACCGTCACCCAGGCCCTCGTCACCAGCCGACTGGACTACGGCAACGCCCTCTACGCCGGTACCACCGCCAAGCTCCAGAAGAGACTCCAGCGGATCCAGAACGCCTCAGCCAGACTCATCCTCGACATCCCACGAACCAGCCACATCTCCGGACATCTGAGAGACCTGCATTGGCTCCCGGTCAACAAGAGAATCACCTTCCGCCTCCTCACCCACGCACACAAAGCCCTACATGACCAAGGCCCGAGCTACCTCAACAACCGAATCAACTTCTACGCTCCCAAACGCCACCTCCGATCAGCCAACCACGCCCTCGCCGCCGTCCCCCGCATCCGAAGAGCGACAACAGGAGGAAGGTCCTTCTCCTACCTGGCCGCCAAGACCTGGAACTCCCTCCCGACCGACCTGCGCCTGACCCAAGACCACCTCGCCTTCAGGAAGAAGCTGAAGACCTGGCTGTTCGAGCAGTAACGGCACCCCCCTACCCCTACGGGTAAGTAGTGCGCTCTATAAATGTCTTTGATTGATTGATTGATAGGAGCTACTACAAGAAGAAAAGAGAAACAGGACCACAGATCGCCACAGAGTGACAACTGCCCAGAAGCTGAAGAAAGAACTCTTAAACAGCAAACCTCCTCCACCCTGGAGATTCTCCAGGGTAAGAAAATTATGGTATTGAAATGCAAACTGCAGCATTAAGGTCACACACTACAACATCATTCCCTTTAAACCAAAGGTATCAGCCTACAAGAAACAAGCACTGGCGTTGCTAATAGGTCTCGCAGTAGGAAAGTTGGAGCTATTACAATTGCAGATAACAATGCCTTTTATTTTTGTTTTCATTTTAAAAACATAAAGGGCTTTGTCATTTACAAAACCAATAGCTCCAACGTTCCTACTGCGAGACCTATTGGCAACGCCAGTGCTTGTTTCAGTTGGTTCTAGGGGCACCAAATTGGGTCTGAAATGTCTGTGCCAGTTTCTCTTGTCCTGATTTCACTAATTTTTTTATTTGTTCATTTTTTAGATCAGAATCTTAAATATATATAGTGATTGGTTTACCAACAAAGTCGTAAATCTGCACCCCTAGAAGTACTCTTGGAATGGATCCACATTTACAACTTTTTGCAATTCTCAAACATTGGCAGAGGTAGGCTTAGAAAGCTGTACTTGTCTCAGGTTTCCAGGCACAGAACTGGCAATCAAACACCTAAAAGGTGATGGGATGAATGTTTACAAATAGTCTAACCAGTGGCAAGCATTCAGGGTAGCATTCCAAACCAACGTTTTTAGCCCACTGTGCCACTCAAGACAGAGGCCCACCTAATGAAAATCAGTACTGACCCTGTTCCTCGTGGAAACAATTATACCCCGACTCCTGGACATCCCACCCCTCCACCCTGAAGGCCAATTCAGTTTTAGTTAGGAAATGTGAGATTCGAACATCCTGATTATCGATGACTATGTTCCGCCCCGGTGGATGATTTCCATCCTCTGTTGACAACAAAGGGCCTTAAACTGTATTCCTTTTGGCTAAAAGTACTTGTGTAAGGCATAAAAATGCAGTTCCTTCTGCTAACCCTTATGAGCAGGTGAGCAGCTCTCTCGCCATTCTAGACCCAATGTAGTCCGTATGCCAAAACCCCTGGAAGTCCCTGCAATTGGAAGCTTATGAGGCCCAGCTTGAAAGACAACTCTGCACCAACCAGATGTAAATGGTGGGGGATGAGAACAATGGGAAGATGTCAAGCATTGATTCAGGAGCTGCTTTGTGAGGCGGTAGGGAAATGAGTCATGGAAAGGCTGTGGCCAGGAGAGGACCCGTTCTCAGTACTGTTCATACTCATTGTTCATACTCATTGCACAACGACACTAATGCTATTTTGCGAATCAGTTGAAATTTACTGTAACATGTAAATTGGTGAAAAGTATTATTTAGGAGTTCTATGTAATTAGAAGATGTGCGTTCTTTCCATTTGTTTGG
The DNA here is from genome assembly GCF_964263255.1 of Lissotriton vulgaris. Lineage (NCBI taxonomy): Eukaryota > Metazoa > Chordata > Amphibia > Caudata > Salamandridae > Lissotriton > Lissotriton vulgaris. The sequence goes on along the minus strand of NW_028240857.1, from coordinate 154,707 downwards.
ATTGTTTATTATTGCCGTACTCACTTCATGTTAATATACTGCTACCGTAAGCATCTCTAGAGAACAGCTGTACATGGACGAATGCCTTTGTATTAGCCCAACTGCGAGTTTTCTATTTCTTGAAGACTCCACGGGGAAAATATGTTTACCTTTACAAAAATGCCTTCCTCTACACCCATAAAAAAATACTTCTGCCCATAAGAGGAGTAAATTACTATTTCTAGTATTCGAGTGGGTCCAACAAGAAAAAACCCTAAAACAAAACACCTCTTTAAAACATGTTAGAATGATGTTTCCAGACTTTCAAGGCATTTCCCACTCTGGAATGACCATTCATCCTCCCTGGGAAAACATTCAGTACCACAAAATGTTACTCAATACTGAGGGAAACATGTTGTGTGAGCAAATGTATCCTTCGTTACTCCAGTATAACAAGCACTGGCAAAGCCAACACGTTTGGCCTACACCAGATCTATTGGCTTTCTCTGTGTTTTTTTTTAGACGTGCGCTGTGTCAGGGAAAGTATGAAAAACAATCTATTTGCTCGTGTATGCAGATCTTGCACACGCAAATAGCGTTGAGAACCAGGTCCTGAGTTCAAAAATGTATTACATTTCAGCAGCTAATATCCGTGGACCACTAGGGCTAACTAGTTTAGGAGACCCAGCTAAAGATGAGTTGGGGAGCCTATTGCACACGAAGCACGGCTACTTAAAGTGCAGCAAGATACAGGGGCACAGGGAGGTGGGCCATGAGGGGTAAACTGCATTCTATTTATAACCAACTGAAATTCGAGAAGGAATGTTCGTTGCTTGCATTGAGGCTCAGGGTACCCAGAGAACTCCATGGCTTTTAAGGGAACGTCAGGTGGTTGATCAACGAACAACAGCATGCGTATGAGAAGAGTTGCCCTGTAGAGGCCGAGTGAGAACAGGCCGAGAGACTCTGTCAGAGGAGCTCGCAGACCAAAATTAGATTTATGTCGATCAGCTAACAATATGCCAAGTCAGAGGTAAATGGAAAGATAATTAAAACGTCAATAGCAGCTGCAGAAGCAGAGAGACCGTAAACCAGACTTACAAACCAATTTCTTGATCTTTACTAAACTAGAGAGATTCTGCAAATAATTACCTTTTATGCAGCATAAGTTCACGTTCTGCGAAGCCACCTCGGAAAACTATAAAATACAATCGAACTATGCATCTTAATGTATCAAGACACTCAGCTAAAGAGTATGTAGAATGACGAAGAATGTGTTTTTTAATGCTAACAATGTCATGTCATAATAAAATATTATGTACTGCAGGCATAGTTATTTAAAGTTATAATTAAACAGCATAGGTTAGTGAGAGGCACTGCAAGAGCATATCCGTTGAGCACACAATTGTTTCCATACGATTAACTCTCACTTGCCAGATATTGTCAGAATACAAAGACAGACAAAAACAAATAAAGGTGTAAATACCTTCAACAGAAGTACATTTCAATAATTAAAGTAAATTAATGTACAATATTGCAGTGGAATACTACCTAATCTCAAAGCCTTCGGCTGCTAGTTTCATTCATAACAAGAAGGAGGGAAGGCAGAGAAGGAGAGGGGGGAGGAGAAATGCGACACGGCGGGCATGGGAGGGGGCCGAGCGGCAATGAGGGTGTGAAGCAGCAGGGGCCTGGGGGAAGCTGGCTGGGGAGGGGGAGGAGAAATGAACAGATGTCCGTGAGGTGTGGGAGGAAGAGAAATGAACCAAATGTTGTGTTATATGTCACCACATATAAATAAGTGCTTTTTCTTTAATGATTATTAGGTTTTCTTCATTTTGCCCCGTTCGGTCGCTTCTGGTTTCCTGCAGCTAAGCTGAGTCATCAGAATATTTTGCACAGGCGTGGAAGTGCAGAGGGTGCAGAGGCTGGGCTTGCATGCGACACGTCGGGCAGGGGAGGGGGCCGAGCGGCGATGAGGGTGTGAAGCAGCAGGGGCCTGGGGGAAGCTGGCTGGGGAGGGGGAGGAGAAATGAACAGATGTCCGTGAGGTGTGGGAGGAGTGCCTGATGCGCATGCTTGTTTGTTCACGTGATTCAAGTGAACTTAAAGAAAACCGCAGGAACGAAGCCCTTGGTTTGACGAGGATTTTCGAGACATGAATTCTCGCTCCGCTCAATGCGTTTGCGCGCATTGATAGGTCGCGAGACCTAAAAACTAAACAAAAAGCATCACAACTTGAAAATGCATTTACAAATGCTGCAAAAGAGGAACAGTTAATACAATTGAAAAACATTAATCTTTGTTCGTACCTTAGTAATGTGCTTACTTCTGGGCTTCACTCCATCTGCAGCAATAACGCTCTGAAAGGAGAAATGACTGCTGTGAGTCTCAGAGTCTTCAGTGTTACTGGTCTCAGTCACGAAGACTGCGGTGTCGGAAGATAACTTTCTCTTATTTGGCTTTATAGTTCCACCAGCCACGCCACCGCTTTTGGCAGACACGCTACTGTCGGCAGCATCACAACTTCAGGCAGACCAGCAATGCGGATCTCACCACTCGCATTGGATGAATATTCAACAAGCACGGTCTCGGCTTACCAAGCAGCACAAAAGTATCGGGTCTCATAACCATACCCCGAGCCACAGTTAGCTCTGCCGCCACTTGAGCACACCCATACACCTCCGCACTTAAGCACCAGTCCCAGGGGAGACCATCTGTGAAGTCCTTGTTGACTTGCACCACTCCTGGGTCAGCACAAGCAGCCACAACAGAGTAGAGGGAAAAGGAGGTTTACTAAAGACCAGGTCGTCCTCCTAGGTACAATTACAAAAATGAAGCCAGTGTTTGGGTTCAGGGACCTGTCTTGTGTGTGGGCTATCTACCAGCAGTGTGTAGGTGTAGCCATTCAGAAAGAAAAGAATTTTTCTTTCTTGTTATCCCCTCACTCACCGGAGTTTCCTCACGGTGACATGCTTCATCATCGGGGTCATCCCAGTTCTCTACGAAAAGGGGCATGCTGCGACTCTCGAGCTACGAAGGAGCACTATGAAGTGAAGGACTATGTGTGGTGAGAGTAAGTGGAGTGGATGTATGTGTGAGTGTTAAAAATACCGTGCTAGTGGGCCTCAATGTTTTATTCTGCTCCTAGACCGGTATGTTAAAAGTGGGGTTTGTACTGTGGACCAACCTGTGATGTGGGTTGGTTCAGTATCTGGTCAACATGTTTCACGCTACCCCTAGCGTTTCGTCAGGACCATACAGGGACCAGCCCTGTATAATACCACTCCTAAAAAACCTAGATTTAGGATTCAAATATTAAATTAGTGCGAAAAACATATTTACAGTGATTGACGCTGTTCCTACTTGGTACACGCGTTGTTTTTTGTTCATTGGTGAACCTGTAAAAGATATGAACAGAACAATGTTAAAAATTGCTTTGCCCCTATCTCAGCCGAGATCGGGGTCTTTTAGTCCCTCAGGACGTGCAATTGTCCATGCACGTTCGTTCATGCACGTGGTTTCTATGGTGTGAGTTTTTCCATACAAGGACGTGCATACTTTTGAGTCTGCTGTCTGTCGGCGATTGACACTGGAAGTGAAACTACCGTGAGAAATCGTGTCAAACATACAGAAAGTGACTTTACAGATAACAGTGAATACACAAATCAGACACACAAAAAGAGAAAAAGTATTGTCAATAATTACATTTGTTGGTGCAAAATGGCACATCATGGTCTCATGGGGGGGCGGTATCGCCTCGTTGGAAACAATGCTACAAAGTTATTAAAGGTGTAAAAACAGAGTTAGTATTCTAAAGTTTCTACTCTTCAGAGTACGAGTCTCATGTGCCCAAAAGAGTTCTTAGGTCTGGATGGATATAACTTACTTCCTGATCAGCAATGCCGCATGGTTTTACGTAGCTGCTTCCCCTTGGACCGCATCTTAAGGAGTGGTCCGTGGGTCTGGGTTTTATAGGTCTTGACTTCCGGTTAGAAGAGACTAGAATGTTGTAGCGGCCATCTTTGGAGGATGTAAATTGACCTAGTTTGGGTCTTTTTACTATTCCCATTATGCAATAGGCCTAGTCACTAGATTTCATTGTTTACATGGGGATTTTTGCAGTTACGTGTGGGGATTCTCAGGGAGTTCTAGTTCCAGATTTAAATGGTTTAGAAATGTCATCTATTCAAGACACCCCATGGTATGTCATCGTTCAATCCTCTGGTATACGTCTGGAGTTTAAAAACCCAGCGCTGTTCACGTTCGTGAAGGACTTTGTCAAGATTTTCTCTGTTTTTTACACATTCCAAGACAACCCATTTCAGATCGTTCGGGGTGTGATTTCTCTCGATGAAGTGGTTGGTCATTCGGGTTGTTGACTTTTTACAGCGGATGTTGCTTCTGTGCTCTACAATCCTGGTGCTTACTTTCCTTGTTGTCATGCCAACATAGTGCAGGTTGCATGTGCATGTGATCAAATACACCACTCCACTTGTGTTGCAGTTGGAGAATTCTTTGAGTTGCCATGTGGTGTTGTTGTTAAAAGTGATTTTTTTGGTTACTGAGGTTAGATGACATACGCTACAGTTGTTGCACGGGTAGTGTCCGTTCGGAAGTGGTTGCAGTCTGTTCGTGTTTTCTGTTGGTTTTGGTCTCGTGTGTACCAAATAGTCCTTCAGATTCCTTCCTCTTCTGTGACTAAACATCGGTTTAGGGATGTTTAGTTCGCCACTGTTCAGAATTGTCCAATGTTTATTCACGATCATGCTCACTTGGTCAGATACTTTGTCGAAAGTCGTGATGCAGATTGGTCTCTCACTGTTAGTTGGTTGTGCTGTTTTCGGTTCCAAGAGAGCATCTCTGTTGTTGTTGCTAGCTCTTTTGCATGCCTTTTGTACCATTTTCTTCGGGTAGTTTCTTTGTTGTAGTTTTATGCTTAGTTCATCTGCTTGGGATAGATAGTCTGATTTATAAGAGCAATTTCTTCTTAGTCGGAGAAATTGTCCGAAGGGGAGGTTTTGTTTGAGGTGTCTCGGATGAAAACTGTTAAAGGTAAGGAGACAGTTTCTGGAGGTAGGTTTGTGATGTGTTGTAGTTATCAACATTCCGTCTCTTGCCCAAATATTCAGATCCAGAAATACCAGATGGCTCCTGCTCATGGTGTTAGTGAATTTTAAGAATGGATCCTGTTCATTTAGCCATTCGCAGAATCTCAATGCCTCTTCCTCATTGCCGTTCCATATCAACAGAATATCGTCGATATAACGTTTCCATAATATTATGTGGTTCATGTGGGGGTTGGTGGCGGTTAGGATTTTCTTTTTCTCTAGTTGATGGACATACAGTCCCGCTATGCTCGGCGCAAAGGTGCTGCCCATACTGGTCCCATGTTGTTGACGATATAGGGTCTCTTCAAATCGGAAGAAATTTTCTGTGAGCGCTAGCCTGCAGCATTCCAGTACCACATGTCTGGGTGCGTGATATGTCCACTCCTCCTCAAACAGAACTTCTTCCAAGATTTCCAATGTCTCCTTGTGTGGTAAGCTCGTGTAAAGACTCTCCACATCTAGACTTATCAAAATGCTAGATGTGGGGTCAAAAGATGTTTCTTTCAAAAGGCATAGTACGTCTTTAGTATCTTTCAGATACGTGTCTGTTTTCTGAACAATGGGGCGGAGAAATGCGTCCGCATATCTTGATACCGGTTCCAATATTGACCCTATACCAGAGACTATTGGCCTTCCTGGGGGGTCTTCCATGCGTTTATGGATCTTCGGGATTGTATAGAAGTATGGGATGACTGGTTTACTGTTGACTAAGAATTCGGATTCTTTCTTATCCATCCAGTCATTCACCAGACTTTCCTCAATGAGGTGTGCTATGCTGATTCTTATTTTCTCTGTAGGGTCTTCCTTAATGATGATGTAATTCCTTGTATCGGCCAGGAGTCGAAGACATTCCTGTCTGTATTTTTCGGTGTCTTGTAAGACTATTGCTCCTCCCTTGTCCGCCGGTTTTATTGTTATTGAGTGGTTATTTGATAGTTCCCGGATTGCTTCGAACTCCAGATTACTTGTGTTTTTGAAGACTTTTATGGTGTTTGGATCCAGTTCTCTTACATCCTTCATCACAGCTTTTTCGAAGGCCAGTAGTTCTACTGGTAGGTTTTGAGGTGGTGGAACAAAAGTAGATTTCCTTTTCAGTCCCGTGTCCGACCTCGAGGTTTGTGTTTGTTCGTTGTCTTTGAAAAAGACCTGTAATTTTAATTTTCTCAGAAACTCTTTCAGCTCTGCACACAATCTGAACTTGTCCGTAGTAGGTGTTGGTATGAAACCTAGTCCTTTGTTTAATACTTGTTTCTGGATTTCCGTCAGAGCCAGAGTTGATAGGTTTACTACTAGATCTGGGGGTTGCTCGTTGACGGTTCTGGCGGCCCCTTGCTCCGTGTGTGGCGTTTCGAAACTTCCACGGGCTCTGCCCATTGCACCTGCTGGCCGGTTTTGTTCTTCGCTCTCTGAGTCGTTTGGCCTCTTCCTAAAAAAGGGCGAGATTGGTTACTTTGGTTACTATTCCAGTTCTGGAATGGTTGTTGGGGGTACATCGGCGGGAACTGTTGTGGTCCATAGAAGAATGGTGGTGGAGGGCCGAACGGCGGCTGGTAGGTGGGCCACATTTGTGGTTGATTGCCTCGGTATCTCCCTGCATTTCCTCTACCTCTCCTTTGTTTTCTATTTGGAGGGTAATTATAAACTTTTGGCGAGTTTGCCGAATCTGAGCCACTATCGGAACCATCACTATCTGTGTTGTATCCGGGGTTTCTATTGCTTGGTTTGTAGTCGTCTCGTATGTATGGATAGACTACTTCATGAGAAAAAAAATTCTTGTCTTTATCCAATTTTGTGTATTTTGAATCTTTGAGACTGATCTCAAATTCAGTCATTGTTTTATTCAACTCGTCTAGTCTTTTTTTGAGTTCAGCTGGAGCTATGTATGTCTTCAGGTGGACCTCCAATGTCTGTATTTCTTCCTTTAGTGTTTCGGATAGACGAGCCGCTGTTTTTATAATCAGGACTAGCCAGTCCCTGGTGCAGTGCCATGATATTAATGACCAGTCTTTTTTGAATTGTTTGTCGTTTTGGAAAATGAAAGGTTCATTACGGACTATTAGGCCTCTTGGTGCAGTACTGACTTTTAAATATTCTGCCATCATTACGCCATGTATCAGGGTCTTAATTTGTAGTCTTTTGAGTTCTGTTAGTTCATCCCAATCTTGGTTGGAATCCCCACTTGGTTTGTTAGGCGCCCCGGTGTGTGGTAAGATGGAGGCCATAACTCTCTCGATCTCCTCTTCCGAAAACGAGAGGCCGGTGATCTCTGCCATTTTAGTAAAAAGGTAGCCTTTACTCTAGAGTGTGTCCAAGAAAAGTGTGCTTCACTGTTCTGTGGGACCAGGTATCGAAAAACCTGTCCCGGAGTAGGTTATATTCCCGCAGCCTGAGGCTGCTTAAACCACAACAGAGTAGAGGGAAAAGGAGGTTTACTAAAGACCAGGTCGTCCTCCTAGGTACAATTACAAAAATGAAGCCAGTGTTTGGGTTCAGGGACCTGTCTTGTGTGTGGGCTATCTACCAGCAGTGTGTAGGTGTAGCCATTCAGAAAGAAAAGAATTTTTCTTTCTTGTTATCCCCTCACTCACCGGAGTTTCCTCACGGTGACATGCTTCATCATCGGGGTCATCCCAGTTCTCTACGAAAAGGGGCGTGCTGCGACTCTCGAGCTACGAAGGAGCACTATGAAGTGAAGGACTATGTGTGGTGAGAGTAAGTGGAGTGGATGTATGTGTGAGTGTTAAAAATACCGTGCTAGTGGGCCTCAATGTTTTATTCTGCTCCTAGACCGGTATGTTAAAAGTGGGGTTTGTACTGTGGACCAACCTGTGATGTGGGTTGGTTCAGTATCTGGTCAACATGTTTCACGCTACCCCTAGCATTTCGTCAGGACCATACAGAGACCAGCCCTGTATAATACCACTCCTAAAAAACCTAGATTTAGGATTCAAATATTAAATTAGTGCGAAAAAAATATTTACAGTGATTGACGCTGTTCCTACTTGGTACACGCGTTGTTTTTTGTTCATTGGTGAACCTGTAAAAGATATGAACAGAACAATGTTAAAAATTGCTTTGCCCCTATCTCAGCCGAGATCGGGGTCTTTTAGTCCCTCAGGACGTGCAATTGTCCATGCACGTTCGTTCATGCACGTGGTTTCTATGGTGTGAGTTTTTCCATACAAGGACGTGCATACTTTTGAGTCTGCTGTCTGTCGGCGATTAACACTGGAAGTGAAACTACCGTGAGAAATTGTGTCAAACATACAGAAAGTGACTTTACAGATAACAGTGAATACACAAATCAGACACACAAAAAGAGAAAAAGTATTGTCAATAATTACATTTGTTGGTGCAAAATGGCACATCATGGTCTCATGGGGGGGCGGTATCGCCTCGTTGGAAACAATGCTACAAAGTTATTAAAGGTGTAAAAACAGAGTTAGTATTCTAAAGTTTCTACTCTTCAGAGTACGAGTCTCATGTGCCCAAAAGAGTTCTTAGGTCTGGATGGATATAACTTACTTCCTGATCAGCAATGCTGCATGGTTTTACCTAGCTGCTTCCCCTTGGACCGCATCTTAAGGAGTGGTCCGTGGGTCTGGGTTTTATAGGTCTTGACTTCCGGTTAGAAGAGACTAGAATGTTGTAGCGGCCATCTTTGGAGGATGTAAATTGACCTAGTTTGGGTCTTTTTACTATTCCCATTATGCAATAGACCTAGTCACTAGATTTCATTGTTTACATGGGGATTTTTGCAGTTACGTGTGGGGATTCTCAGGGAGTTCTAGTTCCAGATTTAAATGGTTTAGAAATGTCATCTATTCAAGACACCCCATGGTATGTCATCGTTCAATCCTCTGGTATCCGTCTGGAGTTTAAAAACCCAGCGCTGTTCACGTTCGTGAAGGACTTTGTCAAGATTTTCTCTGTTTTTTACACATTCCAAGACAACCCATTTCAGATCGTTCGGGGTGTGATTTCTCTCGATGAAGTGGTTGGTCATTCGGGTTGTTGACTTTTTACAGCGGATGTTGCTTCTGTGCTCTACAATCCTGGTGCTTACTTTCCTTGTTGTCATGCCAACATAGTGCAGGTTGCATGTGCATGTGATCAAATACACCACTCCACTTGTGTTGCAGTTGGAGAATTCTTTGAGTTGCCATGTGGTGTTGTTGTTAAAAGTGATTTTTTTGGTTACTGAGGTTAGATGACATACGCTACAGTTGTTGCACGGGTAGTGTCCGTTCGGAAGTGGTTGCAGTCTGTTCGTGTTTTCTGTTGGTTTTGGTCTCGTGTGTACCAAATAGTCCTTCAGATTCCTTCCTCTTCTGTGACTAAACATCGGTTTAGGGATGTTTAGTTCGCCACTGTTCAGAATTGTCCAATGTTTATTCACGATCTTGCTCACTTGGTCAGATACTTTGTCGAAAGTCGTGATGCAGATTGGTCTCTCACTGTTAGTTGGTTGTGCTGTTTTCGGTTCCAAGAGAGCATCTCTGTTGTTGTTGCTAGCTCTTTTGCATGCCTTTTGTACCATTTTCTTCGGGTAGTTTCTTTGTTGTAGTTTTATGCTTAGTTCATCTGCTTGGGATAGATAGTCTGATTTATAAGAGCAATTTCTTCTTAGTCGGAGAAATTGTCCGAAGGGGAGGTTTTGTTTGAGGTGTCTCGGATGAAAACTGTTAAAGGTAAGGAGACAGTTTCTGGAGGTAGGTTTGTGATGTGTTGTAGTTATCAACATTCCGTCTCTTGCCCAAATATTCAGATCCAGAAATACCAGATGGCTCCTGCTCATGGTGTTAGTGAATTTTAAGAATGGATCTTGTTCATTTAGCCATTCGCAGAATCTCAATGCCTCTTCCTCATTGCCGTTCCATATCAACAGAATATCGTCGATATAACGTTTCCATAATATTCTGTGGTTCATGTGGGGGTTGGTGGCGGTTAGGATTTTCTTTTTCTCTAGTTGATGGACATACAGTCCCGCTATGCTCGGCGCAAAGGTGCTGCCCATACTGGTCCCATGTTGTTGACGATATAGGGTCTCTTCAAATCGGAAGAAATTTTCTGTGAGCGCTAGCCTGCAGCATTCCAGTACCACATGTCTGGGTGCGTGATATGTCCACTCCTCCTCAAACAGAACTTCTTCCAAGATTTCCAATGTCTCCTTGTGTGGTAAGCTCGTGTAAAGACTCTCCACATCTAGACTTATCAAAATGCTAGATGTGGGGTCAAAAGATGTTTCTTTCAAAAGGCATAGTACGTCTTTAGTATCTTTCAGATACGTGTCTGTTTTCTGAACAATGGGGCGGAGAAATGCGTCCGCATATCTTGATACCGGTTCCAATATTGACCCTATACCAGAGACTATTGGCCTTCCTGGGGGGTCTTCCATGCGTTTATGGATCTTCGGGATTGTATAGAAGTATGGGATGACTGGTTTACTGTTGACTAAGAATTCGGATTCTTTCTTATCCATCCAGTCATTCACCAGACTTTCCTCAATGAGGTGTGCTATGCTGATTCTTATTTTCTCTGTAGGGTCTTCCTTAATGATGATGTAATTCCTTGTATCGGCCAGGAGTCGAAGACATTCCTGTCTGTATTTTTCGGTGTCTTGTAAGACTATTGCTCCTCCCTTGTCCGCCGGTTTTATTGTTATTGAGTGGTTATTTGATAGTTCCCGGATTGCTTCGAACTCCAGATTACTTGTTTTTTTGAAGACTTTTATGGTGTTTGGATCCAGTTCTCTTACATCCTTCATCACAGCTTTTTCGAAGGCCAGTAGTTCTACTGGTAGGTTTTGAGGTGGTGGAACAAAAGTAGATTTCCTTTTCAGTCCCGTGTCCGACCTCGAGGTTTGTGTTTGTTCGTTGTCTTTGAAAAAGACCTGTAATTTTAATTTTCTCAGAAACTCTTTCAGCTCTGCACACAATCTGAACTTGTCCGTAGTAGGTGTTGGTATGAAACCTAGTCCTTTGTTTAATACTTGTTTCTGGATTTCCGTCAGAGCCAGAGTTGATAGGTTTACTACTAGATCTAGGGGTTGCTCGTTGACGGTTCTGGCGGCCCCTTGCTCCGTGTGTGGCGTTTCGAAACTTCCACGGGCTCTGCCCATTGCACCTGCTGGCCGGTTTTGTTCTTCGCTCTCTGAGTCGTTTGGCCGAACGATCTGAAATGGGTTGTCTTGGAATGTGTAAAAAACAGAGAAAATCTTGACAAAGTCCTTCACGAACGTGAACAGCGCTGGGTTTTTAAACTCTAGACGGATACCAGAGGATTGAACGATGACATACCATGGGGTGTCTTGAATAGATGACATTTCTAAACCATTTAAATCTGGAACTAGAACTCCCTGAGAATCCCCACACGTAACTGCAAAAATCCCCATGTAAACAATGAAATCTAGTGACTAGGCCTATTGCATAATGGGAATAGTAAAAAGACCCAAACTAGGTCAATTTACATCCTCCAAAGATGGCCGCTACAACATTCTAGTCTCTTCTAACCGGAAGGCAAGACCTATAAAACCCAGACCCACGGACCACTCCTTAAGATGCGGTCCAAGGGGAAGCAGCTAGGTAAAACCATGCAGCATTGCTGATCAGGAAGTAAGTTATATCCATCCAGACCTAAGAACTCTTTTGGGCACATGAGACTCGTACTCTGAAGAGTAGAAACTTTAGAATACTAACTCTGTTTTTACACCTTTAATAACTTTGTAGCATTGTTTCCAACGAGGCGATACCGCCCCCCCATGAGACCATGATGTGCCATTTTGCACCAACAAATGTAATTATTGACAATACTTTTTCTCTTTTTGTGTGTCTGATTTGTGTATTCACTGTTATCTGTAAAGTCACTTTCTGTATGTTTGACAAAATTTCTCATGGTAGTTTCACTTCCAGTGTTAATCGCCGACAGACAGCAGACTCAAAAGTATGCACGTCCTTGTATGGAAAAACTCACACCATAGAAACCACGTGCATGAACGAACGTGCATGGACAATTGCACGTCCTGAGGGACTAAAAGACCCCGATCTCGGCTGAGATAGGGGCAAAGCAATTTTTAACATTGTTCTGTTCATATCTTTTACAGGTTCACCAATGAACAAAAAACAACGCGTGTACCAAGTAGGAACAGCGTCAATCACTGTAAATATTTTTTTCGCACTAATTTAATATTTGAATCCTAAATCTAGGTTTTTTAGGAGTGGTATTATACAGGGCTGGTCCCTGTATGGTCCTGACGAAACGCTAGGGGTAGCGTGAAACATGTTGACCAGATACTGAACCAACCCACATCACAGGTTGGTCCACAGTACAAACCCCACTTTTAACATACCGGTCTAGGAGCAGAATAAAACATTGAGGCCCACTAGCACGGTATTTTTAACACTCACACATACATCCACTCCACTTACTCTCACCACACATAGTCCTTCACTTCATAGTGCTCCTTCGTAGCTCGAGAGTCGCAGCACGCCCCTTTTCGTAGAGAACTGGGATGACCCCGATGATGAAGCATGTCACCGTGAGGAAACTCCGGTGAGTGAGGGGATAACAAGAAAGAAAAATTCTTTTCTTTCTGAATGGCTACACCTACACACTGCTGGTAGATAGCCCACACACAAGACAGGTCCCTGAACCCAAACACTGGCTTCATTTTTGTAATCAGCACAAGCAGCATCATGGACAGCGTCGAACACCGCTGCCACAAACATTCATCAACATCCAAATCCTCGTCACACAAACTACCCAAAAATGGCTTTCTAGATAAGCAGCCAGCCCTGTAGTGTCTGCCTCGGTGCACTAATTTGATGCCAAACTTGTAATTTTAAAAACAGCCTTTGTTACATTACAGGGGCTTGACTGACACCATTATTGGGCATTCTGCAGATTAAAACATCACCCTCTTAGCTTGCAATATTGTCCATGTTTCGTCAAACACTGGCAGCATGGAAGAATGGCAACAACTGTTGTCGCACTCGAGTTTGATTTTTAAAGTCACGCCCCAATGGGCGTATGCGGGCTAAGCATTGTGGTTCGTGCAGTTCATCCTTATCACAACCATAGTGAATGCTGCTTATACTTCCCAAAATTCAATTGTTAAAAAAGCTAATTAAGCAGCTTTTGTAGGTGATGTTAAGCTCTGCATTATTTTTCGCCTCACCCCAAACGGACACTCCGTTCCACACGCACCTTTCAAGTTTCTAGGCGCGGACCGCATGTTTGCAGTGGGACGCCATCCTGGCCGGAGCAGGCCATATATATTCCATATGAAGGTGCTCAAAAGTGAAGGAGCCACACACGACGTCGGTTTATCCTTTTATTGGGCAGACTGCAGATTAAAACTCCATCCTCTTAGCTTGCAATACTGTCCATGTTTCGCCAAACGCATTATGGGTAAGTACCCTTGACCTCTGTGTGTGCTGCTGTGTGCTATTAAAAGGTTAAATTGGAAGATTGGCCTCTTATCGCCCATTAGCACTCCTCAAAACTGACTACAAAGTTGTTTTTTTTTGTTTTTTTTTAATTTTTGAAAACCTTTATTTAAAAACAATGCACACAGCTATTCAGCCTTACATCCCGGAGGCGAGGCAGCAGAATGGAGCAAAAGAACCAAAGTGCAAAAATCAGTACACCAGAACGAATGAAGGTTGATTTTCAAATTTTATAACTAGTGCAGAAAAGGGGGAGAAAAGGGAAAGAAAGCGCCAAAACTGGCGCAAAGAGAGAGGCAATGGAATGTAGAGTACAGTGAGGCGTAGTGAGGGGGCCGGGAGGGCACAGTGAACACAGATATGTCCAGTAGATTAGAATACTAGGAATGCGGAGGGAGGGGAACACAGGATGAAAAATCTACAGTTGGAGTCACAGGCTACGGTGATAAGTGTTCCTCCTGCGGAGCGGAGTCCGGAGGTACGCAAATGTCCCCTCTGTATTCGTTCCAAGCCCCCCACATTTTCTGCCACTTTTTAGGTTTACCCCTGGCAACATATACAGTCTTTTCCCGGAACATACACCAATCCATATTGGCCTTCCACTGTACAACCTTCGGAGCCGTTGGAGCTCCCCACATCTGTGCGATGTCCCGTTTCGCAACCATATTACCAAGGGTTACCCATAAGGGTCTGGGCCACGGTATGATCTGTCGGACCCCAAATGTTCAAAAGGCATCTCCTGGCTTCCGCATGCACATCCACCCCAGTCACCTCGCTCATAATCGAGGGCACACGTCGCCAGTAGGAATCTATTGTAGGACATTCCCATAGAATGTGCATGAAAGTGGCAAGGGCGCCACAGCCGCGCCTACAAAGGCCATCGACAGAGTAGCCCATATGCACAAGTCCGGGACCAGTGACATAAACTCTGTGCAGGATTTTGAGCTGCACCAGCCGAAGACGGGAGGAGATAGCTACCTCCTTAGGGGAGGACACCGCACTCTGCCAATCTTCGTCATCAATCTCTATCCCATCTCGCACCCATTGGTCCCTCACACCCAGGAGGAGGTCTGTACGGACGTTGATGAGTTTCTTGTATGTCAATGAAATGGCACTGTCTGGCATATGGCCATCCAGCACCCTATCTTCCAAAGGAGAACTATCGGGAATCACCTCCCCCTCCGGCTTGGCGGACAGCAATGCATGTCTCAGCTGAGCATATCGGAAGAATTCCGTTTCACCCAGCTGAAACTCTGTTTGTAACTGGGCGAAAGTTTTAACCTCGCCACGCAGCAACACGTCCTCCACCCTGGAGATGCCAATTAGGTCCCACTTGTCAAAGCCCTTGGTATGCCATAATTTGCCCAGGATTTCCAAATCGTACAATGGGGTCGCCTTCGTTAGTCTATCCTTCCATCCCTGCGCCTTAGTAATCGCCCTCCAAATGTGGACCGCGGTTTTCGTTGGACCAGACATCCGCCTGTCGAGAGACCTCGAGTAGAGTGCCCTGTGATACTTCCCTCCGCTCAGCGGCCATCGATCCATGGCATAGCCCGGGTTGTCCGCTGGACCGTATAAACCATGATTAATAGCTGCTAACTGGGAGGCCCAGTAATACCTCCGCATATCAGGCAATGCTATCCCCCCATCGTACCACGGTAGCGTAAGCTTCGTGATAGCGATGCGAGGGCGGCCATCCCAGAGTAGGGCGCGTTGTAGGTTCTCGATCTCACCGAAGTATCGAGCTGGGACCGGGTCTTGGGTATTTTGTAGGGCGTAAAGGAACCTGGGCAAGGACATCATTTTAAACAACGCCGCACGCCCAAGCAGGGAGAGCGGGAGTTTACGCCACCCCTCCACATCACGCCGAAGGCGGAGAAGGGGGGGAAGCAAATTGTGCTCATAGCGCGCCTTAGAGTTAGTGGAGATGTAGATCCCCAAATATTTGAAGCCCTGGCTTGCCACCTGTATGCCACAACCCCTCGGAAGGCGAGGCGTTCCCCCTTTCAGGACGTACAAATATGACTTGGACCAGTTAATAACTAGGCCGGAGTACTGACCGAAAAATCGCAATACGTCACAGGCCACAATAAGGGATTTGCAGGGGGAAGTGAGGTACAACAGAATATCATCTGCATACAGTGACACTCGGTCCTCGAAGTCAGGGGCCCATCTGATACCATGCAGGTCGGGGTGGCTACGTAACCAGGCCGCCAGCGGTTCAAGCGCGAGTGCAAACAGGAGGGGCGACAAAGGACAGCCCTGCCTGGTGCCCCTCTGAAGAACAAAGGGTGCGGAAACTCGACCGTTGACAGTCACGGTAGCCAACGGTCCGGCGTATAGAAGTTTGACCCACCTGAAGTAGTGTGGCTCACTGGGTGAAGTAGTGTGGCTCACTGGTTAGAGGCGGCAGACCCGAGAGCAGAGGACGGCCCGGGACCAGGGTTCGATTCCCGGCGCGGCAGGTTTCTGGACCAGGGTCAGCGGACTCGATAATTCTCTCGCCTCGGTGCCCACTCTGATCAGCGATCACACTCGGCAACTCTGGGCATTAGCTTGCCTCATCTTCACTAACGGCCCCACCAGACCGCCGGGGATGCCTGGTCTCACCCTGGAGATACCCATTAAGGGACCATCTCTCAGGGAAGCCAGGAAGGGTTTCGCAGCGGTCGAAGCGCCTTGGGACCCTCCGGGTAAGTAGTGCGCTATATAAATGCCTATACATACATTTACACCCCACAAATTCCGGGCCAAAACCGAGCTTCGCCAACACTGCCCACAGGTAACTCCACTCGAGGGAGTCGAAAGCCATTGTGGCATCCAACGACGCCAGTACAGCCGGCTCCTCAAGCGTATGGGCCCTGGCCAGGGCACCGTGAAGTCGACGCAGGTTAAGAGCAGTGTTGCGGTGTGGAATAAAGCCCGACTGGTCCGGGTGCACTAAGTCACCGATGACGCCAATCAGACAGTTGGCGAGCATTTTGGCTAGAATCTTAGGCTCCGCGTTCAAAAGAGAGATGGGGCGATACGATTGGCACAAGTCTCTTGGCTTCCCTTCCTTATGGATAACCACGATGGTGGCCAACCTCTGGTCAGGGGGAAGTATGCCAGCCTCCCGCGCTTCCAGGAACATATTCCGCAAATGCGGGGAAACCACATCCGGTTTGATCTTATATAGCTCTACCGGAATACCGTTAGGGCCAGGCGCCTTGCCAGATCTCAAGGAACGAATTGCGAGTGCAACCTCGTCCACCGATATATCCCTGTCCAGGTCGTCTCGATCCGCTTCCGACAGGCACGGGAGATCGATTTCCAACAGGAAAGCGCCCGAGTCGGCCTCAGACCGGTCCGAGACAGAGGAATAAACACCCTGAAAGTAATCCGAAAAGGACTCAGCGATGGCGCTCGGGTCGGTGACCAACACTCCGTCCTCTCCCAGTATCTCCGGGACGACGCGGCTGGCCCTCTCTTTCTTATCGAGCCAGGCCAGCAACTTGCCCGCCTTGTCACCAACGTCGTAAATCCGACCCTGCTGTTCCCTGCCCAGGACGAGAGCAGCGTCAGTGGCAAGG
The DNA here is from genome assembly GCF_964263255.1 of Lissotriton vulgaris. Taxonomy (NCBI): domain Eukaryota; kingdom Metazoa; phylum Chordata; class Amphibia; order Caudata; family Salamandridae; genus Lissotriton; species Lissotriton vulgaris. The sequence continues at coordinate 137,598 of NW_028240857.1, read as the reverse complement.
TCTCGATACTCAGATTGTTTAAGGGAGAGATTATGTAACAGGTCAGGCTCAGGGCCCGCCTCCAATCGGGAGTCTAGCTCCATGATCTCGGCCTTGATACGCACCATGTCGGCGTCTCTATTCCTACGGGCTTCCGCTATAAGAGAAAATGCCTCACCCCGCAAGACCGTCTTAAAAGCCTCCCACAAAGTGGCAGCCGACATAACCGACCCCACATTCTCGGTGAAGTAGAGTTCGATAGCCTTGGCCAGGAGACCACGGGTCTTGGGGTTGCGGAAGTACCACGGATTGACCACCACCGGTCGCTCCGTTACAACAATGTTAAAGTCGAATGAGACCCACAGCGGGGAATGGTCCGAGATACCCCTTGCCAAGAAGCGGGCCTCAGAGACCGCCGGTGCATGAGCTGCCAAGGCAAGGACGTAATCGATCCTGGAGAGACTACCGTGAGCACCAGAATGAAATGAGTATTGGCTCTGGGTGGGATGTAGGAGTCTCCAGCAGTCGACCAACCCCATAATGTCAAGGAAAGTGGGCAACCACAGTTGCGAACTACGGAGGTCTCTAGGCGGATGTCGGTCCAAGGATCCGGAGCAAACAGAATTAAAGTCACCCCCCACAATGAGCAACCCCGCTGGCAAATTCAAAATGGCGCTACCAAGGTCCTGGAAGGTGTTATTTTGCAAACCCGGAGGAACATAAACCGAAACCAGTGTCAAGACAAGCCCTTCCCAACGCCCTGCAACGGCTGCGTACCGCCCCCTCTCGTCAACCATAGTGGAGTCAATCTCAAAGGGGAGGGACGTACGCACCATAACACCCGCCCCCTGGGACCCCGAAGAGAACCCCGAATGAGCCACCATTTTGAAACCCTTCCTGTTGAGTGCTCTACACGTATTCCCCACCAAGTGTGTCTCCTGCAAGAGAACAATATCAGGCATATGTCTTTTAAGCAGTTGCAGTACCACCCCTCTTTTAATACGATCACCCAAGCCATTGACATTCCAACAGAGAACTTGCAGTTTCCTACCCCCCATCGTCGTGTCTCAAGTCCTCACCAGCCCCCAGAGGCCTCACCGACAAGTGAAACAAAACAGAGCATATTACCCATTGCCTTAAGGGAAGAAAAAAGAAACAAAGAAAACACACAGAACCATCTCCAACACCACCCCCCACCCCTGCAGCAGACTAAAAAGGCCCCCAACCAGCAGTGTGCCTGTCGCCCCATAAACTAAGCTACAAAAAAGACCCTAGAGGAGTAAGGAACCCCCGCAGTCCCCCCCTGCCACCCTCCATGTGAGAATAGGATATTCCAGTTAAAGTGCAACAGCTTGGCATTATCAGTCACAGTCAACGGGCACACCAACCGATAAAGGCAGTGCGAGAAGCACTATTCCTGAAGATCAGGGCCACCAGAGGCGCCTTCAGAATGTTCCTCCTGTTCCTCTCGACGGTGCGGCAAAGTGTCCAGCCAGTCACTCGCAGACTCAGGCATATCAAAAAACAGGGCTCGGCCATCGCGTTCAACGCGAAGTTTAGCGGGGAACAGCATAGAGTACTTGAGCCCCAAGTCCCTTAGGTGCCGTTTCACCCCCGCAAAGCTTTGGCGCTGTCTCTGAACAGCCCTGGTGAAGTCCGGGTAGAAGTTCACATTAGCGTTCTGGAACTTGAGAGGCCCATGTCGCCTCGAGGCCTGGAGAATCACATCCCGATCTCGGAAATTGAATAAACGGGCGATGATGGGTCTCGGTGCGACGCCCGTCTTCGGAGGGCCGCCAGGTATTCTGTGGGCCCGCTCCACCGAGAAAAAGTGACTGAGACCTGCTGGAGCGAGATGGGTCTTTACCAAGTCCTCAACAAAGAGTTTGACGGCCGCTTCCTCCGCACCCTCCGGCACCCCAATGATGCGCACATTCTGCCGCCTGGCACGTGTCAGGGCCTTGGTTACTTAAGCCCCCCCTAGAGTTTCTCAGGAGCACAACCCTGAAAATCTACTAACTGCTGAAACGCTAGTACTTCCCCTTTTTCTAGATGTGACAAATAACTCTGTCTAGAAAGGAAAACAAAGTAACTTTCCACCATGTAATCTTTATATTCAGTAAGCGATTTTCAGCATGTAAATTGGCGTTTATCTGCATAGACATAAAGTATCAAAATGTATCAGAGATTCAGTCAAGACTCATAATGGTTACAATAGCACAGGAGTTATTCGATACATGGTGCATTTAAGATTTACACAAGTACAGGTGTTTTTCAATTCGTAATGCAAAGAAGTTTGTTTCAAAGTAATTCACGCAAATTAAGCCACCTCACATAAACCTCAGGTTGATGCACAAAAGAATGAATAGGTCTCAAGAACTAACTACTGTTCAATTCACAGCATTGTTCATTGCAAACATTCAAATACCAAAAGAGCCAAGATGAGACCAAAAGAACTCAGGACAGAATCTATGCCCTAAGCCCTCCACCGAGGCAATAGAAGTGTTTAAAAGTCTCACAACTAGAAGCAAGAGTCCAGAAATCAAAGCCGATCAACCAAGTCCAGAAAACAAACAAAGGAAACGCCCCTCGCGTTTGTCCTTAAAAGCCTCTTGAAAGTTCCTCCAGCCGGCAAATAGTAATTGGTTAAATCCTACATGCGTTTTCTGCAAGCGGATTTTCGTGGTAGTTTACTACCATTTTACAGGAAACAGGATTGCTTGGAACTCCAGCGAAGACCTCAGCGTTGGAAGGGAAGACCGGAACAGAAGCAGGAGACCTCCGATCTCAGGAATCAGCAAGGAATAATCCGCGCGGTGGTTTGGGCGTGGCCGCCTTTATAGTCCCAAGCTGAAGTATGGAGGCTGCAGAGGAAACAAAGACCTCGGCAGCAAAACTCGAAATAGGAACTTCTGAGGCATAAGGCAACAAGCATTGGCAAGACGCTTTTGATAAACGTTCGAAACAACAAGCATTGGCACACAGGTGACTCAAGCAACAAGCATTGGTGAGGCGCTGTGATTAACATTAGCAATAACAAGCATTGGCACTCAGCAAGGGCAAGGAACTGTAATAACAAGCGGGCACATTGATCACAACAATAGTTGGTGCAGCAATCGTAGGTACATAGCAACAAGCATTGGCAGCAACAAGCAGAGGCACATAGCATAGTAAGGGCAAGAATCCTGACAGTGCCCCCCAACAAAAATGAAGACACCTCCCCCCAGGACCTCAAAATTGAGAGATTGGGTGCCGGGCATGAAAAGACCGCACCAAACGAGGAGCATGAACATTGGCCTCAGATACCCAAGAGTCCTCCTCAGGTCCATAGCCTTTCCAGGAGAGCAGGTACCAAAGCTTCCCCCTAACATGCTTACAGTCCTTAACACAGCGTACCTCGTACTCATCCTGACCTTTCACAAGAAGAGCAGGAGGGCGAGGTCGCCGTTTGACAGTAGCCCTCTTCAGCAGAGAAACATGGAATACAGGGTGAATCTTCATACTGTTAGGAAGGAGTAGTTTGTAAGTCACTGGATTCACACACTGAATAATCTTATATGGTCCAATGAATTTAGGATGGAACTTGTATCTTTTCCTGAACTGAAAGTTCCTGGTAGAAAGCCAAACCACATTGCCTACATGAAGATCTGGACCCTTTTGACGCTTCCTGTCCGCAAACTTTTTGTACGTGGCTTTGGCTTTCAATACATTTGTTTGCAAGGCTTTAGTGATGCGTTCCATTTCTCTGAAATGCGAATCCAAGGAAGGTATGTGAGTCTTGTGATGAGCCAGAAGCAAGGGTGAAAAATGAGGATGTCGGCCATAAACAGCAAAAAAGGGCGACAGACCCGTGGAGGCGTTCTGCAGGTTATTGTAAGCGAACTCAGCTTCCCATAAAAGAGTTAACCAGGAACCCTGCTTCTTGAACAGAAAACACCTCAGATATTGTTTCAGGACCTGGTTGACTCGTTCGGTCTGCCCGTCTGACTCTGGATGGAAACTAGTGGAAGTGTTACAAGTAATGTGAAGAGTCTTACACCAAGCCTTCCAGAACTGCGAGATAAACTGTGGACCTCGATCTGAAGTAATGGATCTAGGAAGGCCGTGTAGACGAACCACATTTTCCAGGATTAATTGGACCAAATGAGACGAAGTAGGAAGCCTAGAGCAAGGGATAAAGTGGGCCATCTTTGATAAACGATCCACTACCACCAGAATAGTGTTCATACCTTTCTCTTCCGGCAAATCAGTGATAAAGTCCATAGCTATGTCCTCCCAGACCTGTGTTGGGGTGGGAAGCGGAAGAAGAAGACCTTTCTTTCGACCATGTTCAGTTTTAGCTTGGACACAAACATCGCAGTTTTGAACGAAAGTTTGAACATCCCTATTCCAGGTTGGCCACCAGAAATTTCGCTGTAGCAACTCTTTGGTTTTTGTGATACCAGGATGACCAGCCAATTGACTAACATGACACCACTGTAGAACTTGAGTTTGTAGTTTCTTCGTAGGAACAAATAAGAGGTTGGAGAAAAAGGGTAGATTCTGATGGATTGTCCTATTGGGCCCATCCCGAACCCAGGAAAGAAGTTTGGGTATAGGCATTGCTTGTCTGATTTGTTGAAAGAAAACATCGGACATCGTGGCACCTATGATTTGTTTTTCGGAGAGCATACTAGTAGGCTTGGGATTTGAAAGGAAATCATCTGGTTTATGATCATACCGTGACAGGGAATCTGCTTTGTTGTTCTTGGTTCCAGGTCTAAAAGTTATGATGAAGTCAAATTCTGCAAAAAACAATGTCCAACGGAGTTGTCTGGGGGTTAAGGCTTTTGCGCATCTTAGGAATTGCAGATTCCGATGGTCTGTGTATACGGTTACTGTGTGTCTTGCTCCTAGTAAATAGTGACGCCATTCTTTGAAGGCATAACGAATGGCCAGGAGTTCTTTCTCAGCAATGGTGTAATTTGCTTCTGCAGGCAGAAACTTTCTGGACAAAAAGGCAATGGGATGCAGCTCATTGGTTTCTTGATCTCTTTGTGAAAGAATCGCTCCTACTGCAAAGTCAGAAGCGTCCGCTTCCACGATAAAAGGTAAGTCTGAATCAGGATGTCGTAAAATGGGTGCTTGCGTAAAGGTTCTTTTAAGGGTTTGAAAGGAGGAGTCAGTGTTAGAGGACCAAGTGAATTTAACATTTTTCCTTAACAGCTGGGTCAAGGGTGTGGCCAAGGTTGAGAAATCTTTGATGAAACGGCGATAGAAATTGGCAAACCCAAGAAAACGTTGGATATCTTTCACTGAAGTTGGGGTAGGCCAATCAAGGATTGCTTGAATTTTTCTCGGGGCCATAGTAATTCCAGATGGAGAAAGAATAAAGCCAAGAAATTCGACTTTGGTGGTATGGAACTCACATTTAGACAGCTTGCAGAACAAACCATGAGATCTCAAGGTGTTTAAGATGGTCTTCACATGTCTAATGTGTTCCTCCGTTGAGGATGAAAAAATTAAAAGGTCGTCAATATAGGCTATGACGAACCTATCTAAGAAGTCCCGAAGGACATCATTAATAAAAAATTGGAATGCTGCCGGAGCGTTGCATAAGCCAAAAGGCATTACACAATACTCAAACAAGCCAAAACGAGTTCGGAAGGCGGTTTTCCATTCATCACCTGGTCTGATGCGGACCAAGTGATAGGCGCCTCGCAAGTCGAGCTTCGTAAAAATCGTGGCAGAGCGCACTTGATCAAGAAGCACCGGGATCAATGGTAGAGGATATCTATTCTTGATGGTGATGTTATTAAGTGCTCTGTAATCGATACAAGTGCGCAATTCTCCATTGCTTTTAGGCACAAAAAAGAGCGGAGAAGCTGCGGGAGACTTGGAGGGTCGGATGAAAGCGTTTTTCAAAAATTTATCAAGATATTCCCGAAGGTGGTTATTTTCTAGGTCGGTCAAGGCGTAGATTCTACTACAGGGTATCTTGGACCCAGGCACTAGATCTATGGCACAATCATAGTCTCTATGTGGTGGTAAGGTTTCTGCCTTTTGCTCACAAAAAACATCTGAATATTCCTCGTAGACGGGAGGAAGATCTATGTCTTGCTCAGCGGCTGTGGAGACATAAAGGGCAGATGCAGTGTGCAGAAAGGAACTAGGAGAGTTCTTAGAGTCTTGTACCGGACCCCCACAGCATCCCTGTTTACACCAAGAGGAAGTGAAGTCAATTGTACGTTCAGTCCAATTGATAGTTGGATTATGCATAGTTAGCCAGGGGATGCCCAAGATAACTCCGAATTGGGGTGCGTCAATCACATCGAAAGATATTGTTTCTTGGTGTTGTTCGGAGCCTACATCACAAACCATCACTATGGGAGAGGTGCAGTGAGTGATCATTCCTGAAGTTAATTGGGTTCCGTCGACTGCATAGACTATTTCAGGTTTCTCTTTCACAATAATGGGTATACTTGTTTTTGCAATGAACTTGGAATCTATGAAATTCCCGGTGGCACCAGCGTCAATCATTGCGGCCACCAAGATTTGGTTGAGTTTAGGTAGTCTGAAAGAAACATTCAAGGTGAGATGAGGCACTGTTAACTGCAAGGTGTTTGCAATGGTTTGTTCAGGAGAGGACTGCCAACTCGAAAAAGTCTCCTGATCCAATTTCGAGTTCTCTAGTTTTCCGACTTCGTTTCCTTTTTATCTCGAGACCAAGAGTTCTTAGGCTTGAGTGAACATTCCCTAACAAAATGTCCCTTTTTACCACAATAAAGGCATAGACCATTCTTGCGCCGGGTTTCTTTTTCTTCTGAAGTAAAGGGTTTCCTCAAACTTCCTATCTCCATAGGCTCTGTGGATTCCTGGGCACTGGGAAGTGATCTATCCTTAGTTCTGGAAAAGATTCTAACATCGGTTCGTTTCTTATCTCCTTTGCGGTCAGCAACTCGATGGTCCAAACGTAGACTGAGTGCTATAAGATCTGCACATGTACGAGGTTGAGGGTCTATTGGTGCAATAAGGTCTTTAAGCTCATCCCTTAGCCCTTGGTAGTAGAGAGCTGCCCTCTTAGCTTCTGGCCAGTCAGTTTCTGCAATGAGACGGTTGAATTGGGTAAGGTAGTGTACAAGTTCCTTGTTTCCCTGTCTTAATTCAAGTAGTTCTCTATCGGCTGATCCTGTTATTGTTCTTCTATCGAAAATTCTCTCAAACTCTCGTTTAAACTGCACCCAGTTATATAATATTGGATCATCGGATTGCACCAGGGGAACCGCCCACATAGCTGCGTCACTACTCAAAAAGGAAATCAGAAAGGCAGTTCGTGACTGAGGGTTTGGGAAAGAAGCTGGGTTAACCATGAAATGCAACTGAACCTGCGTAAGAAAGGTTTGGAACTTGTTTGGTTCCCCACCAAATCTCTCAGGCTGGGCCAACGGAACAGTAGTAGGAACAGTAACTGAAACAGAGGGTGATGGACCTGCTGCATTTGTTTGATGCTGAGCTGTAGATGGAACTGAATCCAAACGTGATTGCAAGTGAATAACCTTATTGGCTAAAGCTGCTGTTTCAGTTCTACTGACTGTTAATTCGGTTTGTAAATTCCCAATCATTGCACAAAGATCATCCATGGTGGCATTCATTTGGTTTGCTCGGGAGAAACAAATTCGTGGGCGGATTATTCTGTCAGGGCCTTGGTTACTTAAGCCCCCCCTAGAGTTTCTCAGGAGCACAACCCTGAAAATCTACTAACTGCTGAAACGCTAGTACTTCCCCTTTTTCTAGATGTGACAAATAACTCTGTCTAGAAAGGAAAACAAAGTAACTTTCCACCATGTAATCTTTATATTCAGTAAGCGATTTTCAGCATGTAAATTGGCGTTTATCTGCATAGACATAAAGTATCAAAATGTATCAGAGATTCAGTCAAGACTCATAATGGTTACAATAGCACAGGAGTTATTCGATACATGGTGCATTTAAGATTTACACAAGTACAGGTGTTTTTCAATTCGTAATGCAAAGCAGTTTGTTTCAAAGTAATTCACGCAAATTAAGCCACCTCACATAAACCTCAGGTTGATGCACAAAAGAATGAATAGGTCTCAAGAACTAACTACTGTTCAATTCACAGCATTGTTCATTGCAAACATTCAAATACCAAAAGAGCCAAGATGAGACCAAAAGAACTCAGGACAGAATCTATGCCCTAAGCCCTCCACCGAGGCAATAGAAGTGTTTTAAAGTCTCACAACTAGAAGCAAGAGTCCAGAAATCAAAGCCGATCAACCAAGTCCAGAAAACAAACAAAGGAAACGCCCCTCGCGTTTGTCCTTAAAAGCCTCTTGAAAGTTCCTCCAGCCGGCAAATAGTAATTGGTTAAATCCTACCTGCGTTTTCTGCAAGCGGATTTTCGTGGTAGTTTACTACCATTTTACAGGAAACAGGATTGCTTGGAACTCCAGCGAAGACCTCAGCGTTGGAAGGGAAGACCGGAACAGAAGCAGGAGACCTCCGATCTCAGGAATCAGCAAGGAATAATACGCGCGGTGGTTTGGGCGTGGCCGCCTTTATAGTCCCAAGCTGAAGTATGGAGGCTGCAGAGGAAACAAAGACCTCGGCAGCAAAACTCGAAATAGGAACTTCTGAGGCGTAAGGCAACAAGCATTGGCAAGACGCTTTGGATAAACGTTCGAAACAACAAGCATTGGCACACAGGTGACTCAAGCAACAAGCATTGGTGAGGCGCTGTGATTAACATTAGCAATAACAAGCATTGGCACTCAGCAAGGGCAAGGAACTGTAATAACAAGCGGGCACATTGATCACAACAATAGTTGGTGCAGCAATCGTAGGTACATAGCAACAAGCATTGGCAGCAACAAGCAGAGGCACATAGCATAGTATGGGCAAGAATCCTGACAGCACGTCCCTCGAAATCCTCCAGCCGCCTCGAGAATAGGTCATTAACCGACCGCAAGGTACGGACCTCCGCTTGCAGGTCTGAGACATCGGTCGTGAGGCTGGAGGTCTTGATATCGAGAGATTTCACTCGATCATTCGTTTTGCCCAGGTCGGCCCTGATCAAGTTGAGATCGATAGCCAGGGTGTCCACCTTGTGTGTCAGGACCTCGTGCTGCTTATGCATCTCAGTCCTGATGCTTGTGATAGCCCCCATGATGTCGCGAAGAGTGGGCTCCGACCCCTCGGGTGAGCTCGTGCGTAAGGAGTCCTTAGACTGAGCGACCACAGAGGGCGAGGTCCTTTGCTGGGCGTATCGATCGATCTTATTTGTCTGGGGTTGGACCGTCTTCCTGCTAGCCCGGTTCGCCGTCCTGTCGGGTTCACCCCTGCCAGCCATGTTGGGTCCCGAGAGAACAAAGGGCACTATTGCGATGACGCTGTAGGCACTCGAGCGGGCACGGAGCTAGCTTCCCCGAAAGCCAAGTCAGCAATAGACAACTCCGCGGCTACGTGCACTCCGCCAGCAGGAATAGAAGACGCTTACTCCGCATATCAATCATGCACCGTGTGGTCTCGATCGTCGGCCACCTCCGGGACAATGGCGCATCCCTGGCACAAAGTTCAACTCGACATAACTTTGCCAAGAAACGTCGGATTCAAAAACGGAAAGCGGATCCCGCGTCTGTGACCATTCGCCAATTGGAATCCACCACCGTGGATCAGGATTTCTTCCAGGATATGTGCGGAGTGTCGGAGGGTCTGCGGAGCTCCGAGCTTACGCGGCCATCTTGCTTGCCCGCGAAGCTCCTCCCTGACTACAAAGTTTTTGCATCACTTTTGGCAAGGGGTCTATCTCCCACAGTGAAAACATTGGTACACCCTGACCAAAACAGGTTTGTTCCAGCCCGGTGCACTTCTCTTAATATTCGTAGATTTTTTAGAATACAGCAATATGCATTGCATAGTTGGCCTAGGTCGGGTTGCTTAGTTCTTGACCTGGAGAAAGCCTGTGACTCTCTGGAATGGCCTTATCTGGCAGCAGTCTTAGGCACATTTGAACTGGGAGATCACTTTTTAAATATGGTTCACCTATTGTATCAGCGCCCCACTGACCGAGTCCGCACCGGTAGGTTGATCTCAGACTCAATCAGGGTGAGACATGGGACACGCCAGGGCTGTCCCTTGTTTCCGTTGCTATTCTCCCTAACAATGGAACCACTGGTGATGATGCTCCGAGGAGATGGGGAGGCATGAGGCATTCCGTTAGGGGATGGGCTACATACTATTTCCCTGTGCGCGGATGACCTATTATTATATCTTCGGAATATTACTGCGATCCCGACGTCCATTGCAGATATACTGAGAGCTTTTGAGGAAATGTCTGGACTCCGGGTTAACTGGACCAAGTCAGAGATGTATCCCTTCAGCGCTGCCACAGCAGAGAAAGCTGTGATCTTAAATGGCTCACCTCTCACATGGTACCCCACCACGTTTAGATACCTTGGGATCTTTGTATATCGGATGCCTGACGACCTGTTTGAGGTTAACCTGATGAGAGCAATCTCGGCACTACGGGATCAGATGCGCTTCTTGAAGACACTTCCCCTAAACGTTATGAGTCGTATTGGCTATTGAAAATGGTTGTGTTGCCTAAGCTGCTGTATTATTTTTCAAATCTCCCGCTCTATGTTCCGCCCAAGCTATCGAGAGTTAGAATAGCTCACAGAGTGGCTCTGTGTAAATTGCACGCTCACACTGGTCGGGGAGGACTGGCTGTCCCTCATATGGAACTGTATTATTTGACTGCCCAACTCCAATGGACAACAAAATGGCTTGCTGGTCAGAATCTGGAGGACACGGCGGCCATGGCACGGCCCTGGACCCACTCTCAGATCTGCCATCTGTTTCACCCCGTTGCGAAACTTCCAAGGCCAAAACAACTACATCTCGGATTGGCAATACAATCTTATAGGAGAAGCTTATATATTACCCATGCGACCCTCCCATATGCCCCTATATTGCCTCTGCTCGGTACGCCACGTGGCAGGCTGGGTACATCAGAAACAGCTCTGATGATCTGGCACGCTGCAGGTTTGACCACGCTGGGTGATCTTTACAGCGACGGTGGACTATTGCCATTTGCGACACTAGCTGAAGACGCTGAGTTGCCGGCAGGTCAATTCCTTTTACACGCCTCCCTTCTGAAAGCACTATCAGCTGTCTGGGGGGACTTACCGGTGGCACCAGAGACACATTTGCTACTTCAATACCTGCATGTAATGGGGGAAGGCTCCCATGTGGTGCACTGGTTAGTGGAAGCACTCCTCATGCACACACTCAAGCCCTTGTTGCGACTTCGTGTTAGTTGGGAAACAGATAGAGGTCGGCCATGGACTGATAAGGAATGGGATGCTGTGTTAGCAAGCTCCAGGCACATACCAAGAAACTCAAGATTCAAACTTATACAGACGTTTATCTTCCAGAGGGCGTATCTCTCGCCTGATAAGATAAATAGATATTTCCACATTGACACCTCTGCATGCCCACACTGCTAACAACCAGACGCGGATTTACTACACATGCTTTGGGCCTGCCCATCCCGGCAGCAATATTGGCGGGGTAGTTACTACGCTAGCCTTATGCACAGGCATGCCCTTACCGCTGTCTTGGGAGATTTGCCTTTTAGGACTCTATGCCAGATATAAACACAATAAAATCACCTCAAGATTCCGGGATCTGGGTTTAATCACGGCAAAACGACTAATAACCAAAAAATGGAAACATGCAGAGCCACCAGAGATGGTTGGCTGGAAAAGTTCACTTGTAACATGGGCACAGGCGGAGAGCACGGCGCTACACAGGGAGGAAACGGCAGGGCTTCGTAAATACCCTATAGCGCAGGACTGGGACTCTATGCTAGCTGCCCTTCGAAGTGGTGCCACGGTGAACGATGAAGGTGTGCAACCTGTTGATCTGCAATAGACATGATAGTACCCAGTGTCATGATTACAGGACGATGTTGTGCCCAGACATGCAGACCCTTGACCTGTCCACAGGTAGGTTGCCCCCCAGCCGCCACACGGACCTCCAGTGATGCTGTAGCCTGCTGTAGCCTGCTCCCGCTGCCTGTTGCTGAGTGAGCCCTTGCCAACTGCATCTCGCTTTTCCCCTGTACTGCTGTGTTGTGTCCTTGAGCCCCGTTCCCTCGTTTTGCTTCTGTGCCCTGTGCCCCCCTCCCTTTGTTTATGCTTTCTGTGCCCTTGAGCCCCCACTTCCCTTGTTTTTTGCTTCTGTGTCCTGTGCCCCGTTCCCTTAGTTTTTGCATTCTGTGCCCTTGAGCCCCCTTCCCCGTTTTTTGCTTCTGTGCTTTTTCTCCCCCCCACCTCCCTCTGTGCTATTTTCCTGCAGCTGTGCCCCTGCGGCCCCGCCCCCGCTGTGCCCATTCGTCACCCCGCTCCCGCCTTTCAGCTGCTCCTCCCTCCCACAGCCCCTCATATGGAGGCCGTGCAGCGGGCGCGCCGCCGGCGCACCGAAGGCGCGCCTAAAGCAAGCCCGTCTGCCGCTGTCCGCACCTGGACCGCGTCCAACGCCAGAACCCCTGGCCCCGGACGGAGCAGAGGACCTCGACTGAGATACGACACCGCCGCCCTCAATGCACTCAACATCGGACGACCACCCGCCTGCTACCAAGCCACCCCGAAGCGAACACACGGAACCTTCACCTGTCAAGCCTACAAATTCACCTGCCTCCAAACCTGCAGACCACCGCCCGGACCTAACATCAACAACAACCACCTCAAGTGCATCCTCCTCAACACCCGCTCCGTCCACAAGAACGCCATCGAACTCTGGGACCTCCTCGACACAACAGCACCAGACGTCGCCTTCCTCACGGAAACCTGGATGAACGCTTCCTCGGCCCCCGACATCGCCATAGCCATCCCGGACGGCTACAAAATCACCCGGAAGGACCGCATCAAGCAAACCGGAGGAGGAATCGCCATTATCTACAAAAACACCATCAACATCACGACCAACGCCGAAGACACACTCCCTGCCGCCGAACACCTACACTTCCAGATTCACACCAACCTCAAGACCACCCTCAGAGAAAAGCTCATCTACAGACCCCCGGGCCCACGCACACAATTCAGCGAAACCATCGCCGACTTCGTCACCCCGCACACCCTAGCCTCACCAGAATACATCCTCTTAGGGGACCTGAACTTCCACCTGGAGAAAAAAGACAACAACAACAGCACCACCCTGCTCGACAACCTTGCCAACCTCGGACTCAAACAACTGGTGAACACCCCCACCCACCTCGCTAGCCACATGCTTGACCCCATCTTCTCCGCCAGCAACCACGTCTCCTTCAGCCACTCCACCGGACTACACTGGACCGACCACAGATGCATCCACTTCACCTTCAAAAAGACTACATCCCACCACCGCACGCAACAAATCCCCAGCAGATGCTGGAGCAAAATCACCACAGACCAGCTACTCGCATCACTGAAACAGAACCCGCCAACTGACACCGCCGACATCAACTTCGCTGCCCACTACCTCTGACAGTGGATTGCCAAATGCGCCAACGACCTTGCCCCACTGACGAACCACCCAGGCAAAACCGGAAACAGGAAAACCCCGTGGTTCACAGATGCCCTCAAAGACTCAAAGAAATCCTGCCGCACCCTCGAAAAAACCTGGCGCCAAGAACGGACAACAGAAAACATGACAGCCCTCAAGAACGCCACTCGCGAACACCACCAGCTGATCCGCACCACCAAAAAGACATTGTTCAAAGAGCGGCTGGACAACAACACCCACAACAGCAAGGAACTCTTCAACATCGTCAAAGAGCTTTCCAACCCCAGCGCCAGCAACAACGACATCACACCGTCGCAAGACCTCTGCAACTCCCTCGCAACGTTCTTCCACCGGAAGATTGTAGATATACACACAACAGCTTCGGACCTCACACTCCACCTCCAGTCACCGAACCAACAACCCCCACCAACACCCTCAGCGCCTGGATCCCCACCAGCACCGAAGACACCACCAACATCATGAACTCCATCCACTCCGGCTCCCCCTCTGACCCATGCCCCCACCATATCTTCAACAAAGCCGACACCACCATCGCACCCCATCTCTGGAACGTCATAAACAAATCCTTCACGTCAGCCACCTTCCCTGAGAGCTGGAAGCATGCAGAAATCAACGCCCTCCTAAAGAAACCAACAGCAGACCCCATAGACCTCAAGAACATCCGCCCCATCTCTCTTCTTCCCTTCCCGGCTAAAGTCATCGAGAAGACCGTCAACAAACAGCTGACTGCGTTCCTCGAGGCAAACAACTCGCTCGACCCATCCCAGTCCGAATTTCGAGCCAACCACAGCACCGAGACCGCCCTCAACGCAACCACAGACGACATCAGGACCGTGACTGGATTACCTCATTCCTCTCCGACAGAACCCAGAGAGTCCGCCTCCTTCCCTTCCGCTCAGAAGCCAACGAGATCATCTGCGGCGCACCCCAAGGCTCCTCGCTCAGCCCAACCCTCTTCAATATCTACATGAGCTCTCTCGCTGTCATCGCACGCAAACACAACATTAACATCATCTCTTACGCCGATGACACCCAACTGATACTCTCCTTCACCAAAGACCCAGCCACAGCCAAAACCAACCTCCAGGACGGAATGAAAGACGTCGCAGAATGGATGAAGCTCAGTCGCCTGAAACTGAACTCAGACAAGACGGAGGTCCTTATCCTCGGACAATCCCCATCGGCCTGGGACGACACCTAGTGGCCCATAGCACTGGGCTCCGCACCAACACCCACGGCCCACGCACGCAACCTGGGATTCATCCTGGACTCCTCCCTCACGATGACCAAGCAAGTCAACGCCATCTCATCTTGCTTCAACACCCTGCGCATGCTCCGAAAAATCTTCCGGTGGATCCCCACCAAAACCAGAAAGACCGTCACCCAAGCCCTCGTTACCAGCCGACTGGACTACGGAAACGCCCTATACGAAGGAACCACAGCCAAACTTCAGAAACGACTACAGCGCATACAGAACGCCTCCGCACGACTCATCCTCGACATCCCCCGCCACAGCCACATATCCGCCCACCTGAGAAACCTGCACTGGCTCCCCATCAACAAGAGGATCACGTTCAGGCTCCTCACCCACACACACAAAGCGCTCCACGACAAAGGCCCCGAATACCTCAACAGCCGCCTCTCGTTCTATACCCCCACCCGCCAGCTCTTCTCCGCCAACCTCGACCTTCGCCACGGTCCCACGAATCTGCAGAACCACCACCAGAGGAAGATCGTTTTCCTACCTGGCAGCCAAAACATGGAACTCCCTCCCGGCACACCTACGACTGACCCAGGACCACCTCACCTTCAGGAGACACCTCAAGACCTGGCTATTTGAGCAGTTAGTGACCCCCCTGCCCCCTTCAGCGCCTTGAGACCCTCACGGGTGAGTAGCGCGCTCTATAAATGTATTGATTGATTGATTGACAATCACGTATTCATAAGATCCCTGGTACATCAGTAGTAACCATCAAGGTCCTGCACACCTTTGGGAGGGGAGGTGTTAGACGTTGTCTTTATGGCTGTACATAGGCACATGCCTTTGATTATCCCCTGCATAGGCGAGCCAAAAGATAATAAGGTGCAGATAATGAATCATTATGCTAAGATATGCAACGGCAACCCAACTTACATAGTTTAGATGGCAGTTAGTAGTACTGTACGTTTCAGTTTTGATTATATGCTTATTGGAGGTACAGGTCTTATTGGTATCCACGAGTGACTACCTACTGCGAAATGCCAATCTATATTATTTCCCTTATATTGTTGTTCAAGTCTGAACAACAGGATATTTTTCTGTGTTAGGATAGAATGTTCATCAGATATTGTAGTACTGGCCCCGATAAGATATGTAAGGATCATGCTATGTATGGCCTTGTTTCTGATTCATAGACCATGAAGTAGCAGCACCGGCGAGTAATAGCACACTGAGATTTTTCCATATGTGTCCAACATAATGCATGTATCTTGCAGCAGGACTGCAGTGTTGGTTTTATGTTCTCATTGTTGACACTTGCACTATTGAATATCACAGGGGTTAAATAATTTTGCGGTGGGCAACAGAAAGTACTGTAAAAAAATATGATGCCAATTATTATAAAATCAGAAAATACTAATAAAGATATTTAAACAAAAATAAGCATATAATAAGGCCACCTTCATCAGGACCCGCAGATTATCACACAAAAAAGTTCTCAAACACCCTGGGATGACCTGGCAAAAAACATGTGTGGAAACGTCCATCGGTTACTAGCCCAAGGCGACACAAACTCTTTATATATAGACATTGATTGGACCGAACACATGCAAAGTGTGATACAGTACACACGTGCCACCTTATACCCAGAAAAGATAGTGTCATCAAACATCAAGGTCATCCTAATGTGTTCATCCTATAAGGCTCACTAAGGCACAAAATAAAACACACATTGTTAATCTGCGCCACCATAATCCCTAGAGTTATAAAAAAAAGCAAAGGGGTTAAAACCAAGAGCTTACTCCATTTGTCCTCAGATACTTACTGTAATGTATCATGTATCAAAGAGCACACTGCTCATCACTTAAAGGTTAGTGTGCCCCAATACTCAGTAAACGTTCAAAGGTCTGCCTGGTTCCTAGCAGGGAGAAGGAGGTGATCTATCACGGTCAGATAATTTTAAACCTACTTATAACTCATCTCACCCATCAATAGACAGCTTTCTTACCAACAATATTATATTTCTTTTCCCATAGTTCCTTTGATATGGGTTTGGCATCTACGGAACATCCTGCCGTACCATCGGGTTTCGGCCTAGAAATCGAAAATTTTTCCAAGGATTTTATTAGACTAAGGCATCCTTTTATAGAGTGGTTAAAAGGATTCTCATTTAAGGACTTAGGGCAGGACAAAATACCTTGAATAAATGGAGGTACTCCCAACAGGAAGATCTTCTAAGAATAGCGTCTCTGTGTACACACACAGCCGGAGGTCCAGAATCTTGGCTGCTTTTGTAACTTAGTTTTGATACTGTCAAAGAAAATAAAAATAAAAGAGGAGGAAAGTAATATCTAACCAAGAGTGGGACCCAGTCACATACCAAAATACACTAAGATCTAGGACTCAGGCATCCTATATGTCTACTACTCCTATAGCAAGACTGAATCAATAATAATGTTTGTCATCCCACTGTCTCAAACTGCATAGTGGTTAACACATCCAGCAGGTATGTCGTAGACCGGTTACCCATATTAAACCACCAAATAGGTGGTAGTGTTTGATAACATCCTCAAGACTCCAGTATATGTCCCACAGGTTTTAAAAGGCAAGCTAGTAATATCTGCCCTCCATGCCGGTAGTGATTTGTGACAGTTTACTATCCTCCACTAGACTCTACATACGGGCTGGACTCCCATAGATTTTGCCCCTGTTGTACCGCTTCCCATTTTTTATTCATACAACACATTTGTCTGTTTTACCTCTGACTGCCCCCACCTTACACGGAGCATTCATGAAACCCCCCAAAAAATGTGCTACCGAAACTGACTGGATAACCCACTCCCCAAACTCACCTTCAACAACGACATGTGTCTCATCCAAAATAGCGTGGCAGATCTGGGTTCTGAAGGGGGCAGATTTAGGGTCGGGGGGGTGGGGCAGATCTGGGTTCTGGGGGGGGGGGCAGATCTGGGGTCCGAGGGGCAGATCTGGGGTCTGAAGGGGGGCAGATCTGGGGTCCGAGGGGGGCAGATCTGGGGGCTGAAGGGGGGCAGATCTGGGGTCCGAGGGGGGCAGATCTGGGGTCTGAGGGGGTGGGGGGCAGATTTGGGGTCCGAGGGGGGCAGATCTGGAGTCTGAAGGGGGCAGATCTGGGGTCTGAGGGGGGGGGCGATCTGGGGTCGGGGGGGCAGATCTGGGGTCCGAGGGGCAGATCTGGGTCTGAAGGGGGGTAAATCTGGGGTCTGAGGGGGGCAGATCTGGTGTCTGAGGGGGTGGGGGGCAGATCTGGGGTCCGAGGGGTGCAGATCTGGAGTCTGAAGGGGGCAGATCTGGGGTCTGAGGGGGGCAGATCTGGGGTCTGAGGGAGGAGGCAGATCTGGGGTCGGAAGGAGCAGATCTGGGGTCTGAAGCGCAGGGGGAGATCTGGGTTCTGGGGGGCAGATCTGGGGTCTAAGGGGGGCAGATCTGGGGACTGAGGGGGCAGATCTGGGGCCTGAGGGGCAAATCTGGGGTCTAGGGGCAGGTGGAGATCTAGGGGGGCAGTTCTGGGGGGTCTGTTGGGGTATGAAGATGGAGATATCTGCCCACCAGACAGGGCTCCTTCCTCCTCTGCAGCAGGCTGAACAAACAAGGAGAGGCCGGAAGTGATGTCAGCGCCGCTGCTGGTGCTGTCTCTGCCACCGCTGACCCGGAAAAGGAAACTCTTCTCTCATCTAATTTGCAGTTCAGGCGGGTTCATCTGCAGGAGAGGAGCGCCCTCTGGTGGCCTCTGACGGAACCGCCGCCTCCAGGCACCGGCAGGGAAATAAGCCTTGGCGCCTGTAAAGACAAAGACATGGGTGTTTTTAAGACACTCACAGTCCAAGGACAGGCCTCACCCTTCCCTGGTGTGTTCTTGAGAAGCCACAGGTTCAGCCCCTCATGCCAGCTCTGCCCCCTCCCTCAGTGAAATACCAGCAATGTGTTCATTTTTTTAAACGTCTGCAAAGGAACATACATGACATTCATGAGGTCAGCGGAGGCAGAGACAGCACCAGCAGCGCTGCTGACATCACTTCCGGCCTCTCCTGGTGTGTGCAGCCTGCTGCAGAGGAGGAAGGAGCCTGTC
This sequence comes from Lissotriton vulgaris, assembly GCF_964263255.1. NCBI lineage: Eukaryota > Metazoa > Chordata > Amphibia > Caudata > Salamandridae > Lissotriton > Lissotriton vulgaris. Next base: position 118,747 of record NW_028240857.1, on the reverse strand, counting down.
TGTCTGGGCAGTTACCTTCATCTTCAGACCTCAGAACTGCCCCCCAGATCTCCCCCTGCCCCCCCCAGACTCCAGATTTGCCCCTCAGACCTCAGATCTGCCCCCTCAGACTCCAGATCTGCCCCCCCCCCCCTCAGAACCCAGATCTGCCCCTCGGACCCCAGATCTGCCCCCCTTCAGACCCCAGATCTGCCCCCCCCTTCAGACTCCAGATCTGCCCTCCCTTCAGACCCCAGATCTGCCCCCCTCAGACCCCAGATCTGCCCTCCCTTCAGACCCCAGATCTGCCCCCCTCAGACCCCAGATCTGCCCCCCTCAGACCCCAGATCTGCCCCCCTCAGACCCCAGATCTGCCCCCTTCAGACCCCAGATCTGCCCCCCCAGACCCCAGATCTACCCCCAGACCCGAGATCTGCCCCACTCAGACCCCAGATCTGCCCCCCCAGACCCCAGATCTGCCCCCCCTTCAGACTCCAGATCTGCCCTCCCTTCAGACCCCAGATCTGCCCCCCTCATACCGCAGATCTGCCCCCCTCAGACCCCAGATCTGCCCCCTCAGACCCCAGATCTGCCCCCCTCAGACCCCAGATCTGCCCCCTTCAGACCCCAGATCTGCCCCCCTTCAGACCCCAGATCTACCCCCAGACCCGAGATCTGCCCCCCTCAGACCCCAGATCTGCCCCCCCCCAGACCCTAGATCTGCCCCCTTCAGATCCCAGATCTGCCCCCTTCAGACCCCAGATCTGCCACGCTATTTTGGATGAGACACAAGTCGTTGTTGAAGGTGAGTTTTTGAAGTGGGTTATCCAGTCAGTTTCGGTATCGCATTTTTTGTGGGGTTTTATGAATTCTCCGTGTAACTTGGAGGCAGTCAGAGGTAAAACAGGCAAATGTGTTGTATGAATAAATAATGGGAAGCGGTACGACAGGGGCAAAATCTATGGGTGTCCATCCCGTATGTACAGTCTAGCAGAGGATTGTAAACTGTTACAAATCACTACCGGCAAGGAGGGCAGATATTACTAGCTTGCCTTTTAAAACCCGTGGGACATGTTCCGTATAAGAAACATACGAGAGTCTTGAGGATGTTATCAAACACTGCCACCTATTTGGTGGTTTAATATGGGTAACCAGTCTACGACATACCTGCTGGATGTGACAGTGGGATGACAAACATTATTATTGATTCAGTCTTGCTATAGGAGTAGTAGACATATAGGAATATCTGAAGGGCTGGTTTACATTTAAATGCCTGAGTCCTAGATCTTAGTGTATTTTGGTATGGCTATTGTTTTAAAATGCGACTGGGTCCCAAGCTTGGTTAGATATTACTTTCCTCCTCTTTTATTTTTTTTCTTTGACAGTATCAAAACTAAGTTACAAAAGGAGCCAAGATTCTGGACCTCCGGCTGTGTGTGTACACAGAGACGCTATTCTTAGAAGATCTTCCTGTTGGGAGTACCTCCATTTATTCAAGGTATTTTATCCTGCCCTAAGTCCTTAAATGAGAATCCTTTTAACCACTCTATAAAAGGATGCTTTAGTCTAATAAAATCCTCGGACAAGTTGTCGTTTTCTAGGCGGAAACTCGATGGTACGACAGGGTGTTCCGTAGGTGCCAAACTCATATCAAAGGACCTATGGGAAAAGAAATATAATATTGTTGGTAAGAAAGCTGTCTCTTGAAGGGTGAGATGGGTTATAAGTAGGTTTAAAATTATCTGACCGTGATAGATCACCTCCTTCTCCCTGCTAGGAGCCAGGCAGACCTTTGAACGTTTACAGAGTATTGGAGCACACTAACCTTTGGGTGATGAGCAGTGTGCTCTTCTCCCTGCTAGGAACCAGGCAGACCTTTGAACGTTTACAGAGTATTGGGGCACACTAACCTTTAAGTGATGAGCAGTGTGCTCTTCTCCCTGCTCGGAACCAGGCAGACCTTTGAACGTTTACAGAGTATTGGGGCACACTAACCTTTAAGTGATGAGCAGTGTGCTCTTCTCCCTGCTAGGAACCAGGCAGACCTTTGAACGTTTACAGAGTATTGGGCCACACTAACCTTTAAGTGCTGAGCAGTGTGCTCTTCTCCCTGCTAGGAACCAGGCAGACCTTTGAACGTTTACAGAGTATTGGGGCACACTAACCTTTAAGTGATGAGCAGTGCGCTCTTCTCCCTGCTCGGAACCAGGCAGACCTTTGAACGTTTACAGAGTATTGGGGCACACTAACCTTTAAGTGATGAGCAGTGTGCTCTTCTCCCTGCTCGGAACCAGGCAGACCTTTGAACGTTTACAGAGTATTGGGGCACACTAACCTTTAAGTGATGAGCAGTGTGCTCTTCTCCCTGCTAGGAACCAGGCAGACCTTTGAACGTTTACAGAGTATTGGGCCACACTAACCTTTAAGTGCTGAGCAGTGTGCTCTTCTCCCTGCTAGGAACCAGGCAGACCTTTGAACGTTTACAGAGTATTGGGGCACACTAACCTTTAAGTGATGAGCAGTGCGCTCTTCTCCCTGCTAGGAACCAGGCAGACCTTTTGAACGTTTACAGAGTATTGGGGCACACAAACCTTTGGGTGATGAGCAGTGTGCTCTTCTCCCTGCTAGGAACCAAGCAGACCTTTTGAACGTTTACAGAGTATTGGGGCACACTAACCTTTAAGTGATGAGCAGTGTGATCTTTGATACGTAATACATTACAGTAAGTATCTGAGGACAAATGGAGTAAGCTCTTGGTTTTCCCCCCTTTGCTTTTTTATAACTCTAGGGATTATGGTGGTACAGATTAACAATGTGTGTTTTATTTTGTGCCTTAGTGAGCCCTATAGGATGAACACATTAGGATGACCTTGATGTTTGATGACACTATCTTTTCTGGGTATAAGTTGGCGCGTGTGTACTGTATCACACTTTGCATGTGTTCGGTCCAATCAATGTCTATATATAAAGAGTTTGTGTCGCCCCGGGCTAGTAACCGATGGACGTTTCCATACATGTTTTTTCCAGGTCTTCCCACGGTGTTTGAGAACTTTTGGTGTGATAATCTGCGGGTCCTGATGAAGGTGGCCTTATTATATGCTTATTTTTGTTTAAATATCTTTATTGGTATTTTCTGAATTTCTCATAACTGGCATCATAGTTTTATACAGTACTTTCTGTTGCCCACCGCAAAATTATATAACCCCTGTGACATTCAATAGTGCAAGTGTCAACAATGAGAACATAAAACCAACACTGCAGTCCTGCTGCCAGATACATGCATTATGTTGGACACATATGGAAAAATCTCAGTGTGCTATTACTCGCCGGTGCTGCTACTTCATGGTCTATGAATCAGAAACAAGGCCATACATAGCATAATCTGTACATATCTTATCGGGGCCAGTACTACAATATCTGATGTACATTCTATCCTAACACAGAATAATAACCTGTTGTTCAGACTTGAACAACAATATAAGGGAAATAATATAGATTGGCATTTCGCAGTAGGTAGTCACTCGTGGATACCAATAAGACCTGTACATCCAATAAGCATATAATCAAAACTGAAACATACAATACTACTAACTGCCATCTAAACTATGTAAGTCGGGTCGCCGTTTTATATCTGAGCATAATGATTAATTATCAGCACCTTATTATCTTATGGCTCGCCTATGCAGGGGCTAAACAAAGGCATGTGCCTAAGTACAGCCATAATGAGAACGGCTAGCACCTACCCTCCCAAAAGTGTGCCGGACCTTGATGGTTACTACTGATGTACCAGGGATTTTATGAATACGTGATTGTCTTCGTGTCTGGGCACAACATCGTCCTGTAATCATGACACTGGGTACTATCATGTCTATTGCAGATCAACAGGTTGCACACCTTCATCGTTCACCGCGGCACCGCTTCGAAGGGCAGCTAGCATAGAGTCCCAGTCCTGCGCTATAGGGTATTTACGAAGCCCTGCCGTTTCCTCCCTATGTAGCGCCGTGCTCTCCACCTGTGCCCATGTTACAAGTGGCGATTAAACCCAGATCCCGGAAACTAGAGGTGATTTTATTGTGTTTCGATCTGGCATAGAGTCCTAAAAGGCAAATCTCCCAAGACAGCGGTAAGGGCGTGCCTGTGCATAAGGCTAGCGTAGTAACTACCGCTGTCAATATTGCTGCCGGGATGGGCAGGCCCAAAGCATGTGTAGTAAATCCACCTCTGGTTGTTAGCAGCGTGGACATGCAGAGGTGGCAATGTGGAAATATCTATTTATCTTATCAGGCAAGAGATACGCCCTCTGGAAGATAAACGTCTGTATAAGTCTGAATCTGGAGTTTCTTGGTATGTGTCTGGAGCTTGCTAACACAGCATTCCATTCCTTATCAGTCCATGGCCGACATCTATCTGTTTCCCAACTAATACAAAGTCGCAACATGGGCTTGAGTGTGTGCATGAGGAGCGCTTCCACTAACCAGTGCACCACATGAGAGCCTTCCCCCATTACATGCAGGTACTGAAGTATCAAGTGTGCCTGTGGTTCCACCGTTAAGTCCCCCCAGACAGCTGATAGTGCTTTCAGAATGGAGGCGTGTAAAAGGAATTGACCTGCCGACAACTCAGCGTCTTCAGCTAGTGTCGCAAAGGGCAATAGCCCACTGTCGCTGTAATGATCACCCAGCGTGGTCAAACCCGCATTGTGCCAGATCATCAGAGCTGTTTCTGATGTACCCAGCCTGCCACGTCGCGTACCGAGCAGCGGAAATATAGGGTCATATGGGAGGGTCGCATGGGTAATATATAAGCTTCTCCTATAACATTGTATTGCCAATCCGAGATGTAGTTGTTTTGGCCTTGGAAGTTTCGCAACGGGGTGAAACAGATGGCAGATCTGAGAGTGGGTCCAGGGCCGTGCCTTGGCCGCCGTGTCCTCCAGATTCTGACCAGCAAGCCATTTTGTTGCCCATTGGAGTTGGGCAACCAAATAATACAGTTCTATATTAGGACAGCCAGTCCTCCCCGACCAGTGTGAGCGTGCAATTTCCACAGAGCCATTCGCGGCCTCCCGTTATTCCATATGAAATCCCGGAGGAGCTATTCTAACTCTCGATAGCTTGGGCGGAACATAGAGCGGGAGATTTGAAAAATAATACAGCAGCTTAGGCAACACAATAATTTTCAACAGCGCATTACGACTCATAACGTTTAGGGGAAGTGTCTTCCAGAAGCGCACCAGAGCCCAGAGTGCCGAGATTGCTCTCATCAGGTTACCCTCAAACAGGTTGTCAGGCATCCAATATACAAAGATCCCAAGGTATCTAAACGTGGTGGGGTACCATGTGAGAGGTGAGCCATTTAAGATCACAGCTTCGTCTGCTGTGGCAGCGCTGAAGGGATACATCTCCGACTTGGTCCAGTTAACCCGGAGTCCAGACATTTCCTCAAAAGCTCTCAGTATATCTGCAATGGACATCGGGATCGCAGTGATATTCCGAAGATATAATAATAGGTCATCCGTGCACAGGGAAATAGTATGTAGCCCATCCCCTAACGGCATGCCTCATGCCTCCCCATCTCCTCGGATAATAATCACCAGTGCCTCCATTGCTAGGGAGAATAGCAACGGGAACATGGGACAGCCCTGGCGTGTCCTACATCTCACCCTGATTGGGTCCGAGACCAACCTACAGGTGCGGACTCGGTCAGTGGGGAGCTGATACAATAGGCGAACCATATTAAAAAAGTGATCTCCCAGTTCAAATTTGCCTAAGACTGCCGCCAGATAAGGCCATTCAAGAGAGTCAAAGGCTTTCTCCAGGTCAAGAACTAAGCAACCCGACCTAGGCCAACTATGCGTTGCATATTGCTGTATCCTAAAAAATCTACGAATATTAAGAGAAGTGCACCGGACTGGAACAAACCCGTTTTGGTCAGAGTGTACCAATGTTTTCACTACGGGAGATAGACGCCTTGCTAATAGTGATGCAAAAACTTTGTAGTCAGTGTTGAGGAGTGCTAATGGGCGATAAGAGCCCAATCTTCCAATGTAACCTTTTAATGGCAGACAGCAGCACACACAGAGGTCAAGGGTACTTACCCGAAACGCGTTTGGCGAAACATGGACAATATTGCAAGCTAAGAGGAAGGTGTTTTAATCTGCAGTCTGCCCAATAAAAGGATAAACCGACGTTGTGTGTGGCTCCTCACTTTTGAGCACCTTCTTGTGGAATATATATGGCCTACTCTGGCCAGGAAGGCGTCCCACTGCAAACATGCAGGTCCGCGCCTAGAAACTTGAAAGGTGCGTGGGGAACGGCGTGTCTGTTTAAGGGGGGGGCGAAAAATAATGCAGAGCTTAACATCATCTACAAAAGCTGCTTAATTAACTTTTCTAACAATCTAATTTTGGGAAGTATGAGCGGCATTCACTATGGTTGTGATAAGGATGAACTGCACGAACCACAATGCTTAGCGCACATACGCACATTGGGGCGTGACTTTAAAAATCAAACTCGAGTGCGACAACAGTTGTTGCCATTCTTCCATGCTGCCAGTGTTTGGCGGAACATGGACAATACTGCAAGCTAAGAGGATGATGTTTTAATCTGCAGAATGCCCAATAATGGTGTCAGTCAGGCCCCTGTAATGTAACGAACTCTGTTTTTAAAATTACAACTTTGGCATCAAATTAGTGCACAGAGGCAGAAACTACAGGGTTGGCTGCTTATCTAGAAAGCCATTTTTGGGTAGTTTGGGTGACGAGGATTTGGATAGTCATGAATGTTTGTGGCAGCGGTGTTAGACGCTGTCCATGATGCTTCTTGTGCTGACCCAGGAGTGGTGCAAGCTCACAAGGACTTCACAGATGGTCTCCCCTGGGACTGGTGCGTAAGTGCTGAGATGTTTGGGTGTGCTCAAGTGGCGGCAGAGCTAGGTGTGACTCTGGGTATAGTTGTGAGACCCGATTCTTTGGTGCTGCTTGGTAAGCCGAGACCGTGCTTGTTGAATATTCAACCAATATGAGTGCTGATATCCGAATTACTGGTCTGCCTGAAGTTATGATGCTGCCGACAGTAGCGTGTCTGCTAAAAGCGCTGGCGTGACTGGTGGATCTATAAAGCCAAATAAGAGAAAGTTATCTTCCGACACCGCAGTCTTCGTGACTGAGACCAGTAACACTGAAGACTCTGAGACTCACAGCTGTAATTTCTCCTTTCAGAGCGTTATTGCTGCAGATGGAGTGAAGCCAAGAAGTAAGCACATTACTAAGGTACGAACAAAGATTAATGTTTTTCAATTGTATTAACTGTTCCTCTTTTGCAGCATTTGAAAATGCATTTTTTAGTTGTGATGCTTTTTGTTGAGTTTTTTCTTGTAGGCTGTTATCTTCGGTTTAAAGGGAAAGATGTTGTAGTGTGTGACCTTAATGCTGCAGTTTGTATTTCATTACCATCATTTGCTTACCCTGGAGAATCTCCAGGGTGTAGGAGGTTTGCTGTTTAAGAGTTCTTTCTTCAGCTTCTGGGCATTTGTCGCTCTGTGGCGATCTGTGGTCCTCTTTCTCTGCTCTTCTTGTAGTAGCTCCTATCATAGCTTCATCCTCCCGCCAACAATTGTCGTAAATATTTAATTTACTATCTTAATTTCTATGCGGTAAAGTCAATAAGAATAACTCATAATAAATAAGAGGCAAAATCCGTGATATTTGAGGTTTCTCAAAAAGGGTTTTATTCCTATAAAAGGAATTGGGTGATTAGCATATTGGCTCGAGCCAAGGTGGCATACCGTTCCGTCACCACACAGGTTCGGGAAGGGACAGACTGACAGAGTCAATGGTAATATGCGGGAATGCAAGTATGCGACAATACATTATTGACAGACATTCATATATATAGTCAATGCATTACAGTAAAGGCATATACAGGAGGCGTAACAGCTGAGAAGAGAGATAAGAGTGCATGTACGTAATACAAAAAGGCGTTATAATAGGCGTGCATGAAGGCGTGAACAAGAACGTCATTAAACATGATGTCACAAGTAGGCGGATCCATGAGTGAATCCGGCAGTGTCAGCAAAAATACATGGCAGAGATGCGCGCGCAGCAGTGTGACGTGTAACGTACGTGTAACTTGAGGGGTGAAGGGGGACTTGACATTTAGCCCTCAAGTGGAGACGTATGTTTGGATGTCAGATCAACCTAATCCCAAATCGTATCTAGTATCTCATGTTTTAAGGAACTGTATTATCTGGAGGGAAAAGGTCTCTCGGACAAGAGGCTATTCTATACTGGCTGTGAGTGCGTGTATGAGCGTCTATGTGTCTGCATGAGATGCGAGGGGTGCGAGGGAGGGCATGGGCCTACCATGGAAACAGAGCCATGAATTACTTGCATAGAGACAGTGAGGCCAAACCCTTTGCTCTGCAGCTGGAAGGATGTTGACATGAATCTGCTAGACAGGAATGTATTTTCGAGGAGTGGAGCAGATAATTCGAAGGTTGAATACAGTCTTGGCAGGCAACAGGCTGAGCCAAGCACCGTTAGCCGCACAGGGAGTGAGGCAGAGGTCACGGGTGAAGATGCGAAGCCCAGGTTTGAGATTCAGAGTCAGGAGGCAGGAAAAAGGCTCGATGGCAGATTTTCAGGGCCTACTTCGCCAGAGCTGGAAAACGTGTGAAGTACATTACATAAAGACGTTGGCATGGCATATTTAGGAACGGACTATTTGACCCATTCATGGTGGATCTGAAAGAGGACACGTTAACGTTGGACGCAAATGTATTTGCGTCTTCATAGCTTGAAGGGGAGGGAACATACATGTACTTGTAGCGTGTACATGGAGTCGGTGGGGTCTAAGATATGGGACACAATCGATCATAAAATTTATATTACCTCATTCCCTCCTTGTCCCCTACGGACCCTTCATGATATATCGATCTGCATGAATCGATCAATCTGTTCATGTAACATCATTTGCTCTTCTTTCTTCTTTTGACGGTTTGAATTCGGATGCGGAATACATGATGTGGCGCACAAGCCGCAAATCGCCGGCCCACATTGTAAACATAGGCAGCAACTGAAAATTATGAGAAGGCCAATGCCTAGGAAGGATAGGATCTTCCATCCCCAAGCGGTCAACGTTGTCCAGAACCAACCGGACCAAGTCCAGATGCCTGGATTCTGATGTATCAGACTTGCAATTTTATGGAGACGTGTTATAGCTTTATATACCGTTGGCGCGTTTTCTGGAATGAAAACACAGCAACTTGACCCGATGACCTTACAAGCTCCACCCCTATCAGCTAGGATGACGTCAATAACAAGACGATTTTGAAGAACAACAACCCGCATGGCGGACTGCTCCTCTGTTAAGTTGCCTAAAGCGGAGGTAGTTTCGTTCACTACTGCTTCAAGGGTTCTAGTTAATTTGCGTATCAGTTTACTATTGAAAACAGCACCTAAGTAGGGAAGAAACCTTTATTGACGTCTGTGTATTGCTCCCATGCCGTTTCAGTGTAGTCGACAATCGGGAGGTCTCTTCGGAGTCTATTGTTTACTAGATTGGTATTTCGGTGATAATCAGGAGGAGCTAGGAAAACAGGTGGCAGAAGGAATGCAATGTAACAGGTACCATCCCAATCTGGAGGCAAACGTATGTATGCGATATGGCCACAAACAAAGTAAGAATGACGTGTAGCTCTAAACGTGGATTTGCCTTGATCACTGAATTCGATCACAGTAGTACATTTACTATGACCTAAGTGTATGGAACCATTCTTTCTGATACATAATTCACCTTTGACTGGTAACACTGACATAGCAGGCAATACTGGTGCAGCTTCGGATTCAACAGTAAGAATCATGAGGTTAATTGTGTAATTACCTAATCCATATACTTCATTTTCTAGATCAGTTCCTGTTCTAGTGGGAAGTCCCTTCTTGTCAGGGTAACAGACTTTAAGTAGAACTGAGTTCAGGTTTCCCCAAACCCAATTCCCATTGTAAACCGCAATGTCAGAATCTAAGGAATTAATCAATCTAAACCATGCCCCACAGGAGCCATTGTGAGTGAACGGGTACGGAAAAAGGGGCAGAACTCCCTTGTATTTCTGGTAGGGAGGGAGTCGGCCACATATCCAACAGTTTGTAGCATTGTTAGTCTGATGGGAGTGATGTAACATACTAATGAATGTGTTGTTGCGCAGCGCAAGTCTGTAAGAAAGTTCATGTGGAGGTAACTCGCTAAAAGAATGTTCGGCAGTGACATTGTAAGCAGATTGTACATGCTTGAAAGTAGGGTAGTAGATGTGTAATAATATACTTGCAGCAATAACAAGAAGGCTTAGGAAAAACATAATTAATAATGTCACTATACAGTGACTACGGAGTGATTTACAATATGCACGTTTCTTGAGTTGTCTCTGTCTATCTCTCTCTCTATCTCGATCTAGGGGATACATGTCAGAAACTAATTTAACCGATTCACCTAGGGGAGGACTTAAACAATTAAACTGTCTGACTTGCTAGATCGTAACTTTAGTCTATATTCTTCAGAGGCGGTTTTCTCAACCAAAGGGAGTTTTGAGTCAGTTTGTGTAGGAGGGCAGGGCTTAGAGTCCAAGTCCGAAGGGAGTCCGTGGAATTTCTTGACGTGGCTGGAATGCAGCCACCCTTTCCTGCCCTCAACCTTTACAGCTGTCCTCGTCGTTAGAAGAACCAATTTCGGGGTTTGCCAGCGGGGCTCCAACGGACTTCTCCGATCGAAGTTGCGCACGAAGACAAAATCCCCCGGGACCACCTCGTGGGGCTTCACATCGGTGTTGTCGGGAAAAGCTGCTGCTACCTGTGAACGACAAGATTGTAGTGCAGACATCAAGGAGGCAAGGTAATCTGTCAGCATAATACAGTCAACATCTGTAATTTTACGAGGAATAGGCGTCCCCCACATATTTGGTGGCCTACCAAAGACCACCTCATACGGGGATAGCCCGGTTCGAGAATGTGCAACCATCCTCATATAGAAGAGGGCAACCGGCAAAGCAACTATCCAGTCAACGCCCTTCTCTCTACAGATTTTGGAAAGTCAGATTTTTAGGGTCTGATTATGTCGCTCCACGAGACCTGCTGCCTCGGGATGCCGGACACAGTGGAACTTCCACTGATAGCCTAACAGGAGTGTAATGTGTTTCACAAGCTCGGATGAGAATGGCTGACCGTTATCCGAGTACACGATACGGGGCAAACCATACCGTGGGAAGAACTCGCGAACCAGTTGCTTGGCTGTGGTGGGAGCAGTATAATCTGGGACTGGGTATGCTTCTGTCCATCGGGAAAGTGCACATACGACTACGAGGACATACTTGAATCCTCGGCAGCGGTCCATCTGGATATAATCCATCTGGAGGACTTCAAAAGGGTGTTCGGGAGGCTGAAATCCACCTTGCTCTACAGGGATACTTTTACCTGGATTAAACTGACAACAAATCATGCAAGTACGCACTTTTTGTTTGGCTGCTGCTCGTAAGTTCTTATTGTACCATATGTGCTGAATACTGTCTAGCATAGCTTTTTCTCCTAGGTGTGCTGGACTATGTATCGTGTTAATGATGACCTGAACCATAGAGTCGGGGAGAAACCATGTAGATTTTCCCTTCGTCATCCATCCCTGATCTGTTTGGATCCCTCCTAGTTCAGTCCACTTCTTTATTTCATCTGGTGTGGCATGTGTCTGTATGTCAATTACATCATGGGCGGGATCCCTGACTGTCATGCAGTGTGATGGTGTCGGAACTATTGTCTTTGTCAAGTCAGTTGCATGCATTCGATTCTGAGCAGTTTGCTTAGCTGTTCGGTCTGCCAGGTCGTTACCCTGGGAGATCGTGTCGGTAACCTTCGTATGTGCCTTACACTTCATAATAGATATCGCAGTAGGTAGATGTATTGCATCTAACAAGGCTTGAATGAGGGGACCGTGTTGGATGTTGGCACCGTGAGAAGTCAAGTAACCTCTCTCTCGCCAGAGGACTCCAAAGTCGTGAACGACTCCGAATGCATAACGTGAATCAGTGTATATGTTAACTCTCTTATTTTTGGCTTGAATACAGGCTTGTGTCAGAGCGATGAGCTCTGCTGCTTGAGCTGACAGGGTGTCGATACAATTTGTTTCTATAACTTCGGTGTCTGTTGTGACTGCGTAAGCTGCCACTAATTCTCCTGTACCTGTTCTCATACATGAACCGTCCACATAAAGTGTCAGGTCTGGATCTGATAATGGAACATCTGTCAAGTCTTGTCTGGGTTTTGTTGTAATAGTAATGACTTCAATACAATCATGTGCCAATGGATCTACTCCATTTAATGGCAACAGTGTGGCAGGATTTAATGTGCTGCAGCGTCTGATTTCTATGTGTGGTTGAAACAATGTCAATTCATAACCTGTCAGTCTTGCTATGGTCAAGTGTTGGGTCTGTGTACGGTTTAAAAGAACTTCCACGGCATGTGGAACTTGTACTGTTAATTGATGTCCTAATACTATGGAATCGCTCTGTCTGATTGCTAAAGCTGTCGCTGCGACTGATTTCAAACATGCAGGTAAAGCTTGGGCTACTGGATCTAATGTGCTAGAAAAGTAAGCACACGGTTTGTGTGAACCTGCTTGTTCCTGAGTGAGGACTGATAAGGCAGTACCTTCACGTTCTGTAACAAAAAGTGTAAAGGGCTTACTGTAACATGGTGTTGCTAAAACTGGTGCTTGGCATAAGGCTTTCTTTAAGTCTTCAAAAGCTTGTGTATGTTCCTGAGTCCAAGGGAGGACAGTCGATGTCGCTGCCTCCTGAGTTGTCAACTGGATGAGTGGTTTTGCTAGAAATGCATATTGGGGAATCCATTGTCTGCAGTACGAGGTGAGGCCTATGAAAGCCCGCACTTCCTTTTGTGTTTTCGGTGGTGACATGTTTACAATTAACTGGATGCGATCTGGAGTGAGCTGTCTCCCCACTTTGGACAGCAAGTGACCCAGGTACACAACTTGCTGAACACAGAATTGTAGCTTTGAAGGGGAAACCTTGTGCCCCTTGTCAGCCAGGAAATTTAAAACCGTCAGTGATGCTTTTTCACATTCGGGTTCGCTTCGTGCGGTGATCAGCAGATCATCGACATACTGGAGTAGGGCGGTATTAACAGGCATGTGGATACTGTCAAGTTGTCTTTTCAGTGCTTGGCTATAGATGCTGGGGCTTTCTGTGAATCCTTGAGGTGCGCGTGAAAATTTGAAACTTCGTCCATTTAAACTGAATCCGAACAAGTATTGGCTTTCTGGATCAATTGGGACGCTAAAGAAGGCGTTCTTGAGGTCAATTACAGTAAAGAACGTCGCTTCTGAATCAATAGCCGTCAGTAATGAAGAGATATCTGGAACCACAGGATACTGTGGTACAATGCATTTATTCAATTCGCGCAGATCAATAACTAATCGATAAACAGGTGGTGCATTTGGATCCGTACGTTTAAGAACTGGGATGATAGGAGAATTACATACATTGGAGTCGGTTTCCACGACCACTCCTTGTGCAATGAGCTCGTCAATGATTCTCAGCAAAGCCACTACAGCATCTGGAGGTAACTTGTATTGTCGAATTCGTGGTAATACCACTCCTGCTTTGAGTGTGACTCGATATGGTGTAATGTGCATACAACCTACATCAGTGGGGCCTTTCGCCCACAAGTGTGCAGGTACACTCTGTAACCGGGGATCCATGTCTCTTAATACATAATGGCCTTTAAAATCTCGCAAGAATAAGCGTACTCCTTCTGGAGAACAGCATATTATAGCTCCTAGAGCTTTCAGTGTCTTTATTCCTAATAAGTTTTCTGGACATGCTTTTGTGAGCAATAAATCTGTAGTCCGTGTCAAAGGACCTACTGCAAGGGGAAGTGGCTGTGATACTTCATTAATAATAGGCTTTCCTGAAAATCCAAGGGAAACATTCTGTGAGCCTGAGAGGGGTGCCCCTGGAACCTCATTGTGACTGATTGTGGTCCTGCTTGCCCCTGTGTCAATTAAGAACTTTCTGTCTTTTCCTAACACTTGACTGTGTACATAAGGACCCTCTTGATATACGGGAACTTCAATAAGGGGCAAGCCAAACTCCCTCTCTAGGCTGTTTCATGTGTACCGCTGATAATCAGGGTAGTCATTCTGTGCGTACTGGTACATCTGTTGTGTTGTGTTCTGTGTTGCAGTAATAGGCTGTTGCTGTGGCACTGCTACAGTTTGTGATGAAGCTGGCATAGGCGGAATATGTTGTATATTCTGTGGTACTTGTTGCTGGGCCTGATCTTGTCTAGGTACGCGCGGTCTCTCCTTGGTCTTACCCGTGGAGATATTGTGTTTCAGAACTGCACAATCGTTTACATAATGACCTGGCTGTTTACAATAATTACATGTCCCTTTAACAGGAGCCGTCGAATTACTAGGCTGGGTCGCACCCTTTTTGTGACCATCAGCAGGAACTGACTGGGCAACTAACATTTTCATTTTCGTGTCTTTCATACGTCTTTGTTCATGTTCTTGTTCTTCTCTAATTCTATTCTGGTGGTACTGTAACATTTGTAACATTTGTGAAGGGGTGTTAGCTTGCCAAGTGCTTTCGACTTTCAGTACTCTGTTCTTAACCTGGGGCAGTGAATTCTCAACTAATTTTGTTACAAAAAGGTGTGGATATGACTCGCTACTTGGTTTCAGGCCGCTATTAATACCAAAACATTTCTCAAATCGAGTATAAAAGTCACTAGTGTCTTCATCGGGTTTCTGTTTACAGGCTGAAATTGCACCCCAATCTTCCTTTTTAGTACTTAATAAACGTGGCAACACTTGTACTAACAATCCTGGTAATGCTTTAACCTTATCCCCGAGCCCTTGGCCTGGAATTCTAGTATTTTCTTCGTTTTCTAATGCAGTCCAATCAATCTTTGCATTTCCCACTTCCCATTCTTTCTCTTTAAGTTTCTCATAAATACCAGGAGGCAGTAGTACTTTCAATATCTTCATTATATCGGGATAAGTATAGTCACCCATGAGTAACATGTCTTTTAATTCACGGTGGAAACCTGCGGGATCTTTATCATGGCTAGGTACTAGTTTTTTCATTTCCAATAATTCTATTTTGGTTATGGGTGTGAACACAAACACACGTCTAAGTGTATTGTCGGCATTCTGAACTGGGTGCACTTCTCGCAACGGATTCTGTCTATCCAGGTAATACATTTTTCTTTCCATGGAGTGTGCTGAATCAGATTGTGGACATAGGAAGGCACTATATCTGTGCCTCTGTTCTAGAATTACTTTAATTAGATCGGTACCTAGACCTCTCCATTTATTCATGAGTAGTTCTGCCAATATATCAGGCATGGGGCCTGGGTCGGAATGTTGGCTCCTATACAATAGAAGTAGGTGTTGTATCATGTATGTACCAGCTAAACGCTGCTCACTTGGTGTCATATTTAAAAATGTGTGTGCTAACGCATCATCACTATATTTCTCGGGACTGTCAGCCCATTGTACTGCTGACCTCGCTAATTCTTGTTCATCCATAGAATCTAGTACATGGTACCCCATTCGTTCTCGAAGTCTGTTATCAGTAGCTTGAAATAAGTGTTCAGGAGTTCTCGGATTGCACATGGCTTCTTGGAAAATTCTTTTACTTTCTGGACGCACTGGGCGCATTGAATTGTTAAAGGGTCTTCCTTTTCCTACATATGCTATCGTTTCTCTAACTGGTAATTGTGTTTGTCCTGTAGCTTCTTCTGATGGTTCCTCTTCTGAGGACTCAAACTTGTCTGATTCATTTTCTGGTTCTATCGGTCTTGTTCCATGTATTTTTATTACTTCGCCTCTAATTCTCTGATACATGTTTTTTATGCTATTCTGTTTATCATGGTTCCCGTCTGCTATATTCTGACCCCATCTATGAAGTGCTTTCATTTCCTCCGGGTCCATCCCCGGCCTATCTTGTTGTCTTATTAAGCAGTTTATAAAAAACCGTAATATCTTGGCTTGAATGTCAACTTTCTGGTGAGCCATGGCTTCCTTAATACTTTCAGGTCCCTGCCCTGTTTGGACAAAATGATATATTCTGTCTAGATGTTCAACCATTCCGGGTAGGGTCAACAAAAAGTTGGTGACCCGTCTTAGTCGTACTGATGCTAGTATCAATCTTTCATCATTTCTACCGGGTACTGGATCATATCTACAATCCCCGAGACGGTCTTTCATATATCGAAATCGGCTGATCGAGGTGTACGCTGTTGTGCTAGATCCCTATAAGTCAATCTATGTACCTGAGGAGGTGTCTGGAAACCTATCGCTCCTCCAGACGCGCCCCCTGAGGCACTGCCTCCGAAGGGGTTGTTCGGGTGTAAAGTGGGAGGAATGGGTGCGGGAAAAGCTGGAAGAACAGGAGGAAGACCAGGAGGGACATTCGGGACGGGAAGAAGAAGTGGAGGAGTAGCTTGTCGCGGGGGTAGGAGCTGATTGTCTCGGGGTCGGGCGCCGCCAGCAGGGGGTGTACGCGGCGGTGCGGCATTAGCATATGCGGGTGCCACATCATCTAGATAGGAAGAAAGGAAAATGTCCTTCGCTGTTTTGGGATGCATTTTGGTTGGGAGTATGGGAGGTGGTAGATCTTTTGGTACTTCCGGAGTGGCCTTAGGTAAACCTTCGGCCAAGAGGGGATACATACCATTCCTAAGGGTGTTCAGTTGTCTGTCTACTTGTTCTATTTTTACTCGGATACCTTCCTCAACTAATACGTTCTCTTGGGCCTTGTCTGGATCCTCTTTCCTTTTCTCTTCTTTTCTAAGTGCTTTTTCTGTACGCCTATGTGATTCTTTACGCCATAATTCGATGGCATCTTTCTGTGACTGTCTGGCTTTCTTTTTTCGTAATGCTTCTTCTACTCTTATGATGCATTCTGAATCCCATGTCCCTGCAGCGGGCCATCTCTGATTCTCTGCTAGATCTTTAGTGTAGTCCACCCATAAATCGAGAAATAAAACGGCATCTAAGCCGTGCTTGTGATACATAAAGTACCCTGGAGTGTCCCTAGGTGGGATGGGAACAGCTTCCTCGAGTACCCCTTTTCTAGTCTTTATCTGTCTTAATTTGGAGAACAACGGCATCTTGAAAGTCTGGCTACTTAGTGCTTACTCAGATATGAATACAATGAACACAATAATCACAATAATGACGATCGAACAATCACTCATACCACGACATTTTGAGACACATTAAAACATTTTGACATGAATGATAACAATTAGAATGTAACTAGCTAACTGCATAATACTAGATACACTGCTCAACAGTGCAGACTGGATATACTGCTAAACAGTACAGATACACTGTCTAAAACAGTGCAGACCAGGTCTGTGTACCCACACCTGTCTTGACCGGCACAAACTAATGCGCACGTCTAGATGCGTCCCCAGCAACGGTACTCACCGGGAAGCACGGAAACAGAAGGCCTCGGAAACCCTGGACTGGATTCGGGCTGGATTCGGACTCGACTCGTGACGCAGATACTTCGGAACCTGGTGGGCCTCCGTATACCTCGGATCTTGCTCTCTCAGCTAGGCTCTGGTCGGGATCCTCCGCACTTCTCACCGCCTCGTCTGGGTGTCGATCGCGGCCTCAGTCACCTCCGTTGGCCTGAGGGAGATACAGGAAATCCTGCGGGTACGCATAGTTTCCGTCCGGCTGTGGCAGGGGACTAAGCCTGCAAAGCACCTCCGGCGCGTGAGAGGGGGGAGGGGTCCCTGTTCGGGCGCCAAAATGTCGTAAATATTTAATTTACTATCTTAATTTCTATGCGGTAAAGTCAATAAGAATAACTCATAATAAATAAGAGGCAAAATCCGTGATATTTGAGGTTTCTCAAAAAGGGTTTTATTCCTATAAAAGGAATTGGGTGATTAGCATATTGGCTCGAGCCAAGGTGGCATACCGTTCCGTCACCACACAGGTTCGGGAAGGGACAGACTGACAGAGTCAATGGTAATATGCGGGAATGCAAGTATGCGACAATACATTATTGACAGACATTCATATATATAGTCAATGCATTACAGTAAAGGCATATACAGGAGGCGTAACAGCTGAGAAGAGAGATAAGAGTGCATGTACGTAATACAAAAAGGCGTTATAATAGGCGTGCATGAAGGCGTGAACAAGAACGTCATTAAACATGATGTCACAAGTAGGCGGATCCATGAGTGAATCCGGCAGTGTCAGCAAAAATACATGGCAGAGATGCGCGCGCAGCAGTGTGACGTGTAACGTACGTGTAACTTGAGGGGTGAAGGGGGACTTGACATTTAGCCCTCAAGTGGAGACGTATGTCTGGATGTCAGGTCAACCTAATCCCAAATCGTATCTAATATCTCATGTTTTAAGGAACTGTATTATCTGGAGGGAAAAGGTCTCTCGGACAAGAGGCTATTCTATACTGGCTGTGAGTGCGTGTATGAGCGTCTATGTGTCTGCATGAGATGCGAGGGGTGCGAGGGAGGGCATGGGCCTACCATGGAAACAGAGCCATGAATTACTTGCATAGAGACAGTGAGGCCAAACCCTTTGCTCTGCAGCTGGAAGGATGTTGACATGAATCTGCTAGACAGGAATGTATTTTCGAGGAGTGGAGCAGATAATTCGAAGGTTGAATACAGTCTTGGCAGGCAACAGGCTGAGCCAAGCACCGTTAGCCGCACAGGGAGTGAGGCAGAGGTCACGGGTGAAGATGCGAAGCCCAGGTTTGAGATTCAGAGTCAGGAGGCAGGAAAAAGGCTCGATGGCAGATTTTCAGGGCCTACTTCGCCAGAGCTGGAAAACGTGTGAAGTACATTACATAAAGACGTTGGCATGGCATATTTAGGAACGGACTATTTGACCCATTCATGGTGGATCTGAAAGAGGACACGTTAACGTTGGACGCAAATGTATTTGCGTCTTCATAGCTTGAAGGGGAGGGAACATACATGTACTTGTAGCGTGTACATGGAGTCGGTGGGGTCTAAGATAGGGGACACAATCGATCATAAAATTTATATTACCTCACAATAATAAGATGTCAGGCATCACCCAGCACACAACACAGCCTATGATGGGCTACGTCCATCTGCTCGGCGCAGTTAGAGCGAGGATAAAGTTATCCGGACCTATCAGGCTGTGAATGTAACCTAAGAGCTTGAGATGAAATGAAGAGCTTACCTCCTTCCTGAGTGGCTCCAGACTGCTGTTTGCAGACCCGATAGCTGGCAGTACCCGGGAGTATCCATGCATAAATCAGATTATATTATAAGTAAACTGCAACACAGCGGCAGGCAGCACCCTTCCATAGAGTAGGATTTCTCATAGTGTTTTATTTCCTGGCACATCAAAGGGAGATAGTCTTTTAACTGGCAGAAGAACAACACTGACCATACATTTCATGGCACCGTCTTTAAAATGACGTTCACATTAGGAATGGCATTTTGTTCTGCTGGAATATTAGCACAAGTTATCTTGTACTCTGCTATGATGTTGCACAGATCTTTGGCTGCAGTGCCTTCCATGTTTCATTCAAACATGCTTTCTACAGAGCGCATACATGATTTGCTGCTGTAGAGAAATAATGCTCCTGTGTACTGTGGCACACTCAGAAATATTGAAAAACTTAATGATTTCTCTTTCAGCACTTCATAGTAAAACCTTTCATTTTTTGACCCAATCATTTGGCAGAAACATAACTTAGCACCATTTGTTGTGATGGGGAACATTCATGTGGGGTTAGGACTGGCTCAACCAGAGTGCTTGCTGACTTGGAGGAGCATGGAGTTGGCCACCTTGCCTGGTCCAGTGTGGAACCAAGCCAGCGATGCTTTGCTGCAGGCTCGTTTGCCCTGATAGCTGGTCAACAGTTTTAGAAGGAGGAGGCGAAGAGCTGGCTAAGTGTGCAATGAGGCTGGCAGTTCAGTACATCCCTGAGAAGTGAGCTTTGAGTCATGTAGTGTTCCTCTTATACCACGTGCAATTCACCCTCTCCAAAGCCTCAAGAATTCCTGGGTGTGAAGGGCGGCTGATTCTGATTGGGTGCTTGATAGTTTTCCAGAAACTCATGTTCTTGATTGTTCATGTTTGTCAGTAGTTAATTAAATACGCCCTGGGGTTTGATCTCTTTAGTGACACAAGCTGTAATAAACGTTTCTTTGTTGTTGCAAAAAAATATGAACGGCTGACGAGGCTCTGTCTGTCAAAGAATGGAAGGGCTGGGGAACT
Organism: Lissotriton vulgaris; assembly: GCF_964263255.1. Lineage (NCBI taxonomy): Eukaryota > Metazoa > Chordata > Amphibia > Caudata > Salamandridae > Lissotriton > Lissotriton vulgaris. The sequence goes on along the minus strand of NW_028240857.1, from coordinate 98,459 downwards.
GTCATTCATCTCACTGCTAAGCAGAGCAGTGTCATGCTTCATCCTCCGTCAGGCCTCTGATTTTGACCAACATCGCTTAGAACACTGGGACTTTAGAGACCATCCTTTTAACCCCTTCCATGCGGCCGCGATTCCCCTGGTGTGCTGTAAACAACACGAACAGGGGCGGGCCGTGACGAACCCCAGCCATCATCAGCACACGAGCACCGTAGTGCATTGAGGTAAATCGAGGTAAATGCTTGTTGAACCATAAATTCTGGATGCTGTCTAACATGGCTTTTTCTCCTAAGTGTGCTGGACTATGTGCTGTGTTAATGATAACTTGAACCATAGAGTCGGGGAGGAACCATGTGGCTCTTCCCTTCGTCATCCATCCCTGATCTGTTTGGATCCCTCCTTGTTCAGTCCATCTCTTAATTTCGTCTGATGTGGCATGTGTCTGTATGTCAAGTACTTCTAGTGTGGGTTCCTTCACTGTCATACAACGTGTCTGTGTTGGTACTATAGTCTTTATCGGGTTTGCCTGAGTCTGAGCTGTGAGTTTAGCTGTTCGATCTGCCAGGTCATTACCCTGGGAAATAGTATCAGTGACTTTCGTATGTGCCTTGCACTTCATGATAGCAATGGATGCAGGTAAGTGTATTGCCTCTAACAGAGCTTGAATAAGGGGACCATGCTGTATCTTGGCTCCATGAGAAGTTAAAAAACCTCTTTCTTGCCAGAGGATACCGAAGTCGTGAACGACTCCGAATGCATACTGTGAATCTGTATATATGTTTACTTTCAGGTTCTTGGCTCGAATGCAGGCTTGGGTCAGAGGGATGAGCTCTGCTGCTTGGGCAGACAGTGTGTCAATACGATGTGTTTCTAAGACCTCAGTTTCAGTGGTCACAGCATAGGCGGCCACTAACTCTCCTGTGCTTGTTCTCATACATGAACCATCCACGTAAAGTGTCAGGTCTGGGTCGGGCAATGCAATGTCTGTCAAGTCTTGTCTGGGCTTTGTTACAGTATTGATGACTTCTACGCAGTCATGTGGTGTCGGGTCAATTGTACTCGAGGGTAACAATGTGGCAGGATTTAATGTATTGCAACGTCTGATCTCTATGTGTGGCTGAAACAATGTCAATTCGTATCCAGTCAGTCTTGCTATGGTCAAGTGTTGTGTCTGGGTTCGGTTCAAAAGAACTTCCACAGAGTGTGGAACTTGTACTGTCAGGGGATGTCCTAACACTATTGAATCGCTTTGTCTGATTGCTAGAGCTGTTGCTGCAACTGATTTGAGGCACGCAGGCAGAGCCTGGGCCACTGGATCCAATGTACTAGAAAAATAAGCACAAGGCTTGTGTTTTCCTGCTTGATCTTGTGTGAGCACAGATAATGCTGTGCCGTCGCGTTCAGTAACAAAAAGTGTAAAAGGCTTGCTATAACATGGTGTCACTAAAACAGGTGCTTGACATAAGGCTTTCTTTAACTCGTCAAAAGCTTGTGTGTGTTCCTGAGTCCAAGGGAGGACAGTCGAAGTCGCTGCCTCCTGTGTTGTCAACTGTATGAGTGGCTTGGCTAGATATGCATACTGAGGAATCCATTGTCTGCAGTACGAGGTGAGGCCAATAAAGGCCCGTACCTCCTTTTGTGTCTTGGGTTGTGGCAGATGTGCAATTAACTGAATGCGTTCTGGTGTCAGTTGTCTCCCCCATTTGGACAGCAAGTGCCCAAGGTATACCACTTGCTGGGCACAAAATTGTAGCTTCGAAGGGGACACTTTATGCCCCTTCTCGGCCAAGAAACATAGGACAGTCAGTGACGCGTGCTCGCAGTCACGTTCGGTCCGTGCAGTGATTAACAAGTCATCTACATATTGGAGCAGAGCAGTGTCAGCAGGCCTGTGAATACTGTCTAGTTGTTTTTTCAGGGCTTGACTGTAAATACTGGGACTTTCCGTGAACCCTTGAGGTGCACGTGCAAATTTGAAACTTCGGCCATTTAAAGAGAATCCGAATAGAAATTGGCTTTCCGGATGAATGGGGACACTAAAGAAGGCGTTCTTGAGGTCAATTACAGTAAAGAACGCAGCTTCGGAATCAATGGCAGTCAACAAGGAGGATATGTCCGGCACTACTGGGTACTGGGGAACGATGCATTTATTAAGTTCTCGAAGATCGATCACCAATCTGTAGACTGGTGGTGCATTTGGGTCAGTTCGTTTAAGAATCGAAATGATTGGAGAATTACATACATTGGAGTCAGTTTCTATAACTACTCCTTGGGCAATCAATTCGTCAATAATTTTCAGTAAGGCCACTACAGCCTCGGGGGGCAATTTGTATTGTCGGATTCGGGGCAGTACAACTCCTTGTTTGAGAGTAACACGATAAGGTGTAATGTGCATACAACCTACATCAGTTGGACCTCGTGCCCATAAATGTGCTGGTACATTTTGCAATCTAGGATCAAAATCTCGTAACACATAGTGACCCTTGAAGTCACGTAAGAATAATCTCACTCCTTCCGGACAACAACATATCACAGCTCCTAAGGCTTTCAACGTTTTAATACCAAGCAGATTTTCAGGACATGCTTTCGTGAGTAACAGATCAGTAGTGCGGGACAATGGACCAACTTCAAGAGTAACTGGCTTTGATACTTCATTAACAATAGGCTTTCCTTAAAAACCCAGGGAAACATTCTGTGAGCCTGAGAGGGGTGCCCCTGGAACCTCGTCATGACTGATGGTCGTTCTACTTGCCCCTGTGTCAATCAAAAATGTTCTGTCTTTCCCTAATACCTGACTATGTACATAGGGACCCTCTTGATCTACAGGAACCTCAATAAGAGGCAAGCCAACCTCCCTCTCTAGGCTGTTTCATGTGTACTGCTGGTAATCGGGGTAATCTGACTGTGCATACTGGTACATTTGTTGCGTGACATGTTGAGTGGCAGCAATAGGCTGTGGTTGAGGTTGGGGTACAGCTACTGTCTGTTGTGTTTGCTGTGGTGGTTGCGTATTCTGTGCGACATGCTGTGGAACATGTTCCTGTCTAGGAGGACGCGGTCTTTCTTTCGTCCTACCGGTAGCAATATTGTGTTTCAAAACCAAACATTCATTTATATAGTGACCTGGCTGTTTGCAGTAATTGCAATTCCCTTTAACGGGAGCTGCAGACTGACCTGGAGGTGCTGTACCCTTTCTTTGACCGTCTGCTGGAACAGTCTGAGCTACTAGTACTTTCATTTTCGTATCTTTCATACGTCTCTGTTCATGATCATGTTCCTCTCTAATTTGGTTCTGGTGGTACTGTAACATTTGTAACATTTGGGAAGGTGTATTTGCTTGCCATGTACTCTCGACTTTCAGGACTCTATTCTTAACTTGGGTTAAGGAATTCTCAACTAATTTAGTCACAAAAAGATGTGGATATGATTCACTACTTGTTTTCAGGCCGCTATTAATAACAAAACATTTCTCAAATCTGGAATAAAAATCACTAGTATCCTCGTTTTGTTTCTGTTTGCAGGCTGAGATTGCATCCCAGTCTTCCTTTTTAGTTGTCAGTAATCTCGGCAAAACCTGTACTAATAATCCTGGTAATGCTTTAGTTTTGTCCCCAAGACCTAAACCTGGGGTACGTGTTCTTTCTTCGTCCTCTAATTCAGTCCAGTTAATCTTTTTATCTCCCACCTCCCATTCTTTTTGTTTGAGTTTCTCGTAAATACCGGCTGGTAACAGTACTTTTAACATTTTCATAATATCGGGATATGTGTAGTCTCCCATGAGTAACATGTCTTTTAATTCACGGTGAAACCCTGCTGGATCTTTATCATGACAAGGCACTATTTTCTTCATTTCCAATAATTCCATTTTACTTAAGGGTGTGTATACGAATACGCGTTGAAGCGCACCCCCTGGAGTTTGTACGGGATGTACTTCTCGTAAGGGATTCTGTCTGTCTATGTAAAAGGGTTTCCCTACTGGAGGTGGAACGGGAACAAAATGTGGAGTCAAAAATGTTCTGTATTTATGACGTTGTTCAAGAATCACATTAATTAAATCGGTACCTAGGCCTCTCCATCTTTTCAGGAGTAATTCATCCAATATATTATATAGGGGACCTGGATCAGAATGCTGACTCTCATATAGCATAATGAGATGCTGGATCATGTACATACCAGCTAAACGCTGTTCAGTTGGAGTAATACTCAAAATTTTTTGCGCTACTGAATCATCTTTATATACGCTGTTATTATCAGCCCACTGTACTGCGGACCGTGCTAGTTCCTGTTCACGCATTGTACTGAGTTCGTTGTAACCTATTCTTTCTTTCAGGATTTTATCAGTGGCTTGGAATAAATGTTCAAGAGAACATTGTTCTGGTATGGGAGAAAGAAAACGTCTTTTATTTTCTGGGCGTATAGGTCTGTCAAAAGGTCTCGCTCTACCTACATACGCTATCACCTCTTGGCGGTCATCTGACTCTTCTAACCCATTCTCTTCCTCCTCCGTTTCACTCTCTTTCTCGGCTCCCCTAGCTTCTTTCTCTTTTTCGTGTATTAGTACTATTTCTTTGCGGATCTTTCTGTACATGGTGTCTATGCAATTTTGTTTATCATGTTTACCATCAGATATGTTATTACTCCACTTCATCAACTTATCCTTCTCTTCTTGGCTTGTATCTGGTCGATCTCGTTCCCTTATACAACAATTAATCAGAAATCGTAAAATCATACTTTGCGTCTCAACCTTCTGATATGCCATGGCCTCACGAATACATTCAGGTCTCTCCCCTGTTCTAATAAAATGGTATATATTGTCTAGATGGTCAGTCATTTTGGGAAAAAGCATCAAATAATCCATAACGCGTCATAGACGTAGCGAAGATAATATCATGTCCCCCTTGCCAGGTACTGGGTCATATCTACAATCTGTCATGTATTGTCTAAGGGTTTCGAATGTAGCTGGTCTAGGTGTACGCTGTAATGCTAGATCTCTAAGCGTTATTAGTTTTGTTTGTGGCGGGGTGTGAAGATGTCCTCCTACTGCGCCTCTTGAAGCGGAAGCGAGGGCGTGAACTGACTGGGCAGTAGCTGCTGGTGTCATAGCGGGTATAAGTGGTATATGTAACGGTGGACTCTGGGTCACATCTGTCGCGAAAGGATTAAGAGGACCAATAGTAGGTGGGACAGTAACAGTAGCAGTTGCAGTAGGGGAAGTAACAGGCGCGGAAAGCGTGACTTGGTGACGTGGAGGGGTCGTGGCTTGAACAGTGGGTTGAACAGATGGAGCAGGCTGCCGTGCATTATTAACGGGTGGTACGGGTACATTAGTATACGCTGGAGCAACATCATCTAAATAGGAAGAAAGGAAAATATCTGCTGCGGTTTGTTTATGACGGAGTTTAGTCGGGACCAATGGTGGTGGCAAGTTACGTGTTACTTCCGGGGTCGCCTTGGGCAGGCCCTCGGCTAGAACTGGATACAGTCCCGTAATAAGGGCGTTTCTTTGTCTGTCTTGTTGTTCTATTCTGACTCGTTCTCCTTCTTCTAGTAACTCTTTTTCTCTAGCTTTTTCGGATTCTTCTCTACTTCTCTCTGCTTTCCTGATTTCCTTTTCATTTCGTCTATGCGCTTCTTTGCGCCATAATTCTATGGCATTTTTCTGGGATTGTCTGGCTTTCTTCTTCCATAATGCTTCTTCTACTCTCATGATGCATTCAGCATCCCATGTCCCTGAGACAGGCCATCTATACTTCTCTTCCAGGCCCTTGGTGTAGTCCACCCACAAATCTAGGTACAATATGGCATCTAAGCCATGCTTATTATACATAAAATGTCCAGGAGTGTCCCTAGGCGGGACGGGAACTGCTTCTTCAAGTATCCCTTTCCTAGTTCCTATCTGACGTAATTTCGAGAATAGTGGCATATTGAGACTGATTTGAACGTGAACACAATAAACACAGTAATGAATTGCAAACAATTAGGGGCTGAAGAGCAATCTGCTATGAGAATTGTTGTTCTTCAGAATCGCCTTGTCCTTGACGTCATACTGGCCGATAGGGGCGGGGCTTGTAGAGTCATCGGATCCAGTTGTTGCGTTTTTATTCCTAATAACGCGCCATCCGTGTATAAGGCCATAACTAGGCTTCACGAAATAGCTCACCTGATTCACCAGAATCCAGGCACCTGGACTTGGTCCGGTTGGCTCTGGAGTATGTTGTCCGCCTGGGGATGGCAATTGCTATCATTCCTAGGAATAATACTGCTTATTCTATTCAGTTGTTGTCTCTGTCTGCAATGTGCGCCAGCGATTTGCGGCTTGTGCGCCACATCATGTATTCCCCATCCAAGTCCACGATCCCGAGCTCGAATGAGAAAGGACGAGCAAATGATGTTATATGAACAGATAGATGGTCTAATGAATATAGATATATCCTGAAGGGAACGTAGGGGACAAGGAGGGAATGAGGTAAATCGAATTTTATATGACCAGGTATGTCCCCTATCGTGTACCCCAACGTCCCATGTCTATGCATGACCTCCGTGCATTTTCCCTCCATGACCGAAAATGAAGACGCAAATGCATTTGCGTCCAACGTTAACATGTCATCTACCAAGTTCTCCAGGAAAGCAACTTTAATCTGGTTTCTAAACCCATGTTGCCAACGTCTTTACATGATGCACTTTTAACGCGAAGCCATGTTTTCCTGGCTCTGCCGAGCTAGGCCCTGAATTGAGGCTCCGAAGTCTCTTCTGTTTCTGAAAGCTGCCGTTCTGGTATGCATCCCTGACCTCTACCTTACATCCTGCACAGACGAGCGGTGCCCGGCTCGGCCTGCTTGCCTGCCAAAACGTTATTTTGCCTACAGTTATCTGTTCAGCCTCCTCGAAAACACATTCCAGTCTAGTGAAATAGGAAAACATATTCCCGGCTGCAGAGCAAAGGGCCCTGCCTTCCTGTCTCCATGCAAGTAATTTACTGCTCCCGTTACCATGGTAGGCCCATGGCCCCCGCACTCTACATGAAGATTCATATGCACGCACTAGCATTCATTCAGTGATGAACGGCCTCTGCCCGAGAGACCTTTTACTTCAGACACTTCAGACACTACATCCTCCAAACATGAGATACCAGATATGCCATAGGTGCAGGTCGTTCTGACACCCCAGACATCAGTCTCCTCTACTCGTGCAAAAGTCAAAGCCCCCAGTTCTCCCCAGTTACACGTCATGCTCAGTTGCGCACGCATTCAGGTCATAGGTTTCTGCCGACTCTGCAAACTTTTCACTAAGCATCCACCCACTTGTGACGTTTCATGTTACTGTTTCTCTGACATGTCAAGTGCACGCCCATGTGTACGCCTTCTTACACGCCTCCTGTTACGCACATGTGTTCTTATCTCTCTCTTTTCACCTGTTACGCCTACTGTATTGGTTTCAATTGTACCATTTTTACTATATATAATGTGTAATGTTAATAAAACGTTGAATATCCCTTCCTGAGCCTTCGTGGTGATGGAACTCGATGTCCATACCTCGAGGTATTATTTTCAGTAAAGCCCGTATGACTCAGATTCCACGGACTCTGCCTCTCATTCATTGAGCTGTCCTTTTACTTTTAATTATATGGAAAAATGATACGGTAAATTTATTTACCACAGCATGACGGCTGAGGTTCGTCATCAGCATGGAAGGGGTTAATGAGAAAAACAAAACTACAAGTCCCATAAGCAATAGTGGTGAAAGGTGTCAGGCATGACCTGGGACAACATCCGATTCAGCACATCCAGTTCCATTTTTTAAGTATTTGAGACAATATTGAATTTATAACCTTTGTTTTTTATGGTCATGAGTCACCAGAATACTAAAAACGTGTCTTTTATTTTGAAGGTCAATTAAGTAATGGTCACTTTGAAGCTCTGTTAATTCTTCAGTATTTGTCATTGATCTCCACATGTGGCTGGTTTGGGTCTGCTCCCTGCATTGTTCCAGATAACTCACACAGGTAAGGAGCTTATAGAAGCAACATGATAACCCCATACTCGTCTGTAAGAAGTGCGCTTTGAGGCAGGTATCCGATCATTTTTGTGAAACAAGCAAGCGCCAATATCTGCTATGTACATTTGTTAAAATAAAACACAATCAAATCACAGTATACTGTTCTGGAGGTTCAGTCCCAGAGACATTATCTGTAACTGAACCCAGTCACCCTAGGAAGCATGTGCTTTTAAGACAAGTTGCGTTCACTCACCTGAAGGTGACATGCTTCATCATTGGGCTACACTCCTCACCAGGCCTGCGCTACAATGCCTGGCGGGCACCACAATAGGGCCCTTTAATGGAGATCTTTTATTAAGTACGCCGGATGCGCATAGTAGGACAGAGGATGTTGTGTCATTAGATGTGAGATTGGTGAAGTCTGAATATAAGATCAACTATCGAACAGTTGCTACAATATAGTTAATGTGATCTTCCTGGTCCATGTTGAGATTAAAAACAGTGGCAGAGAAATTGAGGAACTAATGGCCCCTATCACTGTGTGAAAGTGTCGATCACCTATGGACCTGCTGGTAAGCTGGGGTCTATACTTCAGGTCAACTTTTTTCATGCCTTGTGTAGTCATGGAGCAATCTGTTGGCATTTCATCAGGACCAAATATGGAAAAATGGGTAAATGTGACCTAATCTTCTCCACAGCGTGAGGAGCTCTGTAACTCAAAGCCCTGCACCGTGCATAGGTGATAAGGTGCCTAGTACCATCTTACTGCCAAAGGTGAGCGCTGTCTAACAGAGTGCACTAGATACGGTAACCATCCTAAAATTCAGGACATACTGACTGTTGGACCCGGTCCTTTAGGCAGGTTCACCCCGAGACTTTTTGCTTTTTCCTAGCCTGGTTCTGGAACCTGGTGGTGGTGATTTTAGGCCTCTGCGCACTTTTTCACTGTGGTACCGTGTAAAGTGCTTGAGCTCTCTTTGTATGTGTGGTGAGTGACCTGCCCTCCCATAGGAATGAATGGGGAATATGTATGGCCATGGTAGTTCCTGATGTGTGGGGAGTGCAGGGGCGAGTTTGGTATGAGAGAACTCGTGAGACTGAATGCTGCGAACTGGTATATGCGGCATGAATGTGTCTAGTCTAGAAGTGCCACTTTTAGAAGTTGGTATATTTGTGTAATTTGTGTCTGGCGTGTGATTGGCTGGTGAGCCTGGTCCAGGAGTGCCTGGGCCTGCTTGTGGATTGACTGTCTGGTTTGAGAGTGACAGGGGCTGGAGAGCCCAGGAGGTTGTCTGAGTCAGACTACAAAGCTGGCTCCACCTCCCGCTGGGCGACTGTCACCTCTGTCCCTGATACTGACAAGACTTCCCTATAACCAGTTCTAGCTGGTTCTCACACTGAGACTTCAAAGACTTTTCACTGTATAAGAAGGGGCTGTGTCCCCTTCCAAAATGTTCTTGTTTCTGACTTGAATCTACCAGGGGCGGGCGTTGCCCAGCCCCTGGATGCCTGGAGGACTTCCCGGGGACCCCTCTGCCTGTCCTGGAAGGATGGGGGACTTTGCTTTACCCTGGAGGGACTTTGCTGTATCCCCTGGAAGACTTTACTGGACTTTGGATGTCCTTATAGCGCTGGGGGCGCTATAGATTGATTCTTAGCGCTGATAGCGCTTTATTCTTAATCCGGGGCTTGAGGGCGCGTGTTCTTGCCCCTTTAGCGCTTTGGAGCGCTTTATCTTGCCCAAGCGCTTAATAGCGCTTTTATTTTCATGTTTATTTATCTCGAGGGAGCCCACCCCTCGGATAATGATTGCCCGCCTGCCTGCCTAAAGCAGGGCCGCTGCACTGCCCGCAGCGACCCGGAAGTGGTTGGCCGGCTGGCCAATTGGAGCGCGGCCAGCCGGAAGTCCCGCCCCTGAGGCCGCATCACGAGGGAAGAAGGCGCCCGAGAGATGGCGGCCGGTGCCGCCGGTGCGGGGCTCCCATTGCAGTGGGAGAGCCCCGCAGGCACCAGCCAGCCGTGAGGAGAGAGTGGAGGGGGCGCGGGGCACATTGTCGGTGCCCGCCCCCACTGCCAGTGAAGCTGCCGAGAGAGAAGATGGCAGCCGTTGCGGGGCTCCCGTGACAAAGAGGGAGCCCCGAGAGAAGGAGTGTGGCCGGCTGCTGGGGCTCCCGTGTGCAGAGGGAGCCCCGAGTGAGGAAGCTGAGCGGCCGAGAGAGGAGATTCACTGCTATGCCGCCGGAAGAAGCCCCAGTGAAGACGCCGCCTCACAGCAGGTATGTATTGGCATTTATATAGCGCACTACTTACCCGTAGGGTCCCAAGGCGCTTCGACCGCTGCGAAACCCTTCCTGGCTTCCCAGAGAGATGGTCCCTTAATGGGTATCTCCAGGGTGAGACCAGGCATCCCCGGCGGTCTGGTGGGGCCGTTAGTGAAGATGAGGCAAGCTAATGCCCAGAGTTGCCGAGTGTGATCGCTGATCAGAGTGGGCACCGAGGCGAGAGAATTATCGAGTCCGCTGACCCTGGTCCAGAAACCTGCCGCGCCGGGAATCGAACCCTGGTCCCGGGCCGTCCTCTGCTCTCGGGTCTGCCGCCTCTAACCAGTGAGCCACACTACTTCACCTGTATCCGGTGAGTGCGGGCGTCTCGGGCGGGGGGGTCTTCATTGGAAATGTAGAGCGGCCCCGTCTGGCAGCGGGCCGCTTCCCGTTGTAGGGGCGCATTTTTCGCAATGTAGAGTCCAGAGAGGCTCATGGGCATAGTTGGAGCAGCAGGGCGGCCCCGGTTGGCAGCGGGTCGCCCCAACGTGAAGTAGAGCCCAGGGAGACTCTGAGGGGGCATGTCTTGAGAGCCCCCAAGGGGCTCAGGGCCCAGATTGTGTTAAGAGCCACGGAGGCTCTAGGGGGCAGTTGGAATTACCATTGTCTGCAGAGCCAGAGGGCTCCAACGGCCATATCTAGTTTAGCGCCTCTGTGGCTCCAACGTTTAGGCCATGTATGGTGTCCAGAGCCTGTGTGGCTCCAGCGTGGCGCAGTTGCGCCTAAGGGCCAGTGAGGGCCCTGGCGCAGTTTTGAAGTTCCCCAGCTGCCCAGCAATTAGTGGGCAGCTGCACCGTTTAGGTTTTGGGATGATTCCAGGTGCCCAGCAAGTAGTGGGCACCTGCTACGTTTAGGCTTGTGCTTGGACTGGCGCTGCATGGCAGCGCCCCCTGACATTGAGACTCAGGGCGTCTGAGCCCCAACAAGGCCAGTTGGCCTAGGGACTGCCACAGGTGGTGGCTTATGTAAGTTATGCGCAATGTGATTTCTATGTTTTTAATAGTAATTGCCTACTGTGTGTTTTTGCGCTATTGTGTTGTTCTGGCACCTCTGAATGTTTTTAGGCATCATATGTCTTTCTTTCCATGCGCTGCACCTCTGAATGTTTTAGGCATCATGTGTCTTCTTGCGCTGCACCCCTGAATGTATTTTATTGCATCATGTGCTTTATTCTTAACACCTCTGAATGTTTTAGGCATCATGTGTTTCTCTTTATTACTCCTCTGAATGTGTTTTATGCTTCATGGGTAATGTGTTCTTGTGTAGACCCCTAAATGTATTTTATTCTTAGGTGGTTGTCCTTTTTAGTACAGGTGGTCCTAGTAAAGTCCTGGTTCCTGTTACCAGTGGATACTGGTTGTGATCTTTTTGATTACCCTTTTATGTTTAGTATTTGTTATGTTAAAAGTACTATATCTGATTCTGACAGTGGCCCATGTGGCCCTGTCTTATAAATAATCCCTTATGAATGTTGGCCGTGCCAGTTGGCACAATGTACATGTGTGATTTTTATCTGATGTGTTTTTACTATACAAAAGTTATTTTAATATAACCTTGTGTGGAGTCTCTTTTGTGGTGTGCCTAGTATGTTGTTGCTGCTGTGCGCTGGCGCAAATGCTTTACACATTGCCTCCGAGTTTAGCCTTACTGCTTGTGCCAAGCTACCAAGGGGGTGAGCAGGGGTTATCTTGGCGTGTGACTTCCTTGCCCTGACTAGAATGGTGGTTTCTGCCTAGCTTTGGCGTCAGCCTTAGCCAACCAGAAATAGCCAGTTCTAACATTGTTGGTCAGCGGTGCGGATTTGTACTTGTGTTTGCGCAGTGCCACAGCGACAACTGGCTACATTACAAAACTCTGCAATTTTTTTCAGATAGTCACATGGTTGGGATTATTGTTTTTGATTTTGTTTTTCCTCAGAGTGTCATTTTCAAATGTGTTTCTGCGCTTTATGTTTAGTGGCAGATGAGAGAAAGTGACAGGGCGGGACGCCAGTAGAGGGGGAGGTTCCCATAGCTTAGGAATCCCTTGCTGGGTCCAGTGCCCAATCCCTGTTCCTGTCCCCATGTGTGTGTGTGGGTAGATAGGAGAGAGAAGGGGTGTGGAGGAGAAATGGCTAGCTCAGGAGGGTGGTTGTTCCCTGAGTGTAGTGTGTGTGTCTGGATTCCCCAGTGTGGTAGGATCCAGCGGTGGCAGCTTAATAGTGTCCAGTTTATTTGTTCCCCGCCCCGTCCCCAGAGTTTGGTACCTGTGTCACGTGTGGTCAGGTTGAGGAATCAGGGGTGGTAGAAACTGCCTTACCTGTCCGAGGGGGGGGTTGTGTGTGAATGAGTGGTGTGTTGAACTAAAGGAGTTGGTGTGAGTTTTTTTTTAAGGAGCTTGCACGTGAGGTGTACCTCTGGTGGTGTGCAGGAGGTCCTGCAGAGGAACTGGACAGGAAGGTGGATGTCTGGCGGTGTGCTAGATGTCTTGCAGAGGCATTAGGGAGTGGTTCTAAAAGGAGTGGCTTGTGTATCTGATGATCTTGTGAAGGGGAAGAGGTTCGTGTGTAACCCAGCTAGGTCCGAGTTGTATGGTAGGGGTGTAGGGGCTCACGCCCTGTCTCAGTGGAGGCGGAGTGAGTGTGGGACGGTGTGTCCCACGTTGGCCCGAAACCCTATCTCAGGGCCTGGAGGGTTCCCTAAGGGAGCGCCAGGTCAGGGACCTAAGCTGTACATAGGTCCTTTGAGGAGGATCTTCCTGTGTCTAGAGGACGGGGAGTGTCTGTAACCAGAACTCCGGCGGTCCTAGTGTTGGGCAGTACCGCTCCTAAGTGGAGGGTGCAGAAGTCCTGGCTCGCTGAGCATTTGACCGTCTAGAGTGCTTGACCATTTGTGGGGCCTCTGGAGGTCGTTCCCCGAGGAGGGGGGAAAGCCAGGTTGGGGTTGTGGCCTGACCTGGAAGGAGTACTGAAGGAAAGTGTGTCACTGATACGCCGCTGGCGTGTGCTCTGTCTAGCCTGGGACATACTGAGACTTACCCTGTGATAGGGAGTACTGGAGGAGAGTGTGTCGCTGATACGCCGCTGGCGTGTGCTCTGTCTAGCCTGAGACATACTGGGCCTGTAGTCATGGAACTGGAAGGGGGTGCAGAGGGACGGTGTCCTTACTTCTGACCCCGGTGCAACCTGAGGGTTTAGATCTTAGGTTGGGAGATTAGAAAACTTCTAGATCAAGAGGAATCTCCGCCAAAGTGGATCAGCTGAAGAGACTGAGGGGGCTGCCCTTGCTGTGTATTCTGGGGCTCACCTGCAGTTTGTTGTTTCCACTAAGGTAGAGGAAAGGGGACTTTGCTGTGTGCTGTGTCCCCCCACCTGCTTGAAGAGGAACTGTGCTGTGTGCTTTGTACCTCAGAAGTGAAATAGTTTCCAGGTGGTAGACCAGTGATGGAGTGAGGTCCTGATCTGGTAGGAGAATTGTGTTCTGGTGAGTGCTTCTCTGTGAGGGTGAGGAAACCCAGAAGTAGAGGTAGGGTGGGGCATTCTTGCCCGTGACCTCTGGTCAGCCTAGGGGTGTGGACCCTAGGTTGTTGGATCAGTGGTAGTTGTAGCTACACTGAGAGAGAGTGGAGAATGGCTATTGTGTGCCAGGGGTTACTACCCCCCGCTCTGTGGATTGGTTAGGACCTTTGATATTTAAATGGCCTATGGCCTGGTCTTGGCTGTGGATGACTAGTGAGTACCAGTGGGGTATCCTAGTTGTGTCAGAGAGTTCTTGTTTGGAGGAAACCATGTAGGTTCAGAGTGGCGAAAAACCGGAGGGTGTCCCTGCTGTGCGGGTCCGTGTCCGTGTTTTGTCGCCCAAATCAAGGAAGCCCATCAGTGGAGTGATTGGTCTACCATGCGTTTTGGCTGGAAGGGGGTTGTGTTGGACCCGGCCCTTTAGGCAGGTTCACCCGAGACTTTTTGCTTTTTCCTAGCCTGGTTCTGGAACCTGGTGGTGGTGATTTTAGGCCTCTGCGCACTTTTTCACTGTGTTACAGTGTAAAGTGCTTGAGCTCTCTGTGTATGTGTGGTGAGTGACCTGCCCTCCCATAGGAATGAGTGGGGAATATGTATTACCATGGTTGTTCCTGATGTGTGGGGAGTGCAGGGGCAAGTTTGGTATGAGAGAACTCGTGAGACTGAATGCTGCGAAATTGTATATGCGGCATGAATGTGTCTAGTCTAGAAGTGCCACTTTTAGAAGTTGGTATATTTGTGTAATTTGTGTCTGGCGTGTGATTGGCTGGTGAGCCTGGTCCAGGAGTGCCTGGGCCTGCTTGTGGATTGACTGTCTGGTTTGAGTGTGACAGGGGCTGGAGAGTCCAGGAGGTTGTCTGAGTCAGCCCATGGATGAAAGGCAGCATCTGCTGCCAGGGAAGTGGGAGGAGATGGCACCTGATAGTGAAGGGCTGTGCCTGCCTGACTACAAAGCTGGCTCCATCTCCCGCTGGGCGACTGTCACCTCTGTCCCTGATACTGACAGGACTTCCCTATAACCAGTTCTAGCTGGTTCTCACACTGAGACTTCAAAGACTTCAAAGACTTTTCACTGTATAAGAAGGGGCTGTGTCCCCTTCCAAAATGTTCTTGTTTCTGACTTGGATCTACCAGGGGCGGGCGCTGCCCATCCCCTGGATGACTGGAGGACTTCTGGGGGACCCATCTGCCTGTCCGGAAGGATGGGGGACTTTGCTTTACCCTGGAGGGACTTTGCTGTATCCCCTGGAAGACTTTACTGGACTTTGGATGTCCTTATAGCGCTGGGGGCGCTGTAGATTGGTTCTTAGCGCTGATAGCGCTTTATTCTTAATCCGGGGCTTGAGGGCACGTGTTCTTGCCCCTTTAGCGCTTTGGAGCGCTTTATCTTGCCCAAGCGCTTAATAGCGCTTTTATTTTCATGTTTATTTATCTCGAGGGAGCCCACCCCTCGGATAATGATTGCCCACCTGCCTGCCTAAAGCGGGGCCGCTGCGCTGCCCGCAGCGACCCGGAAGTGGTTGGCCGGCTGGCCAATTGGAGCGCGGCTGGCCGGAAGTCCCGCCCCTGAGGCCGCAGCACGAGGGAAGAAGGCGCCCGAGAGATGGCGGCCGGTGCCGCCGGTGCCTTGCTCCTATTGCTGTGGGAGAGCCCCGCAGGCACCAGCCAGCCGTGAGGAGAGAGCGGAGGGGGCGCGGGGCACATTGTCGATGCCCGCCCCCACCGCCAGTGAAGCTGCAGAGAGAGAAGATGGCGGCCGTTGCGGGGCTCCCGTGACCAAGAGGGAGCCCCGAGAGAAGGAGTGTGGCCGGCTGCTGGGGCTCCCGTGTGCAGAGGGAGCCCCGAGTGAGGAAGCTGAGCGGCCGAGAGAGGAGACGCGCTGCTCCCCCGACGGAAGAAGCCCCAGTGAAGGCGCCGCCTCACAGCAGGTATCCGGTGAGTGCGGGCGTCTCGGGCGGGGGGTCTCCAATAGAAATGTAGAGCGGCCCCGTCTGGCAGCGGGCCGCTTCCCGTTGTAGGGGCGCATTTTTCGCAATGTAGAGCCCAGAGAGGCTCATGGGCATAGTTGGAGCAGCAGGGCGGCCCCGGTTGGCAGCGGGTCGCCCCAACGTGAAGTAGAGCCCAGGGAGACTCTGAGGGGGCATGTCTTGAGAGCCCCCAAGGGGCTCAGGGCCCAGATTGTGTTAAGAGCCTTGGAGGCTCTAGGGGGCAGTTGGAATTACGAGCCCAGCGAGGCTCGAGGGGCCATTGTCTGCAGAGCCAGAGGGCTCCAACGGCCATATCTAGTTTAGAGCCTCTGTGGCTCCAACGTTTAGGCCATGTATGGTGTCCAGAGCCTGTGTGGCTCCAGCATGGCGCAGTTGCGCCTAAGGGCCAGTGAGGGCCCTGGCGCAGTTTTGAAGTTCCCCAGCTGCCCAGCAATTAGTGGCCAGCTGCACCGTTTAGGTTTTGGGATGATTCCAGGTGCCCAGCAAGTAGTGGGCACCTGCTACGTTTAGGCTTGTGCTTGAACTGGCGCTGCATGGCAGCGCCCCCTGACATTGAGACTCAGGGCGTCTTAGCCCCAACAAGGCCAGTTGGCCTAGGGACTGCCACAGGTGGTGGCTTATGTAAGTTATGCGCAATGTGATTTCTATGTTTTTAATAGTAATTGCCTACTGTGTGTTTTTGCGCTATTGTGTTCTGGCACCTCTGAATGTTTTTAGGCATCATGTGTCTTTCTTTCCATGCGCTGCACCTCTGAATGTTTTAGGCATCATGTGTCTTCTTGCGCTGCACCCCTGAATGTATTTTATTGCATCATGTGCTTTATTCTTAACACCTCTGAATGTTTTAGGCATCATGTGTTTCTCTTTATTACTCCTCTGAATGTGTTTCATGCATCATGGGTAATGTGTTCTTGTGTAGACCCCTAAATGTATTTTATTCTTAGGTGGTTGTCCTTTTTAGTACAGGTGGTCCTAGTAAGGTCCTTGTTCCTGTTACCAGTGGATACTGGTTGTGATCTTTTTGATTACCCTTTTATGTTTAGTATTTCTTTTTTTTAAAGTACTATATCTGATTCTGACAGTGGCCCATGTGGCCCTGTCTTGTAAATAATCCCTTATGAATGTTGCCTGTGCCAGTTGGCACAATGTACATGTGTGATTTTTATCTGATGTGTTTTTACAATACAAAAGTTATTTTAATATAACCTTGTGTGGAGTCTCTTTTGTGGTGTGCCTAGTATATTGTTGCTGTTATGCGCTGGTGCAAATGCTTTACACATTGCCTCCGAATTTAGCCTTACTGCTTGTGCCAAGCTACCAAGGGGGTGAGCAGGGGTTATCTTGGCGTGTGACTTCCTTGCCCTGACTAGAATGATGGTTTCTGCCTGGCTTTGGCGTCAGCCTTAGCCAACCAGAAATAGCCAGTTCTAACACTGGCTTATCCAATAGCGAGGACGCCGCATCAGAGGGCAACTGGTTTGAAAAGCACATGCTTCCTAGGGTGCCTGCGTTCAGTTAGAGATCATGTCTGTGGGACTGAACCTCCAGAACAGTATACTGTGAGTTGATTTATATGAAGAATGTGTATACTGGACTGTCATTTTCCTCATCATCTCTAGTGATATGTAAAATAAAACACAACACACCGGAAGGACAACAAATCTATCACACATTAAATGCAAAAATACCAAAAGGCCAAGCAAACTAACAAGTGACAATTTTCTTTGCAATGGACGAGAGCATCCACCCTAAAGCAAGTTGGAGTATATAATGTTAATGCTACACAATGTATTTTTATTCACTTTTCTCCTAATACAAGTCAATGAAACATGAACACGTGATAGAAACAGTTACTGAAACAACACTAATGAGTAGGAGGCAGGATCTTCCTTCGAGGGGAATGTAAGGAGTCCGTGAGGTGAAGATAAAAGATGCAGAAGTCACTGTTTCTGGAAATAACACTTCTGTTTGTCAATATTCAATTTACTTCAAGATGCAGGAAAGTGTGCAGATGGACATCACTAAATAAAATGGTTCTGGGCCCTAATAGAATCATGTAACTTTGCAGGCATATTAAGGCGAACAGTCACATCAAATTAATATAAGAATATTGTAATTTGGCAATGTAATATATCAATGCACATTGTGGCATTCATGTGTAACCAATTATCGGTATTAAAGAAACCAGTATATCCGGTTATGCTTTCTCAATTCCTTCTTCCTAGAGGCCACCACTGCTGCTAGTCATCCGTATTCAGCAGTGCCTCCTGTGACCTGGAATCCTGCATTTAATCAATACCAAACGTTGTCAGTGCTTCTAGCCAACTCCGGTCACTGGTTCCACTCGCACCCCCACCACCCTTGGGCCTGTTATTCTTTTAGCCGGCTCCAGTCAGTAGTGGCCCCTTGGGCCTGTATGTAAGCCTACTAGCCAGCTCCTGTTAGTAGTGGCCCCTGGGACCTGTTATCATTCTAGCCAACTTGAGTCATTAGTAGCACCTTGGGACTAGTGATCATACTAACCAGCTTCAGTCAGTATTGGCCCCCTGAGACCTTTTATCCTGCTAAGTAACTCCAGTCAGTAGTGACCCCTGTACCTTAAATCCTGCTAATCTACAAAACCAGAGGTCAACTCTACTGCCAACCAGTTCCAGTCAATATTGACATGCATTGTTACCCTGCCTGTAATGAATACCAGAGGCTAGCGTTGTTGCTAGCCAGCTCCAGTCACCAGTGGCCCGTCACATATTATGCTCAATAGGATCAATGCCCAAGGCCTGTGTAGCTGCTAACCTGCCCTAGTCAATAGGGAGATTTTAACTATCACCTAGAACTGTTAGACAACCTAGACTCCTCCAAACTACTAGACACCCTGGAGGCGTACGGGTTTAGTCAAATAGTCACAAGATCGACTCACAAGGCAGGCCATACTTTAGATGGCATTTTCACCAACAATCCCGACCTTAAGTTCCGAGACATAAGGCCTTTGACTTGGACGGATCACAAGGCTATCTATTTTACTCTCAGAACCACAAATCCGGGCCGAGATTCTGTGACGAACCCTGGTAAAATCAAGGTTCGAGGTTGGAAAAAGGTGCAGGGCAGTGTTATGGGCCCTGACCTACCCATATCTGATATTGACGCCGCGGCTTCTGCATTCAACGAATGGATTGATAGGGCAGCTAAACAGGTAGCCCCTGTGAAAGAGATAGCCTTAAGGAAGCCAAGGATATCTTCTCCTTGGTATAGTCCTCAGCTTAAGGCTCTAAAGGTTGAATGTAGAAGAGCGGAAAGCCGGAGGAGACAAGATTATAGTGAGAGTAGCAAAATAATGTACAATCTTGCATTGCAGAAATATAAAAATGAGATCATCTCTGCAAAAGAGTATTATTTTTCCACCAAAATTAGAAATGCTGCCGATTGTATAAAGAACTTTTTTAAGTAGTTATCTCTTTGGCAAAACCTCAGCAGAACAATGCTTTTAAGGCTGATCAGGAGATATGTTACAATCTGGCCCTTTTCTTTCAAAATACAGTACAGATGATATATGATGATCTTCTAAAAGCTCAGGGACTCCAGTATACCAACATACGCAATGCAGAGGATGCCTGGCCGGCGACGCAATGTAAACTCTCCTGGTTCCCTGAACTGGTAAACAAGGAGGTGCAAGAGCTGCTCCTCTCTATAAAATCAGGTTCTCCAAGTGACCCTTGCCCCCCTGCCATCATGCATCTAGCCCCTAAGAAGATTTGCAAAAAGTTGACGCCCCTTATCAACCAAGCACTGACAACGGGATTATATCCGGCTCGGTGGAAACAAGCGGCCATTAGGCCCTTACTAAAAAAAAACAACCTAAACCCAGAGGTTTTAAAGAACTACCGCCTGAGTGCAGGATTACCGATGGTGGCGAAGGTCATTGAGAAATCAATGAACAAAGTGCCTGGTGATTATTTAAATGCTAACAAGCTATTAGACCCAACTCAACATGGTTTTCGCGCCTGCCATTCCACTGAATCGGCTCTGATTGTTGCAACTGAGAAAATTCGACGGGTGGTCGACGAAGGGGGTAGAGCAGCCCTCATACTCCTAGGCCTATCGGCTGCATTTGACACCGTGAATCACACGGTGTTAGTGCAACAGCTGAAGGATCTGGGGGTTGCGGACACTGCCCTTTCCCTGCTCACCTCCTTCTTGGAGGGTATAGAGCAAAGGCTGGTTTGGGATGGACTGGAGTCCAAGAGTTTCCATCTTCCTTGCGGTGTCCCACAGGGATCATCCCTATCCCCCACACTTTTCAACATATATGTCACCCCGTTAGCAAGGCCCATCAAAAGACATGGTTTCGTGTTGGTATCCTACGCTGATGACTCACAGCTGGTTATCTCTATTGGTAAACAGCCTGAGGTCACCGCTGCTAAATTCCACGCTTGCATATCTGAGATCATGGTCTGGATGAACCACAATTTTCTGAAGATCAACACAGACAAAACGGAGGTGATAGAATTTGGAGGGGGACCCCCCGTATGGAACAACTCATGGTGGCCAGTTGAGGCTGGGAAATGCCCGGTCCCGGTCTCTAAGGTTAGGAACTTGGGGGTCATTTTTGATGATAAGCTAAACCTCTCAGCTTGTCATGTGCTTATCTAGGTTCCTGATCGATACTGTGACCTTATGCCCCTATTCGGCTATAAAGCCCTTTTATTCCCTATATTGGCATAACCGTTCAAGTGCGATTTTCTGAAAAGTCATCTCTGGCCTCACACGAGCAGAGCCACAGAGCCACATTCCAGCATGACTCTCTGCTACTTCCTTTGCGACCAATTAGTGCAATGACAGAGCAGCAGTCACTATCTGATATTCCTAGATAACACTCCGAGTTCTTCAACAAGATAAAAACTTAGCAAACCTGGAAATCCCCGCTTGCTATGTTTTGATTAGTAATAGAACTCTAATGAGCAACTGATAGCTGCCACTTCCTAGTGACATCTTTAATTGACGTCTTATGTCCAGCAAACTTGCGTCAAACCCGGCACCTGTCAGGTATAAATATTACCAACGTTGCCTTAAGCAATGAGCGTTGCCTGTTGCTGATGCCAGCTGCCTGCATGACCAGTGTTGGTAAAAACTAGCACTCTGTCGCTGCAGCCTGCTATCCTGTGGTGGTGAAGCTACTGATTACCATTATCGCCGCTACAGCGCGAACTGTGGTTCAGTACGCTTGAGGAGCCGTGCAGCCGTCCTCTGCGAAGACATCCAGCCCAGCTGCCCGCGGACGCTGTCACCCCTCCTTCCTCCAGACGCGCTGAGAGAAGCCGCTGCATTTCTCGTGCAGAGAAATCCAGTCCCGGCGCTTCCAGTTTACCCTCGCAGGTGACTGGGATATCGAGAGAGACCCCTGAAGGAGATACCAATCCTCCATCATTCTATTCAGAGGTATGGTGTTGACTAAACCCTTAGAAGAGAATTCTTGAAACAAACCTTGGCAAAACCAACTTAACTTAAGCTACTTACTTACTCCCCCTTCTCACGTGTTAGGCTTAGGTCAGGCACACCGGGGTAGGCTTAGTTAGAAGCACCAGTTGAGTATGTTAGCCTAATGTATATATGACTGTATATATGTTTTATTACTTTTAAACCATTGTATGGCTAAGAAACCATATCAATGCTTTTACAGTTCTATTTCGCAATTCTTATCTTACTGTACGTACTTTTTATAATAACAGTTATTGCAATTGTGGCAATACATTTCTCTTGTACGAGAAGAAAGACTGTTCAATAAATGTTAACCCTTTATTGACAAACGCCCGTCTCTCTATTCTCTACATATTGTGAAAGTAAACTGCACCAGACTGACTGAGTGAAATCTATGTCTATTGTTTCACACGACCCTAGAGATCGACTCTTGATCTGAGGAGCAAAGTTGTCATGTTGCACGGTTGTTGGAAAACTGAATCCCTTCTTGTCTGTGCCAGGGAAGCTGATCACTTCCTATGCAGAGAAGAAAGTTTCCAGTGACCTCTGAGCTAGTTGGTAACACAACCCAATTAAGTTTAGCATAGTCAGTGGAGGCCTGGAATATCCGCAGTTCCACGTCGATACTACTGTTTATGTTATTCCAATGCGCAGGGCCTAGTGGGAAACTAGGAACTACACTACATGGCGCCCAACGTTTGGTAAGGCGATAAACTAACGTAAGACTTGTAGAGTAACTCAGCCGTGCATATTTCACACCCCTTTCACCCGTAAATACTCCAATAGACGTCTGGAGTGGGTGAAAGGTTAAAATCCGCCCGACCTTAGTAGGAAGAGATTCCTATGTAAAGCTCCGGTTTATTCAACGTTGAAGGATACAGTGTTCCAAAATATTGTGCATCTAATCTTTGTCTCCTTGGAGACCTACTCTGCAAAAACTGCATTTATAAAATGTCAGACAATGAAGGAGCAGCTAGGCTGGCTTCCATACTAATAGAGGAAGACACGAGTCTCCTACAAACAGACCCGGATGCTATTATCATCCCGGTCCAGTTAAGAAGATCTATAACTTTAAAACTTATAGAAAACGGACTGACACCTCAAGGTGGTACAGTAATTTTCGTGATAGAGGCTCACGAGTATCGGCAGACAGAGGTATTCTATTCATGGATAAACTTTCCAGCGGTAAACGCTATAACACAAGAGTTTCACTATTACAAAATAGAGGAACCTCCGGGAGAGTACGCTCCTTTCGAGGAGATTGAAATCCCACTTAAATTTCAAGAGCACCTGCTCTGGTTTAATGGCGCCCTAAAACATAATGATCACATAACTAGGCTCGGTCCACTAGGTAGACCAGGAGTCACGTGGCCGGTTCTAGCCAGCTACACACCACATCCTGACATTGCAAAAATGTCTAAGGAAGAGCTGTTAGCACAGCTAAACACATTAATAAAAATACATAGGCAATTAGTCCAATATGTAATACGGACTGCAACAGTCCAGCCAGCTGTTAATTCACCACAGCTGATCCCTCATCAGGGGAACACAAATAAAATTACACCACAGAACATACAGTCATGTCTTGGTAAAACACCCGTAAAACGGGAACAAATTCCTTTCTGGTTAGCCCAGAAAATCACTCAAATAGAGGCAGTATTTCCTGATACTACCCCTATTGAGAAACACAGAATCTTGACCATTTGCCTTCCTATGGGAATCGCACCACACGTGGAGGACTGCGACACTTGGGGTACAGTCTTTGCTTCCATTTACACAAAAACACACGGTGTTCCGTCTATGGCGGTAATACCAGACGTGCTAAAACAGATTCAAAATGAATTCGGTCCAGAGCCAGCTTTAAATCTAGGTATGAAATTACTGAAAGATTTCAAGCAGGTCACGGCTATATTATTAGCCAATGTAAAGGGAGAAGCAGCATCTGTGGCGATTCGCCAGAAGTTGAGGGAAACAGATATAAAAGATCCTGTTGAGCTTGCAAAAATCATAGAAAAATGCTATGAAGAACTAGGTAGAGACAGCTTGGGTGGAAAACCAGTTAAGCCCCAACTGCTCGAAAATCCTGAAAAATTATTTATTAAAAATAATTTAAACACTCCTAAAAAGAGCTGGGATGGAAATAAACAATCCACTCCCAAGGAAAAAGTTTTCCAGTCCAGAGGAAGGTCTCCTCGACGGAGGGAAAGAACTCCGACTCGAGAACGCCAGTCTCCCCAACGGGAGCCCTCTGAGAAAAGATATAACCTTAGAAATAGGGATAATATAAAAAGACCTGATAGATATCAAAGTATTGATACACGTCCCTCTCGATCTCTTCCACAGAATTCGGAAAGAAGAGGACGGTCAGACCCAGGAGAGCACACCAAGTCCAAAGACAAGGAACCTGCTCAAAATAAGAAATCTCAATTTCAGAAAAAGAAGGTAGCCAGTATTAGAGTAATCAACCATGCCGAGAATACTGAGGACACAGTTGAAAAACGGGGAGTGGGCATTGACAATGTTGGACAGTGCAGCAGAGATCAGTATAGCGCGCAAGAACTTGATGAGTCATCTGGAGACAGTGGACACGAATGAATACATTCAGGTTGAAACTGCCGACGCCAGACTTAGCGAGCCCCATAAAATATACGAAATAACATTGCGTATAGAGGGTGATAAGACTAGGAAAATTAAGGGTCTATTTTGGGATAAGCTCTCAAAAGGCTATGATATTCTGTTAGCTGAAAAAGATTGGCCCCCGGAGTTTGTCAGGGAGTGCCCTCGTGGCGAAGAGGTGATTATGCCTGCCTTCTCGAATCACATACCGATTCATAAAAAATACACATATGCAAGGAAATGGGCAGTAGCCCAGGCACCTGCATTGTATAAAAATCATGTAGGATGGGATGAGGATTCTCCGCCTCACAAAATCCAGCTAAAAAGTGAACCAACTGCCCAACGGCAGTATCCCATAAAGCAAGAAGCTAAAAAACAGGTCAGGGAGATCTTAGATCAACTTGAGTACCAGGGGGTGATTGAAACATGCACCTCTCAAATGAACAATCCTTTGTTTCCTGTCTCCAAGCCAGACAATTCATATCGTCTAGTGTTGGACTACAGACACCTTAATACATGTTGCAAAACCTTTGCAGTACAAAACTCGCATAGTGCAGCCCTAATGAATAATATAGTTAGGAAAAAATATAAAACGACATTAGACATTTCTAATGGTTTCTTTTGTCAAAACATTGCACCAGAAAGCAGATACTTGACCGCTTTCTCCGCATTTGGGTCGCAGAAAAAATTCTGTCGACTCCCACAGGGGTTCAAGAACAGCCCAGGACTATTCTCAGCTAGAGTAACAGAGTTACTACAAATCTATGATGATGAAGCATTATCTTACGTAGATGACATTTATCTCACAGACGACGACTTGGATACTCACTTGAAAAGAGTGAACACCATTATACTTGGGTTCGCAGCAGAGGGTTACAAATTCAACTTTAAAAAGTCCCGAATTGCCCATCTGACAGTACTATTTTTAGGGTACGAATTATCAAGTGAAGGGAAAAGCCTAGCGGACAACTTCTTAGAGAAGTGCGCTGTACTCCAAGCTCCAAAAACGCTGAAGAATTTACAATCAATACTAGGTTTTCTGAATTTCGGAAGAACTTACATTCTAAATTACGCAGAGAGGGTTAAACCTCTCTACAAACTAATAAAACCTGATTTAAAACAAATCAATTGGACTCAAAAACACACAGAAATTTTGAGATCACTGCAAACAGACATGTTAGCAAAAACAAAATTAGATACACGTGACAACACACGTGATCTTGTAATCCGAGTCATCCCAGGAAGATGCGGATTCACGTACCTAACCTCTAATGAGGGAGAAAAGGTACCAATAGCTTACAAATCACATTTGTACACAAAGGCTGAAATAAAATTCAGTTCAACTGAGAAAATTCTAACTGCGGTTCAGACTGCTGTAGCGAAAGAAAGGCCCCTAGCACAAGGTAAACGAATAATTATCGTAACTCCTATACCGGCTTTAGAAGCGGTAACTAAAGCAAGCATTCCTAATGCTAAAGCTTTGCATCCGAGATGGATTCAGTGGGTTAATTCTCTTGCTGCAACAGACGTAGTTTACGAATTTGATCCTAACTTAAAAACACAGGAATTTTTACAATATGAATATGAATGTCCTCTGCCAATTGAAATCCTGCCTCTCGAAGAGTACGGAAGTATTATATATACTGACGGATCAGCACAACCCGCAGTTGGGGGTAAGCAAGCTTACAGTGCTGCGTGCGCGATTGTTAAAGGTCGCTGGCACAAAGGAAAATTTAGACCATTGGTCACTAAAACACAATCTCTAGGAGATTGCTCGGCTCAACGAGCTGAATTAGTAGCATTTAAGATGGCGCTAGAAAATACTGATCGCGAATTCCCCACACTAATAGTGTGCGATTCTTTTTATTGCGTACAATCTTATAATGAATACTTGCAGAATTGGGTGGAAAATGGTTTCAAAGATGCAAAAGGTGGCACAATAAAGCATAAAATGCTTTGGGAACAGGTAGTTCTTTTACAAAAAGAACTACAAAAGACTCACGTGATACATACACTGAGTCATCAACGTGATGGCGTTCACGTTGCAGGGAATTCATTGGCTGATGAAGCCGCGAAGGCAGCTGTGCAAACGGCTTCCGTAGCCGCGATAACTCGGTCACAAACAAAAATAGACAGCGATGTTCTACAAGCTGTCAGTGCGTCAGTAAAAAATGATAAGAAAACACTCCCAAAAGGCTTTCCGATAAAGTACTTGTACTTAACGGATACAAATAATGTTCCTTTTGCTCGAATCCCTGGAGTGGGGGATAGAGTAATTCCAAACAGGGAACACAGACTAGGACTGATCAAAGCGGCACACGAAGGGCTTGCTTCTGCACACACTGGCATTTCCGCAACAGTATCACTATTAAAACAGAGATATTGGTGGCCTCGCTTGAGAATACAAACTAAAAAGTATGTATTAGAATGCGACATATGCCAAAGGATAAAAGTAT
Source organism: Lissotriton vulgaris (assembly GCF_964263255.1). Lineage (NCBI taxonomy): Eukaryota > Metazoa > Chordata > Amphibia > Caudata > Salamandridae > Lissotriton > Lissotriton vulgaris. The sequence goes on along the minus strand of NW_028240857.1, from coordinate 72,118 downwards.
CAACAGTGAAACGACCAGCGCAGACACCCCTTCTGATCTCGGATAAACCATTTGCATGCGTTTACCTGGACCACTGTGGTCCCCTACAAAGGGACGGTAACTATAGATATATCATGGTAGCAGTGGATTCCTGTACGAGGTTCATATGGATGTGGCCCCAGCGCTCGGCTGACGCTAGAACGGTTATAAAAGATTTGCGAGTCTTTATCGGCACATACGCAATTACCACGTTCCATTCTGACCAGGGTCCTGCTTTCAGCTCTCGAGCCTATAGGGAGGCCATGGCCAGCATGGGAATTGGGTTGCGGTATTCTTGTCCGTCGCATCCCGAAGGGAATAGTGTGGTAGAAAGAAAAAACCGGGATATAAAGCAATCTATAACAGCGAAGGTATTAGGTTCAGGCGCTGGGTGGGTCAAACATTTAATAAGTGTCCAGACTAGTCTTAACAACATGCCAAGAAATTCTCTAAAAGGTTTCAGCCCATACGAACTATTGTTCGGAATAAGAATGAACGTTCAGGACCTCGATAGTCAGATGTCAGTGGTACAAAAAGAAACAAAGCAGTTTGAAGTAAAAGACCGTTTGGCTGTTTTACAGGAACTGAATGAAACAAGAAAATCATTAAGCAACATAAAGTTAAAGCAACAGCCAAATACCACTGACGAGGCACCACCCGCAACAGCCCCAGCAAGGCCTGTCTGGATTCCAAAGATTGGGGATCTAGTCAGAGAAAAGATCGCGGTGAAGAAGGAATTTGGGCCTTCTTACAGAAAAGCAGTACCTGTCTTAGCAGTCTCCGGAACAAGATCAGTTGTGCTACCGCCCCTTGCTGGTAAAAAGGAGAACAGAGTCGTGTCCATCGATCTGGTAAAACCACAAGCATGTGGCCTATAATCAACAGTAGGCCCAGTGGACTCCCAAGAAACAACAGAATACCCAAACTTGCAACAATCCAAGAGGTTCAAACTGAAAGACTCATCACATTCGATCAGCCTGCAGTGCACAATGAAGGACTATGCAATAATGCCATGGAACTCGTGCCTCTTGAAACACAGATTGAAACAGTTCGTCAAGAAACAACACCAGTCTACACTAATGTGGCATCAGAAAGTGCTACCGAAAGACAGATTGAAAGAATTGACAGAACTGCCTCTGGTTATTTCATCAACTTCGACAACTTCTCTGAAGATTTAAACGACCCCGAAGTGATGCCAGAAACAAAAAAGTCTTTTAAAGAAAAAGCAACAGAACTCTTTCATCAACTGAAGGAAATCTACCTAATTTCCCCTTGGCTAGAGTTCTGGTTCGGTCTAGGTGTATTTTTCCTCCTGCTTTGGCTCATCATGGTACTGTGTTTGGGAAAATTCATTGAAGGAAAATATATTACAATGGACACAGCAAGTCAGAACATCAACCTAGTCCTGAAACCACACAGATCATCCCACGTGAAGAAAAGAGAACTGTCAACAGTAAATGTCACAGCAATTCCAATACCTGGTGGGGTAGTATGGGAGAAAACAGACTATGAGATCTATGGTCCGGTCGAAATCCTGAAGTATCCTCATCAACTAAAGGTTTCCTTAAGTGACTTTGTGACACCAAGTACATTCTCTGATGATTGGGACTTTAACAGTATTAATGACATGATGTCTGATTTAGTAATGTCAGCTAGATTCACAGATCATGATTATTTACAAGGTTCATCTAGTTATGAGCAGTTATTCTGTTACACCCACTATGGGGATCATTACTTGCATAAATCTGCACAGCCTAGAAATGTTTTTATGTATAATCAATGGGAACATTGTTCTACACCACCTAAAAGCAGTTCTAAAGCATTTTTTGAGAAATTCAAATACTTCTCAGGGTTTAACACAAGTGATGCAGAAACGTTTTATTATAAACTGTTAGATAAAACAGGAATGAAAACAATGCTGACAAATTCTAAATTGATATATTCAGAAGCATTTTATGACAAAATGATGACATTTGGTTTTGATTATTGGAAAAATAATATTGAAACGAAAACAATTTGGGGTACAAAAGATTGGCAGGTGCAAGGCATAGAAGCACTATTTAGAACCTGCATGATACCAGAACAAATGTTATTTTTAAATGACACTGTACACCAAACATCCTGTCTTGGCCTAGCTAAGAACAAAGAAATGAAAACACCGTCTATACCAAAGCCAATAGCTGAGAATGCAACTGCAGATAATGAGCTAGACGTGTCACACATTTTACATTTCAACAGAACACATCCTGATTGGAAAAAGTGGTTAATCTGGCCTACAGACACAAATAACTGTCAAGATAGGTTCCTGAATAAAACACAGGGTTTAAAAATGACCAGATTAGACTCAAGATATTCCCAGAGACAACATCCAGGAATAATAACAACATACAGTGTAGGTAAACTCTGCCTTGAATGGCTAACATCATCCACACTGGCTGAAATTAAGCAACACTTGTCTTTATTAAAAGATGGTGCTGATTTGCGCGATTTCATTCTTGGACCACGCAAACAGCGTCAAAAGCGTTTCATAGCGACCAGCATCTATGCGGCTTACAACGAGGCTTGGAAAGTAAAGCAAATTGAAACTGCTGAAAAGATACGAGAAATTGATCGTATTAATTTGGAGAAATCACTTTCTGTGGTAGACAATGGGTTAATGACTCTGTCTTCCAGAATATATTCTTTGGACAATATTGTATCATCTGCCTTTGATGTGATAGACAGAGATTTGCTAATGTTACAACATGGCCAGTCTCAATTACGCTCTATTATAGAACTAGGCTGGACGCTGCAAAATCTTCGTTCAGGCTATGTGCCTTGGCGTCTAATCAACACAACGTCATTGTTTTCCATTTTTAACCTTACTGATAATCAGATCAGTTTGGCACAGAAAGGAGCAGACTATACAATCTTGAGCATCGAGAAACTCGAGCGATTACCATTGACAATGTCAGAGAGTCCTGTCATTGAATGGATAATACACGGGATTATCACAATTCCGATAACAACTTTCCGATTTCATAAATGCCTTGAGTACATACCTGCTGGCCAATATGAACAATTGGGTAAGGGATATATAAAATCCGAATGGAAATTACCATACACTCATTCTTGCTATAGTGACAGCGACAAAAATGTATTTCTTAGTGGTGACAACTGTAAACACTCACTAAGCGGTATACTTTTGTGTCAGGGTATTAATTTACACGGAGCATGTGATGGAAATTCAAACAACCTTTCATGCCACCAGCTAGTCACACCTGCAACTCAGATAGAGCCCTTCTTTATGCAACTCGCAAACGGGAGTTACATTCTAAGAACGGATCACAGGTGCTGTGGCCTCGCGCCCGGACTAAGTTATCTAGTAGAAGTAACGTCCATGGTCAAATGCTGTATGCAAGCATTGTTCCCGAGCGGGCCTCCAGACATAGTGACTCCCATCTGGCCTCGTCTGAATCTCTATTCTATACGAATTGATACATTAAGCAAAATGAAATCTGTGCTTTTACAGACAACAGTGCCTATAACGTCATCTAAAGAGACGTATGATCTTCTAGTCGCAAGGACGGCTACTGAGGTCCATGACCTTTTATCAACAAATTGCCCCGTGCATTTCGTACAAATGCTCGACCAACTCCTTAACATGTCTAGTGCTACAAGCATCCCAGGCATATTTAAGACAGTCTTTACGGGACTGCTAACACCCTTCCAGGCAATTTTGGGAATCTTTCCTAATTTTGTGCACTCCATTTTTGGTGGTATTCCACTATTTTTTGGACTCATCGCAGGGATTCTATTTTTGACCCTCCTGCTTCGTTATGGCAAGCCTCGGCTCAGACATAGCTCCCATGGGAATGGAAGAGACAATCCTAGCAATGCGCTACCGGGACAGGATAACTAACGTCCTCGGATTGGCCAGGCTGAGAGATCTAAACATGACCTGGTTCCTTTCATTCAGACCGATATGGCAAAATTGCATTTTACCTGTGCTACGGTGTATGCTTTGCGGCGAGGAATGCGTGTTGGACATCTGTCTTTCACTTCCATCAGCAGTACCAATGGACGTCGATACTTTGCTAAGTCCAATAACGGCTCACGCATTGTGTTGTCCCCAGCGGCTACCAATCCTGATGACGGCATTTGTGGAGACTCCTGTACTACAGCCAAGTGGTAACAGTGGAGCGAGTGACAAAAGCAACATCATCCAGGTACGACGTGCTGTGAGCATTGCTGGTCCTGACTTCGATGACAGCAATCATTCTCACACCTGCCAAGTTTCAGCGCTATCTAATTTGGTTGAACTATCACCTGATTTTGTAGACCAATTCTTTGCGAGCCTGTCTGATACGATGTTCTCACCCACAGAGAAACAATAACTTTTTGAAAAGCTTTCCGACACACAGCGTTCCTATGAACTCTGGATTCGGCCTTCAGTTTTGATCAACAAAGAACTGCCAGGAGCTTTGGTAAACTGATTTTTCTTTGAATTGGACAATTTTTCAAATATTGACCCTTTTCCTTTTTGGCACAAACAATTCTTTGCTTAACGTAAAAACTATTCTTAGAGAACAGAAGCTTCACACTTCTATTTCTAAACACATCTAGAGACATAACAACATTACACCAGCCTCTAGCACACATGTTATTACAATGCATTTTTATGTGATGATTTATCTCGCATTTCTTCTGTCAGAGATACTTCATGTATAAATCTTTATGCATAATCGTTCATTGATTTCATATGCAATAATTTTTTGAATGATTACTATGCTTTTAAAAAACGTACAGTACCTAAATTCCATGTATTACAAGTACGCCTATTTCGAATGCATTTATGTATTTTGGGGTGGGCTATGTTACACAATGTTACACATGCATCTAATTGCTTAGTTTTAGTAATTTTGATGGACATGAATTCGTGGAGTGGGTGTCATGTGCTTATCTAGGTTCCTGATCGATACTGTGACCTTATGCCCCTATTCGGCTATAAAGCCCTTTTATTCCCTATATTGGCATAACCGTTCAAGTGCGATTTTCTGAAAAGTCATCTCTGGCCTCACACGAGCAGAGCCACAGAGCCACATTCCAGCATGACTCTCTGCTACTTCCTTTGCGACCAATTAGTGCAATGACAGAGCAGCAGTCACTATCTGATATTCCTAGATAACACTCCGAGTTCTTCAACAAGATAAAAACTTAGCAAACCTGGAAATCCCCGCTTGCTATGTTTTGATTAGTAATAGAACTCTAATGAGCAACTGATAGCTGCCACTTCCTAGTGACATCTTTAATTGACGTCTTATGTCCAGCAAACTTGCGTCAAACCCGGCACCTGTCAGGTATAAATATTACCAACGTTGCCTTAAGCAATGAGCGTTGCCTGTTGCTGATGCCAGCTGCCTGCATGACCAGTGTTGGTAAAAACTAGCACTCTGTCGCTGCAGCCTGCTATCCTGTGGTGGTGAAGCTACTGATTACCATTATCGCCGCTACAGCGCGAACTGTGGTTCAGTACGCTTGAGGAGCCGTGCAGCCGTCCTCTGCGAAGACATCCAGCCCAGCTGCCCGCGGACGCTGTCACCCCTCCTTCCTCCAGACGCGCTGAGAGAAGCCGCTGCATTTCTCGTGCAGAGAAATCCAGTCCCGGCGCTTCCAGTTTACCCTCGCAGGTGACTGGGATATCGAGAGAGACCCCTGAAGGAGATACCAATCCTCCATCATTCTATTCAGAGGTATGGTGTTGACTAAACCCTTAGAAGAGAATTCTTGAAACAAACCTTGGCAAAACCAACTTAACTTAAGCTACTTACTTACTCCCCCTTCTCACGTGTTAGGCTTAGGTCAGGCACACCGGGGTAGGCTTAGTTAGAAGCACCAGTTGAGTATGTTAGCCTAATGTATATATGACTGTATATATGTTTTATTACTTTTAAACCATTGTATGGCTAAGAAACCATATCAATGCTTTTACAGTTCTATTTCGCAATTCTTATCTTACTGTACGTACTTTTTATAATAACAGTTATTGCAATTGTGGCAATACATTTCTCTTGTACGAGAAGAAAGACTGTTCAATAAATGTTAACCCTTTATTGACAAACGCCCGTCTCTCTATTCTCTACATATTGTGAAAGTAAACTGCACCAGACTGACTGAGTGAAATCTATGTCTATTGTTTCACACGACCCTAGAGATCGACTCTTGATCTGAGGAGCAAAGTTGTCATGTTGCACGGTTGTTGGAAAACTGAATCCCTTCTTGTCTGTGCCAGGGAAGCTGATCACTTCCTATGCAGAGAAGAAAGTTTCCAGTGACCTCTGAGCTAGTTGGTAACACAACCCAATTAAGTTTAGCATAGTCAGTGGAGGCCTGGAATATCTGCAGTTCCACGTCGATACTACTGTTTATGTTATTCCAATGCGCAGGGCCTAGTGGGAAACTAGGAACTACACTACAAGCTCAGGTTAATAGCCTGACATCGTCCGGTTTCTTTCTCTTAAAAACTTTAAGAAAGATTTTCCCATTCATCTCGCAGGATCTACAGAAAACGGTGATGGTGAGCCTTCTGCTCTCCAAATTAGACTACTGCAACGCCTTGTTCATGGGCATAGATAGATTGCAGATGGGAAAGCTTCAGACACTTCAGAATGCGGCAGCCAGGTTGCTTCTGAAAATTCCGAGGGGCTGCCCCACCTCTTCAGGTATTAAATCACTGCATTGGTTACCAGTACAGCAGCGGGTTGATTTCAAGGCCTTGTGCCTGGTTCATAAGGCTCTTTATGGAGGGGGTGCCGATGAAGTTTCCAAGCTATTTACGCCTTATGCTCCCCCTCGCCTTCTGAGATCCACCAATTTAGGACTTCTTAAAACCTTCAGAGTCAAACGAGCCAGATGGGGAGGTAGGACACTATCCAACAGAGCGCCACACCTGTGGAATAGACTACCTCTGGACATGAGATTTCAACCAAACACAAGGCTGTTTAGGAAGAGTCTGAAGACGCTGCTCTTTGTAACTTAGGCTGGCTCAGGTTGTAGCTTTCAGGATTATGGATTCTCACACATTAGCGCCAAGACGCCACAGCAATCGAGCGCTTTATAAACATTAAAAATAGAAATAGAATAGTGACCTCCCAGACCTGTTATTCTGCATATAATCAGCAAGGCTTCTGCACTAATAACACTCACCTCCACATCTTTATGGCATATTGAAATGTAATTTATTTACATCATACAGTAGGTACCGCACTTATTTCACACGATCCCAAAAACAAAGAAAATCAAAATTTGCCTATCCGTTCAGCATTCCACCTTGTCAAAAATGACCAAATCACACCAAGCACTATATCTTGCCATATCACATGGCACACTCAGCCACATGACAAGATACCACGGCAGGGATTTGGGGCCATTAATCCTCTGTTTGAGGCTTGTGTGCTGTAGCTGCACATGCTTTACATACTCCTGCCATCTTGTGTTGGGTCTGGATGTTTGCAAGTTGTTTTTCTTTGAAGAAGTCTTTCCAGTCACGAGGTAAGGTGACTCCACCTCTCGGTGATAGTGTGCATGGGCATCAACTCCATTGTTAGATTGTTTTTTACCCCAAACGGGTTCAGGTGTGTATTGCTGGGCTCCGAAACCGCTCTTTGGGTTCCCCGCAGTCCACTCTACCCTCAACGGTATTGTTTCAGTCCGCGTTTCAAATAGATCGACAAACTCTCCATTTTCGATGGAAAACCTCGTGGGCAACCGTCGGGCCAGCCATCTGCAAATGGAATGGACTCCATTCTATTTCTGTCCTGGGTGCCACGCCAAGTACCCTCGCACCGACGTACATCAAGTTTTTAACCTGTGCCTCTCTCCAGAGCACAAGGAGGAAGCCTGCGTCGCTTCTAAGTCGTTTTGGTCCAAGAGGACTCTACCCGATCATCAGGCTCGATGACGAGAGAGGCAGCGTCAAAGCATTCAACACACTCTGGATATCTTTGGGAAAGAATCTGAATAAGACGAGATAGAAGCGTCTGCCATAGAAGAAGAGGCCCATCTCTATGCCAGAGCGCAATCATTGGGGCAATCTGGGGCAGCCATGTGATTGCAATTCTACATCATGCCAGGACCATAGGCGACTGACGAAATGTATAGGTTATCTTGTGCCATTCTGGCATCTAAAGAGGCCTAATAAACAGTATTTGGGTGTCAGCTCAATACTTAGTTATGTGGCATGAACCATTTCTTCGACAGCTAGTTGCCAGAAGGAGTATATTTCATCGCCGGACCATGGTTAATGTAAGAAATCAGACCCCACAGTGTTGCAGCGCAAGCATATATCTGGGCAAGACCCGACCATTCGATGAAGATGTTGTGGCGTTAAGTAGGTTCTATGCAGAAAATTATAATGTATCAGTCGAAAATGGGCATTACTAGAAACCATGCGTATTAGTTCATAGGCCCGCTGCCAGTCTTGATCTTCCATTGGAATGTAAGGCCCGTGTGTAGTGCCTACTGTACTTGATCACATTGTTCTGTAAAGATGCATAATTAGGTGTCTACACGCTCCATACGTTAGCAGTATCTCAAGGGTTTGAGTATGCGGCGGAGCTGTCGGATAGCATGGCCAGGTGTGCTTAGTTGTGTCTGCCAAGCACCACATGTTGTAAAAATTACCCCTGGCTTAGACCAAACTCTTTGCGGGCATGTTTAAAGGGGATAAGTCTCATCTGGGTACAATTCACCCTATTGCTCGCAGCCCCCTCCCTCCATGCCTGGAAGGACATACTGAGTGCTATCTGCCTGATTGATTTTAATATCCAGATTGGGAGCTCCCTATGGAATGGTGCGCACTTAAGTTCTCTCACTACAAACCATTGCCATACTCTGGCCATCTGTCGCACAATATATGGAGTATCTCTCGGTGTTCCCGATTCCATCCATTAACAGCTCTGGAAGACAACCAGCGTCCACCATTCCCGCCAAGAGCCGCATTTCCCAACTAGGGCCTGTGTAGAGCCATCGAGCTGCGTGTTGCAATTGAACGGCATAATATTAGGGGTCCAAATATGGGACCTCCAATCCCCCGCTGCATAAGTCCTGGTCAGTGTGGCCAAAGCCACTCTGCTATGTGTAATGGCCGTGTTGAAAGATTTAACAAGACCATGAAGGGCATGATCGGTGGATTTCCTGAAAAACTCAAAAGAAGGTGGGATGTCTTACTTCCATGCCCGCTTTTTGCCTATTGGGAAGGGCCACAGAAGGGAGTGGGGTCCTCCTTATTTTAGCTTCTGTTTGGGTTTCCTGTTGGGACCGCTGTGCCTTGTGAAGGAGGGATTGGAGAAACCTCTTGTTGAACCTTAGCAGATATAGTGGACTAAGTGCTTGGCTTTTGCTCCAGGATGTATAATTACATAGAAATAGCAAGCAAAAACATTGCGGCCAGCCTAGAGCTCCAGAAGCTCTGGTAATGCCAAAAGGCTGCTATGGTTGAGTTCCAGCCAGGGCAGATGGTGTGGGTTTTGGGTCCTGTGGCTCCTAGGACTCTGCTAGGTAAGTGGATTGGAACCTACCTTATCCTAGAAAGAAAAGGGCCGGTCACCTACCTGGTAGGCCCTGGCTCTGACAGGAACCATAAGAGGTCGTCCATCTCAACCGCCTTACACCCTACTATGGCATGGCAGATGTGACCATGCTCATGGTTCCAGATGAGGATCGGGAAGCAAAGAGTGAACCTGCCCCTGACCTGTCCGACAATCCAAAAGATGGGTCAGTGGAAGGTGCGGTCTTGTCAGACACCCTACCTGCCCATCAGGAGGCTGATTGCAGACAAGTCCTAAATCACTTTCCCGAGCTCTTCTTTTTGACCTCTCGCCGGATTAGCTGGTGTATCCATGATGTAGATGCTGATGAAAGCCTACCGGTCGAGAATAAAACATACAGGCAGACTGAACATGTGAAAGAGAGCATCAAAGCTGAAGTGAGCATGATGCTGGAATTGGGAGTTCTAAAGCCTTCTGAGAGCCCCTGGACCTGCCCAGTTGTCTTAATCCCCAAGCCTCATAGCCAGGATGGTAAGAAAGAAATGAGGTTTAGGGCCACTGGGGCGTGAATTCTGTGACCAAAAGCGATGCATACCAAATTCCATGGGCAGATGAACTTATTGACAGGTTGGGAGCAGCCAAGTATCTGAGTATGTTTGATCTCACTTCAGAGTACTGGCAGATAGGTCTGACGACTCCAGGAGCAAAAGAAATATCTGCATTTTCAACCCCAGATGGGTCTTATCAGTTCACTGTAATGCCCTTTGGTTTGAAAAATGCACCTGCCACTCTTCAAAGGTTGGTGAACTAAGCCCTTGCTGGATTGGAATCCTTGAGTGTAGCCTTTCAACACAATAGTGCTGTCTTTAGCTCCACCTGGCAGGATCACCTGATCCACCTTAGGAAAGTACTGTGGGCTCTGAGAAGTGCAGGCCTCGTTATCAAGGCATGCAAGTGCCAGATAGGGCCGGGAAAGGTTGCATACTTGGGTCACCTTGTTAGTGGAGGCCAGGTTCAACCCTAACAACCCAAGATCTAGACCATTCTGGACTGGGTGGCTCCAACTACCCAGACTCAAGTGAGGGCCTTCCTTGGCTTCCCTGGTACTATAGGAGGTTTATGAGGGATTATGGCACCATTGTGGCACCCCTCACAGAACTAACTTCCAAAAGAATGCCTACAAATAGTGAACTTGACTGTGAGCTGTCTAAAGGCTTTTGACACGCTGAAGGAAGCGATGTGCTCTGCAGCTATTCTGAAAGCTGCAGATTATGTCAAGCAATTCATTGTGCAGACCGATGCCTCAGAACATGGTATAGGAGCAGTGCTATCCCAAAAACATGCCCAAGGTCAAGATCAGCCACTGGCTTTCATCAATAGAAGGCTAATCCCCAGGGAACGGCGTTGAAGTGCCATTTAGATGGACGCCTTTGCTGTGGTTTGGTCCCTTGAGAAGTTTAGGTCAAACCTGTTTGGCTCTCACTCCCTAGTTCAAACCGACCACAGGCCTCTCCGATGGTTAATGCAAATGAAAGGTGAAAATCCCAAATGACTAAAGTAGTCCATCTCCCTACAGGGAATAGACTTTGAAGTGAAACAGAGACCTTGGATTGCCAATGCAGATGGACTTTCCAGGTTGTCCCATTTAGACGATGTTAAATGCTATGTTATGTTAAAAATACTTATAAAGCGTGCGTACACCACAAGGTTTCAGGGCGCTGCGGACAAGGGAGTCCTGCCGCTAAGTGATTCATTCATAAGTCTGGCGAAAGAGCCAGGTCTTTAAGAGTTTCCAAAATTGAGAATATGATATCATCGAGCTAATGTCCTGAGGGAGAGAATTCCAAAAGTTAGGGGCCAGGAACGCAAATCTTAGTTCCCCCAATTTCTAGCGTTTAAAGGATGGAGTAGCTAGGGGATTCAAATGGGAAGACCTAAGATCCTGAATGTGGATATATCTCTAGACCCGAGTAAATACAGACACTGGGCAGTTGCCATGGAGAGCTTTAAAGAGGAGGCATCCCAACTTGAATGCACTGAGTTCGACTACCAGAAGCCAATGTAACTTTTTCATAAGAGGGGTGACATACTGCATTCTTGGCTGGCAATAGATTAATATAGCAGCCTGGTTTGCCACTAGTTGCAGTCTTTTAGATTGATATGCCGGAATGCCAAACTAAAGAGTTAGTGTAGTCAATGTGAGAGATGACTAAGGCTAAAGCAACTTGGGTAAGAGCTTCAGTAGTGAGAAATCTGCTGTTCCCCAGTAATGGGGAATCTTTCATAGATTCACATGCTTGAATCATTCCCCGTCATCGAAGTGGGGTTCTCACGGTACATAGAATAGCAATAGCATAGCAAAAGCATAGTTAAAAGAGCAATAGGAAGTATTGTAACATGGACGTTTACAGGAAAACACTTGTCACTTTAATAACTTGTCCAAGTCATTAGATATGGTCCAAACTCCAGCCAATCAGGCGACAGCACCCTCTGGAACCTTCTCCTCTGAGGCTCGGGCTCTCAGATTTTCTACTGCACGTCGTGTGAAGGGAGTCTCCCTGAGCTCTGCTCAGTACCTCTACCTTTTCTCTTCAGAAACTCTTCAGAATATCTTCACTGCTTTGTCTACTACAAAGAGGTCACTCATCAGATACTATGAGTCTTGTGGGAAACTCCGGCTTCATTCCGAAGACCCCCACAAAAATTTGTATCTACTGCCTCCACCCTGAAAGTCAGGTGAGAGATTGTAAAATCTACAGGACTTTCCCTCAAAAGACTTTAAGAGACAGAGAGGGACGTCTACCTCTGTGGTTACAGAAACTCACGACCAAGGATAATCCCTTAGCAGATGTTGAGAGTGATTCCGCTCTCAGGACTGTCATCTCTAAGAAGAGGGTTAGTGAGGCGGAGATGGTATCTACTAAGGTGCTCAAGAAAGACCACACCTCTACTCATGAAGGTCAGACTTCTTCCTCAAAAAGGGCTCCTGCTCCTTCTAAGGGACTACCTGTGCCCTCTATGCCTCCGAGATCTGTCTCTAAGTCTCAGGCATCTAAGTCTCTTCCTGAGACAAATTTGCCTAAAAAAATGGGTCCCTTGTCGACGAAGACTTCCGTCGCCACTGCTACAACGACTACTTCCACCTTCTCTTCTCCTCAACCTACAATGATTATGTCATCAGAGTCCTCTCCATTGACGTTTGTCATGGTGTCGGTGAAGCATCGCTCGCCTGCCACCTCCCTCACTTCGTCGTCGATGAAAAAGAGGACTGTCTCCGGTCGGTCATCGACAGATGCCTCTTCACCGGCGAGACGGTCGATGTCTCTCAAGGCTCTACCTGCTTCGTCGACGGATGCCTCGATGTCGAAAGTTGCCTCGTCATTGACGGGTGCTTCGTCGACGATTGCTTCATCGGCGGTTGGCTTGTCGGCGGTTGCCTCGTCGATGGTTGCCTCGTCGACAGCACAGAAGCCTTTCCTTACGGAACTTCAACCACGCTCTTCGTCGTTGACCGCTGAGTCGGTGGCGGCATCCTTGGTTCCACCTTCAGCTTTGATGTGTCTAGTCCTCTTGAAATCTTCAACAAAACTTTTGCCGCCTTCAGGAATGACGGATGTTTCCCTACTTCAACGTAGGAACTCTTCTTTGGGTCTATTGCCAACTCAACCATCACCAAATCTTCCTGTGTAGCTTTTGACTATGACGCTAATGAGGAGGATTTGGAAGAGGATGACCGGTTCCGTACTGCTCGTACTCCTTCCGAGCTTCTCATCAAATGCCAAGATATTGATGATGACCAAGGATATGATTATTACCCTGAGCCTAATACTCAACCACCACTTGAGTATCCAGCTGTGCAGATGCCCATGTCTCTTATCTCTAATTTGCAACATATGCTTGATTACTACTACTGTTGATTTCCTCCCTCGGAGTCGGCCTCATCTGTCCCACAGATGCCTCTTCCTCTGCCTTCATCGATCATCGGGCCGACCCCTCCGGTGGCATCAATGTCTCATCACCCGGAGGACGCACACACAACTGACGACGACAGAGAAGGGGAGTGGGTGATAGATCCCTCCTTACTGAGGAGGACAATTATCAAATTCATACTCCGTCACCTTCCACTCCAATTCCTGTTGAATCTCCGCCAGCTGACACAGGTGGGTTTCATGTTCTCATGGACAGGCCGGCCAAGAGATTACAACTTCTTATAGTCACGAAGGACGACGACTGTTTCTTGTATGATTTCAAAGACCAGCCACGGAAACAGGTCTGGGCTATCCCAATCATTGACTTCATCTGGCAGGACGGTTTGAAGGTCCACCCCTCTCTCTTCTGAATGAGTCCCTATTTTAGGGTTGTGTCCCTAAGGCCTTTAAAGAGGCAATTGTGGTTCCCCTTCTGAAGAAATCAGGGGCAGACGCCCAGATCCTGTTGAATAACTGCCCAATCTCCTTGCTCCCGTACCTGGAGGCTCATGTGGTGAAGTGCCTGTCCAATTTTATTGAACAATCCAACTATCTCGACTCACACTAAGCTGGGTTTCGGCCTGCCCACTCAACGGAGACCATAATACTGGCAGTATTGGACTCCCTGCGAGAGAAGCTCTGGTGCTGTTGGATGTCTCTGTCGCTGTTGACATGGTCGACCATGGGATCTTGGTGGACCGTGTCATGGAGGCCGGCATTCAAGCCTCATCCTTTGGCAGGATTAGCTCCTTTCTAGAGGATCGCTCCCAATCAGCCTAGAGCGAGAGTCCACCATGAGCTGACCTCGTCTGGATTCCTCGATGTTACCTCCAGCCTCTGCAAGGAGACCCCCTCAACCGTGACCTGCTCTGTCAGGTCTTGGTCTAGTGCGTCTCGGTCCTTGTTTGTTAGCATTGGCAGGGTCAGGTCTTTCAGGAAAATTCTCCCAATATTTCCGTCCCCTTGTTGTCAGTGTCCTCAAGGATCCAGTTCCGTCCTTTGTCTTGTCTCTCTAGCCATGTAAGCAACTCATTGGCTTTATCACCGACATCATAGAGACAATGCTGGGTAGCCAGCGCATAAGTGCACGCTATTTTCCATTAGTGCTCTTAATGTGTGCTGCTTCAGTTGATGGTGTAATGGGAGAGAAACTGATTCCCCACTTGCCAAGCGTGCCTCCAGGAAAGCACATTCCCTGCCTTGAATTCATTCCATAGCACGCAAGCTGATTCAACAGGCCGCCCGTTCTCCTTAAAATAGAGATCTGCTCCATCTCTCATACAAGCTTTGAACGTCTTGTCTTATAAATATCACGGATAAACCCTTGGGGGTAGCATGAAGTCCACAACCGGACCATCGAGTTGCACCTCCACCAGCGAATCGTCTGAGATTCCCCCTGCTATGTGTGTAGTGGCACTAAAATCATCTTTATGGACAGTCTGGGTGAAAAGATAGTGCAGGCATGCCAGACTATCATGTGCTGCAGACAGGTGCGTCCGGTACTGATACTCCTAAATGCCCCTAGAGGGGAAGAGGGTATCATGAGTATAGTATAGGTGCAGTTCTGTCACTCCAGTCACCCCAATGCTTGTACAGGATGATAATCTATTCTAGACCTATGATCCCCTGCTTGAAAAGTCCATGCTGGTGGCAAATATTGAGGAAATCGCCCATTTAGCACTCTTAGACCTACGGTTTCTAATTCTAATTATGGTTATTTCTAATTCTTTTACAAGAGTCTTGCCAATGTTTTCATTCTTTTGTTCCCTCATGCCCATTGTTGATGAAAGACTTGGAATTGACCATAAGTAATTTTGCCGTTGTATTTCAACATTTCTATCGTAAGACCATAGCATATTCATGTTATAAACACCGGTAATAATAATCTCAGGTTGGGTGCCATTGTCCAGTTGCTGCAATATCATAATTATCAAATTTATCAAATTGGTCGCCATTGTTCTTCGTAATTATATACGTTGATTACTACAAGAGATTTAATTATAATTTTTTTCTTGTATCGTATTTTGACAATTAGATAATCCTTTTGACTTGGGACGTCCATTTCACTTTCCATTTTTAGCTCAGTTGATATAAAAATAGCCAAACCCCCAAAAGGTCTGCCATAGTTACTTGTTCTCTTAGCTCATGAGTAATAACCCTATACCCTTCCAATCTAAAAAGAACTAAAGCCCAAGTCTCTTGTAAATAAATGATTTGAAAACAGCACAGAGTAGCTAGTTGGTTATTCTGAATCTTTGCTGGAACCCCATTTATATTCCACAAACATAATCTGACCCTTTCATTCATAATTGTTGGCCCCTTTAAAAAAACTTCAGATTGTAGATGTCAATCCTGCCTGACATTATGGAGGGCTACTGATAGCCAACCAAATTTGACAGTGTCAAATAATAGGTCTCCTATTTTTACGTCTAATGATTTTAAAAGATGCCCGTTGGTCATACCTATGGGGTTTTTAATATTGAATATTTCTTATTATTCTTGGTTCTCATTTGGTTATGATTTTGTAATTTTGATGAAACAAAAGGGCTAGGATAGGAAGGTTGCAGGGGAGTTGTTATTTTTATTCCCCAGTCCTGAAAGAGATTATGTTCTTGCATACTAAGGTTGGCGGCAGTAGATGATGTCTAAGTTACTAATGTCGATTCGCGATTATTATTCTTGATTGTGAGGAATTCAATTGATTCTATGTCGGTACAATTAATTTTCTTTAATGAGGGTACTGCATTACACAATTTATTTTAATATGTTCCCACGAGTCAAGATATCATTATTACTCCTAGATTTATATTCCGGCGTAATAATTACCTGCACCACTCCTTCTTTTTGATCTGGGTTATTTTATTTAATTTGTTGCAGGCTATTTTCACCTTGAGCATGCTCAGTTAACCTTCCATTATGATTACTAACAGTTTGAGACCATGATTGTCGATGTTTATGTAACTGCTTCGTTTCGGTTCCCAGATCTTGTGGTAATTTAATATCCTTCCAGGTTTTTAACAAATCATTATTCGTTTCATCCCTTCTGATACTCTCCCTCTTTGCTCTATTTGTTTCCAATTGCGGTGGCTTATTTTCCACCTGTTTATTAATTTCCTCCACTTGCAACATTTCTAAGGACTGAATTTTCCCATTCTCTATCATTTTTATACTATCAGCTTGATTGTTTAGGCATTTATTTTTCATAACTAAAAGGGTTTTGTTGGAGACATTTGTTTACCCTCACCTTCACTATATGATATTTGGTCATGGTTGTTTCCAGTGTTCAATCTTACTATATCTGATGCATTTGTATTTTTTGTACTTTTAAAAACTTTATTTATTGCTACCGTTGTTTTTTCGTTTCCCTTTTTGATAGATGAACTTCCGGAGCTGCGTCTGTCATTGTTGATTGTGTCGAGCATAGGTTTATCACTTCTTGATCTTTTGTTATATCATGTATTTTTTCTTTAACAACAACAATATTGTCTTTACATTTTATTGTACCTTTAGAGGGGCAGTCGGTCTTGATGGTTTGAAATCCCACATTAGGAAAATTCCCTTTTACATCGTCAATTATTGTTTTTAAAATATCCGGAATGGTAGCTAGTTTGTTAATTAGTGGGGCACAACTACACTCTGCATACGTAGATATTGGCTGGGATTGTGCCCTTACTATTAGATTATTTTGCGTTGTTATCTTCTGCTCAATTCTGGTAACAGAGGATGCCATAGCGCTCGAGATCTATTTGGACCTCCTTTTTGTTGTACTGATATGTTAAAGCTTCCAGAGTTAATTGCAAGGTTTTGAAGAATAAATCCCAAATTGCTCCTGCGTTCCCACTTCCTGGTGCCTGAGTACCTGGGCTATGGTGTTGCCCATTTATGAATGATAGGTCCTTATACTCCTCTTTTTGTGGTCCTTGAAAATCATCTCCCTCTTCACAAGAATTAATGAATTGTGGACTACTATTCAAAACGTCTTTTTGATACGGAGTACTCCAGCGCTGCAGAGTTTCTGAGTTGCTGTTGTATTCGTCCTTTTCGGCTGGTCCTGTTTTTTAACTGAATTTATTTTAGACAGAGTAAGATCCGATTTCAGTGGGGGTATTGGCTTCCCTTATGATTTTCACCCCAACATTTAGTTAATTTGGAGCATCTTGCTCTTGTTGATTTATTTGGCCCAAATTAGATGGTTCCCCTATCCCGTTAGCTTTTCTGATTTTTACTTGCACTTCTATTGGCATTGGCTGCCTAGTTTGTAGTAAGTGCCGAGTATCTCCCATTGTTAGATTTGTGCATTTTGCATCCTCAAATTGTGAACGACCAGTAAGTGGAATAGTTAACATCTCTAGGTCTGTTATTTGACCCCAATGGTTGACTTGGTCCTCAGTTGAATTTGACATTCGTTCGACTTCAGCTTCAGATTCAGGGTGGTCTGGTTCACTTACTCCTTGCTTAGGGGATATAATATTTGTTTTACTCAGTGCTTTAATTGGAATTTGAAGATCACATGAGTTAGTTAGCAATGTTAGCATAGCACCAGTTGGGTCTTTCATGAAATCAAACTTTGACGGCGACTTTCCCAGTATCCCAAATGTATGGACCTTAGATGATTTAAAGGACTATATGTCACCTGCCTGTTTTATTTTAAACGTATCTAGTATTAGTGTTCGTTGTATTTTTCTTTTCCTTTTGATAGGAGGGAAAGGTGGGCGCTCCTTTCCTGACCTCATAATACACCCTCTAAGGTGAAGAAGTCTTGCTTCTTTCAGAGAATCAAAGGGGCCGATGACAAGACCAAAGGGTGCTTTGATAGAACAAAAACACCACCAAATACCTCCAAGGGAAAATACCACCAAAGCACACCTCGGTACAGAATCCGCCGGTGCTGCTGGTTAATTAATTAATTAATTAATTAATTAATTAACCGATTCATTAATATCCGGGCACCAGGTAGGGCTGTAGTCTAGGCATCCAGAGTAATTCAGGGGTCGAGGGGTGCTTCAAGAGGGTCAAAGTCTATTGTCACTTTCCCCTTTTCATAATTTCTCAGATTTTGTACTACGGACTTATTACAGACTCCAATGACTCAGCGACTTACGGACCGATCAACCTTAGCTACTCGCCACATGCCACACACCTCTTGCAACTTGTCACTCACCACTCACTGTTCATTGCTTGTTCGTTGCTATTCATTGCTGACAAGAGTACAAGGGAGAATGCTGGCATTCGTTCAGGAGCAAGAGCGGGATCCAGAGCCAGTCCCACTACAGATGGCAGATGTAGGCACTTCACTCCACTCCACTCTTCTGCTCAGCTCTGCTCAATGCTTAGTAAATACGTAAAATCAGATGGCAGGCCAAGGCTAGTCTGTGCTCCTCTGTGCTCCTCTGTTCTCCTCTGTGCCTCTGTGCCCTGCTGCAGCCGCCGCACCAGCAGCACCGCAGGCCAAGGCTCCTTTGGCCCCTGCAGCGGCCGCCGCATGAGCAGCACTAGCAGCGCCTTAGCACCGCGACGCTGGCAGTGGCCGGTCCTGCCCTCTCAGCAGATCTGTAGAACTTAAAGCGCCCGTATAACAGGACGCGGGTGAAGCGGGAGAAACTTTCGGGAGCGGGAACTGGTGACAAAAAAAACCCGGGCAGTCGTCCCAGGCTCCGCTCCGCTTGCTCGTCAACTCCTGCTCGGCTCGACCCCTCAGCTCAACTCGGTACGCTCTCCACTCAATGCCGGATCACAGGCCGTCAACGACTTTGAACACCAACACAGGGAAGAATTGTGTGTTTCCCCCAGTTAGTGACTGAAGTTTTTCTCCAATCTATAAACACAACAGCATAAGTCTTGGCTGCTTCTGCTGCACCCAGAGTCTTATGCGTCTTTACAATCTAATTTTTCTGTCTGGAAAAAAATTGTGCAGAAAAGCACCTGTTGTCCGTGGATGAGTAATTCCCGTCCCAGAAATCTACATTACAAATTAATTAATAGTATTCTTTCTTAAATATCTGTTTGGTGCCAGTCCATATGACTTTAATATCTGCCTTTGGGATTCTATGTTACAACTCCATAGGGTACATTTATCCTTTGTGAGCTTAAGAAAATGTTGAAAATTCTACACTCCTACATCCAAGTACTCTCATGCTACCATTCTACACTCTGCTGTGTCTGAAAAACAGCTCAACATTTTCAAAATTCTGTATTGATGTGGCTTGTAAATTATATTTTTGGAAATGTACATGTATTAACTATTTAATTTTAATACTATAGGTAATTGAAATTACGGACGAAGAAAGCAAGATTTAGCACTAAGCAACTGAATGTCAGTGCCATAAGAAGGATTATTTTGAAAAACTGAAGGAAATCCAGCATTCTCTGTTTAAACAATTTCCAAAAATCTAGGTGTGGCGAGAAAAGTATAATACCTGTAAGTGAAGTCTCTCATTTTGCATTTCATTAACCCAGAGCAAAGCCGTATCTGTGCACACAGCATCAGAAATAATGTAGAAAGACCACTTCAGCATCCTCATCTGAAATATTATCAGAAAGACAAATTGCCTCAGCATGACAGAATAACGTTCATCTAAAGCATCATGTAATTCCAGAGAGGAAGCACACACTGCATAAAAGAAAGTTATAACAAAAGGTATCTTCTGCATACCATCAAAGAAAAGACGCTGAAAGAAGACTCTGAAGCTGACACGTTAACAACCGAAAGATTGGAAAATCGCCTTTGTTGTTACGCAGGTTTGAGACTATCTGCCTCTGGATAGAACACCAAAACCCGCTCTGCTCACTCTTGGGAAAACCTGAAAAATTCACCACTTTATTGTGTTCATGACCATCTCAGATTGTTTCCTTTTTATTGTGTACTGTTCTGTAATTCTATGTAAATCGCCTCAACATTATCTGTTGTGCAGGAGTGATATGTAAAACTGTTAAATATAAAAATGGATTACATGAGCACCGTTGCGCTATAGCTAATGTAAATAAATCCTCGTCTTCAGAACTACAAACCTTAAACTTACCCCAAACATAGAAAGGGTAAAAGGAACTGATGTTCTGCGTCTAATGATCCACAATAGTACTGCGCACGTTCTAACGGCCTCAGTTACTGCCATTACACCAGTGCAAAAAGGTACTTATCAGTTTAATCATTAAATATCAGACTAACACCTTATTACTGCATTGCTAAGAACCTATACAAATAGATTTGAGAAAAACTTCAGTCACAAATTAAGTTGCTGCCGGAGAGGCTATTACCTAAAGACTATTATCTGTTAGAAAAATTTCAACAGGTGTTACAGGGCTGCTTCCCGAAATTTTTTGCTCAATTCAAGTGTTGAGAAGATTACACACAATTTCTTTTAGAGATAAGTCCTGAACATTATCTAAACAAGCCCGACTCTAAAATCGAGGCAAAATAATCGAAGTTAGGGAAAAAAGTTACCTGTGCCCAAAAAGATTCAGCCATAAATCTTATCTCACAGAATTTGACAGAATGCACACAGGGGGAACCCACTCTCAGTGCAAAGTATGCCAAAAAAGTTTCAGGCGTAAATCTTATCTCACTGAGCATATGAGAATCCACACTGGGGTAAAACACTCTCCGTGCAAAGTATGCCAAAAAAGTTTCAGGCGTAAATCTTATCTCACTGAGCATATGAGAATCCACACTGGGGAAAAACCTTTTCAGTGCTCTGAATGTCAGAAAAGGTTTAGAATCAAACTGAGTCTATATCGACATGAATTAACCCACTCTGTGGAAAAACCTTATCAGTGCTCTGAATGCCCAAAACATTTCAAACTTAAATCACTTCTAACTGCACATGTGAGATTCCACACTGGGGAAAAACCTTATCAGTGCTCTGAATGCCAGAAATGTTTCAATGAAAAAAGACATCTCACGCTGCATATAAGAACCCACACTGGGGAAAAACCTTTTCAGTGCTCTGAATGCCAGAGATGTTTCAGTGACAAAACGAGACTCACTAAACATACAAGGACCCACACTTGGGTAAAACGTTATCGGTGCACTGAGTGCGACAAATGTTTCAGTGAAAAAAGCAGTCTCACTCAGCATATAAGAACCCACACTGGTGAAAAACCTTATCAGTGCTCTGAATGCCACAAATGTTTCAGTCAAAAAATCAATCTTACTGAGCATATAAGAATCCACACTGGGGAAAAACCTTATCAGTGCTCTGAATGCCAGATATGTTTCAGTCAAAAAAGCCATCTCACTGAGCATATAAGAATCCACACTGGGGAAAAACCATATCAGTGCTCTGAATGCCAGATATGTTTCAGTAAAAAAAGCCATCTCACTGAGCATATAAGAATCCACACTGGGGAAAAACCTTATCAGTGCTCTGAATGCCACATATGTTTCAGTGAAAAAAGCAGTCTCACTCAGCATATAAGAACCCACACTGGGGAAAAACCTTATCAGTGCTCTGAATGCCAGATATGTTTCATTCAAAAAAGCAGTCTCACTCAACATATAAGAATCCACACTGGGGAAAAACCTTATCAGTGCTCTGAATGCCAGATATGTTTCAGTGTAAAAAGCCGTCTCACTCAGCATATAAGAACCCATACTGGGGAAAAACCTTATCAGTGCTCCGAATGCCAAAAATGTTTCAGACAAAAATCTCATCTCATTGAACATGTGAGAATCCACACTGGTGAATAAAATTATCAGTGCTCTAAATGTCAGAAAAGAGGTAGAGATGGTTACAAGCGCCATAAGAAAACACACCATCAAAATAATCAGTTCTCCGAATGCCAGAAAAGCATACATTTTAAACTCAATCTCACTCTACATGAGCAGACGCACACAGGGGGAAAACATTACCAATTTCTGTGAATGACAGAAATTCCTATTTGATAGGCACAGCCTCACTAACCATAAGCGACTCCATACTGATGAAAAACCTTATGAGTGCTCTGAATGCCAGAAAAGCTGCAGGAAAAAACGCTATTTCACCATGAGAAACTCCACACTAGAGAAAATCCTTATGCCATAAAAGGTTGAATCTGAAAGACAGTGTTATGCTTCATGAGCGATCTCACTCTGGGAAAAAACCTTATGAGTGCTTGAAATGCAAGCAATGTTTTGGGTACAAATTACTTCTCACTTGACATGAGCGAACTCACACGGGGGAAAAAGCCTTATGTGTGTTCTGAATGTCAGATAAGGTTTAGTCTTGAATACAATGTCATTTCACATGAGAGAATTCACACTGGACTAAAGCCATATACAGGAGGGGAAAACCAGAAACGTTATACTGAGAAAGGAGATATCACTAAACATGAGAAATGCATCCACACCAGGTGAAAAGTAAGGCGTATCTTGAGTTGCAGAAAAGCTTCTAACAACCTGACTTTACATGAGAGGGCACATGTTGTAGTTGCGATAGAATTCACCAAGAAACTCTTGCAGGATAACTTAGGCTGCCCGCATGCAACCTCCAAAGAAATTTCAGGCCTGGAAATATTTTTAATTGAAACAGAATCCACAATTTGAGTATCTGAAAGTTACAAAACTCTCAAGGTCTTTACTTTACACAGAGAAGTGTTAGTGCTTGCAAAAATCAACTAATTGCCCAAAAAATCACAATTATAATGTCTTAAATTTTACTCCACCCAAAAGGTTTCTACTCACCCTTGTTTCTTAACATATGACTGATATCTATTTTTTCATGATAAGATTAAGCCTATGCGGAGTTCCTCAGTGAGGAACTCCGCAAAGTGACGAACAAACTCTGGCGGTCTACGCGGAGTTCCGCAAGCAGCGGAGTGCGTAAGGGTCATGCAGTTTGTGGTGATTTCATCCCATGTCGGAGGATCATTTGGCCCTTCTCTTCCAGGAAGTTATGGATCTCTTTGTCAAACGCGTCCCTGTGCCAGAAGTAGGTCGGGGTTGCTACTCCCACTACTTCTTGGTACCCAAGAAGGACAAAGGCCTGCATCCTAGCTTAATCCTCAGGGACATGAACCACTTTCTCTGAAAGGAGAAGTTCAAGTTGTTAACCTTGGCTCAGGTCTTGTCTGCCTTCGACCCTGGAGATTTGATGGTAGCGTTAGACTTGTAGGACACTTACTTTCACATCTGCGTCTTGCCTGCCCACCGGCATTACCTACGGTTCATGGTAGGCCACACGCATTTTCAGTTTACCACGCTCCCCTTTGACCTTACCAGCCCCCCTCCCCCGGGTGTTCACGAAAGTGATGCCGGTGGTCGCAGCTCATCTGCGCAGATCAGGGGTTCCAGTCTTCCCCTATCTCGACGACTGGCTGTTGAAGGCTCCCACCTCCAGACTACGACGGACTTCCTGCATTTGCTGGAGTTCTCAGTTAACGTGCTGAAGTCGCACCTGATTCCATCCGATAAGCTCCTTTTCATCGGAGCGGTTCTGGACACAGCACAGTTTTGGGTCTATCCTCCCTAGCAGCAAGTCCAGTATATTCGGGCTATGATACCGATGTTTCAGCCTCCATCCCGGTGTTCGGTGAGAATGACCCTGAGCCTGCTGGGCCTCATAGCCTCCTACATCCTGCTGGTGCATCATGCCAGATGGCATATACGTGCTCTGCAGTTGGACCTGAAGTTCCAGTGGGCGCAGCACCAGTGGAATCTTTCCGATGACGTTCAGATTTCGGAGAGGACTGCAAGTCAGTTGCAGTGGTGGTTCACGAACCAGGATTGGGGCAACAGCAGATCCCTCTATCTTCCCCAACCTGAGTTCACAGTAGTGATGGATGCGTCACTCCTGGGTTGGGGCAGCCATATGGGAATGGTGGAGATCAAAGACCTCTGGTCTCTGGCGGAGTCCAGGCACCACATCAACCCTCTGGATCTCCGGGCGATTCGTCTTGCACTGAAGGCATTCCTTCTTTCTGTCAAAGGAAGAGTGGTGCAGTTGTTCACGGACAACACCACCGCCATGTGGTACTGCAACAAACAGGGCAGGGGGGGGTCGTGGACCGTATGTCAAGAGGTTCTTCGCCTTTGGACATGGCTGGAACATCAGGGCATATCTCTGGTGGTTCAACACTTAACAGGTTCACTGAACGCAAGGACGGACAAACTCAGCCGCCAGTGCATGATGGATCACAAATGGCATCTTCACTCAAAGGTCGTGCTAGGTCTCTTTCAGTAGTCTGGTGAGCCTTGGTTAGATCTATTCGCCACCGAAGAGAACGCTCAAGGTCAGCAGTTCTGCGTGTTAGAGTTTCCAATGCGGCTCTCGCTCGGCGACCCTTTTCGTTGTGAGTGGAGTTGCCGCCTCCTGTACCACTTCTGCCAAGATTGCGGAAGAAGATCAAACGCGATCAGTCCCAAGTCTGGTACCCCGAACTCTTGAGCATGGCCATCGATCCTATTGTTAACAGATTTCTGAAGTGCATTACTCATCTCTTTCCTCCTTCTCCTTTCGTAATGCCCTAGTGGGAGTTGACCTCACTTATCTTATGTGTGCTCCCTTTGAGCGCCTACATAATTGTCCTCTTCGCCCCCTTAGAAGACTGCTTTTTTGCTTGCCATCACCTCTGCTTGCAGGATGAGTGAGCTTCAGGCTTATCTTCCAGACCTCCCTTTCTTGCTGTCCATCTGAACAAAGTAGTCCTCCGTGTAAGCCCTCTTTTCTGCCCAAAGTGATTGCCTCTTTCCACATAGGTCTGACCATCAGATTACCTACCTTCTTCCCACCTCTGCTGTGTTTTTCTCTGCCAGGCGCACAACATATAGACTGTTCACACACTTTCTGTAGTATGCTTTGTTCTGGGCAGATAAACTCTAATCCCCACTCTACTTCTATCCTCGTGTTAGTGCAGCCCGATGTAAACAGTAATTGTAATGTATTTAGATTTACATAACACTTACTACCCCATACGAACTTTGAAGCGCTTTTTCAGCGAGTAGCACACTACTCTAGGATCCAAAAATGATTAGTGGTGAATTAGTATAGGGAAATATAAAATGTATATGAGAGCTGGACATGTTGGTCTGTTAGTTGTGTTAAAAAAGACTGTGGGGGGATAGAAGAGGTAAGGTTTTGCATTTATATAGCGCTTGCTACCCATGATGAAGTGTTGAAGTGCTTTTCGGCGAGTAGCATTCTACTCCAGATCCCCAAAAGATTAATAGACAGATCAATTATGGTGGGGAGGTTGTTTTATTGTATACACACAACTGTACACAAATTAATACAATTCCGTTGTAAAGTTGTATCCAAGAGGCAAGTATAGTTTCCGATAATAATGTATACAATACTAATAAGTTTTAAGTTGGCTTGCCATCAAGGCTGATGCCCTGTAATGTTGATGCAAAGTCATCTGTGCTGGAGTATCTTAGACTCTTGTTGAATTGTACCATCCATCTTGTAGGTACTGCTATTTGTATCAGGTCCACGTTGTAGATAGACACAAATGCCTAAATTGTGCACTATTTATATTAAGCATAAAGTATGTGAGCAGAGGCCAGTAACCACTGTACAAGCTGTATTAGGTGCTTAGAAGTACAGTGACATAGGGGCAATAAACACTCACTAAATCTTTTTTATTATTAACAGTCCTCATAAGAACATACAATTCAATACGATATACAAATAGCCCATTGGGGAACAGTTCAGGCATCATCTGGGGATTACACATCCGAGAAACACAAGTGTCTTTCATGAATACAAATTGACTACTCCTCCAAGGACTGCACTGTATTATTGACACAGGAGAAAAGGCAAACAAGCAGTCAGGAGGCGCACTGATTGTATACCCCCCACCTGACAGGATGGTGACAGACCCCAACCACCTGCAGGGGAAACGTGCCACCTCACTTAAAAGCTGCCAGACGCTTTACTATGTAAGCAGACTGGTGGTTTACAACTGCGCCTACGTTGGGGCACCACATGTTTTTTCCAGCATAATCTGGTGTGCTCCCCCCTGTGTGGGATGATAGCACCCACTGAAAACTGCCCCGTTGTGTAGTCTGGGACAGTGCACCTTCCATGTAATTCTGAACTGGGCCTTTAAATACGGTACTATTTTGTGTGCCTATTTAATTCAGGTATACAAAGAATGTGGTACTACTTGTATACTAGGGTAGGACAAGGAAGATTCAATTTCTATGGTGGCAGAAATGTTTTTGTCAAAGTGCTTTATGCCCTAAATACTCTCCCGTACCCTGAACATAATGAGATTACTTAGAATACACCTCTGCGTGCCTAATGCTGCTATTTGTATTTCAAGACCAGTGATTAATGTGGCTTTATCAAGTTCAAAGCCATTAGGCGTTTCCGACCTGTCCGATACTTGCATATGGAAAAGATGGGTCATTTGAACCTAAAGATAGATAAACATATTCATAGGTCACAATGTATGTCTGCATCTAATATAAAACTGTAAATTAGGAGTGGTGATAAGTGAGAAGTTAAAGGCAGCCGCTAATCGAGCTGCATTTGTATATAGGCCTTCCTATATTATGATATCTATTCCTGCTTAAGTCTTTAATTGTAATGAATACTTTAATACCCAGGCATGAAGTCATCGTCGAGCTGTTTAGATAATCCACCTGTCTCGCCACTTCTTCCCCACTGCACCCTTAACCAGTGGCCTAGCCAGTGTGCCCTGGGCCCCAAGGCAAGAAAGGAAATGTGACCTCTGCCGTTTATTTGGACTGTGGAAAACAGCAATAATCATTGCTCTGTAGGCCCCTCAGGCCTCTGTTTGAACTGTGACAAACAGCAGTTATCAGGGTTCAGTGGGCCTTTAAGGCACCTGGGACCTGGTGCCACTGCACCTGCTGCACCAATGGGAAGCTAAGCCCCTGCCCTTAACAGCTTCTATTCTAGCCCCACTGGAGAACCGAAACAGCCAAGTACTGATCTGGCCACATATGCAGGCATGCAGCCGCCTCTTCCTCTGAAGGGATTTAAGTCGCATGAAAGCAGCATGCGGGAAACAACCATTTTCTGAGGTAAAGTCAACCAACACCTCTTCTGTTCCAACCTGAATCCATTTAAAACCAGGGACGAAAAAACGGTTCATCGTCATCCCTTGCTTACCAGAAGGGTAAAACAGATTCATCTAACATTACAGTGTAACAAATTGTGATTCTGTTTACAAATTAAAACTAGCATGCATATAGCATGCATATAGAAAGGGCAGCCTTTGGCCAAAATAGCCATTTTCCCTACCCATACTTTTAACACATCTTATACAAAAAATGCTAATTACATTGTCATCCGGAAATAGTCGTTAGCGCCTACTAATAACCAAATGCCACTAAGAATTGTCTTTCACTTCAAGCTTTCAAAGGTATATTAATATAAAAGCAGTATTGAATTTTTTGACGTTGTGTACTCTTACCAAAATTTAAAGCATCAACTTTATATGACACACCATAGAAAAAAGGAGTTGTTTATATATACTAAACCTCCAGAAACGTTTGATTAACCAGTTATAAAGTCACGTCTAGCTTAGTTAGTTTATAGTCTTTTTTTTTAATAGTAATTATTTCACATTGTTACTGAATATGCATGGCTAAACACTTATAAGGTCCCAATGGCAAGACCTTTTGACTATGACAATGCTTGTTATTGATTGAGTACATTGAGCGGCAGAACTTTTGATTAAGTCCTGAAGAATGCCACAAACACCTATTTGGAGGGTTAATAGGCTGAAACATGTTGACCTCTTATTGACTCTAACAGTGCATATATATTTCTCCCACAGTGTCCTATTTTTAATCCTGGCCCAGGGGTGTACAAATAATGGAAACCACATACCCTTTAGCAAGTTTTAACTTTCACACTGCTGCCCCCACTACCCTGAGCTCATTATTGTGGTATTTAGTATACCTTTCTCTATAACAAAATATGCCTGAACTCCTCCCTCTCAGTGAGTGGGTTGTTTCATGGTGCAAGGAGATTCCCAATAAGGAAGCATGCCAACTATGGTGGGTGAGGGAAATCGTCCTTTTAAAGGGATATTTCATCTTAGCTAGGTCTTCATTTGCAACTGTAATCCTCAGAGACCCAAGGTTTCTTGATTGTGGTAGAAATGCATTTTTACCCCTTCATTGTACGTTCAAGCACAGACCATTGCATGAAATGTGATCTATGTAGGGAACATACTCTGTGCACTGACAAAATGTGTTAAAATACCAGAAAGTTGATCATCGCAAATATAACTAGAATGTTAATTCTAGCATATTTTTGATACCACAAGGTATAAGAAATTTGGGGATCTTTATCTGATATCTTTATCGGTAAGTTATCTGAAATTATGGAACATAAACTTTTCCAAGTATTATTTCGAAAGATTAAGGAATTGGTCTTTTCTAAACAAACCCCAGTGCGTATGAGTACAATAATCACCTCTCTCAAATCAATATTGTGCTTGTTTTAGTGAGAAAGCTAAATGATCTTGGAGAAACCAGGAACTGGCGTCAGTATTTTTCTTAGGAAGCTTCAAGTTAGAGAGTGAAAACACTTTTTAGAATGCCCCAAAAATTGTGATAAAGATATTTCAATATGTTTGACAAAAAGAATAGGTACATTTCATGACAATATTGAAATTCTGAACTAACAGGAACAAATATTTACACGACATTACAAAAATATTAGAGACTAAATTTCAGCAATATAGGAAATACTGAGGTTCATGTACTAATAATCCATTTAGTAAACAGTGGTTGCTTGTAGAGTCAGCACACTACTTTGTCTGTGATAGCTTTTAAATAAAGGCATTTTTAATGCACCCCATTTTACTTTCTGATTCACAAATGTCCCCTTGGGTTACTACCTCCTGTTACTGTTTTTCAGTCCACATATGGTTTCAAATCTCAATACATACCTTAACAATGTATTAAATATTCAGAAGGGAAACTATTAACATTCCCCTTCCAAATTCTGAATTGTTAAATGGGCTTAGTACATTTCAAAAAGGGGTTTAGCATTTGCAAACTCTGTGAATTACTGAACCAGTAGATTTTTTTAACAATAAAACATGAGGCAATTTTTCTCAATTCCCTCCAAATTAAGTTTGCTAATATTGTTAGTTGAATGATAACTGGTGCATGTACCTATTTAGTGTTAGTGTTGCTAGTATCACACATAACTCTTACACAATACTTAAAGACAGAATTTCTGACATCCAGCGTTAATGTTTTGTTAAATATATTTGCAAATGTTGTCACTTAAACAGGAAAGCAGCTAAAGCAGTCTCTGGACATCAAATAGGATGTAATCATAATCTTTAGATACATTTTCTGAGTTTCGGGAACAACGTGTGTCTTCTGGGTTTACTCTAAACCACTATAAAAAACATATTCAATGATTTTAGATTTGATCTGTTTGTACTGGTTTCCATTGCAGACAATAATCTAGATTTAGACCAAGGGTCAATTCCACCCATGGCTTTTAAAATCTATTCATCAATGATCTGTATTAGTGTTATCGCAACTAAAACTGTAATAGAACTGATCTGAGAGATGGACCTTCAAGTATTATGCTCAGTCAATTTATTGAACAAACTATGGAGTTAAAATCTGAATAGATTAGATACTCAAGCATTGCCTGACCACTGTATTTTACATCAATAGACTACTTATCAGCACATTTTCTCTAAGTACAATTCAGTCATCTTCTATTTTTCACGGAGCTCGTGCTGGGTCTGTTAGAACTCTTTCAAAAATATGACATTTAAATGTCCAAAAAATCAGGAATTCTAGTTTCAAGCCTGGTCAAACCTTAATGAATGCTACACCAAAAGATGCCCTTCTGTTCCTACATTTTATTGTGCACCATGATTCAGAAATGGCATGTTTTTGCTTTCGGAGGTAAAATTCGAAACATATTTATTGTTATTGCCAGCCGAAAAATTATCACTAATTGGGAAGATATCAACAAGTGGTCTTGTGATGCTTGCTGGAATGGGAACTGTGTAATCAAAAAGTGGATGGAATTAAAGTTTAGGAGACAATTTTACAAAAGTGTATTGGTTTT
Organism: Lissotriton vulgaris; assembly: GCF_964263255.1. Classification (NCBI taxonomy): domain Eukaryota; kingdom Metazoa; phylum Chordata; class Amphibia; order Caudata; family Salamandridae; genus Lissotriton; species Lissotriton vulgaris. Next base: position 41,608 of record NW_028240857.1, on the reverse strand, counting down.
GTATATATTTCAAATTGTTGATCTCCAAAATAGCCTAAATAAATAAATTGAATTGAAATTCAAGTTTATCATTTGAATCCTATTGTTGGAAAATATGTGATTTTGAACCCCATGAGGTGGTTCCTTTCCAGAAAGCATTCAGGTTGTAATCATGAGTCAAATAATGCTGAGGAGGTTAAAATATTCAAATTGAATTCTAATTACATATGAAATGTTCATTGTTCAATATATTTATCTTCGTATTTTAATGTGAGGACTTTATTGCTTAAGCTAAATAATTAGTATTTGTTTTTCTATATGTAGGAAGCATTACATTAATGAAATCACTGTATGCTACCTTCTTTGTTTCCTTTCCTGTTCAATATGAACGTTTCTATTGTTAAACTTTAAAGATTGCCCGAAATTAGGAATTGTGCTCTACATAACTTTGCTGTGTTACAGTATGTTGATTTTTATGTACTACTTTTGTCTCTTATGTGTATGGCGACTGATGTTTTGTTTTGCTTTAATAATCAGCTTATGTTTATTAGCTTTCATTATTCAATAAAATGTTTCAAGCACAACAAATGGTAGTTGATATGTATTTACAACTGCAGCATTTTTATTGTATGGGCAGTTTCAAAGCGGCCAAAAATATGGTCTGTGGGATGACGAAGGACCACATAGGCAACAGCAGGGAGAGGTTTGGGCAGGTGATTAGGGGTACATATAAGGTTGGAAGTAGGGGGAACAAAGCATGTCCATTGTGTGGACTGTGACTCCTGGAGTTAATGTGAGGGATACCATGCTACCCTGTAAATGAATCCCCTAGTGATTATTAGCAACAAACTTTATTCGGTTTTATAAAAGAAAAACATCTTCCAAGTTACAGATTGACAAATATAATATGTCCAAGTTAATCAGAACACAAGATAAAAATTCATGAATTACAGCAGTAGCATTTTGCGTCTGTGAGATCTCAATGAATGCTGTCATCAGAATCGGTAGCCGCTCGGGACAACACAGTGCATGGGCCGTTACTGGTTCAAGCAAAGTATCAACATCCGTTTTCATGACTGATGGGAGTGTTAGACATGTGTCTAACACTCATTCTTCTCCGCATAGCAGGCAGCGTAGAACAGGTAGGATCCAATCTTGCCAAATTGGTCTGAATTACAGAAACCATGTGGTATTTAATTCTCTTAGACAAGGTGGTCCTAAAATTTGGACGATGCGCTCACGACACTTCACCGCCAGTAGAGTTGTCTCCATGGAGAACTAGGTGTCGTTTGTGAAATGACTTGCCATGTCGCAGCAATAGAAGCAAAAATAGTATTCCTGCAGCGAGTCCCAAAATGAGAGGCAATCCGCCTAACACAGAGTGCACAAAGTTTGGAAATATTACTAGGACTGCTTCAAAAGGTACTAACAGTCCAGAAAATACGGTCTTAAATACATGTAGAATACCACTCGTATCAGACATGTTTAAGATACGACTTAACATTTCTGAGAAATGTATAGGGCAATTTGTAGTTAAGAGGGCATGTAACTCTGCAGAAGTCCTTGCGACTTGCAGATCATAGGTTTCTTTGGCCGAGGTCAGTGCCACAGTTTTTTTGCAAAATAATTGTTTTCACGCTGCTTAAAGTATCAATTTGTATAGAGGAGAGGTTCAGTGAACGCCAAAGTGGCGATTCCCAGCTGTCTTGGTTTTGGGAAACAATACTTGCATACAGCAAGTGAACCTGGCTGACACAGTTACTAGATATGGTATTCCTGGCAACATGCGACAGCAGCTGCGATCATTCAATGTAAGGTAACTCCCATTCGAGAGTTGTCCAAAAACCTTGCAGGTGGCACGATAAGTTTTTAGAGAAACTATCACAGGCCCTGTGTAAGTTTATACCCTGACATAGGAGAGAACCGTTTAGTGCATTTTCACAATTTTCCCCGCTAAGAAATATTTCACGACCCCCCACTCCAACATCTGTATGTGTACGGCAATTCCCAGGATGTCTTGATGTATTCTTTACCCAACTTTTTATATGTTCCTGCTGGTATATGTTGTAGGCAATATTGAAAATGGAAAATTGTAACAGACTGAGTGAATGTTCCAATGTATAATCCATTCCATAACTAGCTTTGATGCGACAGTAAATGGCAATCTTTCCAGTTTTTCAATGCTCTGCATCGTATTGTCTGCTCCCCTTGGTGCCAATTTGATCTGCATACCAGTGAGATTGAATTCTGAAAACAGTGACGTAGTATACCCTGAATGAAGGTTTTACAACGTCCAGCCTAATAGCATGATAGAACGTACTTCCGACTGACCATGTTGCAACATGACCAAGTCCTGTTCCATGATGTCTATGGCAGAAGATACTATGCTATCTAAAGAATATATCCTGGACCACAGAGTCTTTAACCCATTGTCAACCACAGAGAGAGATTTCTCTAAATTAATACGATCAATTTCTCAGATTCGTTCTGCAGTCTCTGCTTGCGTAATTTTCCATGCTTCATTATAAGCAGCAAAGAAACCGGCGTATATAAAACGTTTATGACGCGGTGTTCTTGGTCCTAGCAACAATTCCCTAAGATCAGCGCCATCTTTAAGTAAAGATAAGTGTTGCTTTACATCCTTAAGTGTAGATCTGTGTATCCAATCAAGGCAAAGTTTCCCTAAACTGTGTAGTGTTGTGGGTGCCTTGCTGAGAAAGGAGAGAAAAAGGACTGAAAGAGACTTTTGCTACTAGTGCTTCAAACAATCTCCAAGGGCTTGTGGGTGAACTTGCCCCCTGAACAGAGTCCCAGGATTATTGGACTCCTCCTGCCTTCGCTGACAAATCTGCTGAACTTTGCCCTTCCTTATCGCTGGAGCCGCGATCCCCAGTGCAGCTCGTCCCCTCCTTTGCCGTGACGCTTGTGCCTGGCCGCTCCCGCACCTTGTGTGCCTGCTCTGCTTCAAGCCGTTCCTTGCATCATTGTTGTGGGTGCCTTGCTGAGAAAGGAGAGAAAAAGGACTGAAAGAGACTTTTACTACTTGTGCTTCAAACAATCTCCAAGGGCTTGTGGGTGAGCTTGCCCCCTGAACAGAGTCCCAGGATTATTGGACTCCTCCTGCCTTCGCTGACAAATCTGCTGAACTTTGCCCTTCCTTATCGCTGGAGCCGCGATCCCCAGTGCAGCTCGTCCCCTCCTTTGCCGTGACGCTTGTGCCTGGCCGCCCCCGCACCTTGTGTGCCTGCTCTGCTTCAAGCCGTTCCTTGCATCGTCCCGCTGGGCCGCCCACACTCTGCCTCACTATTCCTTCCTTTTCGAGCCGCACTGCTCGCCTCGCCGCCCCCACTGCTGGAAGCCGAACGGAGTGCCTCACGAAGCCAAAGATGGCCTGTACGCACGAAGCCTACCAGCCGCCTCACATCGCACTCGTGGCGCGCCGCACTAAGAGAGCCCGGCCGTACGCCTCGTACTGGCTGCTTCTTGCTGCACCTGCCCGCATTGAATCAGCAGCTACAAACCGAAGGTACAGCTCAAAAGCTGTGAACGCCGGAGGCAACCCGCTTTGTCCGCCCCTCTCCTCGAGGCCCCCCTGCTCTACTCTTTGAACCGAGAATCCTATCAGAGCCTGGGCCCGCCTCGCAGAGGAACCGCCAGCATCTTTGTGTTGCCTGCACGTCCCGGACGCTGCATTCGAACCGGACTCCTCATCTCAGAAAAGGTACTGTCACTCAACGTGTACCACAGCGTGTACGCCACGGACCACGGAGTCCGCAACGCTGGTTTAATACCTTTTTGAGATTGTTTTTCAATGGTAAGAGTCGGACAAGAGTGTGCAACGCGCACAGGAACCAAGAATTACGCATTTTTAACAGAATCCTCATTTTATTGCTAAGTAGTATTGTGGCCTCATGTTACAAACGTTATTTGAGTCTTGTGCTAAGCCTTATATAAAGATACTTATTTTTTATACAAAAGTAGACTGGTGTCATTTTGTGGTGTGTCATTGAATTACTGTATGTGGTCATAAATGCTTAACCCATAACGCTCTGAAGTTTAGCATTGTCTGCTCGCGCCACGCAACCTAGAGGGTGAGCAGGGGTTATTTTAAAGAGTAAGTCCCTTGCCCTGACTAGAGGAGAGGGTACCTGCTTGTCACAAGTACTCAACTGCGCCAACCAGAGACCCCCAAATCTAACATTGGAGGCAGCGGTAAGGATTTCGAATTTGCATTTGTGATAAATATATGTAATTGGTGAACACCACGTAATGAGTTCAGATCAATAACGCAGCCACATACTTGTTGATTTTTGTTTTTGCCACGAGATCTCCCTTTTTTTAAAAGAAAAGTCATGCCTGATTCAGTCAATGGAGAAAAGGCAGCATCTGTAGTCTCTGACATTGAAGGAATAGAATGGGTAGAAGAGAGACTAGAGAGCTACTCCTTAGCCCAGCTGAAGGGCTTCTGCTTAAAGTTCAGAGTTTCACAGTCTGGATGTAAAAACAAAGCTCACTTCCAAAAGGCGCTGAGGGCGTGGATTGAGTCAAGGGCACCTGAGAATAGAGTGGAAATTGAAGCAGCAGAAAACATCCATGATTTTGGCAGAGTCCTGTCTCCACATGAGTTGGCACCCGGGCACATGCAATGGAGATGGCAAAACTAAATGGTCAGCTGGAGATGGAAAGCAAAAGGCTGGCTATGGAAGAAAGAAAAATTCAAATGGAGCATGAAATGAAGTTGAGGGAGCTGGAGCTGAAAGCTAAAAGTATGGAAACTACTCCCTCTGGTGGCAGCGCATAGCCAATGCAGGTAGAATCAAGGGTGTACATGCCAAAGGACGTGGTGAAAGAATGTTTTAAGAATGATGACATAGGGCAGTGGTTCCAGGCCTATGAGGTAGCCATGTCTTCCCACCGGGTTCCTGAGAGTGATTGGGGAGCGGGGTTGTGGGGGCGGTTCCTTAGTGAGGGGAGGGACACACTGCTAGATTTGCCCTCTGAAGTTTATAATTCTTACCCACACATGAAGGAAGCTTTAATGACCAATAATGGGTTAACTCCTGAATTGTAAAGACAGAGGTTCAGGGGTTGTGCGAAGATTCCTAACAGTATGTATGTTGAGTATGTAACTTTTTTCTGCAGAGCACTGGATGGTTGGGTGAAGAGTAGCAAAGTTAATGATTTCCAAGGTCTCTTTGATTTAATGGCATGGGAGCACTTGTCTAGTAATTATTTTCCTGAGCTAAGCCAGCACCTGATTGATAGCAAGCTGACTAACCCTAGAAAGCCCGCTGGGTCAGCACCAGGGTCCACAAGGGTCAAGTGGGAGACTCCGCCAAGGGTGGGAAGGGTCCCCAGCAGAGGAGTGGGGGCGACAAGGGCAAACAGAGGGAGTTTCAGGAGAGGCCCCAAAGTAATCCCCAAGGGAACCAAGGGAAAGGTTCTCAGCCTCCCCCACCCCAGAAACCGACGGGGCCCCGACAGGTACCCCTGTTCAAAGAGGGCCCCTAAAGTGTTGCAAATGTGGTGAACTGGGGCATTTTTGCCAATGATCCCAAGTGTCGCCTGTTTGGTAAACCAGCCCCCACTGGTGCTCCGCCCCGGAAGATGGCTAGTGTAGCCTTTGAGAGGGAGGTAGTAGTCCAAGGTGGGTGGGATCCCGTTCAGATGACCCATGTCTCGTTAGGAGACAGTGAGATGGTCCCTGAGAACCAACTGCCCTCTAACACTAAGAAATATGGGCAGTGGGTGATCGTCAATGGCCAAAGGGTGGAGGCTCTTAGAGATACTGGAGCCAGTGTGACTGCTGTCAAGCAGCACCTGGTGTCTCAAGAACAGGTTGTCCCCCATGCATACTGCCGGGTTGTCAACGCTGACAACACAGAGAGTTGTTGTCCAATGGCTCAGATTCCCTTTGATTGGGGGGGGTCTCTGGTACACTTCAAGTAGCTGTGAGAACTGCCATGCCTGTAGACTGTTTGTTAGGGAACGACTTGGAAAGTTCACCTTCGGAAAAGGTGGAGAAAAAAACTCAACTAAGGATGGTGGGTCTGCCTGACTGGGCGTACGTGACCACCCGGTCAATGGCAGCCAGTAGGGGTGCTCAAGAGGTCCTGGAGCCTGAGGGAGAGGCCCAGGAACCGGCCTTAGAGAGAAGGCGCATGAGGCGCGGGAAACCGGCCCCTGAAGGTCCTACGGCCCAGGAGGAAGCAGACCTTGAGGGGGATGCCCTGGAGCCTACCGGGAACACATAGCTGAACTAGGGGACCTGCCTGAGCTGACCCATTGGCAGCAGGAAGGAGGCTCCTCCAGGGAGGAATTATGCAGGGCGCAGAAAGAGTGTCCTTCTCTCATAGGTCTGCGGCAGCAGGCTGCAGACCAGGCCAACGGTGATCAGTCTGGAACACATTTAATTTATTGGGAGAATGATCTCCTGTATTCAGAGCCTAAGTTTGCTGAACGAGGGTCAGCCCGTGCGTTGGTGGTACCCCAGAGATTCAGAACCTTCCTACTGGGGCTGGCTCACAATGTGCCATTGGCAGGGCATTTGGGGCAGGACAAGACCTATGAAAGGCTTGTCACCCACTTTTATTGGCCTCAAATGCACAAGAACTCTGATCCTCACTGTAGGACCTGCCAGACTTGCCAGGCAAGTGGAAAGAGTGGGAGGAAGCAGAAGGATCCTCTCCAGCCATTCCCTGTAGTCAGTACCCTATTCCAGCGAGTGGGAATTGACATTGTGGGGCCACTGGACCCCAGGACAGCCATGGGCAACAGGTTCATCCTGGTCCTGGTGGACCATGCCACCTGGTACCCGGATGCCATCCCTCTGAGGACAGTTGCGGCCACGTGGTGGGACGTGCGCTGATGGGAATTTTCTCCAGAGTGGGATTCCCTCTAGAGGTGGTATCTGACCGGGGTACTAATTTCATCTCTAAGTATATGAAATCCCTTTGGCAAGAGTGTGGTGTAATCTACAAATTCACCACGCCTTACCACCCCCAAGGAAACGGGTTGGTTGAGAGATTCAACCGAACTCTGAAGGGCATGCTTATGGGTCTGGAAGAACCCATGAGGCGTAAGTGGGACGTCCACTTGCCATGCCTGCTCTTTGCTTACCGTGAGGCGCCACAGAAGTCTCTAGGGTCCAGCCCCTTTGAGCTCCTGTATGGTCACCCAGTGAGAGGACCTCTAAGTCTGGTCAAGGAAACCTGGGAGTAATCTCCCAGGAAACCTCCCCAGAATGTATATAGCTACATGCTGGCCTTCAGGAACCAGACTAGGCGTTTCAGAGCACTTGCTGAGGCAAATCTGGAAGCCAGCCAGGAGGAGATGGAGCGGTGGCATGACCAGAATGCCACTCTGGTAGAGCTTCAGCCTGGACAGAAGGTGTGGGTCTTGGCCCCCGTGGAGCCTTGTGCGCTCCAGGATAAGTGGACAGGCCCCTTTGAGGTTGTGGAGCGCAAGAGTCCAGTTACCTATTTGGTGGACTTGCAATCTCCCAGGAACCCCTTGAGGTTCCTGCATGTCAACCGCCTTAAGACCCACTTGGAGAGGTCCGAAGTGGGCATGCTCTTGGCAACAGATGATGGAATGGAGGAGGAGACTGAGCCTCTTCCTGACCTCCTGGTAGCCAGAGAGCAAGATGGGTCAGTGGATAGAGTTAACCTCTCTCCCACCCTGACCCCTGAGCAACAGAATGACTACTGGCAGTCGCTGGGGCAGTTCTCTGACCTGTTCTCCCTTGTTCCTAATATCACTGACTGGTGCGTCCTTGATGTGGATTGTTAGAAATGGGATTTGTGGTTGGCTAAGGCTTGCGCCAAAGCCAGGCAAAAACCACCACTCTAGTTAGGGCAAGGGAGTTCCACGCCAAAGATAACACCTGCTCACCCTCTAAGTAACGTGACACGAGCAGTAAGGCTTATCCCGGAGGCAATGTAAGTTAAGTATTTGCGCACACACCCACCAGCAACAACATCCTAGCCCCCCCACAAAAGGAACTCCGCACAAGGTATTATACCAAACACATTAGATAAGAAACACACACTTTACAATGTGCCATAGGCATGGGCAGAATTTCCAGGGGATTATGTACATGGGACAGGGCCACGTGGCACTTGAAACGACCAAAGAGCCATTGGTGGAGCGTCCAGCTGCCATATGGGGCCGCTCTGAAGAAGGGCACCACTCTCTGGCGCCTGGGGAGCACATGTGGCCTTCTCCCCCCTGCCCCAGCCGTCTCAACTTACCGGCTTTCGGCGCGGGGGAGGCTTTCTTCATCAGGCGGCGGGGCAGGCACCGGCAATGTGCCTCGAGCCCCTCCGCTTCTCTGGAACCCTCTGTGACGCCTGCGGGGCTCTCCCTCGCTTTTGGGAGCCCTGCCTTTGCACAGGCGCCATGCCTTACCCGGTCCTCTTGCCTCATGGGCCGGGACTTCGCGTAGAGCCCTCGAGGCTCCAGGCAGCTTTACCTTCGCGGACAGCATACCCGGTCTCCCTCTCCCTACGGTAGACCCCCAAAGCGGGCATGGCTTCCCCCAGGCAGGGGGGAAGCGGAAGTGAGTCAATCCAGGCCCCGCCCACAGTCAGGTGGGCGCGGGCCTTCTTCCCGTTTTGCCGCGGCGGCGGCTTCTCGTGTCGGGGGCTATAATGAGGGGTAGGCTCCCTCGGTAGAAAAAGTAATTAGCGGGGTGTGCACCCGCAGTGATAACCACAAAAATAAGCGCGGTGGCACCCGCGCTTAGTTAAATCTAAAGAAGGGCAAAACGCAGGGTGGGCACCTGCGAGGTACACAAGGGCAGGAGCGCTTCCCCCAGAGGGAATACAACAGCTCTCTGCCTATAAATGCAGAATATAGCGCTCACCAGGCGCTGGGGGGCCACAGAGACCACCAGGCCCCCAAGGAATGACCCCCAGGAAAGAAAAGGGCCCAGCAACATGCAGGACATCACAGGACAAGGCGTCCAGGGCCAAGAAGAAGGGTCCACAAGAAGTCCATCAGCAATCCAGGGGCTGGGCAGGGCCCAGGGAGGCAAGCCTTCCCCCGGGACCCAGCAGCAGCACGCCCTGGTAGATTCTAGTCAGGAAAACAAGAACATTGAACATGAGGTCACAGCCTCATTTTCTACACAAAATCCCTTTGTCTCTAGAGTGCAAGATGGGGTAAAGCCAGACGCAGCTGGTTGTGGAGCAGTTTGTTTTGCTCAGCCCCTCTTCCCATTCACAGAACAGGCTAGGGTCATCAGACGCACCATAGAGGGCGGAGCCAGCATTGTGGAGGGAAAGCCCAGCCCTATTCAGGTCCCAGGTGCAGCCCCTCCCTGCCATCAACATGCAGATCTCCCCATTCACCACCGGGGCAGACCCATCCTGACTTCTGGAGCCAGGCACACCACCCAGCTCCAGCCAATCACAAGCCAGACAGTCAATTCACATTTACTGCACAGGCAAGCCAAATTCTAGAAGTGGCACTTCCACACTAGACACATTAAAGCCGCACACATCATCGCGCAGCATTTAATCACACGAGTCCGTACATACCAAACTCAACCTTGCACTCCCCACGCATCAGGAATTACCATGAACACACATATCCTCCATGGATTCCTATGGGAGGGCAGGCCAATCACACACGCACTCAGAGAGCGCAAGCACTTTACACTGCGCCACAGTGCTAAAGTGCGCAAAGACCAGAAATCACTATAATGATGTAACATTAAAAGGCAAAAAGTTCAGGGGTGAACCTGCCAAAAAGGCCAAATCCAACACAAACCCCTTCCAGCCAAAACGCAGGGCAGACCAATCACCACTGTGATGGACTTCCCTGCTTTGGGCGATAGAACACAGAAGCGGGCCCACACTGCAGGGACACCCTCCGGTTCTACGCCATATTGTTCCACAAAACAAGCACACACAAAAAAAATTCAAACCCAACTAGGCTACCCAACTGTCCACAGCTAGGACCAGGCTCTGGGGCACCCAGATACCACTGGTCCTTGCCCATCCACAGAGTGGGGGGTGGTAACACCTGGCCTACAATAGCCGTTCTACACTCCCTTTCTCAGTGTAGTTCCAAACTATCACTGATCCTTCAACCTAGGGTCCGCAGCCTCAGGCTGACCAGAGGTCACGGGCAAGAATGCCCCACTCTACCTCTACTTCTGGGGTTGCGCACTCTCCCAGGAGAAGCTCCCTCCAGAACACAACTCTCCCACCAGTTCTGGACCTTTCTCCCTCCACTGGTATACCACCTGGGATCCAACTTCACCGGATGCACAGGGGTCAGACTCCCTCTGAACCCCTTCCAGACTTCTGCACCCTCCCACTGTAGAACAGGGTCCCTCCACTTAAGGTAGGCCACACCTGCTCTCAGGGTAGTACCACAACACTCAGCCAAGAACCCTAAAGTTCCCTGCTAGGCCTGTACCACCCCTTCTGGGAAACAAAGGGTCTCTTCACTTAAGATGAGCCCCACCTGTGTTCACAGGGGTACCCCTAGAAGGCAAACCGGCCAGGACACTGGCCACAGTCGCTCTGCCGTCGAGGACAGGCAAACACCTGAACCTGGCTCCCCAACCTAGGGACGCTACCCTTTGGTTAGATGCCTGGCGCACCAGGACTTCTACAAGTTGAAAACAAAGTCTAAGGCTTTCTCTTCTCCTTCAGCAGCAAGGCAACCACTGCAGGCCAATCCCCCAGGTCAGGGACAGTACTCCTCCATACTGCTTACCCGGTTCCTTCTCTTCAGGCAGATGTTTCTTCCTGTAACTTCAGGACAATACGTACAGTTGCCCTTACGTCCAGATCCGGAACCACAGGCTACTGGCTCCCCAACAGAGGGACGTACCCTTTAATCAGATGCCTGGCGCACCAGGACTTCCTTGAGGATGACACATAACTAATGTGTCATGTCACAAGTCTGCCTGTTATCCAGGACAGAAGTGGCATCACCATTTATTTATTTATTTATTTTTCACATTTATAGAGCGCTCTGTTACCCGGAGGTGTCCTGGCGCTAACGTGATTGAAACCAGTGTATGTGGGTTGAAAGCTTAGTGAGTAAAGAGCCAGGTCTTGAGCGCTCGTCTGAAAGATAGCAGGTCCGACGATTGTCTGAGATTGAGTGGTAATCAGTTCCAAGCTTCTGCCGCGCCTAGTGAAAAGCTCCTGCCCCCCCATCGCGCTTTCTTGACTCTAGTGACTGTTGCCAGCGCCTGCTCTCCAGATCTAAGGTTTCTTGCTGGTGTTTGCCAGTGGTAGAGCAGCATCATACACCGAGGGCCCAGATCGTGTAGAGCCTTGAAGACCATGCAAAGTGCTTTGAAGACTATTCTTTTCCGGACTGGCAACCAGTGGAGTTTCACCGGGTCCTGAGCTACCGAGGCAAACTTAGGGGTGTCAGTGATCAGGCGGGAGGCTGCGTTCTGCAAGATCTGGAGCTTGTTTAGTAGGCCCTGTTGGGGGTTCAGCATAAGGCTGTTACAATAGTCCAGACGCGAGAGAACCAGTCCAGTAACGAGAGTTTTCCTATGCTCCCTCTCCAGAAATGGCAGCACTTTCCTAATTGTTTTGAGGATGTAATGTGTGGAAGAGGATAGTGCATTAATCTGTGGTTTAAAGGATAAAGAGTCGTCCACCAGTATACCCAAATTTTTAACCTTTGCTACTGGGGAGGGGAGGGAACCCATTTCATCAGGCCACCATCTAGGGGACCAGAAATTATCCTTGGAACCAAAGAGCAACACTTCTGTCTTTGTAGAGTTGAGCGTAAGACAGTTTTGTGCCATCCAATTGCCCACATCGCGCATACAGCCTCTAAACCTGTCTGCTGTGTTATCTATTTCGCCCGGCAGCAGTGACACCACTATCTGCGTGTCATCTGCGTATGCTGTGAGGTTAAAACCAAAGGATCGAATGACCGGCGCTAGGGTAGAGACGTACACATTAAAAAGGGTGGGGCTGAGTGAGGACCCCTGGGGGACTCCACACGGAAGCACAAAAGGCCGTGATTCAAAGTCTCCCAGGGCCACCGTCTGAGTTCTATTGGAGAGGAAGGCCTGTAGGATCTTCAATGCCTTTCCTTGAATTCCGCAGGCCCTCAACCGGTCCATCAGCAACTTGTGATGGACCGTGTCGAAGGCCGCGGAGAGATCCAACAGGATCAGGGCGGCTCTGCCTCCTGCGTCCATCACTCTTCTAATGTCTTCCACGGACTTGATTAGGGCAGATTCCGTGTTGTGTTCTGCACGAAAACCATGTTGGGATGGATCTAGATGTTCTCCTGTCCTCAAAAAGGCACTTAGCTGCGCATTTAAGGTGCCTTCCATATTTTGGCTGGAAGGGGTAGTCTTGCAATAGGCCGGTAGTTGTTCATCTCGGCAATGTCCAGATTAGATTTTTTTAGGAGTGGTAGAATTGATGCTCGTTTCCATTTTGCGGGAAATTCCCACTATCCAGCATGAGATTGAAGAGAGGAGTAAGTCCGGCTGCAATGGCGGCAGGAGCTAATTTGGCGATTGCAGCCGGGCATGGGTCATGCGGGGAGCCCGATTTTATCTTCAGTAGTCGGCTCGCTACTTCCTTCTCACTGATTGGTGTGAATTGCAGGATTTTTCCGAATTGCTGTCTGATTCTGGACCCGAGTTAGAGGGGGGGTCCTTACTAGACTGTCTAGGGGAGAGAAGATTTTTTCCACTTTTTCCCCGAAAAAGGTGGCAATATTCTCACAGAGTAGAAGACTGGGGGTATCTCTATAGTTTTGGGGGCTGCCAGGGATGACACCGTCCTGAATAATTCCTTCGGGCATTGCTGGCTTCTTTAATCCGTTTCGTGAGAAAGGCCCGTTTTGCCTGTGTATCCTCTCTTTATAGGCTCTTTGCTCCATATTGAGAATTTTTTTGTCTTTCTTACTATAGTTTGTCCGCCAAATTCTTTCCAATTTTTTACAGCGAGTTTTGTGGTCCCTGATCTGTTCGGAGAACCAAGGGGCGGCGGGATTTGGGCGTGTAGAGTAAGTAATTTTAGGGGGAGCCAGTTGTAAACAAGCTAACTCAAGCCAGTTTGTGTAGGCTGAGGCTGCTTCCTCCACATTTCCAGAGAGGGGCATCAAGGAAGTTTTTAATACGCCCTCCAGCATTTCACCATTTATGTTGTTCCATTTCCTAACCTGTCTAGGAGCGTTTCTAGTACTGGATGCTTTCACGGGGATGGCTAGAGAGACATTGAAGTGGACTGCTGAGTGATCAGACCAGGGGACCGGCTGCACTGTTGATACATTAAGGCTGGGATGGTTTGAAAAAATCCCGTCCAAGATATGTCCTGCCTTGTGAGTCGGACCACAGACCGATTGCTTCAGATCCACCCCCTCCAATAGGTCAATCAGATCGCGAGTGTCTGGGTCCGAGCCGCATTCTAGGTGGAAATTAAAATCCCCCAACAGTGTAAAGGCTTGGGCACAGGCTGTTACTTTGAGTAGCTTACTCAGAGCTAGCACCATGGTTACTCCCCGATGACACAACCCTTCTGGCTGGCCCCTGACCCACTGGTTCCCCCACTGGGGAGCCTATCCCCCTCGCACCCCTCCATCTGGACTTCTGCACCCTCCGAACTGGAACGTTACTGCCAGACACCAGAACTACTGAAACCTTGTTTACAGATGTTCCACGTTCTCCAGACACAGCAATCTCCCTATCTCACAGAACTCACACGCAATTATTCAGCAAGCTCCTTATTTCAGAGAACTCACACCCAATTATTCAGCAAGTTCCCTATCTTAGAGAACTCACACTCACGTCCAGTGCAACACACCATTCATCCACCCCCCCCCTCCCCCAGACCCACACGAGACACATGTACCATTACTCCGGGAACGGGACGGGGAACACATGCACTGGACACATTTCAGCTGACACCACTGGATCCCACCCTTACTGGTGAACCCAGAAAATTCATACTGCACTTAGGAGATGGTCTACCCTCCCGAGCTAGGGACACCTAACTCATAGTGCACAAGAAACACATTTCCAAAGAAATGACATTTAGAACAAACTTAAAAACAATAATCCCCTTACATGTGACTATCTAAAATGTAGTAGTGGAGCCAGTTGTCGCTGTGGTACTGCGCAAACACAAATCCGTATCCCTGTCGCTGCCACAATGTTAGAAATGGGATTTCCGGTTGGTTAAGGCTTGCGCCAAAGCCAGGCAGAAACCACCACTCTAGTCAGGGCAAGGGAGTTCCACGCCAAAGATAACACCTGCTCGCCCTCTAGGTAACGTGCCACAAGCAGTAAGGCTTATCCCGGAGGCAATGTAAGTTAAGTATTTGCGCACACACCCACCAGCAACAACATCCTAGGCACCCCACAAAAGGAACTCCACACAAGGTTATATGTAAAAATAGCCTTTGTATTATACCAAGCACATTAGATAAGAAACACACACTTTACAATGTGCCATAGGCACAGGCAGAATTTACAGGGGATTATGTACTTGGGACCGGGCTACGTGGGCCACTGTCAGGAATAAGCACTTTTAGAACTAGCACCTGGTAGAATTATCACTTTGTAGGAATAACACTTAGCACATATAATAACTGTGGCACCAAATAACAAATGTAGCACACAACCAGTAACCACTGGTGAAAGGTAAGTACCACCTACGCAATCCTACACACTTTAGGCAAATATCACTCAGGGAACCATGAACTCCCTAGTAGAACCTATACTAGGAAAAACAACCTCCTAAGCATAAACATATGTCTAGAGGTATCAGAACAGGGTGCGCAAAACATCCTACACAGTACATTTCCTAGCACCCTAAGAAGCACATAAATCACATTTAGAGCAGAAATCACATGAAAGTCCAGGTTGCGCCACTGCGCCAAAACCTAAATGTAGCAGCTGCCCACTACTTGCTGGGCAGCTGAGGACAAGAACAGGGCCTAAACGCTGCAGCTGGCACTAAGTGCTGCGCAGCTGGGGAAGGCCAAAGTAGGGATGAAGGAGTACGACTCACTCCTGAGTCCAAAGTACATGTCCCTAGGAAGGAAAACCTAAATGGTGCAGCTTCCCAGTACTTGCTGGGCAGCTGGGATCTCAAAACTGCGCCAGAGGCCCTCCCTAGCCCTTCAGAACAAAACTGCGCCAACTGTTGGAGCCCTCTAACTCTAGAAATACATGTTGCGCATACGGTGAAGCCCTCTAGGCTCTGAAATCAGCTATGCCCCTTGGAGCTCCTAAACTAATTATGCACAATCCAGAAAAAGAACTGGCCCTCAACGGTGGAGCCCTCTGGCTCTAGGACAACGGGTGCCCTCAGGGGCAAGAACACGGGCCCCTCTGGTTGTCGGGACCCCCACTGGGGCTCTTGGGATCATTGAGGCCCTCGTTGGAGCCACGCATGGCTCTGGGGGACACGGGCCCCCGGGAACCCCACAGACCCTTACAAATACCAAAGGGCCATTGGTGGAGCGGCCAGCTGCCATCTGGGGCCGCTCTGAAGAAGGGCACCACTCTGGCGCCTGGGAACACATGTGGCCTCCCCCCCCCCACCCCAGCCGTCTCAACTTACCGGCTCTCGGCACGTGGGGAGGCTCTCTTCATCGGGCGGCGGGGCAGGCACCGGCAATGTGCCTCGAGCCCCTCCGCTTCTCTGGAAGTCTCGGTGACACCTGCGGGGCTCTCCCTCGTTTCTGGGAGCCCTGCCTTTGCAAAGGCGCCATGCATTACCCGGTCCTCTTTCCTCAAGGGCCGGGACTTCATGTAGAGCCCTCGAGGCTCCGGGCAGCTTTTCCTTTGCGGGCAGCATCCCCGGTCTCCTTCACCCAAACCGGCAAAGCAGGCATGGCTTCCACCAGGCAGGGGGGAAGCGGTAGTGAGTCAATCCAGGCCCCGCCTACAGTCAGGCGGGCGTGGGCCTGCTTCCGGTTTTGCCGCGGCGGCGGCTTCTCGTGTCGGGGGCTATAATGAGGGGTAGGCTCCCTCATAGAAAAAGTAAATAGTGGGGTGTGCACCCGCGGTGATAACCACAAAAATAAGCGGGGTGGCACCCGCGCTTAGTTAAATCTAAATACGGGCAAAACACAAGGTGGGCACCTGCGAGGTACACAAGGGCAGGAGCGCTTATCCCAGAGGGAATACAACAGCGCTCTGCCTATAAATGCTCACCAGGTGCTGGGGAGCCACAGAGCCCGCCAGGCCCCCAAGGAATGACCCCCCCCCCCCCCGGGAAAGAAAAGGGCCCAGCAACATGCAGGACATCACTGGACAAGGCTTCCAGGGCCAGGAAGAAGGGTCCACAAGAAGTCCATCAGCAATCCAGGGGCTGGGCAGGGCCCAGGGAGGCAAGCCTTCCCCTGGGCCCCAGCAGCAGCACGCCCCTGGTAGATTCTAGTCAGGAAAACAAGAACATTGAACATGAGGTCACAGCCTCATTTTATACACAAAATCCCTTTGTCTCTAGGGTGATGGGTGGGGGAAAACCAGACGCAGCTGGTTCTGGAGCACTTTTTTTTGCTCAGCCCCTCTTCCCATTCACAGGACAGGCTAGGGTCATCAGTCGCACCACAGGGGGAGGAGCCAGCATTGTGGAGGGAAAGCGCAGCCCTATTCAGGTCCCAGGTGCAGCCCCTCCCTGCCATCAACATGCAGATCTCCCCATTCACCACCGGGGCAGACCCATCCTGACTTCTGGAGCCAGGCACACCAGCCAGCTCCAGCCAATCACAAGCCAGACATTCAATTCACATTTACTGCACAGGCAGGCCAACTTCTAGAAGTGGCACTTCCACACTATACACATTAAGGCCGCACACATCATCGCGCAGCATTTAATCACACGAGTCCGCACATACCAAACTCAGCCTTTCACTCCCCACGCATCAGGAATTACCATGGACACACATATCCCCCATGCATTCCTATGGGAGGGCAGGCCAATCTCACACACGCACGCAGAGAGCGCACGCACTTTACACTGCGCCACAGTGCTAAAGTGCGCAAAGACCAGAAATCACTGTAATGATGTAACATTAAAACGCAAAAAGTTCAGTGGTGAACCTGCCAGAAAGGCCAAATCCAACATGGATACAGGAGAAGGTTTACCTATGAAGCACAAGGCTTACAGGGTGACTGACAGGGTCAGGGCCTGCATGAAAGAGGAGGTCTCAAAGATTCTTGCTCTTGGGGTGATTGAGTCCTCCATCAGTCCTTGGGCCAGTCCAGTAGTCTTGGTCCCGAAGGCTGCAGCGCCGGGTGCCACACCCGAACTCCGGTTCTTTGTGGACTACAGAGGACTCAATTCAGTCACGAAGACTGACGCTCACCCCATCTCCAGAGCTGATGAGCTCATCGATCGGTTAGGGGCTGCACGGTACCTCAGCACGTTTGACTTGATGGTGTTATGTTTTTTTACTGAGCTGCCTCGATAAAGCGCCGGGACACTCCTCTGGAGTAGCTGTGCGCTATAAAAATAACATAACGTAACATAACTTGACGTCTGGGTACTGGCAGATCGCCCTGACTGATGGGGCCAAGGAGAGGTCAGCATTCTCCACACCAGATGGGCATTTCCAGTTCCAGGTTATGCCATTTGGGAAGAAGAATGCCCCTGCCACCTTTCAGAGGTTGGTCAACCAGGTGTTGGTTGGGCTGGATGAGTTCAGTGCCGCCTACCTGGATTACATCGCAGTGTTCAGTGTCACAGGGGAAGAACATCTGCGCCACCTCTGGGAAGTGTTTATGGCCCTGCGCAAGGCAGGCCTCAAGATCAAGGCGAGTAAGTGCCTGATCGGGCAGGGTTCCCTGGTGTACTTGGGACATCAAGTGGGGAGCGGCCAGGTGACGCCCCTCCAACCCAAGATTGAAACCATCCTGGCGTGGGAACCCCCAACGACCCAGACAGAGCTGAGGGCCTTTTTAGGACTCACAGGGTACTACAGGAGGTTTGTCAAGGGTTATGGCAACATTGTTGCACCCTTGACAGAGCTGACTTCCAAGAAGCAGCCCAATCAAGTGATTTGTACTGATACCTGTCAGAAAGCGTTTGAGACCCTGAAAACTGCCATGTGCGCGGCGCCCGTGCTCCTGGCACCAAACAGTTCCTTGTGCAGACAGACGCTTCAGAGCATGCTGTAGGGGCTGTTCTCTCACAGATGACTGAGGAGGGCTTTGACCAACCCGTAGCCTTCATCAGTAGGAGGTTACTTCCAAGGGAACAGAGGTGGAGTGTGCAATTGAGCGTGAGGCTTTTGCTGTGGTCTGGGCACTGAAGAAGCTAAGACCCTACCTGTTTGGGACTCACTTCTGGGTTCAGACAGACCACAGCCCCCTCAGATGGTTGATACAAATGAGGGGGGAGAATCCAAAGCTGTTGAGGTGGTCCATTTCCCTACAGGGTATGGATTTCACGGTGGAACATCGCCCTGGTACAGATCACGCCAATGCTGACGGTCTGTCCAGATTTTTCCACCTTAGTGATGAGAACTCCATGGGGGAGGGTAGTTCTCTCCACATTTCAGCTGGAGGGGACACTTGTTAGACCTGGCACCATTGGCGTGGGTCTCCCTTCCATTTTTGTTACTGTTGCCTCATGTGTTTTGCTGATGTTAGCTGCTCAGAGCACTGTGCCACTGCTAATCAGTGCCACAGTGCAAGTGCTCCCTGTATAAAGTGTACATGTTGATTGGTTTCCATGACTGACTTATTTGGTTGACTGTCAGACCCCAGTAAAGTGCACCAGGAGTGCCCAGGGCATGTCAATCCAAATGCTGCTAGTGGGCCTGCAGCACTGGTTGTGCCACCCACAGAAGCAGCCCTGTAAAATGTGTCTAAGGTCTGCTGATGTAGAACCTGCATGCTGTCATGCTGATTGGGCAAGTGCACCCACTTGCCAGTCCCTAAACCTTCCCTTAACTTCATATTAGTTACCCCTATGGTAGGCCCAAGGGCAGGGTGCATTGTAAGCATAAGGTAGGACAAGCCCTGATGTGTGTGGCATGTCCTAATAGTGAATTACAGCCATTTTCATTTTTCACTATTTTATGGCGACCTGTTCTCATAGGCCAGAATGGGCTGTGGAATTGTTACATTCTACATTCCTAACAGACTCAGGGAACATAGTAGAAATTTGAGTTTAGTATGCCTGAACTCAGAATAATATTAATAATGGAGGTCTGCCTGTTCTCAATCACAGGATGGCGGGAAGCATGGTGCGTCTCCTGGTATACGTCCGTATCTCTCGCAAGGAAGCTGTCGCATATATAAATGGGCAGCGAGCTGTAACCGGTCTCAGTGGTTCCCAGGCTGCAATATGTATCAATGGGTAGCAAGCTGTAACAGGTCTCAGTGGATCCCAGGCTGTAATATGTATCAATGGACAGCGAGCAGTAACAGGTCTCAGTGGATCCCAGGCTGTAATGTGTATCAATTTGCAGCGAGCAGTAACAGGTCTCAGTGGATCCCAGGCTGTAATATGTATCAATGGGCTGCAAGCTGTAACCGGTCTCAGTGGATCCCAGGCTGTAATATGTATCAATGGGCAGCGAGCAGTAACAGGTCTCAGTGGATCCCAGGCTGTATTATGTATCAATGGGCTGCGAGCTGTAACCGGTCTCAGTGGATCCCAGGCTGTAATATATATCAATGGGCAGCGAGCTGAAACAGGCTGCACGGTGTAAGATGCTGTAATATGTATCAATGGATAGAGAGCTGTAACAAGTCTCAGTGGATCTGAAGCTGTAATATGTATCAATGGGCAGCGAGCTGTGACAAGCCGCAGTGGGTACGAATCTTTATTACTTATCAATGGGCAGTGAGCTGTAACGGGCCACAGTGGGTACGAAGCTGTAACAGGTCTCAGTGGGTCCCGAGCTGTAGCATGTATCAACAGGCAGCGAGCTGTAACATGTCTCAGTGGATCTCAAGCTATAACATGTATCAATGGGTAGCAAGTACACACAGATGCGGCAGGCTAGACGGCGCTGCCAAACAGAGCACTTGTAGCGCTGGGATTCATATTTCTGGAACACAGACACTTGAATGTACTGATCTTAAAATATCCGGTTTAAGTATCATGGTGGACTTCCCAAATTTCAGGCTGAAATCATACAGCGGGTAGTGAAAGACCTGGAACCTTGGTAGGACTCCCCCTACACAGTTACAGCTTCACCTCAACATTTGAATTTTTAAAGCCTTAAGAAGATCTTGTTTGAGGTGAAACACGTTGGTTGCATCCATTTGTAACCAAGATCGGAAAAAAGAAAAAAGAAATACCAAAAGATCTCTTTAAGAATATTTGTCTATAATTATGGAATTGTTCTTGTTAGTGGACTTGATGGTGCATGTTTTGTGTTAATCTGTGTGTGGCCTCTCAATCTCAGTGTCTCATTGGATAGCAAGCTGTAACATGTACCAATGGGCAGCGACCTGTAGCAGGTCTCAGTGGGTCCCAAGCTGTGATACGTATCAATGGGCAGCGACATATAACGTCTCAGTGGGTCTCAAGCTGTAATACGTATCATTGGGCAGCGACCTGTGCAGGTCTCAGTGGGTCTCAAGATGTATCATGTACCAATGGGCAGCGACCTGTAGCAGGTCTCAGTGGGTCCCAAGCTGTAATACGTATCATTGGGCAGCGGCATATAACGTCTCAGTGGGTCTCAAGATGTAACATGTACCAATGGGCAGCGACCTGAAGCAGGTCTCAGTGGGTCCCGAGCTGTAATACGTATCAATGGGCAGCGACATATAACGTCGCAGTGGGTCTCAAGATGTATCATGTAGCAATGCGCAGCGACCTGTAGCAGGTCTCAGTGGGTCCCAATCTGTGATACGTATCAATGGGCAGCAACATATAACGTCTCAGTGGGTCTCAAGATGTAACATGTACCAATGGGCAGCGACCTGTGCAGGTCTCAGTGGGTCCCAAGCTGTGATACGTATCAATGGGCAGCGATATATAACGTCTCAGTGGGTCTCAAGATGTAACATGTACCAATGGGCAGCGACCTGAAGCAGGTCTCAGTGGGTCTCAAGATGTATCATGTAGCAATGGGCAGCGACATATAACGTCTCAGTGGGTCTCAAGATGTATCATGTAGCAATGGGCAGCAAGCTGTAACAGGCTGCAGTGGGCCCAAGTTGTAGTATGTGTAAATGGGCAGCGACCTGAAGCAGGTCTCAGTGGATCCCAGGCTGTGATACGTATCAATGGGCAGCGACCTGTAGCAGGTCTCAGTGGGTCCCAAGCTGTGATACGTATCAATGGGCAGCGACCTGTAGCAGGTCTCAGTGGGTCCCAAGCTGTGATACGTACCAATGGGCAGCGACCTGTAGCAGGTCTCAGTGGGTCCCAAGCTGTAATACGTATCAATGGGCAGCAGCATATAACGTCTCAGTGGGTCTCAAGCTGTAACATGTACCAATGGGCAGCGACCTGTAGCAGGTTTCAGTGTGTCCCAAGTAAGCATGGGCGAATTTTGCGGATCTCGCGTTCGCGGATTTTGCGGATTTGCGAACTCGCAATCCGCAAAATCCGCGAATTCTCGCGAATTTGCGGATTTTTTTTTTATGTTCGCACGGGTTTCTGCAAGTTCGCGAGGGTTTTGTACAATTTCGCAAATTGCGAAATTGTACAAAACGCGTGTGAACTTGCAGCAACCCGTGCGAACACAATAATATGAAGAGAAAGAAGCTCCTGGTCACAGGAACAGCACGGGGATTGCGCTCATGAAAGTCAAGGATGCAAAGGCCTCTACCCAGCATCACAGCTGACTTTCCACGGTAGATTTGGGAAGAGGCACACCTGTCCAGCCTCGAAGACGCTCATGATTGTTTTTGGGCTAATGAATGAGTCACTGAATTTGAGCATCAACTAGTTCGAGCGACCATGTGTGTGTTACTATGCAATCGCCCCGAAGGGCGCAGGGGTTCCTTTGAGTGAGCTGTCCATCATAGTGGGTGAATGGCGGGAAGACGGTGCAAACCGCGAGTGTGTGCGCGGGGCCAAACGTGCGGGGCTTCCATGCGAGTTCACATGCCTCTTGTGTGCATAAAAGGTCAGAGAAAGATCAGTTCAGCAGATGAAGAGAAAAAGCTCCTGGTCACAGGAACAGCACGGGTATTGCGCTCGTGAAAGTCAAGGATGCAAAAGCCTCTATCCAGCACCACAGCTGATTTTCCACGGTAGATTTGGGAAGAAGGCACACCTGCCTCGACGACGAATGAGTCACAGGAAGGGTCACAGGAAGGGCATGTTGTAAATATTTTAGGATGGCGCCGGCAAGCTGCCAGCGCCATCCTAAAATACTTACTAAATTAGCTTCAACAGGAAGCACCTGCTTTATTTTATCTATTAGAGCTTCCTGTTGAAGCTAACTTAGTAACTATTTTAGGATGGCGCTGGCAGCTTGCCGGCGCCATCCTAAAATAGTTACAACAGGCCAGGCTTGAACTTTTGCCCCCGGAAAAATCCGCCGCTCGCGGATTTGCGGATTTTCGGTAAATTCGCGGGAGTTCGCGGATTGCGAATTTACCGAAAATCCGCAAAATCCGCGAGCGGAACGGATTTTCCGCCCATGCTTAGTCCCAAGCTGTAATACGTATCAATGGGCAGCAGCATATAACGTCTCAGTGGGTCTCAAGATGTATCATGTAGCAATGGGCAGCGAGCTGCCACAGGTCTCAGTGGGTCCCAAGCTGTAGTATGTGTAAATGGGCAGCGACCTGTGCAGGTCTCAGTGGGTCCCAAGCTGTAACATGTACCAATGGGCAGCGAGCTGTAGCAGGTCTCATTGGATAGCAAGCTGTAACATGTACCAATGGGCAGCGACCTGTGCAGGTCTCAGTGGGTCCCAAGCTCTGACATGTACCAATGGGCAGCGACCTGTGCAGGTCTCAGTGGGTCTCAAGATGTGTCATGTAGCAATGGGCAGCGAGCTGTAACAGGCTGCAGTGGGCCCAAGTTGTGGTATGTGTAAATGGGCAGCAGGCTGTAACAGGTCTCAGTGTGTCTCGAGAGGTAACATGAATCAATGGGCAGTGAACTGTAACAGGTCTCAGTGTGTCCCGAGAGGTAACATGAATCAATGGGCAGTGAACTGTAACAGGTCTCAGTGTGTCCCGAGAGGTAACATGAATCAATGGGCAGTGAACTGTAACAGGTCTCAGTGGGTTCCAAGAGGTAACATAACATGAGTATTTGTAAAGCGCATGTTCACCCAGAGGTATCTTGGCACTGAATAACAGATATTTATTGTTACCCAACTCAATGGTACTCATTTTATCTACCTCAGATGGATGAAAGGCTTGGACTCACCAAGGCTGAGTGGACCCACCAAGATTTGAACATGTGACCATGAGGTCGAACACAGGACCCTGAAGTGGACTCATTAGTCCATGTTACCAGCATTCTGGTAACATGAATCAATGAGAAGCAGGCTGTAACAGGTCACAGGGGGTCCCAAGCTGTAACATCTATCAGTGGGCAGCGAGCTGCAGCAGGCCGAAGTGGGTCCCAATATTTAATATGTATCTGAGAGCACCGATTTGTAACAGGCCGGAGTGGGTCCCAAGATGTAACATGTATCTGTCAATAGGCAGTGAGTTGTGGCAGGCCTCAGTGGGTCTGAAGCTTTAATATGAATCAAATGGGCAGCGATCTGTAACAGGTTGCAGTAGGTCCCAAGCTGTAATTGCCGTTATTAGGCCCCGAGCCTGTGACACGCTCAAAGGCCTCATTGGCCCCAAGCAGCTCTGGGCATCAATCAGCCCCAAGTAGTACCAGACATTAATGTGATTCCAGCTGTAATCAGCATCAATGGGTCTCAAGGTGTAACAGGTAACAATTGCCTTCATTCTATAATATGCATCAATGGTCCACAGGCTCTAACAGGCATTAATGGCCCCCAAGCTAGAATAGGCATCAGTGGATCTCAAGATGAGCGTCACAGTAGACCATGTCCCTGGGTACCAGTTGCTTGGTAAAATTACTGATTCCAGCTGGGTATGGCACCCCTGCAACATGCAATGACGAGCTTGTGTTTCCAGAATGGAGAAAGATGACGTAGACACGAAATTACCAGGCACTTTACTGCAATTGGATATCTATAACTCCAGGGACATTTGTTCTCCCATTTATCACCTTAATTGACCACGTGGATAATTTGATCCGTGGGGGAGGCATTGGGGTTGTGGGTGGGGGTGAAGCTCCACGGTTTACTGCCCAGTCCTCTTTTTACGTTTAAGGTACTTGCATGGGCGTAGGAAGTGTGGGGGACGCGGGGGACATATCCCCCCCAGATTTTGCAGTGGGGGGGACATGGGGGACAATGGTGGGGGGGAGAGGGGACAAAAGAATTTCCCTTCTGTGATTCTCAGTGCCATTAGCACACGAAAGCGCTACCATTAACGTTAATGGCCCTGAACTTTACCTGTGATCTGCCTCCAGTCGCAGAGGCAATCGCCCTCTGACCTTTGTCATGCTGTAGTAAGGCTCGCCCTCTGCCCTTTATTATGCTGCAGTGAGGGCAGGAAAAAAAAACCCCGTCTCTTCCTTCCTGCACAGAGAAGTGTCCATTTTGAAGTCCCCCTAACACAGAAGTCAATTTGGGCACAATTTGCATCTTAATAGCAGTCCTGCAACACAAGGCTGCGTTTAAACTATCCTCAGGTTTCAGAAGTTCGCACATGCAAGTGCAGAAAGGCTGCTGGCCTCTAAAATGCCATATTATATACTAGGGACTTAGAGGTAGTTTTTAGATCCCCCTACTCTATCGTGTACTAGGGCCTTATAGAGAAGGGAATGCCAATCCTAGTGGTACCCTAACCCATAGTGTATGTAGGTGTTTTCACTTTTCACTGTATTTCTAAGTGTCTCTTAGAGCATAGCACCGGCCCTGGGCCTGGTTAGGCAGAGCCCAGAGTCAGTTACCACCAGTAGCAGTCTGCAAACAGTTGAGGGGGGTGCCCAAGGCAGAGGATGACTTTGCAACACTGGAATAGCACAAACTCAGAATTTAAACATAACACCACGGTTGGGGGTTCTCTATAATAATCATAATTGATTTCTATCCAATTGAACCCCTCTTCCAACATTAGGCTAATGAAAGACAGGGGGGAAATCATAACGGTCTAATCTATGCCTTGAAGTTTACATGTAGCTCTTTAATGACGGTTAATAGCTTACTGCTCTATGTTAGGATTTTACCTTATAAACTTCAAGTAACAAAAGAATCTCTGAGACAAAAGCAGTAACCCACTGACCTATTTACATTATATGCACTTTGTGATCTGCGTGGTACACGTTTTTTGCAGCAGGCATATTAACCCACTGTGGCTACCTTACCAAGAGTCAAAACATCTACTCGACAAACCTCTGATCTCTCTGAACAAAGAACATTTATCACCAGAGTTATCTTCACATTTTTATTGTTGCCTGAAAATTGCTGGAGACCAGGAACGCAGCAGCAGGTATTTTTCAAACCATAATGCACTTGCAAACACGTCACCCCCACCCGAAGTCGGCGACCTTTGTTTGCTTTGTACATGAAGATGCAAGATTCATATACATGTTTTTTAAACTGTGACTACTGCCTGCCTTTCTCAATATGTCACTTCAAAATTATGCGATTGTATTTGTTTAACGGGTGCACGGTCTCACGCAACAGGTAATTTGTATGGGGTCACTGGAAAGTCCATAAGGTTGTCCCTGTCCCCCCCAGAATTGTAGTTCTTCCTGCGCCCCTGGGTACTTGTAGTGCCGAGAAGCTCCACCCAGAGATTGTCACCTCTATGGACAGTGCGGGGATTTCAACATTTTTTTGATCTTATGAAAGCGGAACCTTTCTTTCCGTGTCTCTCTGCTTCTCCCCTTTTGAGCACAGGATCTTTCCTAGCTACTTTTGCCCAGTTTCTTTTTCCTATTTCCTGAACTCAGAGACACATGAAATGTGTTGCCAGGGTAATGCACCTTGACAGCTGGAGCAAGCACTACAGCCCCACCAGCAGCCGCGTGTATCCTGCAGGCCTCCAGGCCTTCACCCCAGGGGCAACAGTCACTGAAAGTACCAGGAAAGAGGGAACGTTTCTCCCACCAAAATCACCCACAATGCACCATTAAACTGTATATCATCATGGACGTCATGTAAGGGTCGAAGCTGCGACCCCTGGCTCGCCCTTTGCTACCCCTGGCACTGCCTTTGCGACCCCTGGCCTCGGAGGTGGCAAATTCAGTGCCAGGAACACAGGGACAGCTTGGGCTCCACTCTTTATTTTCTGTCAATTCTTTATCACACTAATGTGTAAGTATGTGTGTGAATGAAAGTGGGTGTCAAAGGGCGTGTAATGTCACTTCCGCTACCCCTGGCATTTTGGTGAATTGACGTCCATGAATATCTGTTGTTGCTTGGTAGCAGTTTGTGTTACGCCTGCAAGGTACTTTATGTGTCTTGCTTAAGGTGTGCTTCTGTGGTGAATGACGTGTAGAGGGAAACCCCTCCAGTTGTAGAATAATACAAAAAACGTCTCAGCAGCAAAGTTTTAGTAAAGACCAATGCTTGAAGTATTTCAGGCATAACCCTATAGATATGCTTGATTCCAGTATCAACTAAATATAGTGCCTAGCTTATGTTAAAGCGCCTGCAACAGACGGTTTCTCATCCAACCCTGGGTCGCTTCCTCACTTGCCTTTACATCAGCCTCACCAGCAGCGATATCAATGTATCGCCCACTTCTGTTAAAAGTTGTAACCATTTGGGAGTCTTTAGAAATACGCTGTAAACCTTATTGTGGACAGGTAATGTGTACTACCCACTCCCTCATGCAACAACCATGAGTTCTGGGTTTGTGGTAGGTCTGAGATATGTGAGGGTTGTCTGAAATGTGTGTTTCTTTCAAATAAATGTTTATATAGTACAACTATTGAACTGATGAGACACGCTGAAGGAATTCTAGGCACTCGAATATCGAAGTAGTGGCTGCTCCCATTGCAAAGTGGTGAAGCGGGAGAGGGCAAATACAAACTAAAAACATCACGGAAGACAGAATATAAAAATATATAAAATTGCACTTACCTGCTCCGACAGCTGCCCAAGTGCTCCCGAAACTCTTCTTCCTGATGTCAGAAACTGCTGCCCACTGGGCAGGATCCCAGATGCCAATCCCAGGGCTTTTCTCATGCTGGGAATACTGTTTCCTGCTTCGGCCCCCAGACAGGAACTGGGAGTCTGTGTTGGTTCTCCATCCGGCTGTACAACACCGCTAAGGGTTGGAGAAAGGCTACTGCGCATGACGGTCTGGCCCACCCCGTCCCCCAACCTCCTGGGGCTGCAGCGTCACTATGGATGGCCCGATGCCCTATCGCATCATCTTTGTGATTTTTGTAAAAACTAAAATCGAGAGCAAATAAAACAACTTGGGAATTGCACCAACAAACAAAATCAAGTAAGAAATAAAAGAATGGCAGAGTAAGATGAGAAACAAAACAGCAGCGAATAAAGTGAGGAAAAGAAAAGACATGAAAAATCGATGTCGGAAAGAAATGACATAAGGAGCAGGGAAAATAACATGATGAAAGTAATAATGCAAGATATAGAAATTAAAAAATGAAATAAAGACATTGTAAAGAATGGCGAAGAAACAAAAGAGAAAGATAAAGTATGGACGAAGGAATGAGAAAAGATATTCTGGACAAGAGAAAGTCCGAGAATCAACTTTAGAAAGAAGAAAAGCAATGAGGAGCCTGGGAAGGCAATGAGATAAAAGAACAAAATGAAGACTAATAAAATAAGAAACACAAAGCCCACAGAAGAATTAAACAAGGAAGGAATGAAAGAAAGTGTAAGGAGAATGAAGTGAGATGTAGATTTTAAAACTGAGAAAAGAAAAATGCAGGAAGAAAGCAGCTAGGAACAAGACACAGAACAGGATAAAGACAGTGCACGCCCATTTCATCCAAGACAGGTCAAATTAGCACAAGTTCATGGGTAAACTTGTGAGCAGTAGCACCACGCCAAGGTTTTGACCTTTGCTACTGAACATTCACACCATTCACACCTTCATTCATACTTCCTTGCTTCCCATCAGACCCACAGACATTCCGCACCCAGCTCCAGATAGGGGCGTTGCCAGAGTTCCTCGAGCTCAAGGCAAAATTCAATTCGCCTGAAGGAGAACCCCAGAAATTGCTATTAAAAGCTGTTTGGTACAATAACAAGGAACCTCATAAGGCCTTACCACACCTTATGGAAGCTCCGCCCCCACCTCAAAGTGCATCTCACTGGCGGTCTGCGAGGTGCTGCCTGGTTTCTCCCACTGAACGATCAAACAAGCAAAAAGCAGAGGCCTCGAGAAGCAGAGCTGCTGCGGCCATCCTGTGAGTCTGATGTTAGCTCAGTGGCCCCGGGTCCCCCATTCACACCTCTTTCCCACCATTCATAGCCCCGTCCACAGACTGCACTTACCCTGCAGCCATCCCAGACCACGCCTCTATACACAGCTGAGAGGTGAATGATGTCATAAAGCCCGCCAGGACCAAGGGTGTGATGTAGTAGATGGCATCACAAGGGATTGTTGGGAAATGCTGATAACACTCCAGGAAGCAGTAGAGATTAGACAGGAAGAAAGCATCCAGGAACAAGGCACAGAACAGGAAGAAAACAGTGCACATCCCTTTCATCCAAAACAGGTCAAATTAGCACAAGTTCATGGGTAAACTTGTGAGCAGTAGCACCACGCCAAGGTTTTGACCTTTGCTACTGGGCATTCACACCATTCACACCTTCATTCATACTTCCTTGCTTCCCATCAGACCCACAGACATTCCGCACCCAGCTCCAGATAGGGGCGGTGCCAGAGTTTCTGGAGCTCAAGGCAAAATTCAATTTGCCTGCTAAGAGAACCCCAGGAATTGCTATTAAAAGCGGTTTACTGAAACAACAAGGAACCTCATAAGGCCTTACCACAACTCATGGAAGGCTCCGCCCCCACCTCAAAATGCATCTCACTGGCGGTCTGCGAGGTGCTGCCTCTTTTCTCCCAGGAACCCCGCCTGCTACCGAGCCACCCGAAACGCACCCACGCACCCTTCACCTGCCAATCCTACAAATTCCACTGCCTCCGAACCTGCACCACTCCCCGCCAAGCCAGACACCAGCAACAGTCACCTCAAGTGCATCCTGCTCAACACCCGCTCCGTCCACAGACACGCCGTCGAACTCTGGAACCTCCTCGACACAATATCACCAGACGTCGCCTTCCTCACAGAAACCTGGATGAACGCCTCCTCAGCCCCCGACATCGCCATAACCATCCCGAAGGGCTACAAGATCACCCGGAAGGACCGTGTCAACCAAACTGGAGGAGGCATCGCCATCGTCCACAGAAACCCCATCCGCATAACGACCAATTCCGACGACACCATCACTGCCGCCGAGCACCTCCACTTTCAGATACACACCGACCCCAAGTCCACCCTCAGAGGCACTCTCATCTACAGATCCCCGGGACCACGCACACAATTCAGCGAAACCATCGCAGACTTCATCAGCCAGCACGCCCTTACCTCCTCAGACTACATCCTCCTAGAGGGGACCTCAACTTCCACCTGGAGAACAACAATGACAGCAACACCGCCGCCCTCCTGGACAACCTCACCAACCTCGGACTCAAGCAACTGGTGAACACCTCCACCCACTACGAGGGTCACCCGCTTGGCCCCATCTTCTCCTCCAGCAAGCACATCTCCTTCAGCCACTCCACCGGACTACACTGGACAGATCACAGCTGCGTCCACTTCAACTTCAGGAGAACCACGACCCACCACCACCCGCAACAGGTTCCCCGCAGAATCTGGAGCAAGATCACTGCTGACCATCTCACCACCTCCCTCAGCCAGAACCCTCCCACCAACACGAGGGACCAAAATGGAGCAGCCCGCAACCTCACACAGTGGCTCACCAACTGCGCCGATGACCTCGCGCCACTGAAGAACCCTCCCAGCAGACCCGGCAGCAAGAAAGCTTTGTGGATCACCAACGACCTCAAAAACTCTTAGAAAACCGGCCGCACCCTCGAGAAAGCCAGGCGCCACGACCAGACAACAGAGAACATGACAGCCCTCAAGAACGCCACCCACAAACACCACCAGCTGATCCACACCACCAAAAGGACAACATTCAAAGAACGTCTGGACAACAACACCCACAACAGCAAGGAACTCTTCAGCATCGTTAAAGAGCTCTCCAACCCCAGCGCCTGCAACAACGACATCACACCCTCGCAAGACCTCTGCGGCTCACTCGCCTCGTACTTTCACCGCAAGATTGCTGAAATACACAACAGCTTCGGCGCACAGACCACGCACCCAACCACCGAACCAGCACCCCCCACCACCACCCTCTGCAACTGGACCCCGGTCACCACCGAAGACACCACCTGCACGATGAACACCATCCACTCCGGCTCCCCAACTGACCCCTGTCCTCACCACATCTTCAACAAAGCCGACTCCATCATCGCACCCCAACTCCGGGACATCATTAACAACTCCTTCGCATCTGCCACCTTCCCGGAGAGCTGGAAACATGCCGAGCTCAGCGCCCTCCTGAAGAAACCCACCGCAGACCCCACGGACCTCAAGAACTTCCGCCCCATCTCGCTCCTCCCCTTTCTTGCCAAAGTCATCAAGAAGATCGTCAACAAACAACTCTCCGCCTTACTCGAGACATATTGATCCTTCGACCCCTCGCAGTCCAGTTTCCGAGCAAACCACAGCACTGAGACCACCCTCATCGCAGCTACCTACGACATCAGGTCCTTGCTCGACAACGGGGAAACAGCGGCACTCATCCTCCTGGACCTCTCAGCAGCCTTCAACACTGTATGTCACCGCACCCTGATACAACACCTCAGCAACACCGGAATCCAAGGAACGGCCTTGGAATGGATCATCTCATTCCTCGCCGGAAGAACCCAGAGAGTCCGCCTCCCCCCGTTCCGATCCGCGGCCACCGAAGTCATCTGCGGCGTTCCGCAAGGATCCGCGCTCTGCCCCACCCTCTTCAACGTCTACATGAGTCCCCTCGCAGCCATCGCACGCCAACACAACCTAAACATCATCTCCTACGCCGACGACACCCAGCTGATCCTCTCCCTCTCCAACGACCCCACCACCGCTAGAGCCAGCCTCCAGGAAGGAATGAAAGACGTTGCGGAATGGATCACCCAGGCCCTCGTCACCAGCCGACTAGACTACGGGAACACCCTCTACGCTGGAACCACAGCCAAACAACACATGGCAGAGGCCTCGAGAAGCAGAACTGCTGCGGCCATCCTGTGAGTCTGATGTTAGCTAGGTGCCCCCAAATCCCCCATTCACACCTCTTTCACACCATTCATAGCCCAGTCCACAGACTGCACTCACACTGCAGGCATCCCCGACTACACCTCTATATATAGCTAAGAGGTGAATTATGTCATTAAGCCTGCAGGGCCAGGGTGTGATGTAGTACATGATGTCACAAACCGGCCAGGGTCAAGGGTGTGATATAGTTGATGACATCACAAGCGATTGATGGGAAATACTGATAGCACTCATGGCTGCCTGGGGGGGACCAGTGATACATTATGCTGGTAATTGTGGGCCCATCTGCCACATAACATCACAGAACCAGAAGATTGAGGGAAGGAAGTCATTCTCTTTATTGCATACCGACTGCTATTTTTAACTGCCTAGAAAGACAGAATGGGTCAGAGGATTTGTTTCAGAATTTCTCACTCTCTTGATTGATTATTCTACAGATGTGGCCTCGATGGTCAATAATTAACAAGTCATCTCCTATCAATTTTGCTGCCAAAAAGAATGTCCTTCATACCCATGTTAACAGAATCTGTAAAGGCGCTGGAGAGATGGGCCTAGTGCACTGCACAGGAATGCACAGCTTTTCATTCTGTTTCTTCCTGTCTGCTCTGCCCACTTCACAGGTGTGATCAGGTATTCAAATGTCAGGGTGGGACCTAAGGATTCAAAGACACCCTACATCTTTCTTCTGCACTGACTAGCAGAGCCTGGCAGCTGTCGTATGCATGGGCTCTGAGTGTTTATGTGTGTGAAGACTGCCATGGACTCCTTCTTGAGTGACTACGCACAGCTTCAAGAGCAATGCACAAGTTCATGAAATAGAAGGTAGTTCTGGATACCCTGGGGGTCAAGGTGCCCAATGAATCTGTAGTCTTGAAATCTCCTGTTTTCTACTCAAAAAATCAAGATATCACACATAGCTGCGGCTTCAACCTAAAAAAAGATTTATGTTTTGTGCAAGAGGCGTTCCAAATGTAGAATTTGCATTCCATACATAGCTCTTGCGTTCCAAATTAGAAGCGTTGTTCCAATCTACATTCTAAAGGAATTCTTTCCATTCCAAATTAGAACTCTCATTCCAAACTTAGAACATCCTTTACAAAATAGAACTGTCAATCTTAGAACTCAAATTTCATTTGAGCAAGGCCTGAACATTACTTCGTGCCTTCATTGTGACACCACAAACACCTTCATTACATTTTTGTACGTTCGATTTTTGCGCTGAAACTGGAGTTTCCGATTTAAGGGATGTTCCAAAAAAAAAGTAACACTTCTGCACTCACTGGGTTACTCATGGACAGATTTGGTCAGGTAAAACCTTGTGGAACTTGTCCATGGAACACAGCTCTGTACTTCCGAAAAGTCTTGACAAAATCAGGGCAGAAAGGTGGACGTCAGCTATAATTCACCTTTGCTGGGAGGAAAATGCCAAGCAGGGCAATATTCCGCATCATAGAATGTTCAAACCCTACAGTATCGTCGATTGAAGTTATGGAATTTCTGAGACGGTGTCCGCACAGCACTGATGTTGTTTCGATTTAGATGTCTGTATATAGGTTTTCCTAAAACATGCCCTTATATAGGCACACTTTGCATTACCCTTATTTAGGCACAAGATCCCAGCCCTTATTTAGGCATTAGCCATGCTCTCCAAATGTGGCATGGTCACCTACATCCGTCCACCCCAACGTCACGAGTTTTTAGAAACCGACCCTTAAGCCATTGGGACTTTCCCTAGTCTAGGATTATTGATTTCTCCAATAACTCATTTATTATGCATGAACAGCTATGCCTTAATGGTTCATTCACGATGTCTTCCTCTGCCCGACTTTACATCAATGCTAACATTCCAAGGCACCTCCCAGGTATAAATATACCTTCCCATACCAAGCGAAATGACCGCTGCACGGCTTGATACGGCTTGGCTCGCCTCGGCAAGTTCGGAAGAAACCACGACTCCAGGAGAATTTATGTCCCAGCCTGACGCACTGACTAGATGCTGTCATCCATGCTCGCAGAGAATCCAGCTTCCAGTGTTCTGACTCCCTTCGCGGGGTGTTAGAGTTTGAGACCTGGAAAGAGAATCCCACCTCTCTCATTCTAAGGTATGGAGCAGACTAGAACCTAGAGGGACTCTTGGCATACAAAACTATAGCTTACCATACTATAGAATACAGCACCTACTTCTTACCTTGTTCTACACTAAGGTTAGGTACACTGGGGTAGAACTAGTTAGAAGCATCAGATGAGTATCCACTCTTATTTATGTATAAGTATATGAATATGTGTCATAGCTAAACGACAATGCTATTGCAGTATTATTTCTTCTTACTGCTTACGCTGTACGTAATATATCTTGCATACTGTCTTGCGATTGTAACAGCTTATATCTCTTACACGAGAAACAAGACTGTTCAATAAATCCATTTTATTGGAAAGCCCGTCTATCTCTTTCTGTGTAATTCTAAAGAAACTAAGCATGCACGATTGACTGAGTGAAACTGTTATCTATTTTTTCCACGATTCTCAGACATATTCCGATTCCAAAGGGAAAAACAAAGTTGTCATGTTTATGCGGTTGCCAGAAACCACTCCCTTCTTGTTTTTCAAGGAGTTTCTAGTGGCCTCTGAGTTAGCTGGCACACAAAGTAATTGAGTTTAATGTACTCGATAGAGGCATACTGACCTCAGTCCTATGCCAAAACTAAAGTGTATATTATTCCAATGCGCAGAGCCTATTAGGGAAAGAGAAACTACACTACACTGGTCATTATGGGATCAGCATCATGGTGCAAGAGCACGGCTGTCACATGTTCATGCACATTATAGCATTAGCCAGTCAATGAACCATCCCACACTCACAAGGTTCTCCCAGTCAACAGCTCCACCCAAGAAGAGGATGGACAGGTCCGGAACGTTCAACTGATCACATGGAGGGAAAGAGAGAATGGGATGGTGCCTGGGGGAT
The DNA here is from genome assembly GCF_964263255.1 of Lissotriton vulgaris. NCBI lineage: Eukaryota > Metazoa > Chordata > Amphibia > Caudata > Salamandridae > Lissotriton > Lissotriton vulgaris. The sequence continues at coordinate 7,306 of NW_028240857.1, read as the reverse complement.
GGAATGATATAGGGACTGTGTGTTACCGCTACATGGAACACACAAAGCCACCTCATTAATATCAATGAGCTCTTTTCAGCTCCAGTATGTAAGTATATACATAGAAAAGACCAATGTATTCATATTTAATTACACATGTGTTCCCTTGATTATAATAATCATATTTTAATTTAACTCATGAATGGCTTTTGTTATAATGAAGCTATGAATACGGCCCATAGGAAATAGAAGAATATTTATTTACATCATATAGGAGAGCGTTTGCAGCAGAGGAGTATGGAGGGTACATATGCTCAGGGGGATGACTGTGGACGCATTTGACAGTAATAAAAGAAAACTAATGTAGTAAAAGGGTAATGAGCCCCCCTGAAAGATTGGCAAGGGGAGATTTAGGACCAAAAGCTACATTTAAAAAAAGAAAGGGATGGAAAAGAAAAGAAGTACTTTTATGAATCGTAAGGAAAAGTGAGGATTAGACATGAAGAATGGGAGGTGTCGGTGAAGGTACAGTGTTCATTGAAAATGTAGATTCCAAGTTCTAATATATAGAAGGAACACATTCAAGATTTTTTAGCAGATATTTTAGAGCAGTGGTCCTTACCCTTTTGGCTTCTGCGATTCACTGTGGGTCCGAAGCTGTAACATGCATCAATGGGCAGCGATCTGTAACTGTTCTCAGCGTGTCCCAGACTTTATTATGTATCAATGGGCAGCGATCTGCAACTGTTCTCAGGGTATCCCAGACTTTATTATGTATCAATGGGCAGCGATCTGTAACTGTTCTCAGCGTGTCCCAGACTTTCTTATGTATCAATGGGCAGCGAACTGTAACGGTTCTCAGCGTGTCCCAGACTTTATTATGCATCAATGGGCAGCGATCTGTAACTGTTCTCAGCGTGTCCCCGACTTTATTATGTATCAATGGGCAGCGAACTGTAACGGTTCTCAGCGTGTCCCAGACTTTATTATGTATCAATGAGCAGCGATCTGTAACTGTTCTCAGCGTATCCCAGACTTTATAATGGATCAAGGGGCAGCGATCTGTAACTGTTCTCAGCGTGTCCCAGACTTTATTATGTATCAATGGGCAGCGATCTGTAACTGTTCTCAGCGTGTCCCAGAGTTTATAATGTATCAAGGGGCAGCGATCTGCAACTGTTCTCAGCGTGTCCCAGACTTTATAATGTATCAATGAGCAGCAATCTGTAGCTGTTCTCAGCGTGTCCCAGACTTTATTATGTATCAATGGTCAGCGATCTGTAACTGTTCTCAGCGTGTCCCAGACTTTAGTATGTACCAATGGTCAGTGATCTGTAACTGTTCTCAGCGTGTCCCCGACTTTATTATGTATCAATGGGCAGCGAGCTGTAACTGTTTTCAGCGTGCCCCAGACTTTATTATGTATCAAGGGGCAGCGAGCTGTAACTGTTCTCAGCGTGTCCCCGAATTTATTATGTATCAATGGGCAGCAAGCTGTAACTGTTCTCAGCGTGTCACCAGACTTTATTATGTATCAATGAGCAGCGATCTGTAGCTTTTCTCAGCGTGTCCCAGACTTTATTATGTATCAAGGGGCAGCGATCTGTAACTGTTCTCAGCGTGCCCCAGACTTTATTATGTATCAAGGGGCAGCGATCTGTAACTGTTCTCAGCGTGTCCCAGACTTTATAATGTATCAAGGGGCAGCGATCTGTAACTGTTCTCAGCATGTCCTCGACTTTATTATGTATCAATGGGCAGCGATCTGTAACTGTTCTCAGCGTGTCCCAGACTTTATTATGTATTAAGGGGCAGCGATCTGTAACTGTTCTCAGTGTGTCCCAAACTTTATTATGTATCAATGGGCAGCGATCTGTAACTGTTCTCAGCATGTCCAAGACTTTATAATGTATCAAGGGGCAGCGATCTGTAACTGTTCTCAGCGTGTCCCCGACTTTATTATGTATTAAGGGGCAGCGATCTGTAACTGTTCTCAGCGTGTCACCAGACTTTATTATGTATCAAGGGGCAGCGATCTGTAACTGTTCTCAGCGTGTCCCAGCCTTTATCATGTATCAATGGGCAGCGAGCTGTAACTGTTCCCAAGTTCTCAAATTGTAGTATGTAGACATGGGCAGTGTGCTGTAACAAGCCATAGTGGGTCTTAAAATGTAACATGTTTCAATGGGCAGCAACCTGTAAGAGGCCCCAGTGGGTCCCATGCTGTAAGATGTTTCAATGGACAGCGAGCTGTAACAGGTTTCAGTGGGTCCGAAGCTGTAACATGTATCAATGGGAAGAGAGCTGTAACTGTTCTCAATGGGTCCAAAGCTGCAACATATATCAAGGGGTAGCATGCTGTAACAGGCCCAAGGTGAAGTATGTATAAATGGGCAGCGAGCTGTAACAGGTCTCAGTATGTCCCGAGAGGTAACATGTATCAATGGGTAGTGAACTGTAACAGGTCTCAGTGGGTCCCGAGAGGTAACATGTATCAATGGGTAGTGAACTGTAACAGGTCTCAGTGGGTCCGAAGCTGTAACATGTATCAATGGGAAGAGAGCTGTAACTGTTCTCAATGGGTCCAAAGCTGCAACGTATATCAAGGGGTAGCATGCTGTAACAGGCCCAAGGTGTAGTATGTATAAATGGGTAGCGAGCTGTAACAGGTCTCAGTATGTCCAGAGCGGTAACATGTAACAATGGGTAGTGAACTGTAACAGGTCTCAGTGGGTCCGAAGCAGTTACATGTATCAATGGGAAGAGAGCTGTAACTGTTCTCAATGGGTCCAAAGCTGCAACATATATCAAGGGGTAGCATGCTGTAACAGGCCCAAGGTGAAGTATGTATAAATGGGCAGCGAGCTGTAACAGGTCTCAGTATGTCCAGAGCGGTAACATGTATCAATGGGTAGTGAACTGTAACAGGTCTCAGTGGGTTCCGAGAGGTAACATGTATCAATGGGTAGTGAACTGTAACAGGTCTCAGTATGTCCAGAGCGGTAACATGTATCAATGGGTAGTGAACTGTAACAGGTCTCAGTGGATTCCGACAGGTAATATGAATCAATCAGAAGAAAGCTGTAACAGCTGTATCATTTATTAATGGGTACCCAGCTGTTCCACGTTTCAGTGGGTCCCAAAATGCAATATGTATCAATGAGCAACGAGCTGCTACAGGCCGAAGTGGGTTCCAAGCTGTAATATGAATCAATGCGCAGCGAGGTGTAATAGGTCACAGGGGGTCCCAAGCGGTAAAATGTATCAATTGGCAGCGAGCTGTAACAGGCCACAGTGAGTCCAAAGGTGTAAAATGTCAAGTCAAGTCAGAAAGCTTTATTTGCCTATGCAAGTCATAAACGCATTGTAATTAAAAAGAAGTAGAACAATAATTACAGAAATTTAAGATCTAAATTAAACAATTGTGCAAGTAAGCAATCAGGACCATCATTATGTTAAAAAATAATAAGAAGATTAAAAAGACACATTGTTAAAATAACACACATAGAACAATTGTTAGCCCACCAGCAAGGGTAGAAGAGCCCGCAGGACGACGTAAGCTCAATCCTGCGCACTAGTGGGACGCCATCCTGCACTTTATTCATCCTTGATTTGTTTACTGCGTATAATCCACATCCACCTCAAATATTTTGCCACCGGAACTGCATACCTGGGAGATGGATCAGTGAAAAGGATACGCAGGGCTGCGGTATGTGATCTTGTAGCCAGGTTCTTACGCAGCTGGACCAGCCAAACCTTACGCGGGCTAGCGTACGCAGGACAAACAAAGAGCACGTGTGCAAATGATTCTACCTGTGTAGTGCATAAGTGACATTTGTTGCCCCTAATAACGGACCATTTAGATGTAAAATACTTCAATGGAAGAGATCCAGATCTAAATTGGAAATAGAGTTTGCGATCCAGAGGGTTCCCAATAATGTCCCAATACAGCTCAAGACCAGGGCATGGCTTGGTCTGAAGAAAAAGCCCCGAGAGAGGAGTTGTATCATGGCGCCTAAACTCATCATGCACCACTGTTTCCCAATGAACTTCTTTAAGACAATTTTTTGTTGGGAATGTTTCGGTGGGGGATGAATCCCACAGGTATTGCAGGCCCATTTTATTTAACAAACTTCTCAATTTGCGCAGCCAACTAATTTCACAGAAGCAGTCCGTGTGTACGATATCCCTTAGGCCCTGTGTGAACACGGCCAATTCCTTTGTACACCAGATTCTACGCCAGTCTAGTATTGGGCGTAGTATGGCCAGGTCCTTCAGAGCTTATCTTCCTAGGTCATTCCTTAGAGGGAGCATCGGTATACTTTGTGGCATAGTAGTAATTGCGCTGAAGAACGTGTGTTCCGCTATTGTAAGGTGGGCCAGGTTTCCAAAGTTCCACAGCACGGCCCTGTAGAGAACTGAGCTCACCACTTTGGTATTGTAACTTTGGAGTACCGGGCTTAGGGGTTTAGTAAAAGTAGTTTTAAATTCTTTTCTTAGGGTTCCAGCGAGCTGCCGATGCTTTAGTGTCATGCCTTCAATGTGTGGCTTCCACCTCATATCCTTCTGCAGTTTGATGCCAAGATAAATAAAAGCACCAACCTGCTCCAGGGGTAGCCCATCAATAATCATTATCCCTTTAAACGATCTATGCTAATTGAATGCCATAAACTTTGTCTTAGGAAATTAATTTTAAGACCCCTCAGAAGACAAAACTCTTCAAAGCACTGGAGGGCACACTGCAAGCCCCCTGGCGTTTTTGAGATTATCAGCATGTCGTCCACGAACATTAAAATTGGAATTTTTCTAACAGCTAGGACAGGTGCGTCAGTACTAATTGCATCAAGAAAATTTGAACTCCATTTATAACAAGCCTTGGCAATTCAATAGGTCTCGCATTTGCAAAAGTTAGAGCTATCAGCATTGTAAATGGTAAAGTTTTTATCTATGTGTTAGTTTTGAAAATAGATAAAGAAATGCCATTGTCATTTATAATGCTAATACCTTAAAATGTTGCATTATAAATGAGAATGTATTTTATGTATGTTTAAAAAAAACACTTAATGCTGACATCAACTCACCCTGCTATCCTTACGAAGTTGATACATGGCGTGCAATGGGTTAGGAATTAGTAAGGCCAGAGGTCAGAACCATAAAACAGCCTGAAGCGCTGAGCCCGTGTACACTATAACACAAGCACACCTTAATATGAGAATGTTTTACTTTATGCAGGTGCGTGTGCAATTGTAAAAGATCAACAAGTTTCACGCTCGCTGCTGACATCAAGTGCGATTGTATATTTACGGCACTTAATACTGACCAACTCACCCTGCTATCCTTCTGAAGTTGGTACATGTAATGCTATTCGTTGGGGATTCGTAAGGCCAGAGGTTACAACTATAAAACAGCCTGAAGGGCTGAGCCCGTGTTCACTATAACACAAGCATAGCTGAAAATAAGAATGTTTTGTTTTGTGCAGATGCGTGTGCGTGTGCAATTTTAAACATCAGCGAGTTTCACGCTCGCTGCTGACATCAAGTGTGATCGTATATTTACGGCACTTAATTCTGACGTCAACTCGCCATGCCATTGATAGGAAATTCGATACACGTCACTGAGAATGGGCTCCCAAGCAGCAAGGCCAAACCCTGCCTAATGTATACTACGAAAAAAATTTACCAATGCTGCCAATATGAATCAAAAGTCTCTGTTTCTATCACCACCATACGAATTAAACACTATGAAGGCAAAGTTTAGTCCTTGTGAAATAATCTTTTTGATTTAATTTTCATTTAGTTTTAATTTTTTCATTTGTTCAAGCGGATTTTATACATTTCAAAAGAAAAACATTTCAGAAAAACATAGAATCAACATACATATACATGTTCAACATTATACCCCTTTGATTCATTCATACACATTCTCTCTGAAATTCTCACACTACACGCATTCACACTCTCATATTCTAGTAGCAAAAATATTTTTTATGTACATTTTACATACAATTTCTACAAGAACCATAGTATACAGTTTGCGAAATAAATCAATGTAATGTAAATATTATTTCGGATTTTCTTATAGTTCAAAAAATAATAAGGTCTACGCGTTTCGAACTCCCTTTTGTTACGGAGTTCTCATCAGGACCGTAAACTGTGGGTAAAGGAAAGAGAGGGGAGACTCTTATTAGTTGTTTGTAAATCAAAACCTACAAAGCTGTTTTTGGCTCAACAGCCACCTTTCTGCATCTTACCTCTCTAATAATCACTTTGATTACTGGGTCTTTACATCACCAACAACCACGGCGCAGAACCACCTAAATGGTAAACACATAATTTAACATCCGCAAATTCACAAAAGACAACGCACCAAACTTCTTACCTCTCGTTGGTTCTGCTGCTTGCGTGTACCGCGGTCCGGTCTCTCAGTCCCGGCCGGTCTGTGAACTTCCGTATTTACGTGTCCATATATTCGTGTCACGTGATATTATCCACGAACCTCGGCGCCATCTTAGTAGTTTTTTGGGGAATGTGGTTCTTAACCTTACACTGCGCATTTGCGATAATTCCGAATCAATATTATAATCGTTCCCTTGACGCAAGTTTTCATTACGTGTTAGCGTGAAAGACATATTATTGTACCATATCTCATACTTAAATTCTCGAATGTGGGCGCCATCTTTCAATTGGGAAGTCCTTTAAGAAATGTATTCTGTACTCTAAAGATTCAAAATGTTGGGGGATCTATACTTTGTTAATCCAATAGGATCAATCGGACAGGGTGTCAATACCATATCCTTGATGGACGGTTGTCTTATCTGGAGAAAGGATCGCCGGATCAATACCTATACTTGGGGGATCTGTACTTTCTTAATCCAATCAGAGCAAAAGGTCTTTACGTATAAGTCGGAGTAGATGTGAATACCATATACTTAAAGGTGTGAGTTACTGGGCAGATGTCTTGATTAGAAGAGGATTACATGTGGGGGTTGTATCGCTGGATCCTACCTGAATTTGGGAGGATGGAAAAGGTGAGGTGTGGCCTCATTATAACTTGTATATTTCGGACAGTTCATTCAGCCCTTCAATAGCAGAATTACATTTCAAAATCATCATTGCTTCTTTTTGTGAAAGCTGTGCTTCTAGATCGCCACCTCTTGGATCCGGCTCGACTTTCATGATGACTGCCCATCGTAAGTCATTGTCTTCATGGTTTTTGATTTGCCAGTGGTTCACCAAGGGAGCCCTTTCTTTTAATCCGTGATCTGTGTGTTGGATTCTCAATTGAATCTCCTGATTTGTTTTGCCAATGTACAATATATTACACGGAC